>NC_138510.1:50832892-51432892 GCF_964252035.2 Podarcis erhardii | reverse complement strand
AAAATAATAGAATACAGTAATGAAAACACATAAGCATATTAAAAATGCAGGCAGAGTAAGGGGAATATCCAATCATTGGTGCTTCCCAAATGCCCAGGGAAACAAAACTGTATCTGTCCGGTACTTGAACTATGACAGAATTGCTGCCACACTCCATAGTTGGGGAGCTGCAGAAAAGGCCTGTTCTCTCACCACCACTCTTTGAGTCTGCCTTTGATGCATCAGGCAGAAAAGGGTCTCAGATGACAATCCCAGGGTCCAGACAGAGTTTGGGGATCTCCCTCCAGACACAGACCTTTGGTGAAGTGGCTGCATCATGTGCCCTCAGACTGTGCCTTGGGACTAACCCCCCAAAATGGAAGCCTAAAGTAGGGCTCAGCAGTATTGGTTGAGGAATGATGTCCATTAACAGATCGCTAGGGGCTGGGAGAGATGAAGTACTCACCAGGCAGCACCCACCACTGATAATGAGATGGCCAGCCCAATGCCCAGGTTGGACCACAAGTATGGCGAGGTCTCTGTCAGGAACCTGTACATAGGAGGAATTACCTTATGAATACTCTATTCCTTTCTCCATCATAGCATCAAGTCATAACACCCACAGGTAAGAAGCAGCCCTAGTTAAACCAATCCATCCCATTTCTGGACAGAACTTGGTCAGGTCAGTCTACCCATCCTGCATAATTGGTAAGGGGTAAAAGAGAACTAACGCCTGCTGCCCAGGGTGGCAGCCAGAAGGCCTTGCCTCTTCAGCAGTAACTAGGAGACTTCATAACCCATGAGGAAAGGTGTTATTTGTTATAGTTTGGACTACAAAACAACACTGTAGAAAAGCTGTGCTAAGCCCAAGCAACACTAGGCTAGTTTAGCCAACAGGAAAGGAGGTCCATGAAAGCAGGGTGAGCTTGATACTTTCTTAAGATGCTGTTCAATACAGCACTCTTTGGTTAGCTCTTGAACTAGCAGAAGCAGGATATGGGTCACAGCAAGTCCTCAAGACTACTAATCCTATACCATTAAGACTAGTGGGTACATGGAGAAGCATCTGTTTTCAGGCCCAAGCAATAGTCCAGAAGCACAGAAAAAAGTGCTCCAAAAATGTTCAAGATGTGTGTGCAGATGTGCCAACAGAATCTGAGCAGCACAGGGCCTGTAACCTAGCTAAGCACAGGGACAAGTGGCTTGCAACAGCAGGGGAAGAGGAGAGGCAGCCAGCTGACCTGCAGGCAAAATGAGGCAATTAGCAGCATTGACTAGTGAAATGGGACACTGCCATCAATACTGTTGTCAACCAACAGGGGAAGGGGGTGGGAGACACGGCCTGCCTGTGGAAGCAACCATGCAAATGTCTGCCTGCCTACCACTCCTCAGAGCAGAGCACTGTTGGGCTTTCAGTAATTAACGCGCATGGAAAAGAAAATGCGAAGGGAAATTACTGCTTTTCCTCATGCTTTCTTCCCCGATATATTGCTGAAAACACCAATAAGTTACTGTTCCCCATGCTACTCCAACCCCAGCCTCTAGGAAAAAGTGCCATCTTACCATGCTATATCGAAACGGAAACCAAGGTCAAATATTGTGTAGCAGATTCCTGAAAAACAAGAGAAACACAGAATGATTCCGCCTTTTGTCTTGGTCTCCTCAAAGCTCAATCTGTGATGCTCACACCTTGCAACCGGTGCTGATCTCCCACAGGGAGAGCAGAAAGGGTTTATATAGTCTTCATACAGCTTACACCACAAATTGCCCCTTTCCAAATCACCTCTTTCATGGGAAAACTATCACTTATTCCTTTCTATTGTGCTCTGTTTAACAAGACCCAAAAGGTTACTACTTACTAGAAATAAGAGACAGAAAAGGAATCCTATCCTACAGGCTTCCTACCAGCACACTTTTTAAAATCCTTTCAGCACTAACAGGAAGTCTTGCCCCTCTCTGTTCCAGGGTAGCCAATGTGAGCATCCTCTAGATGCTGTGCAACTCCAGTTCTCATCATCTCCAGTCAGTAGGGCAAAAATAACATTTGGGGTACCATACTGGCTACCTCACTCTATCTTCTGAGTGCTGCAGCACTGACCCACATAGGATTACAACACCTTGGACCTCAAACAATCACTTTCGACTTCTGTCAGGCCCGTGCAGAAGCCAGGCTCACCAAAGGCAAGATAACAGCCACCAATGTATGGGCAGGATGTTCTGTGTAGCTATGATGGAAGCTTCCTAATGGCACAATTGGCAGTTATAGAAAAACTCAAGAGATGTAACCCTTCCACCTATCATTAATGTATCTTTGTCTATGTCTATCCTCAAAATCTAAACAACAGCTCCTGATACAATACATTGGCTTGGGTAACAAGTGATTTAGATCTTTATCAATATTTAGAAAGTTTCAGTTTACTGTAAAAATGTAACGAAGATCTCCTATGATCGCCTATAAAGAAGTCACAGGTATCTTGGAGGCAAAGAATATGGCCTTTTATCCCTATATTCATAATTTGACTCTACAAAAAGAAAATGCAATGTTCAGAGAGATAATGGCTATGAACTCCGGTTAAAAAAACCCCAACCACTCTTGTTTCATCTTCCATTAGTGCATATGGTCAAATTCTTTTATGACAAACTGAAAAAGAAACTTACAAAAATTCTGTGGAAGTGCAGACATTTTTATTTACGGAAAGGTCAATGTTTTCGTTGTGCTTGAATTTAAGGGGAAACTGCTATAACGTGGCAATTCAGTGGCATCTTATGCCACAGAAATGTGTAAACCAGATACTGGGTACCTTTTTAGCATCAGGGGAAAAAACATTTTCTCTGCAGGTAGTGGAATTGTATAAGAACTAGAGAATTTGGGAAATGCTAGTGGGACTGATAAAATGAAATGTAGCTGCCATTTCATAGAATCATAGAGTTGGAAGAGACCACAAGGGCCATCGAGTCCAACCCCCTGCCAAGCAGAAAACACCATCAGAGCACTCCTGACATATGGTTGTCAAGCCTCTGCTTAAAGACCTCCAAAGAAGGAGACTCCACCACACTCCTTGGCAGCAAATTCCACTGTCGAACAGCTCTTACTGTCAGGAAGTTCTTCCTAATGTTTAGGTGGAATCTTTTTTCTTGTAGTTTGGAACCATTGCTCCGTGTCCGCTTCTCTGGAGCAGCAGAAAACAACCTTTCTCCCTCCTCTATGTGACATCCTTTTATATATTTGAACATGGCTATCATATCACCCCTTAACCTCCTCTTCTCCAGGCTAAACATGCCCAGCTCCCTTAGCCGTTCTTCATAAGGCATCATTTCCAGGCCTTTGACCATTTTGGTTGCCCTCCTCTGGACACGTTCCAGTTTGTCAGTGTCCTTCTTGAACTGTGGTGCCCAGAACTGGACACAGTACTCCAGGTGAGGTCCATTTGATCCTCCCTCTTTTGAATTATGTAACAGAAGAATATGCGAAAGATTGCATGAGCTGATTTCAAATTTATTGGTTGCTGCAAAGTTGATTTATGCCAAACAATGGGAAGGACAATCTATATCATCAGGGAAGGAACAGTGACAGTCTGGGAATCATCTTATCTAGCCAAAATGTCGGCTTTCAGGAGAAATGATGTACTGCAATTCCTAAAATAAATATGGAGCAGGGTGATTTAATATAATGCTTAATGAATCTATGTCTATAGATTTGCTGATTTTACTGTGTGCAGTAATGGAAACGCTTTTCTGCCCACGCCCCATTTTTTCTGTACGTATAAATGAAAATCTTTCTTAGTTTAATATTCAATGAAATATTATGTTTATGTATAAAAAATAAAATCCCCATGTTCACACAGCTAACTGGAAGGACACGGCCCCTTTGTGGTACCCCTAATGGGCATTGCTATGAAAAATGTTATCTAACTGCTGCAGTCTGAAGCACATCCATCTGTGACACTACTCGTGACCAACCCAAATAAGCAGTTATTCATGAAGTCTTTTTATAATCAGTCATTGTTTTCTGTGATGTTCCCAACCGCCTCACCTGTGGAATGCTCTTTTTAGGGAGATGCGCCTGTCACCATCTTTGTCAATTTTTAGGTGCAGCAAGCCAAGACCTTTGGTTAATTAATGTTGCCTCCTATGGTGGTGCCCATCTTTTAGTGGCGTGGGTAGGACTTGGTCCTTATTAATTTGTTGATGAATGTGGATTTTATGTACTATATATTCTCGCTGTTTTAAACTTTTCTGGCTTTAAATGGTGTTGTAATTTAATTTGTCAAGTTGCTTTGAGACTTTTTATTGCATAAAGTGACTGATAAATGTTATTATTATTATTAACAATACCAAAAGGATCCCCAGCAGCTTTCATTCTTTGATAAGCAAGAATGCTGTACCTTCACATTCACAGCAATCTTGGCTCTAGGGGCCTTTTTTCATCCAAAAACCATTTTCTACTTTTAAAGGGCTGGATGAAGAACATGCATGGGGAAGAAAACCAGCTGTGAAAAAGTTAGCAGTATCACATACTGCAGACAGGAAGGGAAAATCACCCCACAACCTCAGACTGGGAAGCAGAGTGGAAGAAGATGAGTCAATGACATGATGATGGGAACTGTATTTCGGGATATATGAATAGAATATGATGGGACAGTCACAGGATGCAAATGTTCCACTTGCAAGGTCTAGGCAGAACTATCCTCCTGTGAGCCTGACAATGTGAAAAAAAACAAAGACAGACAGAGGTGGGAAGGAGCTGAGAAAGAAAGAGCAAGGCTGCAGAAACAGAGCATCATGGGGCAGGATAGAGAACAAATGAGCCACAGAACTGGGGAAGAAAGGATAGATTGGCTCCCATGGAGAATAACTAAAGAGAGAATGCAAGTAGGGTGACCCTTTGATCTATTTTTTAAAAATAGCATTGACATTAGGAAGTGTTAGACAACAAGGCAGTTCAACAGAGGGTGTGAAGTCGCTATCAGTAGGCATTGTAGATATAATACACCACACCAAAAACAAGTCTGGTAGAATTAACCATGTACAGTATGGGGAAGCAGACGAAAGTGGGTCATGAAACTGAAGACTCTATTCAATGGTTCAGAGCTCATCAGGGTCATATTCACATCCCCGTGAGCAGAAGCCTATCTGCTCATAGGTGTGCAGCCTGCTCCAAGCGACAGCTTTAAGCCCCAGGCACTGCCAACTCCAGACCCTTCACTCAGCAGCAGCAGACTCTGATCTCAGAAAAAATTGGCACCAGGAGCCGACAGCCTGCTGCCTTTTCCTGCACACGCAGGCTTTGAAAGCAACACTGGAGAGAGAGAGATAATGGGCATATACACCCAGGGAGAGCTACACTCTTCCTGACATTTAGGTAAGAACTAGGAGCAGAATCTATTCAAATTTGTATGCTGTGCAGGTTAATAGTCTATGCACAAGGGGGGAATGGGGCCCCATGAAGGCAAAGTGTTCTTTTGGAGCAACCCAGGTGAAGGTTGGAGAAGAGGTGAGTGTAGAATAGCATCCTTCCTTGCCAAGCCATGCCACCAACACTGAGAGAGTTAGCATAAGATATAATCTGATGCCATTTTGTATTAACTGCACTATGCAGTCTTCCTTACAAAAAGTAGTCAAACCCGGCAGTTACAAACCAAGATGTGGAATGGAAAATTTACCAGTGATTTATTTTGCTGTGGAATCCCCCCCTCCCCCCATTTTGTGAGTTGGATGCCAACTGCAAACACAGGCAAGCTTGCCAATGCCCAAGTTTTTTTGCTTTGTTTACAATATATTAGAAAAATGAACATGCTAAATTGGGAGTGTAATAAAAGTTTCCAACACAAACTGAATTATCTACAGTGTAAATTAGCCTAATAGCATAAGAAAGTTTCCCAGAAAGGTATCTAATTCAAAAATTTCTGGAAGATCCATACTACAGTACTGGTTACAAAATATCAAAAAGCATAGCTAGAGCCTTCCTCTCCAGAAAGCTACACAGCTACACAATAGATGTAGTTGATTAAAGGTGTTCCTGGAAACCCCCAAACCTGCCTGTCAAAAAATAAGACAGGGTTTAAGGGTACGGTACTTCTAGACACCTAACTAGTTTGATGCGGTGACTGTCACTTCTGTCTAATAGAGGCAGGGCTGCTACCAGTCCAGAACTATCTACCAGAACTATCTTCAACTTGCCTAAATTCAAATCTAGTTTGTTTAACCATCCACTCCACCAAAATGTGTCAATGTTAACTAAAACCAAAATTGTAGTACCCGTTCATTTAGTTAACAACATATACAGCTTGGTGTTATGCCAATAACATCACTGCCCAAAGCTCCAGATTATATTCAATTTAATATATATATATATTTTATAAAAGATACCACATCAAATTATATTCAAATATTCACCAAACATATAACCAAAGACATTAGTGGAATATATTGGAAATGTGGGGAAACAGTTGAGGCTTATATTAATGTCTGATGGACATGAGACAAAATTAGGAATTTGGTAGGAAAGACCACTAGATGCATTTATATAATTATAATTGCATATCACATACTTATAAATCTGCTAATAATTTTTCTGGAATATCCTAATGAAGATGTGAGATCAGAACATGGAAATTTATTTGTGTTTTATTAGCTGCTGCCAAAATATATATTTTGGAAGTGAAATGGTATTTTCCAATCATTTCAACAGAATGAGAATGGTTTGATAGAGTTTGGTATCTTGCTACAGTAACGAAATTAAAGAGAAATAGTAAAATTAAGCAAAAGCAGACAAATAAATGGGACAATAAGAGAACTTATGGTCCCCCTTTCTAATGTAGAAAATTAGATCAACTAGCATAAATTAAAGCTTTTTCTCTGGTTATAATAATTTATTGCATAAAATATAGTTATATTTTTATTATATTATACCAAAGCTATATTTTAATGCATACCTATTTACAAGTAAATTTTAAATCTGGCAAATATTAGCTCAAAATTCTCCTTACCAATGGCTTCATGCTAAGCAGCATTAAATAAAACATCCTGGGGTGGTGGGCAACCTTGGCATATCCCACTGAGTGCAAGAACCTTACTAAAAAAGAGGGGTTCTTGTAATCCATCCCAAGTCTTTACAACATGGTAGGAAAACATATCAGTAATTCTAGCTACCCTCAGCATCATTCAGAAACATTACACAATGTGAACTTTGAAGTCAGCAATCAGGTATCTGAAGGCATCCCAACAATGGAGGAATACAGGAATGGAAAGGCATAATAAGACAAAGCACAGCTGAACGGTAGTTTACTCACACTGCT
Source organism: Podarcis erhardii (assembly GCF_964252035.2). Taxonomy (NCBI): domain Eukaryota; kingdom Metazoa; phylum Chordata; class Lepidosauria; order Squamata; family Lacertidae; genus Podarcis; species Podarcis erhardii. The sequence goes on along the minus strand of NC_138510.1, from coordinate 51,425,615 downwards.
TGAAGGATCTTCTTTACATACTGTAGGAGAACCCAAGGGCCAAAAATGAACCCTAAGGACACCTCTACTTTTCTTCACAAGAAAAGTGTGAAGCGAGCTGGCAAAAGAAGCTTCCTGTCCTTATGTGGATTTGTTCACTGCTTTCTCAGTGGATACTGGCTAGGACAATCCCTCTCTATATTCCAAATCAATTTGTACTATAAGCAGTAGAGAATACACTCAGTAGACTGGACAGTCTCTTTCTATACTTTCAGAAGGGGAGAAAATTCCATGACACCCTGTGAGGCCTAACAAAAAGTGGGCTAAAGATTCCCACCCAGAATTCTGGTCTCTACTTTTCAGATCCACAATGCTGATCTTGATATATTACTTCCAATAGGACCAGCTCCAGATTTTTGTCTCTTGCTTGAAGTGTCACAATTAATGTTTTTTACCATTGCGGTAGTAGTCATTCACTTTTCTCCTCCTTGATTTATATTACAAGTATATAACACATAGCAAGGATGGAATATGCAATTGAAAAGAAAGGAAGCAAACTACCACTTTCAGGCCCAATACTATTTTGGAATGCATTATTTCAGAATACAGGTAGCATTTTTTCAGAGTTGTTTTACCCAACGCAGTGCTGCAGCAATTGATGAAAATATACTACTTTCTGTAAAACTCTAGAGGTACAGGAGCCCTCTTAAAATTTGGGCCAGATAGTATAAAAAGCAACACAAACCTATCCTACCTCTAAGTCCAAGACCAAATGGTTCATCATCCTGCCAAAAGACATGAGTGACACCCTTGTATGCAGTGCATGTAAAAAGTTTTAAAGCTACAAGAATTCTTGGGGGAAATTAATTCCCCGCCCCCCAGATAACCCATACAAAGTCCCAAAATTGTTAGCAGACACTATGGAAAACCAAGTTAAGTGTAGTTTATTACACAAAGTAGAGTTGGCACAACAGCAAACTGACCAGTGAAGCCATGATTCTGCTGATGCTTTGAGAACTGGCCTGTACAACTGATCTTATTAATCGTTTAACAATGATGAAAAAATAAAAATGTAACAGTGTTTCGAGCATAAAACCTAGAGAGAATAATATTTCAGTAAATCCTTCACATTAAAGATTGTGATCCTAAAGGTTAAGATCCAAAACCTTTAAGACTCTTCAAAGTTATTAATCATTCAATCACATCTGAGAAGTTAAGTCACTGTTTTGCAACAACAGTTACCCAAAGCTACCATAAAAAAGAAGAGACAGCACAGTGAATAAACCTCCATTCATCACACTGCTTCTTCCCTATAGTAGCAAGGTCAAATGACAGGCTACCCCCCCTGAGTACGGTTACATACATCATTTATTCATTCAAGTGGTGCTCCGCTCTGCTTCCTCTCCAATAAGTTTAGTCATGAGGCAGAACACTGAAGTACTGTTATAGGAAAGAGTTCTTCATTGTCCCTTCCAGATATATATTGGGATGGGGTAAGGTATTTCTACCTATGTAGCCCATCTATAGGTCAAATAGCTTCTCACATTTTGGGACAGATGTCTCATGACTTGGAGCACATTCCTTCCTGGCCACAGTCCCCAGCCACCAGTCTGACAAACCCTAGCTCAGGTGCATGAATGTCCCAGAGTAATAACAGAATCATGCTTGGTTCAGGGTCCACAGAAGCCAAGACAGGGCGATACTCAGAGACCCACCATGAGGCATCTATGCTCACATCCTACTGAAAAGAAAGGAAAATGTTAACGTCCTCCCTGGTACAGTTGTAGTAATCATGGCTAGAAAAGGAGAAGTTCTGTTCTTCCCATCCATGCTGATCTGAAAGGGGAACTAAGAGTCATACTTACCACTGGAAAGTAGCAAAAAGAGGAGGGGAGGGGCAGAAGAACCCTAGCTGCAAATAAGATATAATGAAGGAGAAAAGGAAATGGAGTGCTGTTTGAGTAGAGTGGTATACGTGAGCAGACTGCTTAGTCCCAACAGGAACCAGTAAGAAACTCTCTGCTTCTAAGCAAGGTCTGTGTCCAATTGGTAAAATGACCTTAAAGAAACTGAGTTTGAATCAGAAGGTCAGAGCTTAGTTTGCTGTTTGTCATTCCTCAACCCTGACTGGTGAAGTCTTAACCAAATCAGCTGGGCTAATCCAGTTGAAGCCACCAACAGCTCCCAGAGAGCTGGGACAGGACTGTTGTAGGACAACTGCTCCAAAGCTTGTTGACAAAACAAACTGAAGGGGGGGGGAGAGTCCACTGTGCACCTTTTGCATGGTTCATCACATTTCCCCCAACAGTGTTAACACTTTTTTGGTTCCCAATAAATTGCAACCACACAATACAAGAACAAATATGTCATTCAACTCATGATGGAGGACTTTCTGAATTGTTCCTTGTTTAGAATAAGGACACAGCATACCTGCATGGGCTCACCAAGAACAAATTATCACCTGAACAAATGTAGAGACTACCAGAAAATGCAAATATCTCTCCAGCAAGAATGAATCCAGGCTATTGGTGAGCCAAGTCTCCTTCACCCAAAAACATGCAGAACTTCTTACCAATGCTAGGATGGTTAACATCGAAACCATGATGAACAATGAAATCAATGTTTGGTAGTGAAGGAAAAGATATATATCAACATTAAGACCCAGTAATCCTGTCAATGTATAAACATTTACATAGCTAGTCAGGAGTTCATTAAAGTGCAATTGCTTTGATACTAAAGATAACCAAGGGACAGCAGCTTCAGACTCTGCCACAGGTCCCCTGGTTCCAAGGCTACAGCCTCTAGGCCTTGCTCAAATTTCACCACATAAAAAAAGGAAACAACACTGCACTTTTAGAAAGCTCCTCCAAATGCACTTCTTTTGATCTACTTTCAGACATCAAAATGCCATTGGTGTGCACAGCATCAAAATTCACAACTAGCACTGAACAGCCATTAAGAAAGCCTTTCCCCACCCCTCGCCTTTTCGCTGCTTTCACAGATGAGGAAGCAAACTGAGCACCACAGAGCCCAATATGGTGGAAGTCTGGAGTCGTCTCTTAAACTATTTTTATTTTTGAGACCAAGGATGTGGAGAACGACAAGAGGTGGGCCTGCCGTGGGAAACCCACATGCGAGGGCCCCTCCGGAAACCTTCCCTATGAGAAGGTCATGGACAAGGAGAACCAAGTACAGTATCTTCCGGACCACCCCCTGAAGACAAAACGGCTCTCCCCGCGCAAGCAGGAGGATGCGAGTCTCCCCTCAGCAGGGTGTCGCCTCGCCCCCCAACCCCGAGAACAGCCTGACGGGCAAACTAGGGGAGGGCAAGGCAGCACCGCGGATCAAGAAGCACCCAAAAACATTCGCTGAGCCTGGAGGGCGGCATCCCACCCCCAGCGCCCCGGGTGCTCCCTCGCGCCCCCCGCCCCCCCACGACAAGCCATTTCCCACAGCCATTTCCTTTGCGTATAACCGCACAGAGTCCCGGCGAAGGGAGGGGAGAGGAGGACTTCGGCAAAGCGGCGTTGGCCCTCGCAGCGGCGCTCCCAGCTCCCCGTTCAAAGCACTAACCGATGCCGGTGATAGTGGCGGCCGCGGTCAGCCCCAGTCCCGAATACAGCAGCGCGAGCCCGGACATGGCGGCGGCGAGTCCTCAGCACGGACTGAACGCGACCGGGAATCACCTGACCCACAGAATGACGGGAACCACGCTCCACGTGACCAGACGAAGTTTATCTGACGCCTCTCGCCGGCTGGGATGATTGGTCGGATGGGAGGAAGGCGAAACTCCAACCCCCACAATGCACCGCGCTGATAGGCTTCCCGTTTATTCTACTTTCCGAGGGCCTTGCTGTGTCGGGATCTTTTATTGGCTGCAAAGCTTCCCGCTAATGACGCAGGAGAGAGAAAGAGAAGCGAAGCGATAGAAAAAAGACGCGTTCCGATAGGGAAAGGAGCGTGGCGTTCTCATTGGGTGCCTTTAACCCCACCCAGGAAGTGTATTGGTGGCCATGTGCTGGATGTTGGGGGGTCCTCTAGGTGAGTAGAGTGACAGTAATGGGGCACAGTAGTTAATGTTTCTTATGGCGGGCGGGCAGGCGGGCGGGGGGATACAATTGTTTTGTGTGCAAAGGGGTTCCAGATTCAATTCCTGGCAGTTCCAGGTAAGGTTGAGAAATGCTTCTGCCCGAAATGCCAGTCAGTCCTCTTGACAACATGGAACTAGAGCAGGCATAGGCAAACTCGGCCCTCCAAATGTTTTGGGACTACAACTACTATCATCCCTAGCTAACAAGACCAGTGGTCAGGGATGATGGGAATTGTAGTCTCAAAACTTCTGGAGGGCCGAGTTTGCCTATCGCTGAACTAGAGAGACCGGTGGTCTGTCTTTGTGTAAGGAGCCTTCCTGAGTTCTTCTGTTTCCCAAGCCGCTTCAGTGCCATTTTCTTGTCTCTCTCCAAACCCATTTCAGTGCATGTTTCTGAATGAAGGAGGCATTCTAATCAGTGTTAGTGATTAGAAGCATGGATACAAAGGGTTTTAGCTATGTCGGTTCCCTACTGATTAATATAGAATATGATCCTGTAAATGTGACCTTGGAGAACTGATGCTCAGGACCATTGTCATCCAGCATCTTGCTAGTAGTGGGATATTGCTATGCGGACGAGCATCACCTTGTATTTTTGTAGTTTGGATATAGGCCACCATGGCAACAGCATTCAGCAGTGATGGTGCTGAGGTTATGCAGCGTGCCGTGATTCCTGCAGAAGCAAGTGGACGTCCCCCAACCACCAGGCTGGAAGAGTTCTATGAACTGGAGAGAGCAGCTACATTTGTATCTGATAATGGCTTCACTAAGGTGAGACAGTAGTTTGCCCTTTTGCCAGAAAGCTACAGGCATGAATGTCAGTTCTTCCCCTAGAGTTAGTGGACATCCCCGCCCCAAATAATCAAGTATTGGGGCACTAAATATGGGGGACTTTTAAAAAGTTTTGTTTACCAAACAAATAAATATGTAGAAGCAGCTCACACACTACAGTATTTAAGGCAGAGATGTGGAATCCTCCCCCAAGGGCCATATCTCCCAGGGGGAACATGCCAGCGATGGGAGAGCTGAGGCCGCCCAAGGCACATCTCTTCTCCCCCTACCTTTTCCTTTTCACCAGTGATGTGAGGTGGACTTTCTGGTGCTTTATTTTTCCACAAGGAAAAAATATGTTTCATAAGGTCATGATCAACAATGAATGGATGCCAGTTGCAAATACAGCATTAGGCAAACTTGGCAGTTTCAAGTTTTTAGCTCTTGTTTGCTAAATACAAGTAAAATAAAAATACCAAATTAGACCCTTCTCTAAGGCAGGTATTCTTCAACCTTTTCAGACCCAGGACACACTTTTAACCCCAACATACATATGGAAAACTATTTCTTAATCTTTTATCATATATTTGCACGGTGGTTATGCTCCTGTTGTGACCCATCTTGGATCAGGCCGTGACCCACCAGTGGGCCCAAGTCCACCTGTTGAAAGCTAGTGTTCTAGGGCATCACATATTGCCCTGTTCACACTGTCCTAATTTTTGAAGGATTTTGTTCCAGTTCAGAATTGACTGGCAAACCCACATCACTGCTTACACATGTATGTCCATCCATTCTATTCTCTCTCCCCACCCATTCTTCCTCATTTTTTTGCTTTTGCTCTTTGCCCTTCCCTGCTGCAGTTAAGCTTAGAGGAAATTCATTTCACTCAGTATGCAGGTTTTTGAGGGAGTCACAATGCAGATGGGGGGGGGGGGTAAATTAACCCTCTCCCCAGTGCTGCCACCCTCACCCTTCAAACCCCTCTCCCCATGGCAATTAGACTTACAAGAAAAAATCCTGTCCATGTGGATGGGACCTTTTTCTTCAAAGCCTAATTCCCCAGGAAACCCACAGTACTGCTAGCTGTGTACAGTGGACATGTGCTGAATAATTATCTTGGGTTTGTTTTGTAGGTTGCTCTTCAGTTTCCCGATGAACTCTTGCCAGATTCAGCAAGCCTTGCTAGCAAGATGGAAGCAGCAACTGGTGCCAAAATGTACATTCTGGGGGACACATCATACGGCAGGTGAGGTCACAGCAGGAACCTCCTTCCACATAAACACATGATAGAAGCTGAGGCCATAGTCCTATAGACACTTGGGAGTAAGCCTCATTGAAAACATGGAACTTAGTGCTGAGAACATGCATAGGACTATACTGCAGGCTTGCATTTTCAAGGGGTTCTGTAGTAATATGTCAGCAGTCTCTTGACTGCCTCTGCTGGGGTGGGGGTACTATTTATGACAAGAGAGTAGGACTTTGGGATCATTAGTTGCTCCCCAGTTCCTGCATCTTGGGTGTTGGTAACAGAGTATTTTTCCGATCTGCTGTCAGGCTTGGGGCTCCTTGCATGCTGAGTGAGCTGGTGACAGGGGAAATCCAGTCTCTACAATGGTAACCCATTTACTACAAAGGAAGCATTTTTCTGTGTGATAGAGGTGGTAGGTGTTTTGAGGAAAGCTGCCCTCCATAGCTAATGCTGTTGCTTTTCTTTAGCTGTTGCGTGGATGAAGTGGCAGCAGAGCACGTGGGCGCTGAGGCTGTGGTGCACTACGGCCCTGCCTGCTTGAGTCCCTGCCGCAAGCTGCCCGTGCTCCATGTGTTTGGCCGCAAACAACTAGACGTGGCGCGCTGCACAGAAGTCTTCCGGGAGTTGCATCCAGACCCTCTAGCTCATGTGGTTGTGCTGAGTGAAGTGGCCTATTTTCATTCTCTTGGTGAGACCATGGAGATCACAATGTGGGTGGTATTCAAGAGATACATCAGGCCAGGATGGGGAAAAGCTACAGTGGGCATCCTCTAACCTCAAACAGTGCTCTCCTTGCCAGTCCTGCCCTTTATGTCTTATCTGCCTTCCAATGTTACTCAGTCCCAGCTTTTAACCCTCTCTACTATCCTCAGGGCTGGATTAACCAGGAAATGCCTATTTCTCTCTGTGCTCCCCACCTCATTTGCCACTAGGATACTAGTTTGCAGTTTCCTCAACAATAACATTCTTCAGAGCAAAGCTAATAGACCTGCATGCTAATGTTCAAAGGCAAAACCACATAAATTAATCAGTGTTTACACCTTTGTAGTTTGAATGAACTAGGAATGTGGTCAGTTAATGCACAGATACCTGCCAAAGAGGCTTTTATAAGTTCTATGATTCTATGAAAGTGAGAAAATTCAAAACAATACTCCTGTGAATGTTCCAATTTATATTTCTGATTTGGCGGCTGGAGGGGTTGTTCTCTTTTAAAGGACCACAGAAGTAATCTTTCCTTGTAATATTCGCTTTCAGTTAACTCCCCTCTGTTTACATCCTTTAAATCAGGGATGGGGAACCTATTGCTCTCCAGATGTTGTTGGACTAGAACTCACATCATCCCTGACCACTGGCTATGCTGCATGAGGCTGATAGGAGTTCCCCCATCACAGCTTTAAACCTAGTGTCTAGCACAAGGGCCCTTCCCTGTCCATGGAAAAGGCCTGCTGAGTATTTGGAACAGTGAGGCGTATGTGACAGTTATTGTCTCTAAACTGAATGACTTTTCATTTCTCTTCCCCTCAGATAACCTGGCCGCTCTGCTGCACCCCATTTATCCCAATGTAGTTTTCTCTCAACTGGATAACAAGGAACTTCAGCCAGTTCCCGGGCTGGTGAAGAAATTTGGGAGGCACTTTGTAGTGGACAGTCAGCATGGTCTTGACAACTATGCCATGTTCTACGTGGGTTGTGAAGGCCCAGAACTCACAAACTTCATGCTGAGCTGGAACCGGTGTCCCTTCAGCTCCTTTAATCCTCAGACAGGACAAGGCCGACGGGAAACATTGGATGTGAACCGGGCCCTGAGGCGACGCCTCTATCTGGTGGAGCGGGCACGGGATGCCCAAGTAGTGGGCATTGTGGTGGGCACTCTTGGTGTGGCAGACTACTTGTCTGTTCTGGAGCATCTGCGTGGCATCATTCAGCGGGCAGGCAAACGGGCCTATACCTTGGCTGTGGGTAAACCCAACCCTGCAAAGCTGGCAAACTTTCTAGAGGTGGACATTTTTGTGTTGGTAGCCTGCCCACAGAACTCTTTGCTTGATTCAGCTGACTTCTACCGGCCTGTGGTCACACCCTACGAGCTGGAGATGGCATGCAATCCAGCACGGACCTGGACTGGCAGCTATGTCACAGATTTCCGTCACCTCCTACCAGGTAATACTAGGATTCGTAACTGGAGAAATGAGTAGAGGCAACAACCAGTGAGCTCCTTTCACACCAGACTCTGGAAATTATGTTTGGTCACACACTTCCAAAATTCTCTCTGCAGGCATAAGGGTTTGAAAGTTGCTTTATTATAATGATAACTTGAGTCTCACGATGAATTGCAATTTCAGACTCATAAAAGCTGCACAGCTCTACCAATGCTCTTGGGCCTGCCCTGAAGGCATAGTCTGCTGCAGCAGCAATGACCATAAAGTTCCCTACACCCACACAAAGACAGACCAGCGGCAGGGAACAATTTCTACATTGGGGATAATTCAAATACATAGGGTTGTATCCAAAATAGTAACATGTCCTGTCAGTGCAAAGACTTTCACTTGCGCAATGAAACTCCCCCCTCCTCTTGCCCTGAATCTATTCTAGAGGTTCCCCTAACCCTTCAGAGCTGATTTGGGAAAGGAGGAAGTGGGGAAGTTCCATTGTGCAAGCAGATATAATTGGGCTATGCGTACCTCCCATAGTCCTCTCCACATTTGCCATATGAAATGGTGGTCAAAGAAGAGTTGCACCTTGCAGTGGCCAGTGGGGCTGATGTTGCTCACCAGGCTTCCCCATGCCATGCATTGCTGCCAGTGACCAAGAGGGGAAAGGGCAAGGCAGTGGGGAGCTCAGTGTGGTATAGGTGCAGGAAAGGAAGCATCAGAGTAGCTATGCCCTTATCAAGTTCCCCAACCTCTCAGTAACAAGCAGCATGTTGGGAAGCCAGGCGAGCAATGCCAACCCCACCCACTGCTGTTTTCCATGTGCTAATTCTGCACCTCTTGATCATCCTTAGGTGGGTAAAAGCAGGGCATGATTCTGGATGGGCCAAGCTTAGCTATTACTCTTTCCCTTGCTGTTGCCTGCAGGAGCATGTGAACACACCCCTTTCCCAGACAAGGTTTCAGAGGCTGACAGTGAACCCAGCATTTCACTCATCACCGGCGAGCTACGCTCAACTTGTCTTTATACAGCACCGGACCCAGAGCCAAGCTCTGGCACTTCTGTGACCTGCCGCAGCCATATGCATATGGCTGAGAGTAGCCCAGCAGGTATGTGTCCGAGGGGTCGGGAACAGATTATGTTAACGGTCCACACAAATGGTGGCAAATCTCATCTGTTAGGACCTTTCTTGTGATGAATGGTTGTTCTTGGGAGATGAAAATGGCTGTTTTGAAGTCTGTTATGTGGTGAATGTTTCAAAGGTTTAATGCTAGTGTCAGAATAGCAATTAGCAGCCTAGTCGCCTTCCTCCATTTACAGTTGCAGTAATGAGTGGGGCAGTGGGCCCCATGGGCTCTTTCATCCATAATCTTGAATATACTGTAAGCTCTGTTCTCTTCCAGAGTGGTGTCTGAAATTCAGCTTGGGGAAATCATTTATGCTATGATCATTGTTCTTCTGTTTTGTTTTTGTTTGATTGATTTTTTGTGTGTCTTAGCCTCATTTTTGGAGTCACGAAGCTGGCGGGGGCTGGAGCAGCAGCTGGGGCAGTCAGCAGTCACAAAAGCCGTGGCTGGACGACGGGGAATTGCCATTGCATATGAAGATGAGCCTTCTGGATGACAGTACCAGCCGGGCCATGCTGAGAAAAAGTTGCCTTCCCTTTCTGCATCTAGATGAGATAACCAAACATGGTTTTTATCACAACCTTCTTCCTCCTACCCATAACTAGACACATGTATAAGGCAAGGAATATCACTTTCCCTGGCCTGGACATTCCTCTTGGTGGATGGATAGATCAACATTTTAACTGGCTGACATCTACAATACAGTAGTTCTGCCAAATGGTGTTTTTTATGTTAAGAAGCCAAGTAAACCTATTCTTCTCACTGTGCTCTCAATTGTGCTGGTGTTTATCTGGGCACATAAAGCAGCCCTGGGCTAAGAGTGGCAGCACAGTAGACTTGGGGTTCTGTTGGGGGAACAGGGGTGTGTAGCACTGCAGCTTAATTCACGTGTGAAATTATACCACAGATCCCCATTTATCCAGCTTCCACTGGCAAGTGGAAGTTATAGTTAGCTAAAACTTAGGGCACTCTTGAAAGCCAATCTTGCCCCTAAATGCCCAGGCTCAACCTCTGCCATATTCTCATACATGGGAAAAGCAGATAAGAGTGCGCTTGAGGAAGGAGGGCAGGTTTCTATACTCTGGTTGAACCTTGAGCTAATCCACACCATCCAGTGTTAAAGGTGTAACTAGAAGTTGGGAAAAGTTTTCCTATTGAGGCTAGGATTTTGTATCCTCGAGGAGTTAGATTTGCTGATAGCATGAGGAACTGAATTTTAGGACTCAGAAGCAAGAACCAGGCTTTGAATAGCTGGGGTATAAGAATCCTATGATAAAGAGCCAGTATAGTGGGTAGAGTGCTGAACAGGACTTTGGAGACTAGGGTTCATTTGCCCACTCAGCCATGAAGCTCACTGGGTGATCTTGGGCCACTCAACTCACTACAACCCTGTAAGGTGGGTTGAAGGTAAAATGGGGAGAAGTATATATATCTCCTTGATATCTCTTTGGAGGAAAGGCAGGATACAAATGTAGTAAATAAATAAGAACAGCCTTGCCGCATTAAACCAAAGGCCCATCTTGTCTAGGATCCTGTTTACCACAGTGGGCAACCACATACCTACACCTATGGGAAGCACACAAGAACACGAGAGGCAATGGCATCCTATAGAAACAAGTAGAAATGAAATCCAATAGTTCTCCATACAGTTATACTCCTACAAAATATGCATTGTCTGCTCAGCTGGAGGTTACATATTTTGCAGCTCTTTGGAGTTTAAAAGCACAGAATGAAGAAAGGGGTGGCTGTTGATCTGTGTTAGTGAAAGAGTTTTGTACTAGCATTTTCCTCCCAGTAGCAGGATAGGGTATGTTTATCCACTCGTCATTTCCGACCCACAAGCAGAAGTCACTGACATCCTTAGATGTGTACATCCAATATAATGCTCAAAGTTATTTCTGTTGAACATGACTATATGACACTGCCTATCAAACAGAAAGGAGAAACATCATTCCATATCCTAAGAGAGAAGAAAAATATAACACAGCTGGCACCGTGTTGTGTAAACATCTGCCATCCAATCAGGAATCAAAACTGCATTGAGCACAAGGTACAAGATGTACCAGGTAAGGGTATATCCCTTAAGTCAAGAACCTACTTCAGTTAGAGCTAGTAACATTTTTAAGACTTAGAATAATTTGCCAATAAAAAAACCATTTTTAAACACTACTTGTAGGCCTTGCTATGCCAAATAAAGTTCTATTTTAAATCCATTGGCATCTTTCCTTTCTCCTTATTTGGGCAACTTTTCTGAAACATTAATACACCCAAATCAACTTCATAATTGTTTATCAGATAATAGGAGGGCCACTGTATGCTGTGCACATTACAGCCCATCTGGCCAATGCTCTTAGTATCTGGCTGCGTATGTATGATCCCTGGGGTGGGGGCTTGTGATACATACCAGCAAAAAAGAAAAGTAATGGGAGTGGGAGAAGGAGAGATAGTAACTGGTAGAATAGGAACCTCCAGAAATGAGCACAGCATAAATTAGCACAGGGTAGTACAGAGAAGTAAGACTAGCTTATACCCAGTGTTCAAAACTCCCATTGTTCTAGGCACATTTTGCAACAGGGAATTCTGTTAGCGCAAGTAGCTTCTGACCTCTGGGTGCAGTACTGCGCCTAAGATTTCAGATTAAAACTGCAGAGTGGAAGGATAGGACCCTTTCTGCCTCTCCACTTCCAGCTACTCTCTGAAGACTGGAGAAGAGACCCTCAAGAATATTAGTGGGTGAGCAGTGGAAGGATAGACCATGTGAAAAATGAACATAATATTTTAGCTGCAGTTCATTCATTTTCGGCTTTGCATTCTTGTTACAAAAAAGTGTGCCTAGACATTCCATTGTTGCGCCCATACCCCAAGTTTAAGCTGCCATTTAGCTCCTAGCTTTCATATTTCTGTTTATAACACTGCTTATACCATGTCATAGCTGCTTTCCTGGTGCTCCTGCTCACCTTCTGCTGCTGTTATAATAGTTTGCTGAAGTGAGAGGGGCATACTGTAGCAGGCCAAGGCCCTAGAAGCTGCCAGGTGAGTTATTTTACACCAGGGTGGCTAACCATTGGCCCTTCAGATGTTGTTGAACTACAATTCCCACAAGCCTCAGCCAGCATAGCCATTAGGTGTAATGGTAGCCCATCATAATTAGGAGGGCACCACATATACCTGTTTTACACGGTCACCCGCTATGTAGAGAAGTCACACACCTCTACCCTTCACACATGGTCCAAAAAGTGAAGAAAGAGACCACCGCATAGCAATAGCTTAAGAGTTATAGACAGAAAGGCTAAGATAGACAGGAGTGGGGCAAACAAGAATACTGAATAACCAAGGAAGTATGCAACTCCATAAACCATACTACAAAATGCAGCATAACTGTGGAGAAGCCATGTTTAGACATGAGCACTGCTCCTAATCTCCGTAAGTTTGTTTCCTCTGAACACTATTTTCAGAACATCACCTACACATTCCATTCTCCAACTGCCATGCCATACCAGACAAAAAAAAAAAAAAAAGCACAAGAAAGGTATAACAGGCAGTCTTTTGCACAAGCGAGTAATGATTATGTTGCTTTTTGCTCCATGCTGCAAAGTAAGATTCAGTTCCATGGCCTCTTACAGTCTCTTGCTTGTACCTTCTACTCTACTTATACCACCTATGAAGACGTGGGTCAAGTGCTGTGTGCAATGCAAGCTCATGAGTCAAGGTCCTGGGCAGCAGTTGCATAGGTATCAGGTTCCGGAAAGCAGCAACATCTTATGCTAAGCCCTGTAGCAGCCCATGACCACACCAGTGATCAACACCTTTCCTAATAAGGCAAAGTGTGGAGTGCTTAGATAAGCAGCATGGAAGTAAGAGCTTCAAATAAATAACTGAAAGGTATAGCACACAGCCTCAAAATGCTACTTTTTAAAGGAATGTTTCAGTGCAAAGAACACCAGACAGAAACACTGAAATCAGTGGAAAGAGAGAAGGTGCAGCAATGTACCACATGCCCAAACCTAGAAGGCACATTCTCTGCCAAGTACTGCTTGTTTTGTGCATTAATGTAGATACTTCTCTTTACCGGGGTGTAATCATGGCCACTGCTATAGAAATACCAGAGTACTGCTTTTCCCCTAATATAGCTAACTGTACTTTGTTCTTTCCATATGCATTGTGAAGGTTTCACATCTATTCAAGATAAATAATCTATAAGATGGCTTGGTGGCTTAATTACAGATCACTACTCCAATTTCTGATCAAAACACATAAACTACTTGGTTGCACTCATTAGCTAAACATTAAGTCCACATTTGATGTGAAGATTTCTGATATAATTTGACTTTTTTAACCAGTGAAAGCAGTTACTTAACAAGCCAGGATTACACAAAATGCTTATCGTTTCCAGATTCAAAGTACTTCCTCTGCCTGAAGTGGAACAAACTTTACTTGGAAAAAAATACGGTATACCCAATTCACTTTTCAAGACTTGACCTAGAACAGTGCATTGTCAGTATGCTACTTTTTGCATTTACTTAAGATGCCTGGTTTTGTTTCAGCTTCTGTTGTCCCATAAGCATATTCTTCCCCAAGAACATGTTTTGCCTTGGAAATGCAGAAGCTCCAGCTGATGTCTACATAAACCTCTAGTACAGCAGTTCCCAAACCATTTTTTCATGGACCACTTGGAAAATGCTGTAGATGGTGCAGGTCTCAGCCAGCTACTTTTTTGTTTTATAACTCATACTCTAAATAACTGCAGTCTTTTATTTCTAATGCGATGGATATGCCTGTTTTTTGTGAGCAACGTTCTGTGAAGTCCATCTCTATCATCAGAAAATATAAAGTGCAGGGCCAAGTACAGATACTTGTGACCACTCCACAAACCACCTCAATGGAGCCTGCAAGTGTTTGAGAACTTCTGCTCCAGTACTTTACCACACTGGTATCTGCTATTGTTATTTCAATGGTTCAATGGTTACTTTGGTAAGCTCTTGTTAAATAGAAAGGATTGACTAAGGTTCAAGCCATCCCAACCTGCTCTTATGTAAACTGAGCTTCACTACCGAGGGTTAGGAAACATTACAGCAAGTCTCAGGTTAGGAACCTACTCGTGTTGTATGGGGAGGTAAGACTGAAACTGGCCCTGGAGTCATTCTGAATTGCACATTTGCTCAACCTGGTTAGTCTCCAAACCTGCAATACCAACAGTCCCCCATATGAAAATGATTTGCTCCTCTTCCATCCTTCCACCATAAACAGTAGCACACCCTCAGATCCATTGTTACATCTTGATCTTCAGCTGCAGAAGCAACCAGGGACATTTTTCATCAGAGCGCATAAAGGTGGCTGCAACCCTTTTAAATGAACCTAGAAACTATCATTCATATTACAGGCTAGTATGATAATATGCCTTCCACGGGATGCTCCTATAGATTGTTGCCTGCAAAAAGAAAATTTGAACTGGTTATGCAACTTTGCCAGCACACCAAGAAATGCAAAGGCTGGCAGGTATGCTTCCTTCTGAGAAGCTAACTTTGATTCTTTCCAATACTTTGTTGCAGAATTTGGATTTCTTCTCTGTCCAAAACGACATCATACTCTTCTTTATTACCCGTTAGGCTAGGGCAGCTATAAGTGCAACTGCAGCTGCTACAGCTTTTTACCCTCCCCTGCCCAATATTGTCCAGAAGTTACGTCTCTTCCCCCAATTCACCAAACACCACAGCTTAGAAATAGCCTTAATATAATTCAAGGCTGCAGGGCCTTCCACTTCAGTCAGACACAAGCTGCCTCATGCAGGGCAAAGGCAGACTCTTTAGGAACAGACAATACCACAGATATGTCTACAGGAGTGTGCCGGGAAAACAAGGGGCAATCATGGCACCAGTCTAGCAGGGGGAGGAAATCTCCTCAGCTCCAGCCTGTGCTCCAAGTCCTTGTAGCCTGCTGCCTCTGAACATGCAGGAGGGATGGACAAACAGCTCATTCTTGAGAGGAGCAGCCTCAGCAGGTTAGTTGCAGTTATCGTCCTATGAGCTGGTTCAATAGCAGCGTTAGGCAGTGGCAGGTAGCCAGCAGATCTGTTCATGCTCCTGTTTTGCTACATGGCCCCTCAGTAGTCTGCTGTGTATTCGGTACCATGTAGTCCTCGGCACAGCAGTGTGAACTCCTTTACCATCTCCTTCACACGCCGTTTGTTCACACGCTCTCTGCTAACACAGAAAAAGAACGATGAAAGGCTGATATAGAAGAATGGTGAATGAGTCACTTAAAAATACAGCTAGAGCTGAGTCGGATGTTTCCATACACAAGGGCACCACCCAGTGCCAAACCCATGGAATCCCCAGCACTGAGAGCTGGGCACTGCAGACGTGCTCTGCACAGCTACTATAATCATTGCTGCCCTCCATTAAGACATCCTCTTTCAAATAACTCATGTTCCTGTTCTGCAAATTATCGTTCACCAGTGCATCTCAGTTCATTGGTGTCTGGATTAATCTAGTGAATCCTGCTCTTCCAGCCATAAGAATACAAGAAGAGCCTGCCAGAACAGGCCAATAGTTTCCGTGCTACACTTTTCTATTTACCTCTACTTTATATAAATACCTTGAACCTTTCTGAACATCTTAATTAATTAACTAAAAAATAAAAAAAATAAGCAAGCTCTTTATTGTAGAAGATTCTGGGGAGAACTGTTGAACCTGGGGAAATGCTCAGTATCTATCATGATCACTCATGACAATTTGGGGGCACAGATAGAAAACTGAAGAGCCAAGAAACCCGCTCACACATCTTCCCCAACTCAGTCTTCCAGAAAAGTCTTCAAGAGAAAGTTCACCTGAGAATTTGCTGGCTGAAGATTTCCTTCTGTTCAGGGCTGACACGGGCTGATGGAAAACCATCCTGCTGCAGCACTTCCTTGATCCAGACACTCAAGTAACTGAAGCAGTGCTTGTTGAGAGCAAAGAGGATCTCAGCAAAGTGATCCATCAAGTTGCGTGCGGCTTGGCCACCTACACCCTGCAGATGGAGCAAATCCAGTTAACACCAGACAATAATCCTCCCAGGAGACTGCACTGCAGGAGGGAGCATTACATTACAAACCTAAGAAGGCTCCAGCAGATTGCATCAAGGAAGTGTTTTTAAAAAGGAAGTGGCCAAGGTGGCACACTTGCTTGGGAGTAAGCACCACTGAACCTAGTGGAACACGCTTCCAAGTAAGACACGAAATACTAGATCAGGCTGCAAATCATTCAGGGATATTCTGGTTAGAAGGGAGCTGAATTAATAAAACATACTGGAATAAGTGCAGCTTATCTGTGAGCATGGCTCCTTCCAGTTATTCCTTCTAATTGTCCCTGACTTAGCTTGAAAAGCCCCACTCCTTACCTCAAGCACAGCCTGCAGCAGCATTTTGCCATTCTCATGTACCACTTGTCCCACCGGTGGAATCTCCCCACAACGTGGCAATAACTCAGTCTGTAAGAAACAGTGAGAAGGAGTTGATGCAAACTGTATTGCTAGAACTCAGATATCTGTCTCCAGTTCCATGTAGGAGACAAGCACATTCCTGTATACATGTCCAAACAGAGTGGAGGCATATACAGTTAGGAGAAAATGCCTCCATACAAAAAATCCCAACTGCAAAAGAAAATAAAAAGGCCTAAATGGCAACTTATGAAAGGAAAAGCTCCTTTCTGGAATTTGGAGGAGGCTCCCTCTCACCAGTTCTGGGTGCTTCTCCATCCTGTCCCAGCACAAGTGCTTCCAAGCCACTTGGCCCAAACACAACTCTGCCTGTACCATTGGCCAATGGCAGATTTAGCAAAAGCAAAACACTCACAAAAAAGCCACAGGCAGCTTTGACAGTTGGTGCTTCAGGGAACTTCAAGGAGATCACACCTAGAGGGAAAGCAACACTTCAGGACTTAGCTAACACAATTCAAAGCTTTCCACAGGAGCGGGAAGGAAAGGAGCCTTCCCTTCTCCAAGCTATAGGACTTTACATGGAGCTTCAGCTGGTCTGATTGGAGGGGTGTTTCTACATCAAACATGCAGGCTGTTGTCATATATCTGAACCTTTAAGAAACACTGCCTCATTTGGCTAAATCAGCTTTCCCAGCTGCATCAAGGGAGCTCAATTTTTTGATAGCTTAGTCTTACGGGGCCTGCCTACTCACCACAATGGAATACTGCTTTGACATCCAGGCTGCTACACAGGAACAGGTCAGGTTTCCGTTTGAGTGCCTGCAAGGTACACACACATACACAGACAATAAACACAGCTCTGGCAAGCCAGGGCAAAAAAGTGCCACAGAATAGCTCCCTGGCCAAGACCCCCATGTGCACTTACCTGGCCATCAGCCATGGTGCACAGTAAGTCAGATATAGCAGGAAGGGAAAGAACAAAAGTAGGACACTTCTGAAGTCAAGGGCATCAAGGACTCCAGGTAATTAAGAGCCTCTGAAGACACATGTAATTGAAACATTACCTAGAAACAACCTACTAGGATTCCTACTTTGCTACAAATGAAGAAATCCAGATATGTGGGAATTCCTTTCTTACACCGTCAGGAAAGGGGGCTCATCTAGTTTCAGTATTCCTGTTAAACTACAAAAAGGCTGGTTTTACTTGTGACTTAATATAAATATTGCTGCCTGGCAGCTTATTTCAGCACCATAGACAGCAAGCACAGGCAAGAATTTTGCGAGCCTATCCATTTCAGCACCTTGGACAGCAGTCCCCACTGTGACTTCCATTCCTGAATGACCTAAACATCTGCTCCACCATGGCATTCGCAAAACAAGGTGAGACCTATTAACAAACAGGGCCCTAAACAACTTATACTCCCATATAGCTATGTGAAGTATGTGCTTTGTCAATGAAGCACGATCTTCCGGGGCTGCAGAAGTATTGCTTGTTGTACCTGCAACTGGATACCAATCGCTGCAATGACTAGCTTCCAAAGCTTTGCATTCTCAGTTTCCACTCTACACACCTTGATTGTTCACTTGTTCATCACCCAGGTGGAAGGAGCAAAGAGAGTTAAGGGAAGGGCTGTAATTCAGTGGCAGAGCATCTGCCTTGCACACTGAAGCTCTCAGGTACAATTTCCGACATCTGCAGGTAGGGCTAGGGATGTCCCCTGCCTGAAACCTGGCAGAGCCACTACCAGTCAGTGTAGACAATACTGAGCTAGATGGACCAATGGTTTGACCTGGTGTAAGGCATCTTCCTACGATCCAACGTTATGTCCCTTTCTGTCATGCAATGGTAAATATCTGCCTGGTGCTAATCTGCAGAGTTTTCAATGGCTCTTGTATTGCAAATGCTACTGTTAAAACTGCTACGGAATATTGCTAATACTCTAAAGTTTTAAAAATGATTTTTATTCCATCACCCTAGTAAAGAATGTTTCGTTTGTTTGCATTCCTCCAAGTACATTTTTACATATTGACGGCCAGTTTCAACTAATGAGCCCCACTAGCAGAACTAGTGCAATGGGACTTCCCCTCTTTCCTCTCCCTGCACCCAAATTGGCTGGAGAAGGGCCAGGAGGCCCCCCAAAACAGCCTGCAGGAGGAAGAGAGGGGCATCATTCCATATGGCAAGATGAAGCGCTTGCTTTGACAGAATGATTGCCATAGTGCTATGTTGAATTCCTCCCACAGTGTGTTACAGCCAACTAAGTGGAAACAGATTTGCTTAGTACACAGTGCATTGTGAGCCATCAGTATAGAAATAGATAAAAAGGCCAATTAAATCAAATGTCTGAGCCCACACATCTTTGTATTCCATTACTGAAACATTTGCTCATATCCAAAGTGAAGCAAATTAAACCATGCAGAATAAATTATATTAATACCTATACAGGTCTCCATAAACAATTTAGCCAATATACCACATAATGACAGCCAGTTAAAGGAAACTCAGTGCTAGCTCACAATAAGCTCATGACTTGACACTAACCCTTTGTCTCTCAACATCTACCTTTGTATCAAAGCAACCTTATGGGGGTGCGCTAAAACTAGGACCTCTAAGAACATACTGTGGTACCTCGCAAGACGAATGCCTCGTAAGACGAAAAACTTGCAAAACGAAAGAGTTTTTCGTTTTTTGAGTTGCTTCGCAAGACGGATTTCCCTATGGGCTTGCTTCGCAAGACGAAAACATCTTGCAAGTTTGTTTCCTTTGTCTTGCAAGTTTGTTTCCTTTTTCTTAAAACCATGCATTCACTTCGAGGAGCAACTCATAGCACGCGGTGTGGTAGCCTTTTTTGAGGTTTTTGAAGACTTTGGTGATTTTTGAAGCTTTTCCAAAGCCTGTGCTTCGCAAGACGTAAAAATCGCAAGACGAAAAAACTCGCGGAACGAATTAATTTCGTCTTGCGAGGCACCACTGTATTTAAAATTTTCATGTAAACACCTATGCTAGAGGAATGACTCTAGTGTTCTGACATTTTAAGCAATTAAAATTGTTCCAACAAAAGATCATTCTTTTGCATCTCCCTTTCCTCTTCACTTCTTTTTTTCTTCTACATGGCAGTACACACACACAATTTCAGGAAAGCTCAAATGTATATTTAAGCCCAGGCTGCTGGTCTTTTGATTTAGGGATAATATAGGCATTAGTGGGGCAATACTTGCAAATCAAGATGATTTGATTTTTGAACAAAGAAAGGAAAATGGTATATATTCTTGCATAATTCTGCCCACAGACACAACATTTATGTTTCACAATGTACCAGTCCACTTGAATGGACAAGCAGTGTTGTTACATACTCAATGGTCTTCTCATTTTAGCAAACTGACCCTTCTGCTAGGCCTGTATTCTAGTCTCACTAGATGGCTTCAAAGAAAGTGCATGCCTGATGCTGATGCTGTGAAGAATTTTCCTACTGATTTGTCTCCACACTAAGCGTGAGGGGAGAACATTCCCCTAGGATTTCAGACTTCTCAAATACTCCTATATCCAGTGTCTTTTAACTTGGTTGTTGGGACAGAACGAGCCTGGACACGGGCCACCAGTTGGGCAAGTTAAACACAGCAAATGTTAACCTAAGTCTTCTAGGGCATTGCCAATTTAGGCTTACTCCAAGAGAGAAGGGTATGGTGACATTCTGCCAACGGGACACCGTCAGCAAATTATAGGAAAATGGCAGACTGCAGAAGTTGCACTTTCAAATGCAACCCAGTCCTCTTTGCTTCATACAGAATCCAGAACCATGCATAGTTTGGAACCATGTTACCTCAAGGGTCATATTCTCCCATATAAATCCACTCTGCCTCTTTTGTTTTAGTTGAGTTCTTGCTCCAAGTACTACAGGTGTATGTAGGCTGGTAGCCACAAAGAGCATGACTCTTTGGGTGATGGCAGCCTGCCCTTGGAAGTGTCACTCTAGAGAGTCTGCTAAGATGCATTTTGGTGCATGGCCCAAACATATTTTTAGCAAGGCAGTTGGAAGATGGAGAGTTTCAAATGCTGGACTACTGTAATTAATCTTTTAGTTACAAGTGTTTCGAATATTGCTTCAGAATTTTATTGTATCTTATTGTAAGCTGTTTTGTGGGACTGGCGGACCAGGAGGTAGAATTTTATTTTTTTACTCAAAGAAAGAATGAAAGTGCTAATGACAATATGGGGAATAACCAGTATATCAGCTGCCTCTCTCTCCTCTTTTGGGGTGTGTGTTAAGTTTTAATGTGAATGCTGAGAGATAGCAAAAGTGCAATGGGACTTAGGCTCACAGATGAAGTAGAATAAGAGACAATAAGAATGCCAGTGACCCCAAGATGCAGGGTGCAGTATCTCCAGACCACCAGCTTTCACATCTCCAAAAGAAGTGGTGAACAAAACATACTGGGCACTAGTAGCTAAATCAGCCCAAACCCAGGCAACTTCTAATTTGAGCTTCTCTCAAATTTTATGGAGGCAAACAAACAATATTTATTCAACCAAGGGAGGAAAGTGTGTGTGTATGTGTGTGTATATATGTGTGTGTATATATGCAAGAGAAGAAGACATACAATATAAAAAAGTATTTATAGCGTTGTTTTGAGTCCACTGAAACACTACTGCTTTAATTTCCAGCATGAGCCAAACTATGACACCCACCGTCCCAGACACAGTGCTGCATTTTTTAATTCTTCAGGATGAATATTGGCTGGTGATTAGGTCTCATCTGGATGCAGTCAGTCAGAAGATCTGGGGTCCCAAGTTGTTCCATGTCGAACTGCATGAGCTTCTGTGGGGCTTTCAACTGTGTCTGGATGCCCCAGGGGCTTCTCCTAGCCCCTCTCTTCACATCTACCATTCCAACTCCTTTTCCTTCATCTGGCTAAAGCTACTCCCTACCCCCCTCCTAGGATGAGATTGTTCCAACCCTTTCCTGAGAACATGGATCCACCATAGGGCTCCACCTATATAATTATAACTGATTTCAGTATTTGATATTTAACTGTACATTGATAGCTGACATCCCCTTAACATGATGACAAAACAAGAATAAGAACTCTAAAGGGTGGCATTTTAATTTTGCGATTTGCTGTTGTCAAATTTCAGAATTTTCTGGAGGTTTGTTACTGTGTTACTGAAGAGAAGTGTGAGTATTAGCTGATGGTCAGGGGTCCCTTTACCTTTACCTATTAGCAACATTGCCTCCCATATTTGCATCTGTATTAACTGCCACAAGGGGGAGCTAAGCACTCAGATACTTCCCCCATCACAGTATACAGAAACCCCATTAGGCAACAATAAACCAGAGCCAACGAGAGAGCATTATTACAGTCAGGAGATCAATATATAAGATCCCACCCCATTCTGCTCCATCAGTTCTTAGTGCTGCAGCTTATTTTCAGTCTAGGGATTGCTCATTCTAATCCACTTGCTGGGGGTGCTTCATCCTTCACTTACTCCAGGGAATGATACCCACCAGCCTCTGTTTGTATTCCACCACCACTGCTTTGCCCTGCCCTGTGCATGATGTCATTACAGCATTAGAGACAGAGCTCTATGGAAGATGCACAATCTGGGGGAAAAACAAAACACCAGACACAGGAAGCCTTGGCAGAAATGCTGGAGTGCAGAAGGGTTTTGGGGTCAAACACGGGAGACAAGGCTCATCTGCTATCCTTGCCCATTAGATCAGCTGCCCCTCCCAGATCCACCAAGTTACTGAATACATCACTCCTACCTAATAAACAGAAACCATGGACTTGCCAGCATTTGTAAAGAAGTCAGAGTCACTTCAGAAAAGCACGCAGATCTATACCAGGACTGGAATGCTGCTGCCAGAACTCTTGAACTACATTTACCAATTTTTCAGCAGCCCCCTCCTGGGCAAGGCCACACCACATGACCTGAAAACAAACCCAACCTACAAGCCTTGTTGCATCACTAGGTGTTGCCCCTTGGGGAATGGAAAGGGCAAACTCACACCTATGAAAAAGGAGAATGTTTTGTTTTCAACTTCCACGGAAACAGATGGAGAAACTCGATATTCAACTAAAAGGAAAAAACGTTGTCAACAGAAAGCTAAAAATAGGTTTAAATTGAATTAAAAAAGAGAAAGAGAGAGAACAGAAAGTGAATGAATAAGAAACTAAAACACACCTGTGCCAGGAGTTGCATAAATGAATCAACAATATCAGGATGATCCCTGGGCCCTAAAAATATAATAAAGATGTAACTGAAGAGAAAAATCATACAAACAGCAACTCAACATCATATAGTTATGTGATACAGAAAGAATTTACAAGTGAAAACAGGAGTAAGGGAAGGAAGGGGAGGGTGCAAGGGCGTGGGTTGAGGAGGGCAGGCACATGAGCAGCTTGAAGCAAGTTAAAGAAACAAAACATACAAAAATCATGGAGCTTGGAAACCCAAGAACAGAAAGAAAGTGCAAAGGAATAGGCCTGTGCCCAGAGTCCCCTGCCAAGCACCAAGGATAGGAAGGGGAGAGCTCATTGCACCCTAGCAAGGGAAGAGAGAAGCAGGAGCTAACTGGACACCAGCTTCATGTGGAGAACGAGCACATTTGAACTGGATACATGTTATCATGATTTACTTGGTCCTGAAAGACAACTCCAGAGTCAAACAACAAATCCAGTATTGACATGGAGTAGGCACAAAGTATTGGAAATCCACTAGAGTGCTGGATGGACAGTCCCAACACAGTATTTTCCTAACACCCATGTCCACATGCCTGCCTAGTTGGGAAGAACCCAACTTTCTGGCATTTTCTGCAGGGAAAGGCCAGTGTGGTTGCTGGTAAGCATACTTCCATTCCACAAAACAGAAACCTTGTGGCATTATAAATTTAGCAAATTTATTATCACATAAGCTTTCCTGGATCTGAGAATTCTCTTCCTCCATGTTGGCTATGCCTGACCCAGTCAGGCAGTAACAGGGCATCACTCCAAGTACTAGTTGCTCCCCATCAATTCTGAGTTCAAACAAGAACCTGGAGAAGGAAGCAGATACCCCACCAACCATGCTGACTGGATCTGTACATGTATTCCAAGCTTTTCATCTCAGCTGGGGTCAACATGGAGTCAATATGGCAGTTCCATGCAAAGGCAAGTCCAAACACTTGCTGGGAATTTCACAAAGCTGTAAAAGGAATCCTTTGAGCTGGAGAACCAGGGAGATAGGATACAGAGTCCACATGACAAATGTTTTATTTAGGCCACAGGAGAAAAAAAAAGAGCCATGATGGGGTTAACTGAAAGACATTACAACACACTCCTGAGTGATTCTTGCTTTCTACTCAGAGCTGATTGCTCACTTCATCTTCCTCTTGGGGCCCTAACCCAGGAATCTGACACGGGGAGGGCACATTTCCAGTCATGAAGGACAGGAGAAGAGGGGGAAATGGCAGCACTACTGTCCACTCAGGCACTGATACCTGAGGAGAAGCATGCCAGAGAGTCCACCTCAGCAAGAGCTTTTCATCTTCATCTGTACCAGCTAAAAGCTTTTGGAACTGAACGAGCACAGCCATGACCTGAGGAAGGTGTTCCCTCCCCCCACCTGCACACACCTTATAGTCGAGTCTGAACAGCTGAAACCAGGAACAGCAGTTTTCAACGTGGCAGCCTCACAAGACTGAAGGTGCCCAAGCACACGTACCTTGCTGAAACAGTGTTAGCGTAACTGATGTGACGAGCAGAAAGAGCGCCTTGATAGGTGGGAAATGGGCAGGCTCATGGGCAAAGATGTGAACCAGCTGGGGATATAAAATACAAAGGAGACTGAAGCCAGAGCAGTCTGGTTTGACCCATTCCATTCCATCCCATATTTGTAGCCCCTAGCTATCCCCCATGTAAGTCTAGCTGCCTGTTCTTTGCCTAAAAACATCAACAAGACCCTTGCTGCTAACACAGCAAAGGAGACAGAGACCAGCTGGCATAGGAACACTACAGTAGCTTCTCAGATATGTGAATACACAATTCGTGTGTATGGGGGAAAACACATTTTGAGCAATATCTGTGCTTGAACAAAACAAAGGAGACAAGCTAAAGATACTAAGTGGGTAGGAATTAATCTGTTGAGTAATCAGCCTCCATTGTAAACTTAGTAGCTTCCAGGAATTCTAGTACTTAGACTTACCTGTCGAGTGAGATCAATGGCAGATGCCTGAGGAATGGTGCTATACATCTGGCCCAGCATCTCACACAGTTGAGGCACCATGGGTGCAAAGTCATCCAGGAGGGTCTTCACAGACTTTTCAAAAATGGAGCACACAGACTGTGGGAAGAGGAAGGGCTGCATCAAGGGAGGACTGGTTAAATAACTTGTTCCTTAGCTAAATATCTATTGATTCTGTACTTCTCCTTTCCTCAAAGAAGCCTGAGGTGCCATATATAGTTTTCTCCACCCACCTCCAATTAGGTTCTGTGAGGTAAGTTTGGCGTGGTCGGCCAAACTCCTAAGCCTAAAAGTAGAATACCAAATTGAACAGAATGTGGGAATCAACTGAAAAGAGAGACTTATCCAACATCACAAACATACATTCTTCAAGTTCTGCCAACAACCACCAGTGCCAACCTGGGAATCTCCTATCTAACTATAGCTATGTGGGCAAAGTGTTGCTTGTTTTTTAACCTAGAAGATGCATTACCTCCACAACCTGGGCATCATTCAGCCACTTGCTGAGCACTTTCTGGATAAGCTGGAAGACTTGCTGCAGCACCATCACTACCTAGAGGAAGAAGATAGAAGATAATTATGAAACTGGCCTGGTCTACGACAGTTTGAGGAGGAGGAGGAGACAGCTCACAACCATTCAGATCCAGGGATGAAAAGATGGTATTAGAGGCCTCTCTAGAGATTGCTCCACAACTCATATTATGCCAGAGTAGTTTTCAAAAGTCTCACAATACCAGATGTGCAGCTGCTCTCACTTCTTTTTAAAAGCGAACACAAAGAAAATATACACAATTGAAGGGACATTCTGAGCTCTCTTCTGATCACTCAGTAGTCACGTCAAAAAGCTCACAATCTGCGGTGATGAAGTGGCTAATCTACACGGGCTCATTCCAATAGTTAAAGTAACACACACAGTGCTATGTTGTACACCACCTATTTTCACAACCCTTCAACCATTCTATGCTACTGCCCTTCAAAAGTTAGAAGAAGCTGCCCACAGTTACATGGCAGGGAAGAGGCACAGCCAAATAAACATGGAGTTGTATGCCCTAATGTATAAAAAGAAATACTCAGACACATGTAACACCCACCGGATTGGGGCCCTGAGGCACCGGCAGCTTCTTGACCTCTGAACTCTCATGATCATCATCATGATGACTGATATCCAATGTGGTGAAGAGGTTGGAGAGCAAGCCCAGGATGTGGATGATGGCCAGCTTGTTGGAGGGGTTTGGCTGCAAGGCAAGGCATCACTATAGCAGTTACAGTAGACCCAGGATATGGGCCACTCACATCAGATGTCCCAGATTGGCAGCAAGAATGGACAGCACAACTGTGAAGCATAGTCTAGTGATTGATTCCCCCCCCCCCAGCCAATTCTCACCCACTCCGTTCTTGACTCCAGAAGCATAATGGAAAACAGGGCAGGGGGAAGGAATTTAAAAACCAGAGGACAGAGATAATAAATGAGAGGCTTGCAAGACCAGGGAGGTATGGTTAAAACAAGGCACAACTTGCAAGAAGAAGAGTAGAGTTTTACACACAACAGACTCTATTCTTTCTTAAAAGAAGGTTGGCAAACAGCCACCACCAAGCAAGTGAAGTAGCTCACCGTTTCATCAGCCAGCTTCTCCAGCTGCTGGATGTAAGGAGTAATCAGTGAGTGCAGATTCTTCAAAATCTCCTCCACTTGGAGGGCAGAGAGCAAGAAGCCCAGAGCTTGCATCAGCCACATGCACTGACTTGTCTGGGGGCAGAACAAGATGGACAACATTCTTAGTTTCTCCTATTATCCTCAAAAAGTCATGCTACACTACATCTCAGTTGGAGTTTATTCTCCCTCTATTCTTCGTCAACTCTAATGCTTAAGTCTTAGCTATGCCTTCTGGAAGTCTCAACACAGAAACCTGTGTTTAGTGCCAGAACTTAGCACCAAAATAGCCATTGTCAGAGCCCTGAGTCACAGATAAACACAAATAAGACTCTTTCATGCAGCTTTGGAATGCCTGGAAACATAATGGATGTCTATCTAAACTAGGAAAGAAAAATGTGTGACTCTACAGATGCTTTTGGATTCCAACTCCCAACAGTTCTTGCCTGCAAAGCCAATGGCCAGCAACTTCTGGAGGGTCACAGATTCCCCACTCCTGATCAAAACTCTGTTTGGGAGACATGCAATTTCACCAATTTCTCTAATCCTCCTCTCATTGACTGGAATGCTCAATACTTCGGAAATAATAACTTGATAAGTAATCATATATTCCGTACACTCTTTGACCCTCTGCACCAGGGAGGAGTATAAGTATCTTACCTTGTGAATCTGCTTCATTAGCACATCCTATAGAAGGAAAGATGTGAGAAAGTGAGTACTCGCCCCACAGCAGAAACATTTAACAATGCTCCAACCACAATATCAACTGACAACTCTGGGAAACAAACACTGATCTGGAGCATGGGCGCTATGAAATTTCAAGGAAAAGTGGATAAGCAAGAGAAGGCTAACTCCCTTCTGATTAACTTAAGCTTGGCCCCTTCCATACATGCTTTTAAGAGGGCCTTGAAAAGCTCTCTACTGCTTTTCCTGAAGAGCGTTAAAGACTTGTATGATTTAGAGCAGCTTTCTCATAGTAGTTGTACACCTGTCTGATGTACCTATTGTTATCTTGCATCAATCTTTTTACATACCGGTGAGGGCTTGATCTTAAAATGCAGCTTATAAATATCTGAATAAATAATCAATAAGCACCCTCTCCCTCCTACAGTGAAAGCCAACCCTTCTCAAGGATGCTTCATAATGGATAAGTAGTCATCAGTGATTCATTATAGGCAGCGGTTTCATATAGCTTGTCTCCCAAGCTCCATAATGTCAGCAACAAGGGTCAACAGTTCTGTTTCCTCCACACACCCTGCAAGCATAATTTTTCCTCTTCTAGCAGGAAATGTGAAGGGGAAACCAAAGACAGCATTTAGTTAAGCAGAAGGCTGAGCTGAATCTTGACCAAATTTCCACTGCAGAAGTAGCTCAAAGTCAACCCACCCTGCCAGCTGCCAAAACAGAAGCACACATACCTTCAAACTGATAAGATTCAAGTTATTTTAACTGATACATGCAGTCAGAATTCCCATTCTGACAATGTGCAATAAATATTTACCCCACTAAATCTCACATACACATGCAGATATCCTCCTCAGAATGTGCCTACTGCTTTAAGCCCTGTTGAATGATCTCTCCTTTACATACAGCTCAAAACTAGTCAGTCACTTAAACTTCCATTGTCTCATAAAACCATGTATCCTTAGACCATTATTTCAGTTACCTGAGAGACAGCAACTATGTTGGCAGCATAGGGAGGCAAGTCATACTTGCATTCACGGCAGATTTTCTTAAGGGTTGAGACACTAGAGATGGACAACTCAGGATTGCCCAGAGCCTGTAGCACCAGGGGTAAGACATTGTTGATCATGACAGGGTGGTCAGCCAGCCACTCTGAAAGTGCTCCTAGAAAGATAGAAAATGCAGAGTCAGGAGCTGCTCTGTTTAATGTGCCAAATGCTATCAGTACAGCCCACAAAAAGCAAAGAAGCACCCATCAGTATTTAGTTATTTAGAAGCATTACTAAACCACTTCATTAAAGGTCTAAGCAATGTACAAAAATACAGCAATAAACAGGATCATAAAAACAGCTAGTGCAGTTCCCTCAGCACAGGTGCACTATGTGCACGTCAAGGTGCTCCATTCAAAAAACTGGCTGTAACATTCTCCACCAGATATAGCTTCCAAACCATCTCAAGGAAGCCCCACATGGACTACTGTAATGCACACCAATTTCAGGCATTAGGAATCTTTTCATTCCAAGGGCCACATTTCCTCACTGCCAACCTTCAGGGAGCTACATGCTGGGGAGGGGGAGTAAAAAAATAAATTGCCCCATTCTGTTTTGACCACACTTAAAGCTGGCACACATATACACATAGCAGAGAAAATTCAAGGCTTTTTGCAGCCTAATTGTAGCATAGGCTTGGGCAAGGAGAGGGTACTGTGGACTGGATGAAGAGGCCCTACAGGCCACATCCAGCCTATGGACTGCTGGTTCCATAGTGTTGTAAGACCTCAACAGCCTGAGGTTCTTTGGGTTAACCTTCCCTTTTAGCACTCATTCCCTCCCCATACCCAGTCTTCTTACCAATAGTGAACATAACCGTATCTGCAAGCTGCACATTGCTGATGCTGATGTGAGGAATGAGCCCAATGAGGCCAGGTACTACATCCGAGTAGTTTACATCTATTGTTTCTGCGATGGACTGGAACCCATAAAGCAAAGCTTCTGTGTGCTGCCAGAGAAAAAAGATTTCATTCTTGAGCCCAGGCCGAACTCTAATGCCCCACATAGATATTTTAATTTTTTTTATTTATTAAATGTATATACCTCCCTTCATCTGATTTGCAACATGGACTGCATGTTGGTGCTGAATTTTACAAAGGGTGGTTCAAACACCACTACCGAAATGAACAGTGATATATAAATATTTTAAATTTATTTAATCAAACTTGAAGGCAATGAAGGCAGAGACACAGTATGTTGAAAAAGTCCCCAACCTAGATTTCATTTTTACAAAAAATATGCAGGGCTAACTTCCATAAAAAGTTATGATGAGTTGTTGATCCTTTACACTTAGTAGCACAATAATAATTCTTTCACCAGTAAGCTTTTTGCAGGGGCATCGTATCTAGTGAGTCAAATTCTTCAGGTCAAGGAACCCCTTTCCCCAGCAACATAAAGCACCTGCTATCCTTCAGTGCAACCCCAACTAGACATCCTGAAACCACTGGGCTATATAACACACAGGGCTCACCCACACTTCCACTTGTCCCATACCTTGAAAGCATGGGTCCAAGAGGTTTTCCACTTGTCCTATTTGTCTCACCACTTTCCATGAGAACAAACACCAGAAAAATCGATTGGTGTTTGCTCTGATTCAGCAGTAAAAAGTGGGTTTCCTGGGGAGAAAGGGGCGGTGCAAGTGCAAGTGTGGATGAGCTCATTGTGTAGTCTCTCCCCTTCCTGCACCCGCAAAAGGAGGCAGGATACACCTGCATCCATGCTCCCTCTCACCAAGGGCTATTCTAGCAAGATATGGACTGCTGAGGCTGCATACTTAGTATGCTGGAGTGCTGGTATGTTTGCTACTGTCTTAAGTTGTCCAGGTGCGTGGACTGTAAATCATGGCTAGGCTGGGTTTTTGCTTGGCTGTCACATTGATGAACGAGGAGCCCCTGCGGTCACTGGTCCTTGACGCCCATCACTGTTTGCTGTGCCAGTAACACACTGTCAACATGCCAAGGTGAACAGATACATTCTGATTAGCTGCCACACAGAGACCTCTAGCCTGGCATTACCACCCATCATGGCACAGGAGACATATCAAAGAATCTTTCAGCATCTTTCAGCAAACTGTAATTGCATATTTTCTTTGTAACACTGGAGGTAGTGGGACAACTACACTCCTCAGTTTTCCCAGTACAGAAACCTAACTTACAGACTAGTGATAAAAACATGTGGTAACACAAACCCTATGATAAGGAAAAATAGATGTAATTGAGCATGCATTTGTTGAGTCCGCAATCCTGCTGTCAGGTATCTTGCATAATTTGGTTGCTGCCACACAGTGATGGGAGGTGTGCCAGAATGATTGCAAAAACCACCAGCAGTGTCTTACACTAGGAGAGAAATCAGCAAGCTGGAAGTTGGGACATCGAAGCAATCCTTCAGTCCCAATTTTATAAACCACCAACTCAGCCGTACACTACAAGGAAGAGGTTTACACATTTCAGACCCATTCAACACTTTTAACAACTTTTTGGAGCTTTGTGACTTTGGATTGCCCTTCCACACATGCTGCTCTGAGATTTAACAGATGGTTCTTCTAACCAAGACACTCTGCACCTTCACTTTACCTTAGCACCTCTCTTCCACAATGCTCTCTCCCCAGGTCTAACCAGGACTAGTACCATCCTTTCTTAAAAATCTGCAGCATATTCAGCCTCTGTGCTTGCTGCATTCCTCTAGCTTGGTGTTCCATTTGAGGGTGGAGCTCTCCACTCACCTGCCATGAGGATGGCTGCTCTGTGTTGGTCAAGAGGCGACCTAGTTTGTCATATAAGCTGCTCAGCAGCTCTGCTCCAAGCATTTCATACACATACATCAAGGTGTCAGAGATGTCCACTCTGAGGAAATGAGAAATGAGCAAATGAGCAATAGAAAAAAAAGAGTTACAAAACACTCCCACATTACCAAATAGCAGCTAGATAGAAATTGCTGAAACAGTTATAGCCCATAGCCAAATCAGGGCAAGTTCAATGTTTACTCCCATTAATGAAGCATGATCAACTTCCTCTTCTGCAGATTATAAGCACTGCACACCAACTGAATGCTAAGGGATATGATTAGGCAAAAGGTCATACCGGTATATCCGAAATTGCTCCTTTTCATCAGAGGACCAACAGCTGTACTCTTCATCAGAGGGAAACTGTGCCTTGTGCAGGAGCACATCCACCAGCTGGAAATAGACAGGCCGATACACTTGCTGATACATGGCCTGCTTTTCTGGATCAAAAGAGAGGATGTCATCCTGCAAAGAAAAAGATCATTCATCAAGTGGAGATTGGAAAAATCAGCCCTGAACTCCAGCAATCATGTTGATGTTAACACAATCAGTCCCCCAAGCATTTTGATGTGATGTGGGGGGATCACCTCTCATTGCTGTTGAATCTCTATATGGGAAACCCATAAATGACATTTTAGAGTCAAGTTACTCCACTCAAATATTCTCCTTAATGCATCTAAGATCCTTCCTAGCTTCTAGGAGCAGTTCTACATAATACTTTGTCAGGTCACTCTCTCAACAGATTGACACCAACTAGACAAGCACAGAAGCCATCACAGGCTGGTAAAGCAGCTGACCACGTCTGCTTTCTTCTACTTTTAGTGACCAACACCTTGTTCTTTCCTTTAGAGACAGTTTTAGCCAGGTAAGGAATAAATCCACCCCCTACAGTAAAGCAATGTCTGCTCCAAGAAGAAAGCTGGGTATTCCTATGCTGCTCAAGGCTGGCATAAACCATGCTGATGCAAAAACAGATGTATAGAAAAGAAAAGTAAGAAGGGATTCTGGGTCACTGAATACAATCCTGGAGCTTCACTAAACCTCTGATTCAAGATTCTCACACTAGGCAGAGCTTATGAAGGAAATAGAAAAGGATGATCCTGGGTTGCCTGGCACAAAATTACCAAAGGTTTTGGGAACCCACTGGAAACTGCAAAGGTGTGTACTGGTGTGGGTTAGACCATGCAGAAAAAGTCTTCTGTTGTCTCTCTGTTCTTCAGCAGCCTATAAAAGATGCTGCTTCAGTTTTGTTCCCTTCATTAGGAACGATGTGCCTGTGGACTCAAGTACTGCGCCAGTCACACACTGAGACAATGCATGACCTCATCTCATTTCAAGCTGGCACCCAGAGAAGCAGCAGCTCAACAGCTAGCCTTGCTCTTGGGCAGTGCAGGAGTATGTCAGGCTAATTTGCCATGCTAATGAAGCTTCTGGGCTCCAAGGAAGTGTGGGGGTGGGGAGGGCAAGTCAGACCAGGCTGCACTGCTTCAAGGACTGTGTCTCAGCATAGCAGCAAGCATACACCACAACAGACAAATCTGCATCTGCATTAATTGTGCTTGCAACTGGGAATAGCAGCACTTTGCCTGTCAAGACAGAGAACAAACTTGGTCTTCTTCCATAGCTGATAAGAGCTATTATCTGTAAGGCTCTTCCAATAAGGCCACTGATGCACTATGGGTTACTCTAGTAAAGAAACACATTGCCACCACTAGACAGCAAACTAAATGGAGCTCTCTTCCTGTCAAAACAGGGTACTCACAGTCAAGTTGTTCTCTAGCAGAAAGAGAGGAAGATGATAAATCTACCTCATAGCGAATAATTTGATTCATGTAATGAGGTGTTTAGTTTACACAGTTCTCAAAGATGGTGGAGTCTGAGCTGCAAATAAATACATGCAGCACCTAAAGGGAATTTAAGGCTCACGGGTATATCTGAGCATCTTCTCTGTTGCCACAGAACATATTACAGTGGTGCCCCGCAAGACGAATGCCTCGCAAGACGAAAAACTCGCTAGACGAAAGAGTTTTCCGTCTTTTGAGTCATTCCGCAAGACGAATTTTCCTATGGGCTTGCTTCGCAAGACGAAACGTCTTGCGAGTTCTTGCGAGTTTTTTCCCTTTTTCTTAAAGCCGCTAAGCCGTTAATAGCCGCTAAGCCGCTAATAGCCGTGCTTCACAAGACGAAAAAGCTGCAAGACGAAGAGACTCGCGGAACGGATTAATTTCATATTGCGAGGCACCACTGTACTGGAACACAACCATGTTTATACACCATGTTTATGCAGTAAGCAGAATTACTATACATCCTTGTCACTGACTCTGGCCTTCAATATATGTATGCAAGAATGCAAGAATTTCCACTCTATTAAGCACAGAGCATACATCAAGTTTGGCCTCAGAGCTTCTGTTCAGGGAAGTTTTTAATCTGTGATATTTTAGTGTATTTTTGGTTTCTATGGAAGCCACCCAGAGTGGCTGGGGAAACCCAGCCAGATGGGCGGGGTACAAATAATAAATTATTATTATTATTATTCTAGTGGACAATTCCAGAACATTCCATTATACTCAATCCAGAGCCAATATCTATACAATCTACATGACAAGTGCTTGCATATGCAGAACAATTAGTGTAATCGTCATAAACAACTTTAATGTGCTAGCTATTAGCCTTGCCAACTTTTTAATGTAGAGGCATGCAGAACCAATAGTACAAGAACATGCCTGGCACCAACCAAAGTACAAGCCAGAGAACAAACCTATAAAGATGGCACTGAAGAAGTCCACTTCATGAAGGTGACTAACACTTACCTGAAGTGTATACCAGAAAGTGAGTGTAAGTGAACTCGTGGTCTCATTGACAGGATAGTGTCCTGGGATCCCAGTGCAGAACATGATCATGTTAACCAGTGCTAGGAAGCTCTGCCAGTGGTCCACTTGGTCCAAGAGAGCTCTGTGGGAGATAGTAGGCACACTGCATCAGGAATTGGCTCTGCCATTGCAGGTGCATAGAAACAGCAGTCACCCCACATTTGGGATAATACAGTACAGTATATCAGTGCGCTATACCCTCTACAGCAGGCATCCCCAAACTCAGCCTTCCAGCTGTTTTAGGACTACAACTCCCATTATCCCTAGCTAACAGGACCAGTGGTCAGGGAAGATGGGAATTGTAGTCCCAAAGCAGCTGGAGGACAGAGTTTGGGGATGCGTGCTCTACAGGAAAAGAGCTAGGAAGCAAACTGAAAGGGATTCGGCCAACTCATGGAACAAATACCCCAGCAAGTGGACTAGATACAGTAGGTTTAGGATCTTCAATAGCTTCTAGATGGAAAAGGGTTCCGTATAGTCCAGGCAAGGCCAAACTTGGCCCTCCAGCTGTTTGGGGACTAAAACTCCCACCATCCCTAGCTAACAGGACCAGTGGTCAGGGATGATGGGAACTGTAGTCCCAAAACAGCTGGAAGGCCAAGTCTGGCCACACTTGGTATAGTATATCTGCTATCATGCACAGATACATTAGCATCCATATGACCCTTTGGATCTTTGAGCTGCTTTAGAATGAGATTTGGGAGACTTATAGGCTGCTTAGCTACAAAGAAAGCTAGTAGGGCAGAGGGAACACTCCCCAAAATAGCTCCATTTTCTACTGATCATTGCTATCAGATTCCATCACCATTCTCCTCACCGGGAATGATTCTCCCCCAGGGCAACAGCAATGCGGCAGATCCCATGAGATGTCTCCATATCCCTGCTCTGAACTGCTTGGCGTAGTTGTTCCTGGAGTCCCAGAACAGGTGGGATGAGCTTCAGAAGAGTATTCACATACCTGCCAAGGGAGAGAGGAGATGGGAGGCTTTATGCCTATTAAGCCTCCTAAAATAATGAACCGTCAATCACAAATGTAAGATGACTCCTGCTGAATCAAGCCAGATATCAGTTTTGTCCAGCCTTCCATGCTCCCCATGCTGCCCAACCAGATGCTCCAGGAAGCTCGTAAGCAAGGGATGAAGGTAACAGTCCTGTCCTGCAATTTGCTCCGCAGCAACTGTACTCAGAGTTATATAATCTGTGAACCTGGAGTTTCTGTAAATACTATTGCTACTGACCTTTCATAAAGTGGCTTATCTCTTGCACCAGTGAATTCCACAAGTTAGTTGTGCACTGTGTGAAGAACTATTTTCTTTTTGTCTATCCTCAATTTGCCAATCAATAGTGAGTGACCCTGAGTGTTGGGAGGAAGAAAATAATTCTCCACCACATAACTCATGGTTTTTTTGAAGCTCTATCATCCTCTTCTTGTCTTTTATCTAAATATAAAAGCCCCAAACTCCAAGGGCATCTTACACAGACCCCTCCTCCACAACTCTGAAAGTGCCAACATCAGTCAGGAAACCCAAGCCAACTGTAAAGAGTGTATTTTGTTATCTCTAGGCTTGTCGCATGCAAACTACTGTCACATTAACCAACACATCAATCCCCATTTTGCCTCTTGGAAGCGAAATTTTTCAGATATGAGATTTGCTATACCT
This sequence comes from Podarcis erhardii, assembly GCF_964252035.2. Lineage (NCBI taxonomy): Eukaryota > Metazoa > Chordata > Lepidosauria > Squamata > Lacertidae > Podarcis > Podarcis erhardii. The sequence goes on along the minus strand of NC_138510.1, from coordinate 51,389,917 downwards.
CTTAAATGATTCTTCCTGGCACAGAATATTGATAACTTACATTAAATGGCCTTCTCTTCCACAACAAACCTTTCAAAATTCCTGATCTACAGGTCTTGTAAGCTAACAAACACTGCTGAGAGAACATACCTAGAACTTTCATGATGAAGAGTCCTGTAGCACTTTAAAGACTAATACAGTGGTACCTCGGATTACAGATGCTTCAGGTTACAGACGCTTCAGGTTACAGACTCCGCTAACCCAGAAATAGTACCTCGGGTTAAGAACTTTGCTTCAGGATGAGAACAGAAATCGTGTGGCGGCAGCGCAGCAGCAGCAGCAGGAGGCCCCATTAGCTAAAGTGGTACCTCAGGTTAAGAACAGTTTCAGGTTAAGAATGGACCTCCAGAACGAATTAAGTTCTTAACCTAAGGTACCACTGTAACTCATGACATGAGCCTACATGAAATACCTGAAATAGGAAGCAGGTTTGTATACACCATGGAAGAGAAAGTATTTTACAGTAAGGCCAAGACAACAAAATATAACATGTCCTGGTCCCAATAAAGCCTAAGTGTAGTAATATCTGCTGAGCGCAGATGAACACATAACCCAGTTAGATGCATTCTTTTCCCCAGATGAATGCCAAAGGAACCAGCTCACACTAAGTTGTGTCCTGTCTGTGCAAGATGAAACCATGATTGTAACACTTCATGGGATGCAGTGAGGTAGCCATCAACAATCCCTTTTTATACCAAAAGATAATGTAAAGTGTAAAATTCGCTAACAAACATCATGTCCTAGCCATCTTAAGAATCCTCTGTTATTTTCTACATAGGATAACAGATACAGATTTGTAGGCAGATGACAGAACATATCTCATGAAGGTTGAACAAGTAAAAGAGGCCTTGGTAACAATGTTGTGAGAGGTAGGCTTCACAACTCAGTCTACTTTGTTACGTTCTAGCATGATTCTGGTGATGATGATGATATTATTATTATTATATTATTATTATTATTATTATTATTCTGCATGCTAGAAGAGTAACTGTTTAGGGCACATGCTATAACCTAGAAAATAGGGTGCTGAAAAGGGCTGGGGCTCCCCAGAGCAACATTAATTTTCTGAGGCCATTTCAAATTAGTTTCCAGCTTGGTTTTGGAACTGAAACTGTCTTAGTCTTCCTTATGGGTGACCTATGCCAAGGGAATGAGACCCTGCTAATTCAACTATACACCTCATGACTTTCAATACTATTGACATTGCTATCCTTCTAGATTGGCTGCACTGGGGGAGAACAGGGGAACCACACTTTGGCGATCCCAAACCAACCTGAATCATCAGTTCTAGAAGGTCATGGTGCTGGACTGTTGCTGTGACCCATGACAGTCATGCCATGTTGTTCCACACAACCCTAGTCTGCCCTTCCCATGTTATACCAACATCTATTTGGGAATGGGGAACCAGTGGTTCTCCAGATGTTGAAGTACAGCTCCCATCATCCCTGGCTATTACACACACTGGCTGGGACTGATGGGAGTTGGGAGTCCACCAACATCAGGAAGGTCATGCGTTCTCTATCTCTGATCTACATGAAACTACTGAGTGAGATTTGAGAATTTAGGGCGCACTTGACACCCACTTCTATCATTTTTCCTTCTAATTCAGCTGGTGCTGTGGCCTTTAAAAGTGCTGAATTTATGCCTGGAACCAGTAATTGGCTGCATGAGGACCAATGTCCTGAAGCTCAATCATGACAAGTTCTATTGGTAGGTGGTTTGCCTGCCTTAGTAGATTGGATACACAGTCTGGAGGTGCTGTGAGATCTAGACTTACTTCTGGATGCCCAAGTAACCTCAGTGGTACGAAATGCCTTTTACTACTCTAGGCTGGTACAATCAAGCTAATCACAATTATTCTTGCTCCAGGAATTGATTTCCAGAGCAAATTCACTGTGCTATTTAAAGATCTAAACAGCTTGGGATGAAGATACCTCAGTAACTACTTCCTCCCACATGAACCAGCCAGGGTTTTAAGATCCTCTGAGGCTTTTTGTGCCCTCCCCCATCTGAAGCAAGATGGATGGTGATGCACAATGGGGCTTTTTCTACTGTGATGCCCTATCTCTGCAATGCTCTCCCCACGAGGTCCGCCTGGTGCTAATTCTACTTACTTTCCATACCAAATGAGGATCTTTTCATTCAGCCATACACTTTAGTGTCTTTTAGTCTCAAATGATGGTTTTATCTGGCTTTTGTTTTTCCCCTGCTGTTTATATTCATTGTCATTGTACTTTAATTGAAGCATGTTATTTTAAGTGATTTATACAAACTGCTTTGTGAGGGTTATCCAAACACTTAAAATAATGAGCACACACTAGATACCAGGATCAAAAAATATAACTCTGGTGGAGATGCAGCTGTGCATTTCCCTCTCACCACACACACCACTTAATATATGAGGTGGGTGCCCATACATGCACAGGCCCAATTGCACACGCAGGAACATAGGAAACTGCCTCATACCGAGTCAGACCACTGGCCCATCTAGCTCAGTAATGTCTACACTGACTGGCAGCAGCTCTCGAAGGTTTGAGCAAGGAGACATTTCTGGCTCTAGCTGGAAATGTCAGGGATTGAACCTGGGACCTTCTTGATAACAACAATAATTTTATTATTTATACCCCAGCCACTGGGCGGCTTCCAGCACATATAAAATATTGTAAAACATTAAACATTAAAGACTTCCCAATACAGGGCTGCCTTCAGATGTCTTTTAAAAGTTCTGTAGTTCTTTATCTCCCTCTTATGCAAGGCAGATGCTCTGCCACTGAGATATGGCCCTTAAACCTCAACCAATACATAAATGTAAAGGACTTTGGTTTTTGGTGCAAAAACTCAACATCACTACTCTTCTGGAATTTACCAGCTACAGGTGAATTTAAAATCTGAACTCAGAGTTTAAGGATGAGTGTGTTCTACTCAAACTTCAGGGAAAAATAATCTGCATATGGTTTCCCTGTTCTGGCTTCCCTGGTCTACTCACAGTGCTCAGTGCTTGTCCTTCCTTCTGTATAGTTCCATTACCCCACAACATTTCACAAAGTCAACATTTTCATGCATTCAGGATGAAACATACAGTATTCTGAAATGGAATACAAATCTAAAGCTGTATGCCATTCACAGAATTTATTCCATCTGAAGAATCTGTTGGTAAAGGGGAGGGGGGGAGGCTGAAAGAGTCAAGACCCTTGAATATCCATTTCCTAAAATCAAAAGTACAATGCTCATACAGTGGTCTCCTGGGGGCATCCAGACAGCTACTGCCTCCCTGTGCACAGCAGTATTCCAGCACCATATAAGCAATTTCATGCCTGTCAATCTCCCTGCTGCTGCCAATAAGTGATTGTAACCATGACAACAAGCACAGAGGAAATGGAGGGGAAGAGCAAAGGATGGCCCCCAGAGAGAGGCTGTGCTGGCGGCTAATCGGCCAGCTGTCAGTTACCTGGCTACTGAGGCATATTATCTGGAGACACAGTTATTCTGCACTCGCATGCCTGCCCCCACCGCACATGCAGCCCACAGATACAGGTGGAAGAACACACCAATGTGCATGCATGCAGCACTAAACAGTTCAAAGGCCATCCATAAGCTAGCATCACCTTCAAGGCTGAGTTCTGCACTGGAGACCCAATTCCTCTATCATTTTTTTAAGCTCTCAGGACAATTAGGACCACCCTCATATCAATTTACTTGGGACAGATCACAGAATGCCAGGTTTTGGTTTGAAAGCAGCCTAAGCGAGTAGACAGATGCCCATCTCCCCACAGTCACTAGGCATATAATATCCTGCAAAGGGAAAAGTATGTGGTCATGTCACTGGTGTTTAGAAGCCTGGGGTAGAGAGATCAGGCTGCTCAATAAGCTGCAAACGTAGGAAGGAGGTGAGGAAGAAGGCAGCATTTATGCCCCGAGGGGCAACTCAAATGAATCCAGTTCTGCATTGCTGTGTGCAAAAACTGAAGTGGGTGGAGGAGGGGAAGTGCGCCAGCTCCAGTGGTCGCCGACAACAGAAAAGCATGTGCATCAAGGCTGCCAGCAAGCATCCACAGACAATGCAATGGGGGGAGGGGGCAGCAGCACACTCAGAGAGGTCAAGGAAGATTCTTAAGAGCAACAGAGAGTGAAAGGAGAAACAGAGCTTAATCCTGTTGATCCAGCCAGAATCATATTGCTATTCAACTTCCTCTCATTCCTCACTGATCTCTAGTGAAAACAATGGCACTGCATGCACACACACAACCCTTGTTGCTCCCTCCCTACAAAGCTTATGCAACCACTATCTTGCCCTGCTGCCACCCATTTTCAAACTAGTCTCTATGTCACATTTTTCCTTGTGGCCACCTAATGGCACCCAGTGTCTATCATTTTGGGCTTCTACACACAAGTTTACTTATTCCCTAAGGTAGTGAGTGCTTCTGTTGTAACCTATGGTTAAAACATTAAAGACTGACCGACTGAGAGTGAGTGCCAGTGCTATTCCGTGGCCTGTATTCTGATCCCTGAAACGCACAGTTATGGTATATTTACTAGTGATGTGTTTTAAGTTTCTTTTGACCTTGCTTAAGCTCTTATTTTTTGGGGAGGACAGGGAGAATTATAATATTTTTAGACCACCTTTAAGGATAAAAACCCTCTCAAGGCACAATGCAACCATGATAAGAATGCTTCAGAAAAGCCAGTCTAGTTAAAAAATAATGAACATTCAGGCAACCCAAAGCTAAACAGACTCCCTTGGAAGGTGGTAGACTTTCCTTCACAGAAGGTTTTAAGCAGAAACTGGATGGTCATATGTCATGGATGCTTCAGTTGAGATTCCTGGATTGCAGGGGGTTGAACTAGATGATCTTCAGGGTGCCTTCTAACTCTACACTTGTGTGATTCTATGAAATCATAAAATACAGTCTAAAATCACCAGCTATAGCATGAAGCAAAACACAGTCTTAAGCAAAGGCCAGTGAGAACAGATTGCCTTTTAGTGCTCTCGTAATTGCTTATAGGGTTGATGATTTATGAACCATGACAAGGAAATATTCCAGAAGTGCAGAGCCACCACAAAAAGATCCTCTCTCATGTAGTGGTTGCTACAGGCAACATGGCACCTATGAAGGCTTCCAGTGGTGCCACTGGGCAGGTGCCCTAGACTCAGCTTTCATTAAAAAAAAGTCTCTATGAGCAAAATGTGTAGATACCTCCTAAGTGATTTCAATGAAATGTGAGTGATATGACTACCTTGCATATTTTTCCTGGTACTAAAGCATGCTCCCTGTTGTCATTATACAGCAACTACATCTGTGTATGTGTGATCTCCATAATCAGGACCAGCAAGACATTGCTGGTTCCTCATGGTAAGCATAAGGTTGTTGGGGGTATTTGTCTTTCTGTATGTACCACTTTGGTGTACCTAGTAGTGGCTGAACCACCTCAAATCATGTAACTAGGACACATCTAAATTAGTCCTTGCTAGTGGTTTTTAAGTCATTCAGCAGATTGAGTTTAAATAAATGGTGGGTTGTAGCAGTAAGCATAATTCAGAATTTAATATTACTGCTAAAGAAGATTAACAAATTCCCTTTCTGGTCCATTTTGAATAGGCTGCAATCAACTTAGTGCTAAGGGAATTGTTCCATCAGAACAAGAATTTATGCTTGTCTGACAAACCATCTCCCGCCCCGCCTCCGCCTCCGCCCCCGCCCCATTGTGAGTAGATCTGGGGATGGCACAGGGGTATATGATGGGGGGGGGGAGAGAAGGGAGAAGTCCCATTGTGGTTATTGCACTGGCTCCTGCTGGAGCAACAGTTTAGTTGAATATGGCCCAGTGTCACAACACACTTGAATACAAGTGAAATAATTACTTTACTATACACCTGACCTTATAATTCTAATTTGGCAACCACTAAGAAAATGCAAGAGACTATAAAGGTGATTATCCAATGTTAGCCATACTCATTCGAGTAAACCCACTGATATCAATGGGCTTGTCCACTGATTTCAATAGGTCTATTAAGAGTATGGCTAAATTGGATCACCACTCTAAGATCTAAACTCATGCACACACAGCCAATGCTCATCCAGCTCTCTCATAAGAACTGCATAGAATGAGACATTACAGCAGGGATGGGAAAACCTCTTCAGCCCAAAGGCCATATCTCTCATGGGCAACCTTCCAGAGGTTGCATGCCAGTAGTAAATAGGGTCAGAGGCAAAAGAGAACAAAGCAACAGCTGTGACTTGGTACAATAGACCACATTCCAGCTAAGCAAAAGTCAGGTTTTTACACATCCATAACTATTTCTTCATTCCCCATCCAGGCAAGAGACATTATCAATCACAGTTCAAGGACACATTTCAGCCCCCAAAAAGCACTTGAGGAAGGAGTGGAGTACAGCTGATGAGAGGTGTGGCCTGGGGAAGGGGCCTGGCCTGGGCAGCATCTTGAGGGCCAGAAAGAGACCTGGAGGGTCCCATTTGGCCTCCGGGTTTAAAGTCCCGACTCCTGCTTTACTTCAACCCTGAGGAGTTTGATCTATTGCACCTTTATTCTTATGAAAAACGTATTTTTGAAATCTAACTGGTCTATTCTATTACCACTAAAGGCCAATGTTTCTCTTTTTTCCAACAGCACTGGTAAATAGTGGTTTACTCTGCCATCCTTTTAGATATTTGAACACTGGTATCATGTTCCCTATAATTTTCTTTTATCTAAATTGAGCATGTTATACATTTCCAAGCCTATAATATCTGTTGTCATGAATAGTTCTGCCACCTGAAGAACCACAGCACTCATTTCCTTAAAAAACAACAAAACCAGCTTTGTTGATGAGCCTGTGGGCAAGGTCTCTCACTCCCAGACATCAAGGATGTAATCTGTTCTATGAACAAATACAGTCAGGGAAGGAGGAGTGTTGGGAGTAGAGAAGGAAAGAGAGATGAAAGGAGATAGGAAGCTAACTATATCACAGACCCTGTCTGCTGACAGAAACTTTCCAAATATGTTTGCACCCAGAACCACACCAATGTAGACACAACAGATTCTAGCTCTGCTAGTCATTAACAGATTTTGAAACAGACCAATAGTCCTGGACAACTCCCCTACTCACTTAGATTCCATACTGTGCCCAGAGGGGTTACTGAATTAATGCACACCAGTGAACCTCTACAGAAAAAAGGTGAATTCCTCCATTCATGACTACCTTTCATATCACACAAGACAAAGAACTACAACCAACAGCCACAGCAAATGAATTAACAGAGAGGTGATTTAAGACCTGGATGAAGACACAATGCAAGACTCTAATGGGTAGGGGCCCAAAGCTGAGCTGTCTGGCCACTCCATGAACTCTCTTGAAGCTTACGAGAGGATGCATGACATCCTTCCCTAGTTGAAATTAGAACAGAACCAACAGATGCTCTTGTAGATTGGCTGTGGCTACAGAATGTCTGTTTTGAAGCTTGGTAGAATTCTGTCTCACAAGAATCAACCACATGATTATTTAAAAGTTAATAATACTAGTTTTAGCTTAATTTCAGTTCTGGTAATTCTGTTCTCATTGGTTGGTTTTAGCTTAATTTCAGCACTAGGTAATTCTGTTTTTATTGGCTGATACGTAGTAACTAAAAAAGTCCACAAAAGGTTGATGCTTGCTTGCCAATGGTTGCGCCAATTCAAGAGTTCCTCAATCTCCTCCCTTGCCCCCCATCTTCAAGAAGACCTGTGGAATTTATGTACTGTCCATGGATATGAAACTCTACACAAGCACACTCTATAACCTCTTTGTTGGAATCAGAGTGTGGTTCAGAAAGCTGATTGAAAGTTCTGTCAATACAGGTTCTCCCCTTGATTGCTGCATGTGGAAACAGTCAGCTTTCAGGGGAGGCTGCACAACTGTAACCACAACTGACCCACAATTTGGAACCAACACTTACCTCTGAGCATCAGGCTGGGAAATGGCATTGACAATGGCCTCCACAGCTGTATCAAAGAGTTCTGGATCGCGCAAAGAGGTGAAGGCTGCCTGGATCAAGTTCTCACACTCCATCAGGGGAATCTCTAACTGCACCCAGCTCGAGAAGCACTTCAACACCTTCTGTTTAATGAAGCTGGGAGAGTCTTGTTGCTGTAGTAATTGCTCTAGCAGGGGGAAGACAGAACTGCACTCCTGTGCCAAGACGCTACGCACCTGCCCCTTACGGTACTGAGGCAGGCGGCTGGTTTGGAACTCCTCAGGCAGAACAGTCAACAGCTCTAAGAGTGCCAGGCAGCGTGCTCGCCCATCGACATTAGAGTCCTCTGCCTGAAACATGCGCACCATGTCAGCAACAGCACATGGCCAGGCCTCTGGCATCATGTTTAGTGCTAACGAAGCCAATGCCACACAAAGCCGGGTCAGCACAATCTTGGAACCACTAGCAAAACGGGTTATTTGGCTGAAGAGCTGTGATTTGAGGCTTTCATACTGGTCAGCTGGGATGTCATTCCAGTAGCGTGAAATCTTGATGTGGAGGGCGCTGGCCCCAAAGTACTGGATCTCAGGCACCTTGTCCATATCGAGAAGTAGCCAACTGAAGTGCCAGGCTTGTGGTGAGACTTGAGCTTGCATCAACCATTTCTGAGCCAGATTCTTGTTTTCAATGTTGGGGTCATAATACAACTGGTGGAGTGCCTAGAAGGTAGAAAATAGCAACTTAGCCACTATTTTATATATGCTTGTAAGACAGTAAAAAGCCAAATCCAGATCCCTTACTGTTAGGTACCTGGTTCATGAAACATTAACTCTCTCCATACTACAAAAAAGAGTAACACCCTTGCTCTCCCGTACTTTAGATCAGAAGAGGGCAGATATGGTTGAGTGGGGATGATACTACAGATAACCATGCAATCAAGTACAACACAGCAGTTGGGGACTGGTAAAAGTCTCAACTGCCCTTAACAGAAGAAATTCAGGATAAGAGTATTCTAAGTCAGTGAACAGAAAGTGTTAATTACTACAGTGGTACCTCTGGATGTGAACGGGATCCATTCCAGAGCCCTGTTCGCATCCAGAAGCGAATACAATCTGCATCTGCGTGTGTGGCGATTCGCCGCTTCTGCGCATGATGTCATTTTGACCGTCTGCGCATGCACAAGCAGTGAAACCTGGAAGTAACGCGCTTCGTTACTTCCGGGTCGTCACAGCGCGCAACCCGAAAATACTTATCCCGAAGCTACTTCAACCCGAGGTATGACTGTATTTCAAACCTTTAGTGCTATAATAATATCCTTCCACAATGAAGAGCTAACTAGATGTGAAAGCAGCAGCCTCATGTTTTAGAACTAGGAATGGTAGAGAACAAATATAAGGGAGCAGCAATTTAATGAGGAAAGTGGGGAAATGGAAGAAGTTGCTGAACACTTCCTCTGCCCTAGCTGCTTATTTTTAAGTTGGGTTGCAAAACATGACGAGAGAAAAGTATTTGGGTGGCAATTCTGAAACAGAAGATTCAGAATCCCCTTTATATTACCTGTTTCTATAATACATTATAATCACCTCCACCCCACCCCATGCTTAATACCTGTTCATCATGATGCTGTCACATCTAGGTGAACCCAGTTTTCAGTGCCACTTTGCTGAACACACAATGCAATATTCCCCACCAACCAAAACCTTTTATTTCTGTATTTTACATATGGGAATAACAGTCTGGTCCATCTTGGTAGTGGCTGTTTCCTGGATATATTGAGTTATAGCTAAGGGCTACTCCACACTTGTCCAATGCCTAGAAAAGCACAGGTCTGAAAGGTTTTCACCTTGCCCCATGCTTTCTAAGCATGCGTCCAGGCGGTTTTGCATTTGCCCTACCACTTTCTCTGGGAAAACCCACTCTTCACTGCTGAGTCGGAGCAAACGTCAATCTGCTGAAAATTCGACTGACATCTGCTACGATGTAGTGGCAATGAGAGGGTTTCCCCAGAGGAAGCAGAGGGGCAATGGAAGTGTGAAGGAGCCCTGAAGTTCACTTTCTTTACATAGACAGTAAATTCTTCCCTACATAGCTAGTAAATTCTTTTCTGTCTCTCACTCAGAAAAGCTGTGCACCTGCCCAGCAGAGGCGAGCTACAGCAGTCACTCAAAACAACTCCCTGTATCTTGTGGCAGACTGCCAGCAAGTTAAAAGTGAAGCCAAGGGTGGTTTGATTTCTCCACTACCTTTCTGCTGAAGAAACAGAGAAGTTTGAATGGGTGCAAAACCTATTTGCAACTCATGTCACAAACCTGACTTTGTGCAAAAGGAACAACTCATTGGGCCCTCAAAGATACATTTTTGGAAGTGAGGCTCTCTGAATTTTGGGTTCAGGTTACCAAAATTACTCAGCTACTATTGAGTATCCTGAGCTTGCCAATGAAGCAAAATCTGTGCTGCTGCCATTTGATAGTGCATATATTTGCGAGACAGGTATTTCAGCAATAACTACTATGAAGACAGTATAAATACAGTATAAATACTATAAATACAGTAGCCGGCTATGTATCAATAATGATATGAGACTATGCTTGACAACCATCAATCCCCACATTGATCTACTCATTAGCGAAGTGCAAGCTCAGCCATCCCACTTATACTTGCCAAAATGGACTTTATTGTGAATAAAGCTATTTAAAATATTCATAGTTCAAAATATCTAACACTGCTTGTGTAATAGCATGTTTTTAAAATATTTTTAATAGCTCATGAAGCAATATTCTGTAACCAGGTGATTGGTGGTTACATTCCCATAAAAAACTGAGTATCTCTGTAAGTATTATAAATATTTCAACAAGTTCCATATTAATAGGGGCATTAAATAAACTTTTGCTTGGATGCCTCAAATAATGGTTATAAAATAGGCAAATGTGCAGTTAAAATGCATGAAATCAACAGCTGTTGAAGACCTAAAGTACAAAACTCATGTGACTCTAATAGTGGATCATCATAATAAAAAGGTTGGGAACCATTGCTTTTAACAATGCAAAATGTTGAAAAACAGAGACCACAAAACTGAATAGTTTTATCAAATGTAAAAACAAGAAGTCTCTAAACATAAATGCAAATATTTTAATGGGTAGGTGTAGCAAAGGGGAAAAATACAATATGAAGTCATTTAGCTCCAGATGTTTTAAGCAGTGCCTACAAAGAAAAGCATCAGGCTGCTGATCAACGAGTGCATTGTGCAGCCATGGCCTGACTTTGTGTCAGGTTCTCCACAAATTGTAGAGTAATCAATGATATTTCTGAAGATGTGGCACAGACTGCACTCGGTCCTTGTACAAATCTGAAGCAGACTACAAACACACATAAAATTCCTATTAACTACTGAACTTTATAGTAGGTTCCCATGCAGCCAGAATCTATTGAAATATAAGGGTTAAAATTATTTATATTTTTGAGCAAGGATTGTCATTAGGTAACCAAGTTTCTTAAGAGACTCCAACACCAAAACAGAAAGCGGAGTTTGATAGCTTTCATGAAGGAGGACAGTAAACCATGCCCATTTGTATTTGGATTGGTGCTATATAATTTGTCCATTGTGGTCTGGAGTAAGATGCAAACTGACAGACAACCAAATTTGCAGATGATGCCAAATTATTCAGGATGGTGAAATCTCAGCAAGACTGAAGAGCTCCAGGATGCTGTCCCTAGCTGGATGAATTGGCAACAAAATGGCAGCTGAAATCCAACATTAATAAGTACATGAATAAACATTACACCACTCAGGCTTTAAGTTTGCTCACACACTTACTGTATGTAGTCAGCACATAACTAACACAGTCACAGAAACACACAGGAGCTCAACTGCTGCATAAACTAAACCATATTACAGTCTCCCTACACAAGTGTCTCATGACTTGACCTGCTGAGACTTCAAAACCTCCAGATCAGGGGTAGGCAAACTAAGGCCCGGGGGCCGGATGCGACCCAATCGCCTTCTCAAGCCAGCCCACAGACAGTCCAGGAATCAATGTGTTTTTACATAAGTAGAATGTGTCCTTTTATTTAAAATGCATCTCTGGGTTATTTGTGGGGCATAGGAATTTGTTCATTTCCCCCCCAAAAAATTTAGTCCGGCACACCACATGGTCTGAGGGACAGTGGACTGGCCCACGGCTGAAAAAGGTTGCTGACCCCTGCACCAGATAATGCATCTTAAAGTAACAGCATACATATGCCCCTTCCTCTGGGCACAAGACGTTGGACATAATATTATGATGGCTGACTGGGAACAGTTATGGACCACAGGTATGAAATTCACGGCATGTAATGCCTTAAGAGAGAATATAATGAAAATGATATACAGGTGGTACATGACACTAATCAAGCTTGCAAAAATCTATCATCTGCCCGATAATAAATGTTGGAAATGTAAAGAGACCGAAGGTACATTCTTTCACCTTTGGTGGACGTGCCCAAGGATTAAGACCTTCTGGGAGATGATCTATAATGAAATGAAAAAGGTATTTAAATATACCTTTCTGAAGAAACCAGAGGCCTTTCTCCTGGGCATGGTCGGCCAATTGGTGCCAAAGAAGGATAGAACTTTCTTTATGTATGCTACAACAGCAGCAAGAATACTTATTGCAAAGTACTGGAAGACACAAGCTTTACCCACCCGGGAAGAATGGCAGATGAAGGTGATGGACTACATGGAACTGGCGGAAATGGCTGGCAGAATCCAAGACCAGGGAGAAGAGTCGGTGGAGGAAGATTGGAGGAAATTTAAAGACTATTTACAGAAACATTGTAAAATTAATATTTGTTAGAAGGATGTTGGAATAATATTATATGATTTTAGCAGGAATGATATAAAGGATTTGGGAATAACTGGCTGTTAATTGGTGAAAGGAGGAAAAGTAAAGTTACATTATATTAAGACAATTTACAGGACAAAAATTTTAAAAGAGGGAAAGGATTTGCTGAAATGGATAATTGACCTAGAATACAAAAAAGGGAGGTGTGAGGTGGTCAAGGAAATAAGCTAATGAAAGATTAGTAATGAGGAGATCTGATGTATTTTTCTTTGTGTTTTTGTTTTTGTTTAATGGGTTTTATTTCTCTGTTTTTTTCTTTTTTTATATTGTGATGTGATGTGATGTGTTGTTTTGTTTTTGTTTAATGTGGTATTTTTACTTTTTCTTTCTGTAATTGTTAAAACTTTAATAAATATTATTTTTTTAAAAAAATACATATGCCCCTTCCTCTAGACAACGGAGGCAAGGGCATTGTAGGGATCTTTCAAACGAGCACTTTAAAAGTGGCAATAACGGTTTCTCAAGCCTCAGACCAGCTTTATGGGTTCAACACCATAAGGAGTTGTCATACAGCGTCCAATCCGGTGACTAAAGAAATGGATGCAGAATGGAGTGTCGTAAGAAAGCCTGAAATACTGTGCTATTCTTGGGCCAATAGAAATGGCAAAGTTTGTAACGTTATATCTTGTAAGCAGCCCAGCATGCACGGCACTTTCAGTGCAACAGAGTGAGGTCTCACCAGCAAAGGATCACTGCTGGGAAAGAACTCACCTACAGTAATGAACACCACAGCACATGGTATACTAATGTAGTTCAACTGATGAGACAACACTATTGACACCCTGAGCCTTAACCAGAGACCCAAAACAGGATTCATTTCTTTTCTCTGACCTCTCAAGCAGATTGGCACTGGGTTTGCTTTATTAAAGGAGCATGAATGAAAATGTGACATATCAGGTTTTGATGCTTAAGTAGCAGCAGCAACTGCCACAAGCTCAGTGTCCCTGGTGCAGTGCTTCCTCCTTCCAAGCCTCCTCTGAGCTTTTGAAGAGTAAGAAAATAGCAGTTTGTCTCCTTGACAGCACTATGTAAATAACAGCAAGCTGAATTCTCAAAGTCCCAGAGACTAAGTGAGAAGAGGAGTTCCAGCAGATATCAACAATTAAAGATAGCATGAGTACATGAGGCCACTCCAGGTTAGTGAACACACAAAACCCATCCCGTGTTCCTATACAATCTCTCTCCCTGGAATTGCAGGAGATGCAGTTGTTTGAGACATACTTCTTGCTCCATCAAACTGAAGTGAATGGAGACCAACATGATGACACTGTGCACACTCAGGATATGGCCTCATAATCCAATGACCCCAATGGGCCAAAGAGGGGATTGTATGGCTGCTGACTCTGCAGCGACTACCACTCCTCACCTCCTGGAAGGCATTCTGGGTTGCTTTCCTTTCAGTCCTGTCCAAAGCACCCAATATCTTGATCTCCTGAACAGCACAGCCAATTGCCACCAAGCAACAGGAACCATAGCAACCAGAGCATCATCTGTTCATTCAAGCAAAGACCTAGCCCTCTCCACTATGGCGTAGAGGGCACAGGCAATCTACATAGAAGGCGGAAAGGTTGCTGAGCATTGCCCTGGTTCTGCAGTACTGAGCGCAGTCAGCTGAAACCACAGTCTCAGTTCTGCCACAATACAGGCGTGAACATAACAAGCATTTTCCTCCCACCCACTTGAGCCAAATATTGATGGGCCCATATTATAGAGTTCTGTGCCAACCAAGTCGCCAGACATATTTGCCAGCAGCCAATGACATCCTTCAACACGTCGAAAACATTGCTGCCATTACCCACTGCCTTCAACCCCCACAGTACGCAACATACTGTCACCCCAAAGACAGTAAAGTACATAACAGAGGAAGATGGGCCAGCCGTCAGCACCAACAGACCAACAGCTTAAGAAGACTAGATGGTAGTGATGCTGTTATTTAGAATGTTTGTACCCAGTCTTCACAGAAAAGGCTTGCAGAACAGCTTACAGTACAATCAACTAAAACAAGACAGAAAACAAGTTTATTTAAAAAAGCTAATTCAGTAACAAAAGAGCAGCTTCTAGCAATAGCTCTTGCTACAGTGAGTATGCCACTACTACGGACTAGAACTAGGGAAGGGGCATGAGTTCTAGGGCTCAAGCTGCAACGTGGTTGAAGCTTGACATTTAGGAGTGACAGAAGAAGAGTGATGACCCAGGGCTGATCTTCGGAACAGAAGAGTGTTCAAAGAATGCAGATTCTGGGAGAAAGAAAGCCCACAGTTAGAGCAGCAGCTGAAGTTCCAGACAAAGGAACACATAAGGATTCACATTCTTCACCTCTAGTACACTAGAGTCAGCTTCTTTACAAGAGGAAAGTACTGCAGACACTTGGTGTGGGTGTACACACACACACAAAATTTACAAGAAGAAGGGGATCATATGCCCAGTTAATGTTAACCCTACAAAAGAATCAAGACTACAAAAGTCACAGAAATATGCAGTCCATGTCAGAGATTGCTTCTTGCTAGCAAATTGCTTTAAAAAATAAACTCTCAAACTGAAACATCACAAACTGCCTCTTTCACTTACTTTCTAAAATGTGCTATAGACAAGGGCTAGCATGATTGGCCATCTGTCGTCATGAAGGAAACACCTATTACTTGCTGTTAACTAGGAGGTATACAAGAACATCAGAATATATGGTTGACTCTTTGCTTGGCACAAGAGACCAGCACTGATCACAGTTGCAACCATGAAACCAGGCAACACAATACCGCAGGCTACACAACATCCTTTGTAAGCAAATTCAAACATACCCTGTAAAAACAGAAGCCCCATTGTCTATGAGTAATGACATCTTGTACCGCAGGAACAAAAAACTTCTTTCTAACATGCACAGCACCAATACCTTCTGCAACACAATTCATAATGAACAGTGTAAAGCAAACCTAAGAAGCCACAATATGCACAGGTAGTGGTTTGCTCTGTTCCAAATACTCCAGCATCCTATCCCTGGAAATCAAGCAGAGGCATGTCCTTGGGGAAGTCACTTTTAGCTGATGCCAGCACAGGGTTGTGCCAGGCAACCCAAAACTGTTAGAGCTAAAGATGGTGTGTTCTTGGACCTGTTGCTTTGCTGCTCTCAGCAGCAGCACTTCCAGGGCTAGCTCTGTGCAAGTGGAGAGGCCATGTGCTGGTACTATGATTCATAAGACCAAGCATAAGACAAAATAACCCAGTTATCAGCAGAAGTATAGGGTCCAGATCAAGGGAAGCAATATTACCACTCTATTCTGCCTTGGTAAGACCACATCTAAAGTATTGTATCCAGTTCTGGGCACAATTTAAGAAAGATAATGGCAAACTGGAACATATGCATAGGAAGGCAACCAAATGATCAAAGGTCTGGAAACCCAGCCTTATGAGGAATGGTTGAAGGAGTTGGGTATGTAAAGATGAGAAAGACAACCATCTTTAAATATCTAAAGGGCTGTCACATGGAAGATGCAGCAAGCTTGTTTTCTCCTGCTTTGGAGGCTAGGACCCAAACCAATGGATTCAATTCACAAGAAATGAGATTCCAATTAAACATTAGGAAGAACTTTTTGACAGTAAGAGCTGCTTGACAATTGGAACAGACTCCATTGGAAGGTGGTGGATTCTCCTTCACTGGAAGTTTTCATGCAGAAGTTGGATAGCCATCTGTCATTAATGCTTTAGTTGAGATTTCTGCATTACAGGGTGTTAGAGTAGCGATGACCCTAAGGGTCCCATCCAACTCTACAATTCTAAGTAAACAAGGCCAGCCTCAAGTGAAACTTGAGCTAAGGCTTGCACTCGCGACCACTATCATTCTGCAGACTTCCATTTGAAATGAAATGCTACTACACCCTGAAAGTCCAATGAAATCCTCAACAGTACTATGGAAATTTACTGGAAAAGGAGCAGGTCAGGAAAGCTACTCCCAGTTGCATACAAGGAAAGGGGATCTTCAGACTACTTTGACAACAGTAAATCAGCAACAGCATTTTTAAAGAGTCAAAGAGGCAGGTTCACTTGTATTTCTATTCCCCAATATCTTGGTCTGAAGGCAGCTGTCTCAGCTGTCACATCACACAGGCCTGCGGCTCACCACCTCAAATTAGAAGTGATGGAAACCAAAACCTTTTTATCCAGGGAGAGAGCCTAGATGATACAGCCCTCACCTCAAATACACACACATGCCCACAAGAAAAGGGGAATAGCAGGGGACGTGGGAGGATTTGATTTATTAATTTCATTTATATATCACCTTTTCCTTCGAGGAGCTCAGTGTGGTCTACATGGCTCTCCCCTCCCCAGTTTATCCCCACATCAACCCTGTGAGGTAGTTTGGCTGAGAACTCCAAGGTCACCCAGTGAGCTTCATGGCTGACTAGAGATTCAAATTCTGGTCTCCCAAGTCATAGCCCAACACTTTAACCATTAAAACACACTGGATTGAGAACAAACACAATCATACAAATGCAGGAAGGTTATGTCTGATGTTGAAGCCATAAAGTTAACAGGAACTGCTGCCTAAGTACCATCATAGGAAGAGTGGAGTGCATGTGTGTACAGATTCAACCCAATGTCTTCCAGTGGTGGAAATGTGGTGTTTCCAAGGTGTTCCCATCTTCAGATTCATTTTTTCTATTTTTTACCAACTTGTTGAAGCCAGAGAAATATGAATTTTTTACACATCTCTTATTGAAAGTGCAACCATTTTTTCCTGTACCCCAAACAATTGTTGCATTACACACAGCATAAGATAATTCCTCTATACATTTTCACATCCCTTGGCTTCTGCTGGGAGATAAGTCACTTCCTTAGGGTCACCCTATAAAAAGCGCAAAATGGCAATTTACACCCTTGCCTCTGACCTGAAGCCTTTATCCAATGTGAAATGCAACCAGAATACTTCACTCTAAGCCAAATGGGCCTGTGTTATCACAAGACCAAAAAGGCTTTAGATGTAAGAGCATGTCTCTGGTTTCATTGGAGTTTCTTGCATCCTGTCTGTACTCCTGTGTGAAAAGCTAGCTTGTCTAGGCTAAGAAACAGAAAAGCTACCTGGTTTGCTCTCTGGCTAGGAGTAAGAAAGACCTTTCCCAAAAAAACCCACAAAAAACCCCAATGTTTTGAACACTGTACCATAAATATTCCTTAGGGTTAAAATCTAAGCTGCACTTTAATTGGTATAACTGTTTTAACTTCCTTGTCCTTTGTGTTGCTTTTCCCAAGCTTCCCCTGCTCACTGAAGTTTTGAACTGGATAATTCAAACATTCAGAACCAATTAAGCTTCTTCATTCATATACTAATGTGTGAGGTTGGGTAGCTCTGCACTGAATACGAAAGAAGTGCCCAGTCTTAGTTCAACTCCTGCCTGTGACAGCAAGATGTCATTAACTACTTTGGTCTAAATGTCTGGTACAGTGATAACTACAAATCAAATCTATGAGCTCCTGCAAAAGCTGGTTAGCCTACTCAGTCACCTCAGGGCTGAACTGGAGCATGAGCATATTGGTTTGGCTAGATGCTGACTCCCTGGATCTGAAGAGGCAGCCTCAAGACCAGAGAGGATTGTTATTACAAAAATACACCACGTGTGTAAGAAAGCAGTCTGAATCTACCCTGGCAGAGTACCACATTCTGTCACTTGCAGCAAAAAAAAGCCTTGGGCTGATGAGGCAAATGCATGGCAGATTTGACCCTACTCAAAAACCTGTATCTTGACCCCAATAGTCAATGCTTCCTGCAGCATAAACTGGCACTAAATACAGACTATTATGGCACAATCGCCTGCTTACACCCTTCCTCCTCAGTCAGCCAACCAATCTCCACTGTTATAGCATAACAGTTGTATCTTACGGGAAAGCTTGATGCAAGCAGTGCTAGGCAGCGAAGCAAAGAAGGTTTGAGACAGACGAGGGAGGGGGGGAGCCGAAGCATCCTTGAGAGCCTGCTACAGCCCTTCCCAGCCAGTGTGGAAGCCATTCTGGCACACCCCTGATGGCTCCAACTTTTACCCCAGCACTTGCTGAGCTAATCACTACCTGGGGTGTACTGACCTTTCTTGATGTCAACATTTGCTCTATTGTCAGCTCGCACAAAGAAGCTGCCTGTGTGTTCCTTCCAGAGGGAATTATAAAGCAGCATTACCCAGTAACAGATTAGGCCACAAAAGCGAGTGCTGCTACATAACTTTGCAGAAAGGCACAAACCCTTATTCCATATGCACTATGAAAGTGGGAGGTTTTTAACATCATGGCCTAAAATCTTGGACTAGGAGTCTGCCATTCCTGGCTATGTATCTAATAAACAAAGAAAGGGAAGCAAGTCAGGTTCCATATCCAGCTAAAGATATACCTTGGTGAGTTGTCACTATCTGGGCTTTGCTAGGAAGAGGGCTAAATGTCATAATCCCTACTAGTGAGCTGCCTGGAACCTGTGTGACAATTTAACACGAGCAGAATGACAGAATTCAGGGTGCAATAGGGAGTAGCTGCTCCAGTGCTTCTGAAAATACAATGGGCAGCAAAGGCAGGTTAAAGCTGCCTGAATAGTGACAGGTCCACAACAGAGCACTCTACAAAGCCACAATGGAAGATGTGTGTTGTTTAACAGAAATAACAATTTCCATCCTGCAGAACTTTACTCAACAGAAGGGGAGAAAAATAAACTGTTCAGGACTAACCCTAAACTGCTTTTTAATTTCTTTCAGGCCAAAGTATCCCAGTTTCAACCAGGAAAATAAAATTTCTGCAGTATGTATAACTTATTCAAAGTGAGTGCACTTATTCTGCTTTTCCTAGACTTGGAGCTATGCAGGCCACAGAGCTCCAGTTCCATGGTTCCTAGGAAACTTACAAGGTAACCCTGGCTTTCAATATTTCATCAGATGTTGTTCACACATTTTCAAGCCCACCTTCAAAAACCTGGAGGCTAGAAATGTTCCTTTTCATTTAAAGATAAATTATATTCATCATAATCAATTATAATGAATTATACATATGCCCAATGTGGGAAACGGGAGCAGATTGGAGTTCTACTTACACTTGAGTGAAATCTCCAAAAACATAGTTATAGATATTTCTAAGTATCATTCCTTAACAACCTCTCAAAAACAGCTCCAAGCTCATGCTTTTCTATCTTGTAAGTGTAGAATTTTATTCTTACAAACAGGCAGCAACAGTTAAGACACCAATCACTTGGCAAAGTGAAATCTTCACTATTATCGTAACACAGACTGCCCCACAACTTAAGATGGAGCATCAAGAAATATGGTGCCCTTTCAGTAACTAGTACCACAGCATCCATTCTTCTTGCTTCTCCTTGTTAATGTCCATTATACAGCACATCACAGTCCAGAGATAGGGATAGTTTACCTGGATACAGATAAAGAGCTGTTTTACTGCAATATACCGTAGTGACTATGAGTGTGAGCTTTGATTGGGAAGTCCATCTTCAATCCACACATAAACTCACTAGATAGTCTTGAATAAGCTACTATTCATCAGCTTCAACATTCAATCGGCAACAGGGGAACAAAAATACTTGTCTACAGTATATGGTTGTTTCTGATCTTTCAAAAATGCATTGTATAAATCTGAAGCACAATTGTATTTTAATTAGCAGCCTGCCTTCCACAAGGCCACCACAAAGAATTTTGAGAAATAGCTGCAAAAGCATTACAGTGAAGGAATGTGGAACAATTACATAGGTAAGATCCTCTTTAGCCTTGAACCAAGTGGTGGCACTCACTCTAGTCTAGCATATTTGCCAGTGAAGTTGTGGTATGCCTATAGCAGAGGTGGGCCACCTGCTAACCAATTTTTAAAAACCCTCAGCAAGCCATCTCTGGCAAGAGTGATCTCCCCCTGCCCCCAGCCTGCTGGCCAGGGAGGAGGAGGAGAAGGAGGAGAGAGGGAGAGAAAGAGAGAGAGAAGTAAGGAGTGGCAGAAAAGAGAAAGGAAAGCTGGTGGCAGCCCCACCCATGATCAGCATGCAATCCCCGACAGACAACTGCTAAGGGAATGAGGCCCTCAAAAATAAAAGGTTACTCTCATTACAAAATTCATGTAAATATAGGAAGCTGCCTTATACTATGACAGTGGAAGGAGCTCTCCAGGGTCTGAGACAGAGGTCTTTTCCATCACCTGCCATCAGAACCTTTTACATGGAGATGCCAGGAGTCATAGCCAGTATTACAATACCATTTAAATAACTCCTGTGAATTAGGGAACATTTATACCTACATCTAAAAGAGAACAGAGGCAGGTGATTACACAACTGCCAAAAGAATAAAGCAGTCACCAGACAACAGTTCATCTTCCAGGTGTGTTTCTAAAGGCCACTTTGCTTTCTACAACTAGAGGGTATCTCCTGAGGAGAAAGCCCAAAGTGCCATGAGTTCTGACTATGACATGCTAATGATTCAATGAGTAACAGGATGCCCCCTGGGTATGCTGTCAGGGCAGATCATCACTTCTGCAAATGCCCCCTCAAGCCAGCAGCAGTAGTGTCAGCCCCCCCCCCCCCCCGCCAGGCTCATCATGATACGCTCTCAGAAGGAGGTAAGCGGAGGAAAGGTTCCCAGATTATAACATAAGGACCAATATTACTGCCACTCCAAAGAGAGAGTGTGTGTGCGCGATTCAGTGGGATTCAGAGGCTACAGTAGTGCAAATTAAACCGTGAAGCCAATGTCAGAGACCAATAACATGCCAAGGGCACTCTCAATCCCCTGAAAAAGATCAAGATGGGAGCAGCTATGCCCACCGAATAGGTGAAGTACAAAACTACTGGAACTCAAGGCAGGATTGCCTGAGACAAATGTACACTAAAAGCCTGAGCACATTGAAAGCTCCTAATCCCGTGTGCGGAAATCAACTGGGGTGCAGGATAAGGCACTTCCACCCAAGCCACCCCGCAACCCCAACACAGGTACCCTAAAGCGGCCCCTCCTCCCCACCTCTCACCTTCTCCACGTTCTCCACGGTGAAGTCCAGGGTCTGCGGGAGGGCAGCGGCGGCAGCCTCCCCTCGGCGCTCCATGGCGCCGGCACGCCGACGGTCTGAGCCTCGCCCTGCACTGGGGCTCAGCTACAGGGGGGTAGGCGGCGGCGGCGGCGGCGGCGGCGGCGACAGCATCTTGGGGTGGAAGGACGGGCGAAAGAAGAGAAGAGCAGCCCCCCAAACGAGAGAGAAAGGGCAATTCTCTCTGCCTGTGTCTCGCCCGAAGGAAAGGGGAGTGCTACGTGTGCTCAGCCTGTCGATGGGAGGGGTTTTTCTTTTTTAAAAAAGGGGTGGGGGCTGCCGGATTCTTTCCCAATATTCTTCTTTTTTAAAGGCGCGATGTCTTATCAGCTTCTCTGCAAGAGGGATACATGCCTAGCTGCCCCCCACAGGGTGATGTGGGGGAGACGGGACTCTCAGCAGGGAAATAAGGGGAGAATATCCCGCCTGTTCCCAACAAGATTCAGAGTGAATGGAAGCTACCTGCCTCCGCCCCGGTAAAGCGCACGGACTATCTGCGCCCCGCCTTGAGCGGGATTATTGGGAGGGAGGGAGCACAGAAAAGGCTTGATAAACTGACGCAAATTTCCTGGGGAAGCGAGGAATCTGTCCTTCTGCCCTTAATGGCGGAGGAGGTACCTGCCTATCACCCGCCACAGACAGACAGACAGACAGAAGGGCGTCTGCCGGTCTCGTACTCGCCCGGCCCCTCCCGCTCAACGCCCCCCGAGGAGGGTCGCTCTATCTGCCTGAGGCGGCAACCGCTGCCGCCGCCACCGCCGCCGAGACGCCTCCCTGGGACTAATTGACTGGCAGTTGGGCCGGGCACCCAGTGGGGCACCCAGTGAGAGCGGAGGGAGGGAGGGCCTCACGCGCTGCCGGGTTGTCTTCGCCAAAAGCCCTCTTGCCAGCTCGCTCGCTCGCTTCCAGTCAGGCGCCAAGAACAGCCGCTTCCCGCTGAGGACCAAGCTTGTGGCGGAAGGATCATGGGAGTTGTAGTTCCCAGCTCCGGAAGCGAGAGAGACATTGACCGAGGGGTGCTCATGGGAGTTGTAGTTCTTGCAGTGTGGCGAGTCTCTGCCTACTGCACCCCCTGGTGGCGGGGAAAAAATAGTGAATCTCAGCTAAGCAGTTGGGATTCTGCGAGACTGGGGCGGACGAAGTTGGAAGTGGCACCCCGGTAAGGGAGTCTGGTCCAGGTACCTCGTAGCAGCAGCAAATTTGCAGCTGGTATAAAATAGAATGTTATGGAAACGCTTAGGTAACCCATAAATCACTCAAAGCAACTTACACAAGCATTCCCAATCCCGGTAGACAACCTTTCAAGTGGCATTGGTGGGTGGGGTCAGGTGTAAAAGAAGGCAGAGCATCGGATGTGACTCACCTTTGCGTAGTGGGCTACTTTTTACAGTTCAATGACATGTTCTGGTCAGATAAAAAAGCTGAAGGGGGCACAGAGCACGGTCAGTGACAATGCTGGATTAAACCCTGTGGAGGCCCCATGGCAGTTGAAATATTGGGGGAGGGCTCACAAATTATCTCCTAATACATTTTTTGTAATTTCTTAAAAGACCAAGTCAATATTATTTTGATCCATTGTCGAGGGGCCCCTAAAAGGCATAGGCCCATAGGCCAGTCAGTGAAGGATGTGGCCTGGGAGGTCTCAGGGCGGGAAAGAGAATTTGAAGAGCTACAATCAGCCCCCATCCCTGAGGTTCCTCAGCTCTGCTTAAACATTTAAACAACAAACAACCAAACCCTAAGACCACACCAGTCCCAGCAACATAAAAAACAAAACTAGGTGTCTTTATGAACCTGGGCAGAAAGGGGGGGGGGTAGCTACTTTACAGATGCACTCCTACACTCTTCGACAGAGTAAGTCACCAGGACTAACTTCTAAGTAAACACTGCACAACAGGCGCCAGTATAAACACTGCTTAAGCTACTTGTGTGGTCTTAAGGTACTTGTGTACTAGTCCAGGATTTAGTAATGTGTGAAACGTGTTTGCATAACTAACTGCTGGAGTACATGCAGTTATGCGTGCCTAATTTGTTATTACCATCACTTGTGTTTAAAGATTCTTTATTATTTGTTTATCCAATCCTGATCGGTAGTTGGATTTGTTCTTTTTAATGACTGGTGTAGACGGCAGGTTGTAAATATTTTAATTAATAAATAAAATAGCTTACCACTGATATTTACTACTTGCTAAGTCTGAAAACATCTCAGATTATTCTGACCAGTGTGGGAGATGTGATTTGTACAATGTTGTCTCTAGTTTTAATGGGGTCTTACTTTTCATAATTTTTGTTTTCAGTGTGGAAAAGTCACTCCAACAGAACTCCCTTTTTCCTTTCAGGAATGTGTTGATAGATGCCAGCTTAACCTTGGCTCAAATTGGAGAAGCTCAGCAGCACAATCTATTCTTTACCACCTGTGCTGTTGTTAGAAATGAATAAAATAACATATTCTAAGCATTTCAGAGGTTTCTAGAGCTTATTTTTATAATATCTTGCAACCATTTACCAACACTGGATGTCAGCAGATTCAGTTTTGAATAAAGGAACGTCAACTGCCATGTTAAGATGGACTAGTCTGTAATACTTTTCACAAAGTTACTTAATGTTTGTTGCACAAAACCCTCTTTTTACCCTGAAACTGAGGTGCGAGGACTCCCAGGATTTGCAGGTTCTTACCTAGAAAGGAAGCAGCTCTTAGTAAATTCTCCTAGGCACTGCTGGCCAGAGTTCAATCTGCTGGCCTTTTAACTCACTTTCAACCAAGCACGTATAAATAAACAAGAGGTTTGGCACATGGGTGATAAACTTTGAGATGACAAGGCACATAGTCAAATGCTTGTCTGCGCCCACACTTGCTTCAGAAACTATATTTATGAATTAAGCTGGTTTGCATATTTGTTGTTTCCCCCCCTCCTACACAGATACACATGAAGCCAATTTCTCACTGCCTTAACAGGCTTTATTGCTACAGGAAGTTGCTGCTGTACAAAAATAGAGTTTATTCAAATGCAAATAAAGGGTAGAGAATATAAAAATCAGGAAAGGAAAAAGAGGAAATGCCTTTGATCAGGCCAAGAAGGGAAAAGGGAGTAGGAACTGCTGGTCACAGGCCGTGACATAACATCAGCACCCGTTTTCAATGGTACACCAGGCCCGACTCTCAGCATCATAAATAGGTGCCACTGGGTGGGTAGGGTGGGGAGTGGGGTTCAAACAAATAAATAAATAAGTTAGAGAATAAATAACTTTGTTCAGAAAGTGTCACTTTTAGGACAGAGAGTTCCCCACCCTGCTGGCACCAAGTGATGGCTGACTCAGGGATTGGCAGGGGCTATTGCTGCTTCCAGTGTTGGCCTGGCAACTGTAGTGGCCAAACTCCAAGCTGCTGCTGGTGTGTTAGGGAATGTTGCAAACCAGGATGTTAACACCATCATTGGTTTTATAGGATAAGACCATTTTCTATAGCAATAGATGCCTTAATTACGCTGTGGAAATATAAGACTTCCATCAGCTGTGTTTCTCGATCTCCACAAGGTCCAGCCACCAGCCTCCCATCTGCCAAGGGCTTGTTCTCACCCGGAGAAGCTCCCCAAACCAGGTCAAAGATTCTAAGAATTACCACCATCTTAGTACAAAACCAGGAAGGTGCTCCATTCAGTCCTCAACAACTGTGCCAAACATCCCAGCACAAGACTGACAGCAGTAGCAATCGCTGGACCGTCAGAGCACAAGCTCACCAGTTGCAGGTTGACCCTGATGCTGCTGCTAAGCATTGTGACTCTGTCCTTCGTGTTCAACTACATCTGCTCTCTGATGGAGCAAACCAATTTGCTCAGGGAAAGGTTTGGGGGCTTAAAGTGGGAGAGAACATCAGCCTTGCAATTGACAGGGCCAGGTGACCTGAGCGAGCAGCCGATTCTTTCCACTGCCTGACAAAGTGGCAAGGAGTGATGCTCAAGAACCTACCCATTTGCACCATAGGTCTTTCAGGCTACATCCCTATACTTCATCCCTTGAGTAAAGGTATGGGAAATCCCAGTGCTGCTTCTCCACTGGAGGGTGCAACTTGATGGGTGAGCAAATGCACGGCACGGTTGACGGACCAAACCCTAAAGGGGAGAATTCCTCCCAGTGTGGGTTTGCAGTCCTCAAAGGCTTGGCTGGCCTCCATCTCACCATCTTGCTGCTATGAGGAAAGTACCCTATGAAAATGTTCCACAGATGTGGAGATGAAGGCCCAGGCACCTTCGAGCTGTGGCCATCATGCTTTCCTCCTGCTTACTGTCCATGTGCTGCTTCTGCCTGACCTGGAAAGCCCCACCACAGACCGTGTCTCTCCGTGTCTCATGCCCCACCAATGGAGCAAGGCCCTAGGCATGGCTGCAGCCTCAGGGACAAACTGCGAGCTCGGAGTAGGCAGCCCCCTCAGCCCACACAGCCACACTCTGCTGCTGAGACATGGTCCACAGTCTGCCAGGCATTGCGCACATTCATAAAGGAGAAGTCCTCATACCGGGTGGGGCGGCAGCAGGGGTGGGAGGAAGGGTGGTCATGAGGCCCAGGCACGATGGTGCGTTGCTGTAGCAGGCTACTCAAGGCCAAGTCATAGTTGGTGCGGGCTCGCTGGCACGACCCACTGCAGTACTTGAACCGCACAATCTCCTCCGACTCAAAGCCCAGCCCAAGGTCCCGCACCTTCACCAGGCGGCTGTGCAGGCGGCAGAAGCGGCTGTTTTTGCTGCGACCGGCTTTCTTGGATCCTTTCTTGGCCTTGCTGGAGCTGGCTGGGGAGCGCTCAGCCCTGAACAGTTCTGAAGAGCTCAGCCTGTCTATGGTCACGTTTCCCCCTGAAGAAAAAAAAGAAGAGGGGCGAGCAGAAAGGAGGACATGGGGAGAATGTTAGGCACCAGGAATCAAGGAAAAGGGCATGGGGCTCAATCTGCCCAAAAGATAACAGGCAGAAATATACCTATTTCCATTTGCTCTGCAAATGAACTGCCTGTTTCAAAGGACATGGGGGTGGGTAAATGATTTAAAGAGAGGCAAAGCATCACAGCAGTGCCTGAGACAAAGGAAGCTGGGGACCACTGTGTGGGTGAGGATCCAACTGGGAAAAGTTCAGATCCTCACTACCCCAGACTCTCACCCACTTCCCCATGAGACATGCCAGGTTCCTACCGTGCCAGTGGCTCCATGTGCCCAGTGATGATGCTTCCCTGCTGTTTTCCTCCAGAGAGGCAGGGCTGGCAGTGCCCATGCTTCCATCAGAGGCAGCTCCCAATGTCTGGTTGTTGTGCCAGGTCTGCGGGGTTGCCATGACTGCACCAGCAAACAATGATAGCAGGGTGATTGTACCCCACAAACCCCGCTCCTACGAAAGAGATAATGGCACACCTCAGTAAGCACACCTCATGGAAACAAGGGCACAGAGAATGCAGCAGGGCTGTCCTACAAAGGAAGTTGCGATGAGGAGGCAATGTGTTGTGCTGGAGTCTCGAGGCTACTTCACCTTCTAACGTGGGTGTCACTTCTGTGCTGGAAAACACATACTGGCCATGTATATGTGCCATAATTGCATCATTATGTGAAAAGATAAAGGTGCCCAGGAATCCATTTCATCACATGCATGCCAAGTGAGAAGCTACAGTTATAGATGCATGCAGCAAAGAAGACATATGCAAGTTCACATGAGCAATGGACAAGCTTTGGCCTACATAAAAATGAAACCTATGTAAGAAAACTGCTATGTAAAATGCGGCCCTCCAAGACAAGGTTCCCACAAGGGGAGAGGCCAGTGTTTCTCAAACTTGGGTCTCTAGCTGTTGTTGGACTACAACTCCCATCATCCCTGACCACTGGTTCTGCTAACTTGGGGTGATGGGAGTTGAAGTCCAACCACAGCTAGAGACCCAGGTTTGAGAAACACTGGGCTAGGCTAACAGAGGGCAGTAAAGAACCAGATTCATGCATTGGAAACCCAAGGCAAGTGATGTACCAAGAAGCCATTCCATCTCTCATACATTGGGAGAGCTGGGATCCTCCTGCAGACAAGGGCCTTTCTACCTACCCGTTGCTTCTGAGGCTCCTGCTCCTGTGTTGAAAACACCCTCTGGCGAGGCTAACTCACCCTGTATCGCTCTTGTTGGACAGGCAAACTCCTGTAGGCAGAGGGAGATCTGTCCGATCTGTGCCTTGGCCCCTCCACTCTCCACTCCATCCTACCTGCAACACAAAGACTCAGTTCAGGAACCGGACCTTTCTTTCCTAATTGGATAGCCTAATTTCTACACCTTCAGCCTTACTGTGGCCCAGACATCACCCTCGTCTAGATCTACACTTCTCCTTCCTGCACTGCAAGCCTCTCTGGATAAGTGAGTCAGTTGAGCTAAATAAACTTGCAAGAGATAGTTGACCTGAAAGTTTGCAGTTTAGGATCTGGTATGAGTCTGTAACAGGAACAGGATTGGGCTATGAGACATTCCCATGGCTCTGTCCCAATAATGTATCTTGGCCAATGAAAAATTAAAACAAGCCATTTCCTTAGCATCAGCTAAGACCACCAATATCCACAGCAAGCAACTATCTTGTGGATGCTGGTGCTGAAATAAATAAAACAGGCATGAGTGTTGCAGCTCCTTGTATTTCATCTTCGTCTCTAGAGGGGTACCATGGAGAGATCAGGCACCTACCCAGGACTGGGACAAAAGAGGTTCCTGGCCAGTTCCAACTCTGATGAGACCTAGCTTGATAATTTCTGAAGGTTTTGTGCTAGTTCATGTTTACGGTGACATACACACAAATGGCTTGGGGTTTGTAAGGGCTGCCACCAGGCATGCAACCAGGAAAAGCTCACATGGAAGAGTCTATTATGACAGTAAGTGCTTTCAACATGGGTACTTTATTATGCCACTGCTATGATTTGTGAGATATGAGCACACCTGTCCCACAACTGCAGACAGTTTTACCCCAGTGTAAAATTTTAGATTGTAAGCTCATTGTTAGAGCTAACCCACTGAGTGAAGCACCAGATTTTATCAGAGGCACAGTCTGCCCTCACACTACTTTCTGCCCTGCAACTACAGAGAGCGGTTCCCCAGGGTATTAAACAGCTGAGCCCTTTTAAAAGAACTTGTGTGGATGCAAAGGTAAACCCTTTTGGTTCTTGATTATCCTTCCATCTGAAGTTGCCACCACCTTAATTAGCTAGCTTTGATATTAGACTACCTTCAACTGGTATTGATCTGACCTGACCAGACAGGATTCATCTCCTGCATGAGGGAACATCTGGGAAATCTGGTCGTTTGCAGAGATGTGCACTTTATCAGATCCCCACAAGGTGGCAACAGAGAACCAGAGTTTTGTTGCATTTTTTACACTGCCCATACCACACACACAGAGGGGAACCTTTTATCTCATCTCAGTGGCTAAGAGGGAGAACCTAGCCCTAATTCCGCAGACTGGGAAACAGAGAGTTCCAAAATGTTTTAAAGACGCAGCAGTGCGGGTAGCTGTGAGAAAGACAGGCTTCCTAGGATAGTTCAGTCAACAGAGCGGGAGACTCTTAACCTCAGGGCCATGGGTTCAAACCTCACATTGGGGAAAGAATTCCTGCATCACAGGGGGTTGGACTAGAGCAGGGGTTGGCAAGGTTTACCTCGCCTGGGCCGGTTCACTCCAGCAGAGATCCCTCCGTGGGCCAGATTGCGCATGCACGGCCGCAATTTCCGGCGCCTGAGCATGCGCAGACGTGATTTCCGGCACTGTGAAAGCAAGTCCCTGTGTTGTGCTGTGCTGGTTTAGCACAGCGCATGGGGACTCACCAAGTGGGCTGCTCAGTTAGGGGACGGCTCGTGGGCTGGTCAAATGACCCCCGTGGGCTGCTTGCGGCCCATGGGCCTTAGGTTGCCTACCCCTGGACTAGAGGACCCTTTTGGCTCCTCCCAACACTACAATTCTATAGTCTATGAGCCTTCCATCTTTAAGCCCTGCACAGAATATCCATGTCTGTCCTGGAAGGTGGGGAGAAAAGGTGGTAGAGAAAAGAATAGCTTCTGAAGATCAACCTGTGAAATGTGGAAATTATATCCTCTGGATCCAATGTCCAAGCACATCCTAATAGATACTACTGATCTTCAGAATTCAGACTTCTGTTTATTTTCTGCCATCCAGGCAACCATACCTAGTATGCAGAGTCCCCAGCCATGCAGACATTGAGGCCCAGTGGAAATCTGCCTCCATATCTTGCCAGACCCAGAACAGAGTAATAACCACATTGATTGCAGAGCTTCTGGGAGTCATCAGCTTCCAGCAACAACTCTGGAAGCTTCAAAGACATCTTTCCGCTTTCCCAAGACCTTTGGGTGGAAAAGCCATGCCTCCTCTGATGCAGAGGCCTGAATTTGACTCATGTTCATTAATGGAAGTCTTCCACAGACCTGGATCAGAATTATGGGGGTGGGGAATCAAGTTCAATTCCCAGGGAAACCCAAGAGGACTGAGAAGAATGGAAGGGAGGGGAGGCTTATCCATTGACTGCTGGCTGCAAAATGAATTCAGAAGCTGCGTCAGAAGGATGACACAAATCCTTTGAAATGTATTCCTGAAGACTCCTGCCTGGTATGTGCCACCTAGTAGCACACAGGGGCAAGGGCATTATCAAAACAGCATCTTCCCCTGTCATACAGCTGTTTCGATTAAGAAATGAAGGGCTGCATTTCGCAAATCAGGGAGGAGTGTTTGGAACAGGTTCTGGGAGAGCCAAATAGGCAGTCAGAGCACATAGGACCACATAGTCTATTTGTGGGTAATTAGGGAAATATACAAAACAATGGCTAGTAAGAAAGGAATGGGTTAGTACGGGCGGGGAGAACAGAATATTATCTTTCTGGTGCCTCAAACTGTCATAACAATCTGAAGTGGTGACTCTAAGGCATTCCGTTGCAGAGCTGCAGGAGTTTTTGAAGGAAGCTGGTTTGAAGATTTATGTTTACTTTCCAAAACAAAGAGATGTTGGCAGCAAAGTCTTCCTTGAAGCTGATGAGCAGCCAATATACACCCCGCTCCTTCTCCTCCACCCCCACAACTCTGAACATCCTGCTCACTTTGTAAAGCATCCATGCATATGCTATCCTGGACCCCTTGTGGCTGGAACAGCATGCCAAAGTGTCAGTTCTGGAGCCTCATCTCTGGACACTCAGCCACCAGAGCAGCCCAACATGTCCCTGGTGTCTACAACGAACACAGTCAAAAGACTAAGCGAGCAAGCAAGCTAATGCAGGACTCGCAACCTGACGCCACATTCTCTTGAACAGTAACCAAAAACAGCAGGAATTATATCTGCTAGGAAGCAACAGAGAAGTCACGCCAGGATCGGAACCACAGCAGAAAAGAGGAGTGGGCTGCCGGACACCGGTGGTGATGGGGAATGGAAAACAGACCTGCTGTGCAATCCTCGGCACGTTTACTCAGACGTAAGTCCCGCTGCTCTCAGGTAAGTTTACATAGCATTGTAGGCTCAGTGACTGAGGTGGAAGAGCTGAGTTTCTCAAGTTCTGATGATGTAGAAATTGTGTCGAATTCTTCTCTCTCTCTCTCTCTCCTTTGAATGCTGGTGGAAATATGTCCTGGAAGTGCCTGAGGAAGCCAGAGAGGTCCTTCCTGATAGGCCTGGTCTAACAGCCCCAAAGAGCTCGCTAGAAGTTGTTAGGCTCTGTAGGGTCAGTGCATCTGGCTGTTTTGGTGGGTCAAGTCCACCCAGGTACCATGAGCAGGATTCCTGCATTGCAGGGGGTTGGACTAGATTACCCTGGAGGTCCCTTGCAACCCTACAATTCTGTGATTCTATGACTCCTCAGTCGCATCCAACATTACCAATGGTCAGGAATGATGTTAGTTGTTTTCCAGCAATATCTGGAGGGCCAAAGGTTAGCCACTCTTGGACTGGAGGACACGCTGAGAAATGCCAGAGAAATTCTAGAAGAGAAGAGGACCGTGGACCGCCTGGGAAAAGGCAAAGAGACACCCTGCATCCGGCTCTCTTGTCTTTCTCTGCCTCTCTCACACACACATACAACACACTCAACCATCGATTCTCTCCAGAGGAGCTGCCTGGAAAACTTAAGACTGGAGCCACGAGGCAGACCTGAGCTGTGGGGTGCGGGGAACCGAGAGAGCGAGCGAGCGAGCGAGCGTGCGGTTCGACTCCGAGCAAGCGGCCCTCTGGAGAACGAAGGCGCTCGAGGTCCGCCAAGAGTTACCCGGGTCGGCGGCGGAGAAGCAGCCCTGCCGCGACAAGCGCCCGCTCCCCTTCCGAACAGCCTGCCTACTTGCTCCGCTCCAGAGTCTTGCTTCTCCGCGCCGCCCCCCCCCCGCCGCGCATTTGCCCCGCTCCCTCCTCCCCGCCCCAGTCCAGGGGGCGCTGCGCTCGCGCTTTCCCGCCCGCCGCACTCACCGCGCGCTCCGTCTCGGCAGATCGGGCGCCTCCTGCTGCGCGCGGCTCTCCGGGGACCATGCTCCGAGGATCCGGGCCGGGAAGCGCCTCCCTCTGCCCTCGGGTACCGGCCCTTCCAGGGCATCGAATCCGCTCCCTGCACGGGAGACACACGGTCACCGGCGGCCTGGTCAGAGCCACGGGGAATACCTACACCGGGATCGGCCGGGGAGGGAGCAAAGAGGAGGGCCCCCGCGCCCCTTCCCGACGACCAGAGATTTCGCCTCTCCCCGCTCTGGGACAGAACTGCGCACACCCACAGCCCTTTCCCCGCGAGGACCACGAGCTCGCCAGCCCCCCTCCTTACCTCCCGGCGGCGGCGGCGGCGGCGGCAGCGGCTCCTCGGCGGCTCCTGCGCTCACCCGGCCCCGGGGGCCATAGCCCGGCCCCGCCGGGATCGCTCCCTCGGGCGCCCGACGTTCACGTCGCCTGCATGGCCGGCAGGTGCCCGGTGGGCTCAGCGCCCCCCTGCGGGGAAAGATCGGGTTAGAGCGGCTGGCGTCCGGGCCAGAGTCGGCAGGACCCCCCTCCACGCCGGGCCGGACTCACCGCACACGGCGAGGCAGGGAGCCGGCGGGGCGCTCGGCCCTCGGGAAGCGGACCTACGGCCGGCCGGGCTCCGGGACAGGCGGCCTCTGGCAGGAAGAAAAGCACCGGCTCCATCTCCGCGGCTGGCAGAGTCTGGTGTCAAATTCCAGCCTCCGCTGTCACCTGATCCCCAGGGCGGGGCTCGCCCGAGAGACAAGAGAAAGAGCCACGGGTGGGACCTCGCCGCACCCCACCCCGGCCGCCAAGCCGAGCAGCCGGCGCAGGCGCCGCCCCTGGGACCGGCGCGGAGGCCCCTGGGGCCCTCGGGCAGCTGGCGCCCTGGCGACGGTCATGAGGCACTTCTCTGCCTCCTAGTCCTCGCTGCCACCAGAGAGTGCGGGGATTGGAGGCTGCGGGCACTTTCGCTCTCTGGACAACATGGTGGAGAGGATTGGGCCCAAGGAGAGCCAGAGTAAGGTGCTGCTTCTGCCGGCTTGCGCTCTCTCTCTCAGGGAGGGACAGCAGGGAGGGTGCAGGTGAGCAGAGGCAGCTGCTCATGCAAAACGTGGGCCACCCACATACTCACTCTCACCTGCATCCTCCCTCGTGGTGGCACAGTATTGGGCATGACGTTTGCTTGCACTCTCAAGCTGGGCAGTCCTTACTGCTGCATCACCCGCAGGCAGAGCTGCCCAGGGCAGGAGAGAGCAGATGAGTGGCTGGAAGCCGTGGCAGTTGCTCCTTACATACATTGCTAGGGGAGGTACAGAGCAGTCCTTGCCCACCCAAACTTCTCAAGGATGTTGTGCCACAGCAGGAACTGGTCTGTAGTCCATGCCAGTGCGGTGCTGGTGATCAGCGGCTTGGCAGTGCTGATCCCTGACCCCAGTAGCTGAATCGCGGCTGCCTTTCTCTGGACAGAACGGCAGACGCACAGTGCTGTTCTGCCAAGTTCTGCTCTTGTCACATCAAGCTCCCCCAGTCCCTACTTCCAGGTGCTCAGTAGCAGTTAACTGTCTTCTATCCCCCGCCCCATCATCCTTAGATAGTAATAATTTGTATGACTTTGCTCACTTATAAAGTCATGCATTGGGGGTCCTTCATCATTTTGCTGCATGGGACCCCCGTCTTCTGCCCCCAGATCCTGCCCTGAGGGCCCAGGAGCATGTGCTAGGGGCGTGGGAGATTCTGGGTTATGGGGTACAGTGGTCTTGTTGGAGAACAGCTAAGCCACACTGGAAAGTCTTCCCTTTTCTGATTCCATGGAATAGAGGCAAGGCACCACCCAGTGTAACAATTACGCCCCCTTTCCCCAGCTATTCAAGCACACATGCAACTCCCTTCTCTCCTTAAGCTAGGCTGGTGCCTGTGGCCACTCTGCTTTTGCTGGGGACCAGGGGCGTCTTACTCATAGAGGCTTGGGGCGCAGGGCGCCAAGTTCTGGAGGGCGCCAGGGAAGAGGCAGAGGCTGGACGCGGCACCTGCCAGCATCAGCTCGCTGCCCTTGCCCACCACGGCATGCAGCGGCCAGCTGAGCCGGGAGGCACCGCAGCCACCCTCCAGCTGCTGCCCGCCTCCTCCAGCCCCGCTGGCAGCGCCGTCCTCCCTAAAAAACTGGGAAATGGGGGCGGGGGGCGCCAGAGAGAGCTTTACACCACGGCGCCAGATATGCTTAAGATGGCCCTGCTGGGGACTCGACACAAATGTAAGCAGATATGGCACACTGGTTTTCATATGCACCTTCGGAAGACTCAGTTACTCTGATTAACGCTTCCTCATTCAAAATATAAAAGGCTGCTTTAGTCCAAGAAGAGATCATTGGTCCATCTAGCTTGCTATTATCTAGAGCAGAATTCCACCACCATCCCATGAGTCCTGCCCAGCTTGGGCTGATGGTTTGGAAAGGCTGGTCTACGCATAGATTGGCAGCAGTTCTCCAGTATTGACCTTCCTCAGCAATATCTGGAGATGCTGGGGCTAGATGAGGGAGCTTCGGCTCTGCCGCTGAACCACAGTCCTTCCTTGCTGGCTGGAGGAGAAGCCTGGATCTTTTCTGGAAATCACCACTGGCGTTGCTCACATGTCCCACGAACCCCCTCCCCACGCCAAGTGGATCATGGATTAACTCCCACATAGCTGCCGAGGGTATACCTTGCTAATCTGTTTGTGGGCAGACAGCCCAGTTCTTACCTCCAACTCTTATGTTCTTCTCCGGACCTCAGTGGAGGGACTGAGATGGCTCAGCAGAACCACCACCCCAGGTCCCCAAGCACCCTACCCCTTGGAGGCCTGGGAAGGGAATGTATTCCCTGCGCCTTCCCGGCTCCCCTGGCACCAGGCAGCTCTCAAGGGCACTAGCTTGCATCCAGTTCTCATGTCCCGTCCCCTTCCCTGCCTGCTGCCGCTGCTGTACATCGTAAGCCCCTTTGCACCGTTTCTCTGCTGGCTCCACTTGCCCTCAGCTGCTCTCTCTTGCCTCTAATTAGCTATTCCAATGGAGTGAGCCAAATGGGGCGCTTGCTGTTGGCACAGGATCTAAACTGGGATCGCTTGATAAATTGCCAACCCAATCTCTCTGGGCTTATATAATAATTCTTTGCTCCAGAGAGGAACTGCACGCTCATTAGTGGTTTCCACTGCTGGCCAGAGAATGGGCCTGGGGGATGCCTCTGCACCTGGCCCTTCCCCCACCTCCTGCCCTGGGCCAGCTATATATAGGCCAAGCATTATTTACTCTTAGCTACATAGGGTCTTACCCCTGAGCACATTTGCTTAAATCCGTTAGGATTATCCTGTATGACAGCTCCGTTTCGTTAAAGTGTAGCCACTCCTCCCTTACTTACACTTGCTGTGCAGTGATCTTAATAAGCATTATAGTGTCAAGTAAACCTATTGCTAAAACTGCCCTGCTCAAGGCAGTCTCAGCGGGATAACGCTTTAGAGAACCAGCATCAGGTTTAGACCCAACCAGGGTGTTGTGCTAAATCTACTAGTGTGGACCCAAGATCCTTGACAAACTGGGTTTTTAGGGAGGAGGAGATTTGAATCCTGGCCCCAGCAAGGAGCAGTGCCAACCCCACCCCCTCACTTGATGTGTTGCAACTGGGAAATATAAGAACAATAACTGGTGCCAGAGATGTTTGTCTTGCTCTTTCTACCCCACCCCTTCCCCCCCACCCCTTTTTGGGTCCTGCCTTTTAGGTTGTAAGCCTGTGAGCGGGGACTGTCATGTTTTTAATCTGTGCAGAGTTTATTTAAAATGTAGGTACTTTGTAAATGAGAAAGCATAACAATTGAAATCAAAAGGGAAGGGGGCATCCAATGAATGTTGGAAAATTCAGGACAGATGAAAGGAAGTACCTCTTCCCACACTGTCTAGTGAAACTATGGCATTTGCTCCCACAAGGTGTTGGGGTGGTCACCAACTTAGATGGCTTTAAAAGAGGATTAGACAAATGCACAGGGGCTAAGGCTGTCAATGGATACTAACCATCCTATGTTCTACCTTCACTGTCGGAGGCAGTATGCAAATGAATACCAGTTGCTGGGGAAAGGTGTTTTTGGCACTCAGGTCCTACTTGCAGGCTTTATATGCATCTGGCTGGCCAACTCAGTGTTGGACAAAATGTGCCTTTTGTCTGATTCAACAGTTCTCTTCATATAAGCTTTCCATGGACATACCTGGGGGCCCTTGGTGGCATGAATACTGCCTCACAAGTACTTCTCTGGGAGCAGAGCAGCACTTATACCACACCTCAGATGACCTTTGTCTGGATTTAGGAATGTAGCGTAACAGTGTCTTTTATGTTCGCTTTTATCAGCACCGCACTTTTAGGTTCTTTCTGAACTATATGCTTTTTGTGGGGCTCTGCTGCCATTTTTGCTCCGTTTTAGTATCAGCGTTGGGTTGTTGTTGCTATGTATTTTTAAATCAGTTTGCCATAAGCTGCCTTGTGGGGTCTAGAAATGGAGAGGCTGGGAAGAAACCCTCTTGATAAATAACACATATACAGATGGTAAAGACTGCCTGAGTCTGATTACAGTGAAACCCAAAAGTGGATGCAAGAGCTATTTAAAGAAGAAGGTATATTTCTCCCTGTTTTTGGAACAGAAACCTGGTTGCCTGCAGAATTTATGGTCTGTGCTAAATCTCGGATGATCTTCTCTGTTGCAGGCTGTCAGGGACATGTCAGGGACCAAGGCAACAGCAGTGCATATAGTTATAGGCTTAAGGCATATCTATCATCTCTATCTCTATCTATCTATCTATCTATCTATCTATCTATCTATCTATCTATCATCTATCTATCTATAAACTGCTGCTGACACCCTGCTATGGGTGGGTGTGAGCGGGTGAGATGGGGTTAGCTTTTATTGACACCTTGAAGCATACTAGTGTTCAAATTATTAGTAGTATTATTATTCTTCGCCCCCGCCCCCCAACAGCCCTAAGCCATTTGTATCAATTTCCTATGCCTTCAAGGATGGGGATATGCCTGTCATTTTTTGATAAAATGATTGTTTCCTGCCCTGACCCCATGAGATAAGATGGACTATAAATAAAATGAAACAAATTGCTTGCAATCAGCTAGCCTGACCTTCTGAAGAAATAAAAGTCACATCTCAAAAAAGCCTCAAGTGTAGCTGTGTTAACCATTTAAATCTATTTTAGCAATTGGAGCAGACACATTTAAAATCATCCACTGCCTTCCACTGCCAAAACTAAGCAGTACAACCAGTCCACAATGCTGGCGACAAAGGCCCTAATTGGGATAATTTTTCCACATGAGGTGGACCTGTGGAACAGTTAATTTTTGGTTAAAAGTTTTACTATAAAAGGTCAACAGATATATTGTACACTAAAGCTGGAGCTGATCTCATTATTGGGTGGACAAAACAAAAACTTGCTATACAAACAAGTCTGTTATTTGTGATAGGGGCAGCCATGCAAGTATAACCTAAGAATTAACACAGAGAAGTAACATGATTGGACCATGGGTAGAGCAAAGTGTGCAACCTTCCCTTGGCCAAAAAAACCCCTAACCAACCAAGTTGCTAAAGGGGAAACACATGGGTCAAATTATGTACTTTATCGTTTTCTTACTTCTGGAAATGAAATAGTTGGACATCGGATTCAGATACTGGACAGATGTTCTAAGTTAATATAAAGAAAATGTTCTTGCACAATTTTTCATTCTCTGTACTTACATTGTATTGCTGAGTAAACTGTATCCATGGGTCCCTTCCAGGCCTGAGATATTGTATCTGTGGGGTTAGAACAGGGGTCAGCAACCTTTTTCAGCTGTGGGCCAGTCCACCGTCCCTCAGACCATGTGGTGGGCCAGACTATATTTTTTTTTGGGGGGGGGAGGAATGAACGAATTCCTATGCCCCACAAATAATCCAGAGATGCATTTTATATAAAAGGGCACATTCTTCTCATGTAAAAACACGCTGATTCCCGGACTGTCCACGGGCTGGATTGAGAAGGCGATTGGGCCGCATCCGGCCCCTGGGCCTTAGGTTGCCTACCCCTGGGTTAGAATATGTAAGATGAAACCTGTTGAACCAGTTAAACCAGTTCCTTTGTTAGCTCAGCTAAATGTTCATCACCAGCATCTTAAAGAGTGGGTCCTGTTGTCATAGAGACAAATGAGTAGGTCTTTTCCCACCTCACCTGACTGGATCCCACATCATCCTAGGATTGAAAACAATAGGTAAAGAGGGGCTGTAGGAGAGAGAGAGTTTTGGCTATCACTGGAAGCTGGAGACACAGAGGCTTGGTCTGTGCTGGACTCAAAAGCTGTGGCTTGGGGATCCCCCTGGGAACCTAATGAGGAGGCAAGATCTGTTGGTGTGTTTATGCTGTGAGCCCTTCTATGCCAATCCTATGTTCAGGTTGTATATATGTGTGTAAATAAAGACATAACTGTCTCCTTTGAGCTTCTTTCCTGAAACCGGAAACCTGGGTAAGCATTGGGTAAGTCTCTTGCCGTTTGGAGATTGGGGTGAACAATACCAATTGCAAATGCAACACCTCCTCCTACTTAGTTTTTGAATACAGTAAGCATATTTTATTTTAAAAAGTGGGGTAGGAGAATGGAATCTACGTAAGGTACAGGGAAAGAGTAAAGAGTTAAACCATGACAGGTGCCACTTGGCCTACACAGCATCAAAAGCATATTTGTTCCTTAAAATATTGTAGCACAGGGAAAATGTTGTTTGTGGGGATCAATTGTCCTGCTTGCCAGAATAGAAATTCTAATATTTTTCTAGAATAGTTTCAGAGGAGATTGGTTGAGGTACAACTATAGCAGCCTTTGC
The DNA here is from genome assembly GCF_964252035.2 of Podarcis erhardii. Taxonomy (NCBI): domain Eukaryota; kingdom Metazoa; phylum Chordata; class Lepidosauria; order Squamata; family Lacertidae; genus Podarcis; species Podarcis erhardii. The sequence continues at coordinate 51,350,672 of NC_138510.1, read as the reverse complement.
CAACTTGGTGGCTTCCAGAGGTGTTAGATGAAAACTTCCACCCGATTTGATGGAAGTTTTTAATATTCTTATTATACTTTTTCTTTTGCAGGTAACAACAAAGAGCAACTGACTTCAGCCTGGAAATCACAGGAGCAACAAAGAGCAACTGACTTCAGCCTGGAAGTCACAGGAGAGATGCATATATATGTAAGATGGGTAAGTATAATCTGATACATTCATTTTACAATATATTCTAATCATGAAGTCCAGATTTCTTTTTATGTGCAGGTAAAGAATCTTGTAGATTATTGGTAAAGTCCCAGTATATTGCATAGAAGTGCTCTGCAGAATCTTTGCCTTTAATTACACAGTTTGTGGGTTATTTTTTCAGCGATCACCAGTCTGCAAATCTTTGTACCATAATGCAAGAGTCAACTTTAATGTCTTCCATTTTTGTGCTGCAGAAATTCCGGCAGCTACCAGCATCCAAGCAATAGCTCTTTTGAAGGACACTGCTTCATATTATTATCCCACATATTTAATAAATAAATAAATGTGTGGGGTTGCTTGAATCTGAAACTTAAATATGTCTGACATTTCTGCAAATATCTCTTTCATGGACATTCTCACCATAAAGGGAAAAAAGTTCCCTTTTGAGCACACCCTCCTCCAACAGACCTGGGAAGGTTGAGAGTTTATGTGTGAGATCTGAACAGGAGTTTGGTGCCATCTATGTAATATTGTACTTTCAAAGAGTATTCTTGGATATAAGCAGATATTGACTCGAAGGGTTTACTTGAGCAAATAGTCTTCAATGTTGAAATTAAGGTCTCTTTCCTATGCAGTTTTCAGGCCAACTAATTGGCCTGTAGTTGTGTAATAATTCATTGTACTATACATGGTAGAGATCAAGCCTCTTCCTACATGCCCTTGGTTTAAGAGTACAAATTCAAATTTAGTTAACGGTCTGGTGGCTTGTGCAATTAAAGCATTATATGCTAAATAAGTGGGAGAACTGTATTTATTGTAACCAGTAGAGTCTCAAGTCACCTGTATTTATTGTTAGTTGTTCTTTGGATATTGGTTTATCATTAGCATAAAAACTACAAAGTCTAAATAAATGTTTTTTCTTCCATAATAGGATGAGATTTCATAGAGCTGGATCTTGGACTTGGGTGTGAAAACCAAGTGATGTTAAAGGTGAACACAAAGGAGATAGACATCACTGCAACCTTTCCCATATTGTGTTCTTTGTATATGGGTTGCGGTATTTTATCTAAAATTGTTTTGGAAATTCAGGAGTACCCATATTTTATTTTATATCATTTAGTCTTTGAGGTCAATCCATTTCTTATTTGTTTTAGTGATGATAAAATTACATTGACATCGTTGGAATGCATCGTGAGATAAGGCTAGGTGTGGTAGCCCCTATCCACTCCCTTGATTTCCTGTAAAAAATAATAATAATAGCCAGGCTGGACCATTTTTTTTTTTTTACACAAACTTTTAAAGTATCATTTACCATTTCTTGAGTCAATTGGGTGGAAGTCAAATTAGAAGCAATTGGGAAGGATATAAAATTGTAGGTATTATCATCATTTGAATAAACACAGTTATGAAGTTGAAAGATGTAGTTTATCCCATCAACCCAAGGCTCCTAACTTTTTATAATAGTATAATTTAAAATGTATAATTTATTCAATTTATATGGGATTTTTACCCCTAAAAATTAGTCCTAAAATGTGGAATAGGTGTTTGCTGAAGCTTAATTTGCTCCACTGGGCCTATATTGTGGTACATGATCCATGATTTATTGAGATTGGTTTTAAGGCTTGCCATTTTTTCAAACTGACCTAATTCTGATTTTAGGATTGGTGAGGTGTCCAGTGGATTAATTAACATGCAAATCATGTCATCAGCATAAATGCTCTTCATCCTTTCCTCAGTCACGGCTAATATGAGGGTTGAATTGCAGTGAAATTGCTAAAGGTTCTAGAGAATAGGGAAAGAACAGTGAGGACAGAATATACTGTATCATTTATCTTGCATCTGATGGACAACATGGTTCAAAGCATCTGGAGGGCACAAGGATGGTAAAGGCTGGGCTATATTATCAATTTTGAAACCATCTTCTGCCCCTCGCCTGGTCAGAGAATGTTCTAGGGCCTTTTTAACATTCTGGTAGGTTTTATTACATTCTATGCTAGGAATATGCTGCTCTTTTTCAGTTAGTGTGCCTAGGATTTGGGAATCATTCTGAAATGTCGGCCAAATTATCACTTGTTTTGCGGGGAAATAACATTTTCCCAGCAATAAATAGCTTTTATTGTTGTTGCTGGTAAAGAAAAAAAGAAAGGAAAGTGTTTCTTCTTCCAGACAGTAAGTCAATTGCAGCAGCGTGCTTGGTGTGGAATGTGGTTCTGGCATGTCAGAAGCACTTTTTGGTTAATGTCAGTGATGTCACTGGTGACAAGCACCACTCTTCCCCACCCCCTGGTGTTACTTTTAAAGTTGTTGTTGTTGAAGTTGTTTTTAAAAAAACTTGTTTCTTAAAAAAAAATCTTTTCAGGAGTTAAAGGTCTTTAATGAGCTTTCCTTCTGTAGCATAACAGCAGGAGTGCCAACTGCAGCCTTGTTAAATGTGTAACGAGCTGGGTAAACCCCATCAAGACTATTTCCTCCCTTGCAATATTGTCCTGACACTTCCTAATAAATTATAATCATAATAATATTCCCTCTAGACTGTGTGTTCCTCACCAATTCTGGAGTGCACAAACTTTGTTAAGTAAGTCAAAGAAAAGCTCAAAATACAATACTCTAAAGTTGCAATCCAAAACACACTACAGAGTAAACATCATTGAACATAATTATTTATATCCCACATTTTCTCCAAGGAGCTCAAGGTGGTACACACTCCAGTTTATCTTCACAGCAATCCTGTTAAGTAGGTTAGGCTGAAAGACTGTGACTGGCCCAAGGTCAGCCAGTAAGCTTCATGACTGAATGAGAATTCAGACACTGCTCTCCCATGTCCTACCTAGTCCAACACTTGAGGTGCCACACCACATTATTAGGACATTCTTTTGAGTCAATATATAATATATAGGGTTGTACCTAGGGACCTAGATGAAGAAAGGCATTAAGAACATAAATTCCTGACAGTACGTGATATGCAATTTGCATTAAAAGGTCCTCTCTACATTCTTATGAAAAAAAAACAACAACAACAACCAACCTCAACAACTTACTTTGGCCCAAAACAATTAAGAGCAAATTCTGAAAATGCTTGCAACCTAGTTTATTTTTCCCCCACACGTGCTTAGTTTGTTCAAATATTGAGTTCTTCTGTGGCTTATTTTATAGATCTTGTATTAAAGCCTATCTTATAACTCTGTTAATGTCACTGGTTTGTTTGTTTGTTTGAATGACTCATTCTGACAGGAGCATCAGGAGCCATTGAAGTAATGGCTTGAATCTAATCTTCCCTCATTAAAGCAGGTCGTTTAATAGTCAGATTTAAAATATACAGTTATAGGGGAAAACGGGTAATTCCGAAATAACATTCAGGCAGTTCACAATTTCAAATCGTTTAAAAGTTGTATTTTCTTAGGCGATTTGCTGGAGGAAAAGGTGTCTGAACTTCAGCAGAGTTAATTTCTAATAACCAGAACCCACTCCTTGTCCCTTTCAGGGACTTTCAGTGCAATATCAGTAGTAGCTGGCATTTTTCTTAGAAGCAAAAGTAGTGGGGGGGGGGGGTTTCCTTTAAGTTCCCAGGCCCACCTAAGGTGCTATGCTCCTTTCATTACCACTGACATCACAAAGGAGACCACTCAGGCAACACTGGTAGACAGGTAGCCCTTAACATAGAAAGATATTCTGTGCCTCTCAAGACTGGAAAAGGACTTTCTCCAAGACTTTAGCTGTCTATTTATTTATTAACAGCATTCATGTCCTGCCTTTCTGTCTCAATAGGAGGGTCTCTAGGTAGTTGTTAGTTCAAAATGCCACAAAGCTCTTTGTTGTTTAGGCCTCAGTATGTTGGTTCCTCCCACAGATATCATTGCTGTTGGCACTGACATTTAGAAGGTGGCTGCAGAAATGTCAAATCACCTATTTTATAATGTCTGTAATGTTAAAAGTGATTTGCCATCAACACTGTGTTTTGTGTTGTTCCTTCTATTCCCCCCCACACCTCATCCTTTCTTCAGTTTTTTTTAAGAATACGTAGACACAGAATTTAACATACTAGTAAGCTGAAGGGAGAGCAGGGTTGTGAGAGAGGAAGCCACGGGAAATGGAGGCTGATTAACATATGTCACACATCACCAGCTTGTATAATTGGGAAGGGTTGAGGGGAATTCTTTTAAACAAACAGTAAAGGGTGGATATAGGGACATAGGTGGCACTGTGGTCTAAACCACAGAGCCTAGCGCTTGCTGATCAGAAGGTCGACAGTTCGAATCCCTGCGACGGGGTGAGCTCCCGTTGCTCAGTCCCAGCTCCTGCCAACCTAGCAGTTCAAAAGCACATCAAAGTGCAAGTAGATAAATAGGTACCACTCCAGCGGGAAGGTAAATGGCGTTTCTGTGCGCTGCTCTTGTTTTGCCAGAAGCGGCTTAGTCATGCTGGCCACATGACTCAGAAAAAATTGTCTGCAGACAAAGGTCAGCTCCCTCAGCTAGTAAAGCGAGATGAGCACCACAGCCTCAGAGTCGTTAGTGACTGGATTAACTGCCAGGGGTCCTTTACCTTTACCTTTTGAAAGGGTGGATGAGACAGAAGTATTTTGTGATTTTCGTTTTTATAAATCTCATCCGTGTCTGAGCTCTGGCGTCTTTCTTGACAGCTCAGTGGTTTCTGTACTTTTCTTCAGTGCTTAAATGCAGAACTCACCCAAGGCAAAACAGAGATGGTGTCCCTCCCTCCCCTAGTACCCAAGGCTGGCTGAGTTGACACCTGAGGCAGAAAATCTCACAAAACACTTCTCCTCAGGAATAATATAAAATAACAATAAATTATTTGTTGTCCTTTCTTGACTCTCACAATCGGCTGCCTAAAGTGGCTCCCTCACTCTGGCCTGCTGGAATGCAGAAACACATATTGATGAGCTAGTTTCTCCTTCCCCATAGCAGGTTTACGGCTTTTCCTATAACATGTATATTGCATAAAGGAGATTTGCATGGGTGACACACAGTTAGAAGCTATAGGATTACATTATAGAAAATGCCTTAAAAGCATTTGAAGACCTTGATGTTCCGGACATCCCCCCCTTCCTTCCTTAGGGACAATCAGGTTTGACTTTTATGACCATTGTCTCAGTCCTGTCAACATCCTGATTCGCTTAAGGCCACGGGGCCAATTTCACAGGCAAGTCTCTGAAAATACTTAGCCAAGCCCTGGCAATTCTTTTTAAGAATCATGATTCTTTTTAAGAATCAAGATCTACAACCTCTCCTGGACAATGACAGTTCTCTTTCTCAAGCTCTGGGAGGAAGACCTTTCATTGCCTCCAGACAGCCCCCCAATCTTAAACAACTCCTAACCCACAATAATACTATAACCAGACTTAACACGGACACTGGCACCAGAGCCTGCAATAAACCCAGATGCCAACTTTGCTGCCACATACACCCGGACAACACCATTACTGGCCCCAACAACATCACACATACCATCTCGGGACTATTTAATTGCTCATCGTCTAACATTGTGTATGCCATAAAATGCCAACAGTGTCCTTCAGCTCTCTATATTGGACAAACAGGCCAGACCTTACGCCAAAGAATAAACGGACATAAATCCGACATCAGGAACCACAAGACAGAAAAACCAGTAGGAGAACACTTCAATCTCCCAGGACATTCTATACAAGATCTCAAAGTAGCTGTTCTATTACAAAGGAATTTCAGAAATAGACTGGAAAGAGAAGCTGCTGAATTGCAACTTATCACCAAACTTAAAACTATGGAGAGACCTGGTTTGAACAAAGACATTGGATTCTTATCTCATTATACATGACAAAGCCATTTTTCACCTTCTCACCCCTTGCTTTTTCCTGTTAGACCTATTGCAGTCGTTAAGAGTCGTCAACAGGCTCATCGCAGCTATCTGCCAATCACCCATTCCCACCACCCTTCTGAGTAATACCCCTCCCCACCTTCTCACTATATAGAAAGGTCCGGTGACTTCTGTTTCAGTGTATCTGAAGAAGTGTGCATGCACACGAAAGCTCATACCTAGAACTAACTCAGTTGGTCTTTAAGGTGCTACTGGAAGGAATTTTTTTATTTTGTTTTGACCATGGCAGACCAACACGGCTACCTATCTGTAAATGATGTTTTTATGTTTATATCACCCCAGTAAATCTCTTAATAAAGTATTGTGTGAATTGGGTACTGAAGTTCTATTTGGTTCTTGTAACACGGGTGGGGCATGCCTTGCATTGACTGATCAACTGGATAAACTTGTAGTGCTTGATAAGAATCCAAAATTATTATTTAAGACCAACCTTCTTCTTATGCAATATTTATCTCAAGTTTATTCTCTTCTCTTACTAACTGACACAGTGGATGTTTTCCCTAACATTTTAAGCTGTCCTAAAATTTACATTATGTGGCCTATCCCAATGCAAATGGTATGTCAGGAAGCATTCTGCTTAGACAAAGCCTCAGTGTCCCATTTATCTTATGTAAAAACAACAAAAAATGACTAAAAATAAATAGTGAACACTCTGTTTGGGCTAATCAAGAACAGCAAGTAGCTTCTTCTTTCTTAGTGTAGCTTCTGATCCAGACCCATGTGCATATAAACCTGGCAGAAAACACCAAATGCTTCACATGTAGGACTGAAAGTTCCATGATGTTTTCCTTTTAAGCATGCTGGCAACATAGGAAGTAGCTTTTTGTCATGTCAGACAATTTGTCCATCTAGCCTAGCATTGCCTACTCTGGCAGTGGCTCTGCAGGGCAGATTCTTCCACATCACTTCCTACCTGACCTTTTCAGTGCAAGACACCAGGAATTGAACCAGGGACTTCCCCCCCACAAAACTTGTGTTCTGCCACTGAGCTATGGTCCCTTCTTCTCCCCAGTATGTACGTCAGCTGGAAGTGTGGAAGCTGGCCTCAACAGACATCTCAAAGGTACTTGTTTCCACTAGGGATTTCTCAGTACTGAAAAGGAGGACTGCTGCGTGTTGCTTTAAGCTATGTTTAAATCCTTTTTTCTCTTGATGACGGCATAGGCATAGCATTCTCTGTTCCACCTCTTTCTTGTTTTCTCTGTGCATCTCCTGCTCCATCTCTCAATCCACTTGCAGCTTTCTCCTCTCCTCTCATGATCACTTGCAGGTTTCTCTTTATTTCATATCCATATCAATTTTTTATCCTCTCTCTGGGCTGCCTCAATCCCAGGCTCAGTGAAATAGCTGTCCACTTTCCATCCAAATACACAGGGAGAACACTATTTTCTTACCTTTATATGTTGCTTTTCTTCCATCATGGAACGCATCATGTAATTCCTAGGTGGCTACCCATCCAAGCCCTGACCAGACCCAGACATGCTTAGCTTCAGCCAAGTGGTTGCCCAATGTGCTTTCAGAACATACCTTGGTTCCATGACCACATTCTCCTCCCCCTCCTGCATAACCCTGTTTGTCTCCAAAATTCATCAACTAGTTGAGTAAATTGCGCATTTGGATGGAAAAAAGGATATAGATAGATGGGAAACATTTAAACTAGTTAATGTCTGCAAGGCAAGCTTCTGTTATAGAGGAAGCAGACTTATAGCAAGGTGGCAATCCTATACCAAAACTGTCCTGTGGCTGCACATTGTAAAGGGAGGTTGCAGAAACTTGTCCATCACTATGGATATTTGCATTAAGGCACTGTCAATAAGCTTTCAAGAAACCAGACTTTTCCAGAACACAGTTCTGCTTTTCAAAAATATATTTACATCTCATCTTTTCAGGATGTTCCATGCAGCTAAGCATTATAATAACTAAATATCTCTTCAGTCGAGAGGAACTAAAGTATCATGTCCCTAGCCTTACCCATCCCTGGCTTTCAGGGGAGCCTCCCTGGAGTGGTCTAATTATTAAGAGTCAGTCTCAGAACTGTTGAGGAAATGAGTGTGTGCCTCCATTCTAAACAGCAAAACTTTCCCCTAGCTTACAGGGAAAGAGACCATTTTACCTGCTTTGTAGCCCAACATGTTCTGCTCCACTTTACTCCGCACCCTTCAAAGATGCAAGAAACAGCTGGATAGCTCAGTCGGCTAGAGTGTGGTGCTGATAATGCCAATGTTGCGGGTTTGATCCCTGTAAGGGACAGCTGCATATTCCTGCATTCCAGGGGGCTGGACTAGACGATCCCCAGCGTCACTTCCAACTCAATGATTCTAAGAAAGCAGAATGAAAGCAGATTTCATGGAAGGCTACCAAGTTTCCACTCTGTGGGCACATCATTACGGTACCTGTTCATGTTCTTGGATCAATATGACTTTATGCAACTCAAAGTGTAGCTGGTGTGACCTGAGCAATGGTAGCAGTCTTTTCCCACATGGCATTCCTACAGCACTAATACGAACTCTGCACAACTCATCCAGGCTCACTCACACCCCTGTCAATTGCAGTTAAGTGATGTGTTTGTATCAGATGAAGCCTCATGAGCTTGTTGTTTGCAGGGATTGAGTACACTGCACAATAAAATATGATATTCTCCAAATAATCTCAGGATGGATATTATGTAAGGTATCTGTCTGCACATAGATACCAGATAGTAGCAACAACAAAAACACACCCAGCTGTGGCATGGCACCATTGGGATCTGTATAGATAAGCTGCAACTTCCTCAGAGGACAACATGAGTTTTTGTGAAAGAGTGGTACCTAAAGCCAAGAATACAGATATGTCTGCACATTAAACTATGAAAGCACACCATGTGCTGAGGTTAGCTAGTCCATAGCTGCCCAATGTGGTTGAAAATAAGGTTATATACACAAGGCCTAGAGTATCTATTTTCACCCATTTGACTTTTTATGTGGAAATACAGTATAAAGGTGCTCCAGTTTCCTTTTCTCACAGGAACTGCTCCTTATAAATCTAGGAGCTGATTTTTTCTGTGTGATTTCACCAGTAGCTGTTTGCTAGCTATGGAAGCAACTCCAGGAACAAGTTGCGCCAATCTGTAAGCATCCCTCTGCCTTTTCACTTGAGGGGAGGGGAGGGAGGGAAACAGAGACATAGAAATCCAGACGTCTTTTATAGTTTTATTGCTTCCATGATATGAATAAGTCACAAGTGACTTGGAGGCTCATACATCACACCACCTCTTTCTTAGCTAAAAAGAAAGTTCAAACAATAGAAACTGCACAATTTAATAAAACTATGCATGTTTCAAGCACATTAACAGGGTGGGTCCCTTCACCATCCACCACAATGTGGTTCAGTTCCTCTGTAGGATGGGCCAGCAAAGACCCAGAGCTCACTCTAGTACTTTGTACTCCTTGAATGATATAGAAAGACTGTGTTTCTAAACTGTTGATGCCAGGGCAGGTGACTGATAGTGAATGGCATGAACAAGGGTCTCTCTGTGAGATCTGTAAAGCACGTCGCCAGCCTCTGTCCATAATAGCTGCAGGCTCACTAGGCTAGCAAACTTACCTAGGAAGGATTTGCTGTATTCCCACTGAAGCCTACGAAACAACTTGTAAAGTGAAGTTTCTGACATTGAAGAAATAGTCACAAAAATGGAACAGGCATTTAGTAATTATCACAAACAATTAAGTTTTCGCATTATTTCTGTAGGAAATGCCTGAAGGCAACTGTAAAGCTCCCAGCTATGATGATCAGACAAATGGTATACATCAGTGGGTAATTCCAGTGTAAACCACATTCCTTCAGAGTCCAAGGCTAAGGGAAATCAGGGAGCAGCAGAAGATCCTGCTATCTATCTCCTGTGCAACATCTTCCCCATCCCAAGGTATGCTATTGCTGGGTTACCTTGGGTAAAGTACTCTCTCCCTGTTTCAGTTCAGCTATCTGCAAATTATAGAACTGCAACATTTAATCTCTTAACTAGTTTGATTACTCAGTTAAAACACTGAAGAAGTGTCCAGATTAATTTGGCAGATTTTTTTTTTTTTAAAGTATTACATTTAATACAAATACTTGTAAGAAATAGTGATGCCAAGCATAATCTTAACAGAGGCATCATTCTTTCCCATCAAACAAGAGGGAATGCCTCTTCTAAGATGATTTCAGCAATGACATACATGTGCACCGAGCAACGGAAGCATGATTTTATTTTATTTTTTGCTTCTGAACTATACACAAATCTGATTAATTGACTGAAACTCATAATAAGCTTTCTTCTTAACTGGGTGACAGCCCTACTAAAATTGGAATAATTGCAAATTTTACATGATTATTATGAAGTTGAGAGAAATAAGATTTGTAAAATATTAGGAATACTCAGTTTTACCCTTTTGCACGTGCAGTTGAGTTAATATTTGCCAATGAGCAATGTCTGTTTTTCTCCTCTGGGTAGCAACCTTAGCTCAGAATGGAGGTGGACTGAGGGCATAGCCTCTGTGTATCAGTGATCCTTTCCTGACAAATGTTCCTCTTTTGCACATGTCGTAGGAACGGTACATGACTAATGGGATAGAAAGTGCATGCACTTAGGAGCAGCAAATGCACTAAAATAGCATAGATTGGCAGGAAAGAGAGTTCAACCCACCTCTTATCGCTCTACCATTACATCCAGAAAAGTGGCAGTGGCTCCATTTCCACTCTGAGAATCCACAAGTGTAGCTCTCTGGCCAGGACCCTGAGGTAACTAATCCAGGGCAGGATAATAAAATGGACTCAACACAGAGCACAGGAACTAACGACATTATCATCTTAATACTTTTTCAGCACATCACTCTTGATGGACTAATGCCATAGCCTTGCTTTCTGTGTGGCTTGATTGCCAATAGGAGGCTTAGCACTGGTCAATATGGTGGAGGCCTGCTCCCCAATTCTGCAACTCGTTCACACTCTTTGGGCCTATCAGAACACACACATACCTCCCATCCAGGCTATGTACAGTGATGAATGAATGACATATTTTTCAGAAACTTCTATAATCTTGGAAATTTTTCATTGATTCATGTAGCTGAAATAGCTCTCCCAGGAACGCTGCAAACCTAGCTTTAGAAACTACGGAAGTGGAAGTTAACATGATTTGAGTACCAGTTCAAAGTGAACCAGTGTGACTTGGGGAAAACAGAGCATTTGGGGTGCAATTATGCTCCACTCTTCTGGCCTGGGCAGCAATTCCAATTCAGTTTTGAATCCCACAAGAAAGCATTCAAGTAGGTAAAATTTGGATGGATATATATTTTTGCCCAGCTGTGTTGCTGGATGCTTAGCAAACCAGGTCTGACATTTCTGAAAACTATCAGGAGGTTACTGGAGCAGATAAACAAATAATAGAGATGTATTCAAATGTGCTAATTCCAATACAAGAAGGGCTGGCTACAAATTCAATACTTCATACTCCAGCTCATTACTCTCAGCCAACAAGGGCCAACAAACAAAGCAGCCATCCTCCCCTATGAGGAGCTGCCATTCAAGCCTGACACACTTTGATGCACATGCAAGGAAAACTGCACACTTGGGAAGCTCTGCCAGGCTCAACTCAACTTCTGCCCAGAGTATGTCAGCTTGTGCGTTTTGGGTCAGTAAAAGTTAAAAATGCCAACATTCAGGAAATGCTTTTACCTTAAGTAGTCCTACAGAGGTACAGGGTCAGTGGAAGCAGAGGTTAACTAGCCTGGGGACTTAAGTTAGCTCTTGTATCATTAACTAATTCCGTAACTATGCTCTTACCTTTCCAAATGACCCTGAAAAACTATTATGGAAATGCACACTCACATTGCAGAATACAGGGTAACACCACTGGCATACACAGAATAAACATTCTTCATGTCTATCTGCATAACAAGAGTTGTTCAGATTCTCATATCCTCTCTGTGCAAGGAAAGGCAAGCCAATGATTTTAATGCAGTTGAACCTCACGTCAATGCAAAATATATTCGTATTTTAGAAGAGGAGGCGTAAGGGCCCCTGAGAAAGCTTCTTGGGTGCACAGATCCCCAGACAAATTATGCCATTTGACCCTTCCCACTGTTTGGTCACTTTGCACAATATATTTCTAACCTTTCCAAAACAAATGGAACACATTTGTGCAAATAGTGCATCTGACACTTAGGGCACAGGAATACAAATACACCTCTCTGTCCCCTTTAAAAGGATGCAGAAGGATTTGGTAACAGACTGAGTTAAACACCTGACACATGGAAGCTAAAAATGGGGTAATTGCAGGCCAGGCAATTTCTATCAGTATCTCCAGAGGAGCTTAAACACTATCAAGGTAGTAACCACTTAAAATAGAATACAACCGAATGAGTGTAAAATTTCTGGCACCATTAGTTGCTGAACACTGGTGAAACTTCATATTTTAGGACAATTTCTGACCTGATCCAAAAATAAATTATTCCCTCCCCAAGCAAAAAAACAAAAACAAAAAAGTACAGAACACTTCAGAACCATGATGCAGTTGCCACAGAAAACAAATATTTTGGGGTTTCTTCCAGCAGGGCCTGTGGCTAACCTACCAAACAGGTAGAAATCCCCCAGCACATTGAAGTGAGTTCTGTGAACAATGGCTAAAAATGCAGCCTGGTGAATGTTGGCAGCAGTGGCTGCTGCATGAGAAGCAGGGAGTCTGAAGATCCAATAGACCTCTAATTGCTCCATCTAGGGCAAAGTGAGGCCACAATACTTTTAAATTATAGCAGCACCAACAACAGACAATTCTTGGACGGATTCAAGCCCTGCAAAGGGGCTGTGGCTGGCACAGAGGCAGGCTAAGTGCAACACCAGGTCAGGTGTCCCATGGGGCTGGTGCACAGGCCAAGCTCCACTTGATATATTTAGTGTGATTCTCAAGAGTTTCTTTATATATATATATGCATGTATATATATAAAATAATGCATTGGACATTCAAACACTGCTGCCTCCAGCCTGGCTCCTGTTCCCATTTGGCACAATTTTGTTTTGTTTTATCACTCTGTTTGTTCTCTCCAGTGATATTCCATCTCAAGAACAAGATCCTCTTGCAGTTCCGAGTGTGCGACCTGCCCCCTCAGGCCAGTAGCCGCTGCTCCCCTGTGAGCCCTGGTGCAGGCAGGCAGAGCAGGCCAGGGAGACTTTTCAAGGGCACTGTGTGTCTCTAAAAAGCCGGGATTCTTGCCAAGGACCTCTTGCTGCCCTTGTCCTCAGCTGTATGCATGTAGCTGTGCAATTCCGCACACTGGCTGCGCCTCCTCATATTCCACTGGTGAGGTCTGTGATTACTCGAGCTTTCACCAGCTTTCGTAGAAACTCCTTCTCCCGCTGTATATTGTGCGTCCAGGACTGCAGGGGGTGGGGAGTGGAAAAGGAAAGAGAAAAAGTGAAGAAAAAGTAAATCACTGTCCCGTTTCAGGTTTGTAAAGCTCTATTGTTAGTCTGAGAGCTCCGATCACAGAGGCCAGATCAAGACTTTGCCCTACACAGGTGCATTCAAAGGCTTTTTGCTCTTGAGGCATCATTGTGACACTTAAAAAAAAAATGGAATAGCTGCTCAGCAGCCACATGTCATGGTGTAGCATGCTTTCTCTTAAATTAATCCAAAATTCTTTGCCATATTATTATTGCTATTATTTATTACCCCTGAAGGACCAGGTGTGCAGCCTGGGAGTCATTTTGGACTCACAGCTGTCCATGGAGGCGCAGGTCAATTCTGTGTCCTGGGCAGCTGTTTATCAGCTCCATCTGGTACGCAGGTTGAGACCCTACCTGCCCGCAGACTGTCTTGCCAGAGTGGTGCATGCTCTGGTTATCTCTCGCTTGGACTACTGCAATGCGCTTTACGTGGGGCTACCTTTGAAGGTGACCTGGAAACTACAACTAATCCAGAATGTGGCAGCTAGACTGCTAACTGGGAGTGGCTGCCAAGACCACATAACATCGGTCTTGAAAGACCTACATTGGCTCCCAGTATGTTTCTGAGCACAATTCAAAGTGTTGGTGCTGACCTTTAGAGCCCTAAATGACCTCAGTCAAGTATACCTGAAAGTGTGTTTCCATCCCCATCATTCTACCCGGACACTGAGGTCCAGCTCCGAGGGCCTTCTGGCGGTTCCCTCACTGTGAGAAGCCAAGTTACAGGGAACCAGGCAGAGGGCCTTCTCGGTAGTGGCACCTGCCCTGTGGAACGCCCTCCCACCAGATGTCAAAGAGAAAAACAACTAATGTTTGATGGATTACTGTATTTTAATATTTTGTTGGAAGCCGCCCAGAGTGGCTGGGGAAGCCCAGCCAGATGGGCGGGGTATAAATATATTATTATTATTATTATTATTATTATTATTATTATTATTATTAAAAACATAACATGTTTTGCAATAAATGATTGGAAAATGTGCTGGCAAAATGTGGGATAACACTTGCTTTAATGCAACATCATCTAACCTCCTCACAGACAAACCAGAATGAGTGGTTATTAAGTAGACAGCATTGTCTAATCACCCTGCAAACAAATCAGGATGAATGTTTCATAAACAAGTCATCTGGAAGCACAGGAGGAAGCAAATATGACAACAGAGCCCTCTCAATCAAAGCAATGATCTAAAGGCACTGGACTATCTATCTATCTATCTATCTATCTATCTATCTATCTATCATCTATCCAATTATATACCACCCTTAAACCTTTGGTTTACTTTTAAACCAATTTATTCTATTTATATTCTGCCTTTAAATCAGATGGTGTACAATGTAATATCTTAAAAAATCCACTAAAATACACATAGAAATATAAAAATGACATCTATAGTATCTAAGAAGGCCTAGGAAGGCTTGGGTAAACAGATACGTATGTACCAGCTGATGAAAAGGTGGGTTCCAAAGGATGGGTGCTATAACAGAGAAAACTAGCCTCCATGTAGTCACAAGATGAATCCATAGGGCTTCTTCAGATTACCACAGTCTGAGCAAGGTCTTATTGCCAGCCAGTTTGGTGTTAATTAACAGCACCACTAGACTGGAGGGTACAGTAGCTAATACCAGGCACCTGGAAGATAAATGAAGGACCAGAAGTGGAAATAGTAACCCTATATTCTTCCCCTAATATGGATTATGAATCTTCTGTATAACATAGATAGCCCTCTTAACACCACTTTTTTGTTATTGCTATAAGCTGTAGGTCCCTTCCTTCAATATGCAATTAGGGATGGAGAGGCAATCTTAGCTGCACTTAGAATCATAGAATTGGAAGGGACCCTGAGGGTTATCCAGTCCAAAGCCCTGAAATGCAGGCATCTCAACAATATCATACACGACCAATGGCCATCTAAATTCTGCTTAAAAACCTCAAAGGAAGTCAAGTCCACTAAATCTGATAGGTGAAAGGTCTACTTAGACATGGAAGGCAGAGCTATTGTCCACTGTATACCTAAAAGGGCATAGCCCTCATGGGCAGGCAAGTAAAGAGGGAGGAGTTAGAGTGTGCATGTCTCAGGGATGACTGACTGGAAGGAGGACGATAACTTATAAGAGAATAAGAAACAGGTGAGAGAGGGAGAAGGACAAGAGCGAGAAAGATTGTGTGCTGGGCACACACAGAAAAGGAAGGGACTAAAGAGGATATATCAGAGAGAAGATGAGAGAAAGATATTCTGATTGGTTAGTGAAGTGTAGGTGTGCTGGATGAGGAAGTGTTGGAATTTACAAGCCTAATTGTTGTCAAAAAGTATCTGGTTAATTGTACTGTGGTAAAGTTTCTTATAATGTTTGTTAAAACATTTTCTTGGTGTTTCTATTCTTTGAACACCACATTTAAATCTAAAGGTGAAAATATATAAAAGCCAGAATTACAAATTTGGGATTCAATTGCATTGCATTCCAACAGTTTCTGGAGGCACCTGCTGAAAGCAGCATAATGTCCTTTTCAATGGAAGTAATGTGATGATACAGAGCAATGCAGTGGTTTGTAGTTCTCCAGGAGCTGTTATTTTCTGGATCAGCCCCTATGACGAACGCAGCTGAATAAATAAAATAAACAGAGAGCTTCATGCAGCGCACAAAACTGCAGCCAGACTATATTCTTACAGCCTCTCACTTCCAGCTCTTCTTGATTATGCCCTAACCAATCATTCAGATGCATCTTCAACTACACCTTCACCTGCAGAAACAATTGACATATATTCTTTTAACATAGCCTGAAAACAATGGATGCAAATGCCTTTTCTTCAACCAAGAAAAGACATTCCTCTCTTGTTCTAGCACCCCCAAATAGTGAATTACCAATACTTCTTTCCTTTCATCTACTTCTTTATGGATGCTAGAAAGCAAACAGAAGCTGAGCTTGAGAATACTGGGAGCTGTACTGTATCTAATAGGTTAATCATGCAGAACATTTCAGAGATGGTTATTACTGGGCCATGAAGACAGCTAATCACTATCTCGTGCCGTGGCTGGCAGAGAGTGAGCAACAGAGGCAGAGCTGAGGTCATTGGTATGTAGCCTCTGTTCTCCATAAGGCTAAGGAGAATCTGCCTAAAATCTCAGTCTTCTCTGAATCAGAGTTACACTTGCCAAGCAGGCATGCACTAACTACAGCTTGTTGCAAAGTGGTAAAGTTTGAGTAACAAATCCCAGAAGCTGCTTGTCTGAGTTAGTCAGTATCTTCATCCAATACCACAGTGACAAATTCTTTGCTTCAGAGAGATACAAGCCTCTCTCTATATATATGTGATGTGG
Source organism: Podarcis erhardii (assembly GCF_964252035.2). NCBI lineage: Eukaryota > Metazoa > Chordata > Lepidosauria > Squamata > Lacertidae > Podarcis > Podarcis erhardii. The sequence continues at coordinate 51,333,835 of NC_138510.1, read as the reverse complement.
TTTAGTCATGCTGGCCACATGACCCGGAAAGCTGTCTGTGGACAAACACCGGCTCCCTCGACCTGAAGTGAGATGAGCACTGCACCCCATAGTCAAGTTTGACTGGACTTAACCATCCAGGGGTTCTTTCCTTTACTTATGCTCCCCAGCATAAACTGAGTCATATACTTTGCTTCAGGATGAGAACAGAAATTGTGCTCCGGCGGCGCGGCGGCAGCAGGAGGCCCCATTAGCTAAAGTGGTGCTTCAGGTTAAGAACAGTTTCAGGTTAAGTACGGACCTCCAGAATGAATTAAGTACTTAACCTGAGGTACCACTGAATACATGAATGCACTGTCACTACTCAAACATTATTAGTCTTCTAACAAATAGGCAAAATAAGCACATAATCAACTAGGATAATTGCAGTAAAACCTCTGATGTTAATACCCAATGCCCCCTTGTTTTACAAAGGAAATTAGGATGCACTGTTGGAAGGAGTGCAGAAATTCCCAAAGAGGGACTTGGGCAGATAGGCATCTTGCCCAGCTGACAGAAACAGACAGCTGGAAAGTGAATGTCAAACAGTCTCAAACAGACATAGGGACCAAGTTTAGAAAAGATGCATATTACAGAAATCTTTATCCATGGGTCTCTGATCTTTCTCATCATATCCACAGCCCCAATGTCATTCATTGACAGCTGCCTCTAATTACAGTGGTGCCCTGCAAGACGAATGCCTCGCAAGACGAAAAACTTGCTGGACGAAAGAGTTTTCCGTCTTTTGAGGTGCTTCGCAAGACGAATTTCCCTATGGGCTTGCTTCGCAAGACGAAACGTCTTGCGAGTTCTTGCGAGTTTTTTTCCTCCCCCCCCCCTTTTTCTAATCCGCTAAGCCGCTAATAGCCGCTAATCCACTAATAGCAGTGCTTCGCAAAACGAAAAAACCGCAAGACGAAGAGACTCGTGGAACGAATTAATTTCGTCTTGCGAGGCACCACTGTATGAAACTTCTCTTTATTGTAATGGCAGAACACAAAGTAGCCTTCTCATCTCTGCATCATGTGTCATGGCCTCACACTGCCCGACCCAGCCTTTTGGCACATGATGAAGACTGATAAGTCACACCCAACCTGCCTTAGCGGTAGTGCTGGATATTTGCATTTAATATGTGGGATTTTGGGATATCATATGCAAATAAAATACAAATCCCCAGGATCTATTTCACCCTGGTGAACATTCCACCATGCCAAGAGAGCTATGTACACTGATACCTGGACTGAATATTACTGATAGTGCATATCATTGTAACAAGCATCTGTTGTTTTAATATTAAGGCTGGCATGTTGAGCATCTATTTGTGGTACCACTGAAAAGGCTGCATTAGCTATGTCTGTCATTTGCCATAACAGTTGCTTCCCTAGCTAAAAGCTTTTCCAGGGATCTGGGAACAAAGTTGCAGTTGTTGATCTTGGTGAGACTATTTGCCACAAGTGAGCCCCTCACCTGCATCAAGAAACACAGCAAGGTGCCATGGTCCACATAAATAATTTTAGCTAAGTGTTGGGACATACCAATCTGAGGGGAAAAGAAGAGGCTCATCCCCGCTCCATCTATGGTTACCAATTATAGAAGAAAATCTTCTTACTGCAAATGGCTAATCAGGCAAATAAAACTGCATTCCTGCATTTAGCTAAGATTAGAAGAGTGAGGATAAGGTGGGAGTGATGAACTGAAACCCATGCTGTCCTTTCTGAGAAAGAAAGATGACCAAGTAGGCAGAGGCATTTGAAACACATTGGCTATTGATGTCACTGGTGGAACTGAGCCTCCCATGAGAACATATATACTACAGAGGGAACTCCATCACAGGGATGTCCATTACTTGGAGCATGTAATGAATGGGAAGCCATTCCAAAAAAGTAATTAACCCTACTTGGGATGCCTCAGACAACATGGTAGTATGAACCATTTCCCTCTTACTGCTAGTTATGACTTGGGATGAGTTACACTGATCACAAATTCTGTTCAGATGGCTTAGAAAGAGTGCATTGTCTACTTCAGCTTTCCCATCTGTCCTACTACCACAGGTGGGTCATTTCCAGCCTGATTTCCTGCTAATGGTGGGGTTTCCTGTTACTCTTTGCAGTGAGGCAGAGCTATCTGCAATCAAATGCATGTGCCAACAACAGCAGGGGTGTCAGGAGAATGTGTGGTTCAGTGGAACACAAAATTGATTTAGCTCCCTGGTTTCATGTTCTGTACCTCATTGGTCCTGTTCGCTAGGCTCTTGCTGCAGTGAACTGACTCCAGTTATGGCAGATGACTTGAACTGATTAGAAGGATTTAGCCACGTGATGGTAACATACCCCAAACTCTCTTTTGTCAGTATAAGGAGCATAAACCCAGGGCTTCTACAGAAGAGCCACGCTGTCAGAACAATATTAGCCTCAGGCAACCCATGATTATTATTATTGGAACTGAGCCCTGGAGAAACATGCTTGTAGCCTGCTAGACAAACTTCTCAGCCCACTCCTTTCATGCTCCCCCTTTCCCAGTCTCCCATTTCCAATGAGGACTCTGAACTGTTCTCAGTTGTGCAAACAAACCTGCTGAAGGTCTGAGGGGATGGCAGAAATTACAGATTTCTGTGTTTTCCAGCCAGAATGCTCCATGTGGTGTAAAAAATCTCTTCTCTCTGGGGATCAAGATAGGATTTCCTCTGTTTACAGTCTTGATTGGACTGTCTGATATTGTGCTCTGTCAGTGGTAACAGGAGCAATGGGAGATGATAGAAATCTGCTCTGCAAAACAAAAGGTGAAATGCATTCCTTGGAATTCTGGGTGCATTCACTGTAAGCAAGCGTGAAAGAGTGTGGGCTGGGGCAAGGGGAAGAATAGGAGGGGCCATCGTAACATGAACTCAGTAACTGTCCCTTCATTTGCATTTTTATTTAATTATCTATGTAGCCTTTAGAATGTCTTAAATACGTGCAAATGAATAATATCCACTTCCTCTTTTATATAAGGTACTGCCTCCATGTACAAATAGCAAATGGAGAACTGTGCCAGGTTTGATAATGATGCGTGATAAACCAACTCAACAGGAGGAAAAGCTGCCCAGCTACAGCCAATTAGCCTCACTGCGGTTGCTGGACCCCTGTTATCAGACATACTTATCTTGATGACCAGCACACCAAAATCCCATAAAGATTAAATCGCAGGAGGAAAACCTATAAGAAGACAGCCCCTGTTGCTTAAGAATGGCAGGCTGGGAGGGTCGTTTCCTGAAATGCCCTGATACTAATGCATTTGCCACCTGACAGAAAGCCAGCCATATGTCCAGGAAACTGTGCTGCTGCCTTGCAGTGGTAAAAAGCTCCCTATTGACCATCTGTGGACACCCAACTCTACCTTCCCCTCCCTTGAGGTTAAGTAGCTCTTTTCTGGCTAATGAGCCACACGCAGGATCATACCTGCCAAGTTATTTTGTGCTGAACTTAGTATTTAATCTACACTTTCTTTTCCTCTTGAATAGAAGTTTCAAACAGGGACATTTTTCAAGTACACATAGGGAAGCATAATCTGCAGCTATGGGAGGGAGGGGGTGGAGAGTGGCCAGAAGCAAGGGATCTTAGGGTCTCTGGACATCTAATACTGAGGAAAGAGTGAATTTTGGCAGAGGTGTGAAATGCTGAATCTGCTGAAATGCCTTCTTCCATACAAACATTTACAAGTTCTGTATGTGTTTACCCTCAGCTCTACAGCTGAGGAAGGGAAATAGAAATGACACTCTTAATCTTCTCATATTCTTGAATTAAAAACCTGGGGTTTTTTAAAAAAACCTTTCCTTTCACGTGGACTGTCATTCTGCCCTGCCAAATCCCCACACATGATCCAGTTCTGTGGGGACTTGGAAGCATTTTTCCGCCGTTTACGCCTGAAGGAGTATTTTCAACACACACAACAAGACAAAGCAGAACAAGCAACAACTTCACAACACAACACCTCTCAACCCACTGGAGAACAACAACCACCCTCCCAACAGAACACTGACCACCAACTACCACCGAAAAAGTGTTACACAAAAAGGGACTCCACATGGACCCCTCCTGATGGACGCAATACCACACTGGACTTGTACATTGACTGCTTCTGCCACAGAATCCAAACAGATGTGACCAGAAAACACCATCGCTTACAACAAAATCTAAACCATGCTGAAAGGAGAGCCATAGATAATCTCAGAAACAACCCAGACATTATAATTAAAGAAGCGGACAAAGGTGGAGCTGTCGTCATCATGAACAAAACTGACTACATTCAGGAGGCTCACAGACAACTTTCCAATACCGCCTTTTACATAAAATTGGACTCAGACCCCACACAAGAATACAAAAAAGAACTGAACAAGATTGTTAAGGAGCTACCCCCACACATCCAAGAACAGATCCTCACTAACACACCAACAGAACCTCGACCAGGAACTTTCTATCTTCTACCTAAAATACACAAACCAGGAAATCCAGGACGCCCCATCATTTCAGGTATTGGCACTATTACAGTGGGTGTCTCCGGTTATATGGACTCTGTTCTGAAACCATATGCCATCAGTGCTCCCAGCTATGTACGTGACACCACAGATTTTCTGAGGAAAATACAATCTTTAAATAATCTTCCCAACAATACTATACTAGCTACTATGGATGTGGAATCTCTGTATACCAACATCCCACACAACGATGGTTTACAAGCTATAAGGAACACCATTTCAGATAAAACCACAGCGGACCTTGCCACCAAACTCTGCCAATTTGTCCTTACCCACAACAACTTCAAATTCGGTGATGACCTGTTCCTTCAGATCAGCGGCACAGCAATGGGCACCGGCATGGCCCCACAGTATGCCAACATCTTCATGGCAGATTTAGAACAACGTTTCCTAAACTCCTACCCACTCAAACCTCTCTTGTACCTGCGATACATTGACGATATTTTTATCATCTGGACACATGGTCAACAGACCCTGGACACCTTCCACCAGAAATTCAATGATTTTCACCCCACAATCAACCTAACAATGAATCAATCTATGCAAGAAATACATTTTTTGGACACTACTATAAAAATACAGGATGGGCACATAGACACCACCTTATACCGTAAACCAACTGACCGACAAACATATCTACATGCCTCTAGCTACCATCCCAAACATACCAAACAGTCCATTGTATATAGCCAGGCACTACGTTACAGCCGCATCTGTTCCAATTCTACAGACAGAGACTCTCACCTAAGAGATCTACAGCAAACCTTTTTAGAACTAAAATACCCAACAGATGAAGTTAGACAACAGATCAACAGAGCCAGACTGATACCCAGAGAGAACTTGCTGCAAGACAGACCCAAAAAAGAAAATAACAGAACACCTCTAGTCATCACATACAGCTCCCAAGTTAAAACAGTACAACGCATCATCAGAGATCTACAACCTCTCCTGGACAATGACAGTTCTCTTTCTCAAGCTCTGGGAGGAAGACCTTTCATTGCCTACAGACAGCCACCCAGTCTTAAACAACTCCTAACCCACAATAATACTACAACCAGACCTAACACGGACACTGGCACCAGAGCCTGCAATAAACCCAGATGCCAACTTTGCTGCCACATACACCCGGACAACACCATTACTGGCCCCAACAACATCACACATACCATCTCGGGACTATTTAATTGCTCATCGTCTAACATTGTGTATGCCATAAAATGCCAACAGTGTCCTTCAGCTCTCTATATTGGACAAACAGGCCAGACCTTACGCCAAAGAATAAACGGACATAAATCGGACATCAGGAATCACAAGACAGAGAAACCAGTAGGAGAACATTTCAATCTCCCAGGACATTCTATACAAGATCTCAAAGTAGCTGTTTTACTACAAAGGAATTTCAGAAATAGACTGGAAAGAGAAGCTGCTGAATTACAACTTATCACCAAACTCAAAACCATGGAGAAACCTGGTCTGAACAAAGACCTTGGATTCTTATCTCATTATACATGACAAAGCCATTTTTCACCTTTTCACCCCTTGCTTTTTCCTGTAAGACCTATTGCAGTCGTTAAGAGTCGTCAACAGGCTCATCACAGCTATCTGCCAATCACCCATTCCCACCACCCTTCTGAGTAATACCCCTCCCCACCTTCTCACTATATAGAAGGGTCTGGAAACTTCTGTTTCAGTGTATCTGAAGAAGTGTGCATGCACACGAAAGCTCATACCAAGAACTGACTTAGTTGGTCTTTAAGGTGCTACTGGAAGGAATTTGTTTTGTTTTGACTATGGCAGACCAACACGGCTACCTATCTGTAACTAAAAACCTGGGGGTTCACTTGGATAATTTATTTGAAGACATTGATGGGCATTACTCAGCATACCTAGTCTTTGGTTCTTCTTGTCTTTTATAGCTCAATATTTAGTGCATTTACTAAAAAGTAAACCCAAATGAGCAAAATGGGACTTATGTCTTGTCAAAATGGCTGTAGGTTAAACTAGGGCACTCTAGGCCTCTCTATATTGCCCTTGGGCCTCTCCCCATGCCATGTCCTTCATTGGCCCTGCTCCACCCCTCCTTTTGCCTGGCTGGAATGCGGCCTTGAAGAGTGATAATGCCTCTAACTTGCCTGGATGGAAAAATGCACGTGCAGAAATGCCTAGGGAATGGCCTCAGTCTAGCCCAGAGGTTTTCAACCTTTTTGAGTCCACGGCTCCCTTGACCAGCTACATTCTTTCTGTGGCTCCCCTATGGGGAAACACACTTCACACCTCAGAAATCCAGTTATTTCAACCCTTGCCTGCAGATCCAGCAGCCCATCGCCCCTTTTTGAACACCCTCTGTTGTGGAGTGTTCCCTCAGCATCCTCTCCTCTCCCCTCTGCTTGGGAGTTCTGCGGGCAGCCACCATGGCTGCTCTGGCCTCTGAGCTACCCCATACCCCCCCCCAAGAGAGGTGACTCCTCACATCACCCCACAGGAGCCTGGGAAGAGGATGCCTCCAGCCTTAGCAGCCCGATGGAGACTGGCAGAAGGTGAATGTGAGGCCACCAGTGAGGTAGCAGTGGCAGCAGCAGGAGCTGCTGGGCATGCATGGCGGAAAGGCAGAAAGTGCCCCTTCAGCACCGGGCATTAAGCTCCCAGGCACACAGCAAGCACAAGAAAGGCCAACATGGCACCTGCCTGCCTGCCTGCCTGCCTGCCTGCCTGCCCGCCTGCCCGCCCGCCTGGCCTCTCACTTGTCTGTCCATTCCCAACAGCAAGGGCTGAGAGACTGGCTGGCTGGGCTCCCTCATCCACTTGCTTGCTTATCTGAGGCTGCCTCTGCTCCTGGCAACCAGCACCCCTCACCAGCATTCGCCTGTGGAGCTTGGAGCCAGGGCTGCTACAACGAACAGCCGCACAAGCCTTTGGAAGGCAGAGACATAAGAGGGCATCAGAGGAGGGAGGGAAGGAAAGAGGCACAGAGGCCAGTATTGTCTGCGGTACCATCATTCAAGGCACACCGGTTGAAAACCCCTGGTCTACTGTACAAGGGCAAGAGTCACAACTGTTGCTACACCCATTTTTTGCCTCTAGCAATGCTCACCACTGACATGCACACTCTGGAAGGTTGTCCATGAGGTAATGTGGCCTTTGGGTTGAAAAAACATTTCCCACCCCTTGGACTACAGTTTTAATGCAGTGAGGAGCTGACACTTGACTGCTCAAATGATGTTAGTTAGATGTGAGCAAGTAACTTTACACCAAGATTAAACTAGATCTGGGTAGGAGGAACCAATTCTCCTATTGAGAGCTCTTGAGATTCAGCTTGATTCTGCCCCCATGTGGCTGGCAAAGGATGTGCCTTAGGAACAAGAAATACTACTATTGATTGGGAACCATGGCACTGTACTGCTTTTTAAAAACCACTTTCTATAGTGGGGAATGCATTCAAAAGGACACTTTTAGCTATATAAATTACAAGTGCAAGAGTGTTTAAAAATGCAAATTCTACATTCAAGTTATGCCAAAAGTCTGCAATCCCCCAAAATTGCAATTGCATTAGGAAAATGTGGCATATTTCTATATTTTTCTAATTTGACTGCTCTATTATTGTGGTAGAAGTATTTAAAATTCTGAATTATTCATTTCCACCCAGAGAATTCCCCAGGGAATTATCAAAATCAGAGAAGCAACAGGTTATGTACGCAGAAGGACAAACTGGGGAGAAGATGAGGGATGATGACACTACTAGAATCTATAGGGAAGCTATTGCTTCACCCTGATTATTAGAAACACTACTCAGGCCCTTTCTGGCTTTCAAGAATGTTATCAACAAGCATGGTTAATGGCCAATGATGATGAGAGTTGAAGTTCAGCAACATCTGGAGGGTCAGAGGTTCCACACACCTGCAATAAAGGATCATTTATGCTAGTCTGTTTTTTTACCAAGGAGCAGAAAAAAGCCCAAAAGCAGAAAGTGTGTGTGTGTGTCTGTGTGTATGTGTGTATGAAGCTGAACAGACAGATAGATAAAAGGTGGGGTGAGTGGGTGGGGTGGGAGGAAGAGAATGAACCACATCAGTCATCACTGCAGGCGCCTAAAAATGTACTATCCTTTTGCAGATCACAATGCCTCAACCCTTTGCCTCCCAAAAGTGACCCTTCTTTCAGCCAGTGATGTTTCTTGCATTTCCAGAGCTATTCACCAGGAAGGCTTGAAGAGCAGCCATGCTGCCAGACTATAAGTCATTAGGCCAGGTTTATACAATGTTTTGAAAGGAGTTTCGCTCTTCATACTTACCAGCAATTACTGGGATTCACTGTGGATAACAATGTGGCACATATTCTCTCATACTTCTTTAACTAATAGTGACATAAGAAAAAAACCCAACCCCAGTATTGTTGGTCTGTTTCTCATCACACTAACATTTGAACATTATGGCACAGACTCAACGCTAGCTCCGTCCCTCCCAGTTTTTCCAGTAAATGTATTTGCACTTTGTATGTTTCCTGTGATTTGCCTCCTTTTCAGAAACTAAGAGTTATATGTTTAGTTTTGATGGTGTGTAGGCAAACTAAGGCCCGGGGGCCAGATCCAGGCCAATCACCTTCTAAATTCAGCCCACGGACGGTCCGGGAATCAGCGTGTTTTTCCATGAGTAGAATGTGTCCTTTTATTTAAAATGTATCTCTGGGTTATTTGTGGGGCATAGGAATTCATTCATTTCCCCCAAAAAATATAGTCCGGTCCCCCACAAGGGCTGAGGACAGTGGACCGGCCCCCTGCTGAAAAAGTTTGCTGACCCCTGATCTAAAGCTAAAATGTAAGGGTCAACCTAAATGTAATGACAGCAGTTCCCAACGGTTAAGCACGGAACTATCCCAGTAATGAAAAAGAGATCATATTTTAAAAAAAAAACCAAAAAAAAAAAACAGAAGAGGCTGACGGATGAGAGAATCTGTTTTTGTATATAGTTGGATACTACGTCACAGAGCACACCCACTGAAATCAAGCAACAAACTAGTCAACCCTGTATCTTTTATTACCGATTTGGAAACTATTATGAGCAATGGAAGAGCTGCATATTTGGTTTTTTTAATAAAATTAATATAATACTTTAAAAAAAAACCTTCCCCCATGGTTTACCTCCTTTCAGCCCCCTTCCCTAGGAACATTTTCTCGTATCTACTGTCACATCTGGTGTTAGAGCTCAGGCTGGGAGAAACGTGTTTGCAGAGAGCAGCTGATCAGGAGGCAAGTTCTGTACTCCTGAGCTACACCCAGCCCTTTTCTTTGGAAATCAGATACCCACATCTATCTTTCTACATTACTAGGGTTGGCAAGTAAACACCCCCTGGGATAGGTGGGGTGCATGGGTGTGTGATTAAAGCCCCACTATCGAAATTACAGGAGACAAGCTGCGGCATAGAGGCCAACCTAATTTTACAAAGCCCCTGACACCTTTCCAAGTTGCCCTGTTTTTCCATCCTATCAGAATTCCTTCCTTCCTGTTCTTTCTCCCTATCTTTTCCTGGGTTCTTAAGAGTGTCTGACTCCTTACTTTTAACAAATGGAAGAAGAAGTAACGTATTTTACTTGATAAAAAACAACAACAGATTTTAAAAGATCCTTTTCCTGTCTGGATAGCTTGGGAAAAAGACTTTCTTTTTCAGCCGTCTCAGAACAAACTGGCAGGTTTCTGCCATATGTATATGTTACAGTCACACTAAAGTCAGAGGGTGGTATTCAACTAGGCTTTATCTGGAGTAGACCCATTGAAATTAATGAATATACCTAAATTAGGTCTATGGCTTTCATTATGTCTACTCTGAGTAAAATGGTAGTTGAATGCCATCCAACTAAAACAAATCCTTTGAATATTTATTTGAAAATAACCCCGTTATATTATAATTTTATGATGTTTAAATGCGTTTTTCTATACCACCATGGTATTTTTTAAGAGCTGGCAGTTCGGAAATATTCTTATAAATAAAAATCAAGCCTAGTGAGGTTCACTGCATAGGACTGGGAATTCTATGCATGGTGAAAACTGAAGCAAGGTCACCTTTATTTTGGATAAGTTAATCCAGGACACTTTTGTTTCTGGTTCTGCCCATTATACTTTCTGGATTCACCCACTGCCCGAATGTGACTATAGAAGAAAAAAGGTTGATCTAGACTATAGAAACTGGGGGGGAAATCACTGCAGAGGAGTGTTCTGGGGCAAATAAAAAATGGCAAACTTGTTTCCAGGTTGTTCTTTGTCAATTATGTGGACATTTGTTGTAAAACAGGACTGAGTAACCTAGCTCATGGGGCTGATCCAGTACCACAAGCAAATTTTCCTGCCACACCTAGTCCCCACTGATCTTGGCAGTGGAAGAAAAAATATAAATGTAGACAAAGCGCCGGAGTGGGTGGAGCTTAGCACCCTGTTTGAATTGCAAATTGCCTTCTCCCTAGTCATCAGACTGATCATCTGATGAGCAGAAATGGGGAAATAACCCCCCTCCTCAGCCAATCAACAGGGTTCAGCAGAAGAACTGCCTCACCTTCATAAAGAGAACAGCTTTACAAGTAAAATAACAAACAATTCTCATAACGAAGTATTTCTCTCTTTTTCAGTTAAATAGATTGTGTATGGAATACGTTTGGGACCAGTTGTGTATGGAATACGTTTGGGACCAGTGTTGTACATACAGCCTATACAACTGTGGATCAAACAGACTTCTACAGTATGTTCTATATAGTGGCCATACTGATAAGACAACATACTTCCAGTGTCGCTCTGATTTTCTCCTTTTTTTCAAGAAGCAAGATATTTCTCTATTTCCTCCAGCAGCATTGTAAACAATGCCAGCTTTGCCACTCTGCAGCAACTGGTATATGCATTCGCATTAGCAATGTAATCTTTTAGTGTTATTTTTTTCTACTCAGAAAAAATAACCCTAAAGTCCTATCTGTGTAGTGTTTGCTTTTGAGTGGAGATGCTTTTGCCTAGTCATAACTATACTAAAATTATGGATTCCTCAAGTATATTATCTTGACAAATATCATTTCTAGAGGAAGGAGGACTCAAAAGGAACTCAGGAGTGCTTTCCTTCTTGTCTGAATCTAGAGGAAAATTAAGAGTCATACATGGAAGACTCTAAACTGTTTCAAAATCACTAAGGAAGACCCTTCTACTATGTTGGTGAAGGTCATTTTGATTTTGAGCCTTACAAGGTGCTTGTTTAATAAAATTTTGCTATAGCCCTCATCAATTAGTTATGACTTCACTTATTGACTAAAAGCACTGAAAGGCGGGATCAAGCTCATATCTCACAAAACAACTATGTCAAATGGCACCTGAAATTTTGTTTCATAAGATTTGGTATACAAGCGTTAAGGATTGGGCTCCCTGCCCAACAGAGCAGTACCCCCTGTACTCCCTCTCAGTGACCCTGAATATGAGATAAACACCTGTTTAAAAAAAACACCACACACCTCAACCCTTTGGCTAAACAAAGTAGACAGAGTCTTTCATCAACAGCTTTATTTGCATAGGCATTGTGCACATCACCTTCAATGTAAGCACAATCTCTCAGCCAACTTTATGCTCATGAGGACCTAAGATGAAAGCTTGAATGTTCATATTTTTGGACCAAAACCAAGCACTTGCTCACATTTTAGATTTTCCAGTATTAGGAGTTATATATGAATTAGCTGTGGGAAAGGTAAAGACACAGCTGAGCTGATCACTGAGTCTTGGAAAGCCCTATGCATAGTGTTCCGCAAGCACCAATCAGCTAATTGTTGTGTTCTGCAAAGCCCTGTACACAGCATTTTGCAAGCGCCAGCAATTACCTTAAAGTCAGGGCTTGAGCAGCACTGTGCACCTAGCATCATACCATGGGGCTGTGGTAGATAACGATATGGCCTTCTGCAAAGGTGGTTCCTGGTGTGAAAGCTCCAACAGGGAGCCACTTGAAAATGCATCGGGAGCAGGATAGGAGAGGCTTCATTGCTCTCAGATATCCTCTGTCCACTGAGATCCACTAGTCTGCCAGGTCCGTATTTAGGGATAAGGTTTTGCAGCTATCATTCACTCTGCTGGACTCTTTCTCTGAATCTACAGAGAAGAGGTGTTCTTATCTTGCATTAACAGTGCTCAGTGTTTACTAGTTTTGCTTCCTGTCTACAATCCTCCCAACCACCTCCCAGTGTTTCTAATTCTGGCAGTGGGCTGGACTGGCTACCTTTAAAGATCACGGTCACCCTCATGGTAAGCAGGGGACCAAGCCTGTTACATTTGAAGTGGGTGTCCAATAATGCCTGTTGACTATAAGGCTATTGATGAGGTATATCTGTCTAGATTTTTGGGGAGATGTTTGATAACTATTACCATAAGGATGCAACTATGCAAATTTACTCATGAGTTGTCCCACTGAATTCTGTGAGTCCTACCTGCTCCATCTAGGCTGGATGCTTCTTGGATGATTTGCATACCTTCATATACATATAATTTACACCACAGATATGTAGCTGGTAGCCAGAAATGCATGATTTCACAGTAACATACTGTGCTTTCAGCATTTTTGCCCTTAAAAATCTGGCAAAACCTTCAGCCTTACATAGTGCAGCAGATAATAGAAAAAGGCCATTTGTTTCTATCCTGAGGTTTTATCGCTCATGTCTTTGCACAGGAGGGGCCATCTCCACCCAGCTGCAAACAAATGCAATTCATTGGCTTTGTGTGTATTGAGAAGAAATTCCCTAGAGATGAGTCACTGGGTTTTTAAATGGTGTCCAGGGAGATGTCAAGCAGACATTGCGTGTAAATCAATGACACACCTTGAGTTAGGGAACACACACCGTAGCCTGCAGGTCTGTTCCCTCTAAGACACAGCACAATAGAATTGCCAGTTGATGGACATTCCCAGAGAGGCTCCAATTAATGACTGTGCACATGCGCGTGCACGCAAATATACACTTTGGGGACTAGAATTTTCTATTTATTCCTATTATGTAAAAACAATGGAGATTTGGGCTGGGGTTCTATTACCTTCCTGAACTGAGTTTCGCAGAGAGATATATATTATTTTTAGGGACACAGGTGGCGCTGTGGGTTAAACCACAGAGCCTAGGACTTGCCGATCAGAAGGTCAGCGGTTCGAATCGCCGTGACGGAGTGAGCTCCCGTTGGTCTGTCCCTGCTCCTGTCAACCTAGCAGTTCGAAAGCACATCAAAGTGCAAGTAGATAAATAGGTACCACTCCTGCGGGAAGGTAAATGGCGTTTCCGTGTGCTGCTCTGGTTCACCAGAAGCGGCTTAGTCATGCTGGCCACATGACCTGGAAGCTGTATGCCGGTTCCCTCGGCCAATAAAGCAAGATGAGCGCCGCAACCCCAGAGTTGGTCACGACTGGACCCAATGGTCATGGGGCCCTTTACCTTTACCTATATATATTGTTTAGAGCAGTGTTTCCCAACCTTGGGCCTCCAGCTGTTTTTGGACTACAACTCCCATCATTCCTAGCTAGCAAGACCAGTGGTCAGGGATTATGGGAATTGTAGTTCAAAAACAGCTGGAGGCCCAAGGTTGGGAAACACTGGTTTAGAGTACACAGACCTCTTTTATCAGACTATTCCATCCTTCTCTTTTGTATCAGAACAGAAGTTCTAACAGGGCAGTACACAGGGCAGTACCAAGTGAAACGCAACAAGCAATTTTTTCTCATTTCCTAAAATATCATGGTGGGGAACCTCTGGTCTGTGGGATGAATTGAACCACTAGCTCTCCCTGTTTGGCATGCAAGGCAATTTCCCCCACGCCACACCCAGCTGCCCTGGGGCAGGTGGAGATGTGGCTGCTGATCCATGAAGAAAGCACGACTGAACTCCCTGTGCATAAACAGATGGGGAGTGAAGACATGCCTTTTTCCAGGAGTGGAAAGTGGTTTCAATGAAACTACTGTCAATGGAAACCCTCCTGGGGCAAGTTGAGCCCTCACCACACCAGAAAGCAGGTTTTGGCTCTTACTTCATTGTGATGTCAAGTGATTGACAGGTGGGCAACCTCACCCACCTGTCAAATTTGGCCTGCAAAGCCAATCCTAAAAAAAGGTCTGTATTGCAGAGCCAGAAAGGTTCTCCATTCCTACTATACATGATGTCACACTGGAAGCAAAACACACTTTGTGCTTAGTCACACAGGCCATCATTTTCAAGGTTCTCTCAGTCTTCTGTAGATTGTTTTGTCTGAAAATTTACAGAAAATGCATTTTTGCTTGTTGTACACTGGACTTTACTCCCCTGTCCTATGACAAAACAGTTTAGACTCAGGTCATTCATTCATCCAATAGTTGTTTTAGGCCTCAAAAATGTTACGCCTACCTTCCTGGATGAATCCCAAAGACTCATTTTAAAAGGCATAGGTTTTAAGTTCAAATGAAACTGTTCAAGGCTTTACTGTACATGTAAATATTACTACAGAATAGAAGAAAGAAAATTATATTCAACACACCCTCATTACCCTTCCCTCCCATTGTTATGGATAATTGTGTCCCAAGAGCTATGATGATTAATTTCCTCCTCTCTTTCACAACACGTATAAACCTTGTACCTATTTGGCACTAACACTGATGTTCAAAAAGCTTCAAAGTTTCATAGACAGAACTGGCTCTTTATGGTATACGGTGGGATATCCTGTCAAGAAGCACCTGTAACGTAAAAGGAGCATATAGAACCTTGCATAAAGGTAAGTAAGGATACAACCCCAGCTGACCCAGTATCAAAAGGACAAAGCTGCTCTTTCCAGAGCACTGGTTATGAGAGACAATACATGTACCATGGATCACTAATAGCACAACATTCTTCTCACCTTTTGGCATTTGCATAGTCTACTGATCATGGAACACCAGTCTTGCAGCACTACAAACTCTCACTTGTTACACTCCTGGGAAAAGCAGAAGATGACAAACCAAGCCACTGCCCCTTTTACCTTTCATCTTGATTCCCAAGTGGCTAACAATTACTAGCTGTCATTAATATTAAAAAGGCGAGGCAAGGCAGAAATGCAATCCCCTCTCATGTAGTTAGATTCCATAATATTATAAACAATTAGTCCAGAGGGGAGAAGAGAAGGCTAGAGAAGAATTAAATATTGATACTTGGGAGCAGATGGCTCTGCTTGTATTAGGGGAAGTGAAACCTAAGAGAACTTGGGTTTGAGAGGTGAGGATTAGCCTGGTACCCACAGACCAGATAATGAGAAAAGGCAATCTACATGGGAGATGACGTGAAAGCAATTCATTCTTCATACCTCTTTCTAATGGTTCTGCATGTAACCTGGAATCCTTATGGGAAGGCAGAGATACTTCATAAGGGCTGGTCATCCTCCTGCACCTTTGTCTACAGAGCTCCTCATATATCAGTGAGCAGCTCCTCCATTAGTATGGTTTGCAGGTCGAGGATGCTTTAATGTTGGACTCTATTGAAGACTGGTCTGTCCATAACAGCTGCATTTGCCTGTCATTTTTACTGACAATCAGGTGCATCTCACAGATTACTTTACTCCCATTGCTCTGTCCCAGCTCCTGCTAACCTAGCAGTTAGAAAGCACGTCAAAGTGCAAGTAGATAAATAGGTACCACTCCAGCAGGAAGGTAAACAGTGTTTCCGTGCGCTGCTCTGGTTTCGCCAGAAGCGGCTTAGTCATGCTGGCCACATGACCTGGAAAAAAAATGTCTTCAGACAAACACTGGCTCCCTCGGCCAGTAAAGCGAGATGAGCGCCATAACCCCAGAGTCGTTCACAACTGGACTTAACTGTCAGGGTTCCTTTACCTTTACTGAAGACTGGTCTGTCCATAACAGCTGCATTTGCCTGTCATTTTTACTGACAATCAGGTGCGTCTCACAGATTACTTTAGTCTGTAGCAGACATAAGGCAAATATTCATCTCCATAAAACTTTTTGCAGCAAAAATAGTTCAGATATGGGACAAATTGTTTCACTGCTGAATGGGAGTAAGGAAGGGTAAGTTAATCTGTCCTGTCTTCTACACCAGAGGTGGGGAACCTTTTCAACCTGAGGGACACATACCCTCATGGACAACCTTCCACGGGCTCCATGCCACTGGTGAGCAGGGTCAGAGGCAAAAGTGAGTGGAGCAGCAAGTATGACTCCAAAAGCACCTGAGAAAGTGCAGAGTGGGGCCATTGAAGGGTACAGTCTGGGAAGAGTCCTGAGAGCCAGACAGAATGGCTTGAATAGCTGCATACGGCCCCTGGTCCTGTGGTTCCCCACCCCTGGTCCACATATGTAATGCACAGGGGAGTATAGTCTGGTTTCCAAAGAGGTGAATATCTAATTATTCCAAAATGGTATTCCACTGAAGTAAAAACAACAACAACCAAACAAGTTCTACAATAACATAAAGATTACTAAATTAATTATGGAATGAGTACTCATAGCAAGAATATATTTGGTTAAAATATTGCCTGATTATAATTATAGATCTTAATTGTTTCGGCTTTGAAAATTCCCACCACTTGAGTTCAAACCCTGCCATTTTCTCCCTTGGACAGTCAAAACCAACTCCCAGAGCTTTATATGTGTACATCAAATAAATACATATTGTGTGATTCAAACTGTCACAAAACTGTCACAATCCCCCACCCTCAGAACTCACAGAAATGTAGTTCCATTTAGGGATCTCCAATTAAAAAAACTTATCCGTAGCCTCACAAAACTATATGGTTTTTCAGCATTGTTCTGGGAAAACCATGATGGTTACAAACTATTTAAAACCAGTTTGGGTCTGTAGCTTGGATGTCGCTTAAGTAGCAATTGTAAGTTACATAAATGGAAAATGGTCAACAACGCCTTGCTAAGGCCCTCATTGTTCTTCTAAATTATCTGTTCTTTATCACACTTTCCTGTACCTTTTCCTTTATAATGGCTGGTTGGGAAGTGAAAAAAACACAGGATTCTGCTGTAAAGGAATCCTTTGAGCGGTACCATGAAATATGAGCTTCCACTATTTGTATGAGTTCCTAGCAGCACAATATCCAGGTGATATTGGATTTGCTTTGTTGTCTTTCCTAGCTTCCTCTATAGAGGGAAAACCACTAGTTAACTATTTTGCTTTATAAATAGCTGGCTCAGTTCAAGGGTCCACAAAGTCTACCATCTTGTTTCTAAAAGTGGCCAATACATGCCTTCAGGAAACCAGTGAGAAGTGTAGGAAGACAGCAGCCCTCCCCCATTGTTTGTTTCCTGCACCTGGTATTCAGATATATTCTGCTTCTGAACATGGATTTAGCTATCAAGGCTACTGCCTACTGAACATAGAATACCTTACCTCTTTGATGGCAGACATCTTGATGTTCTCATAGTAATGTAGTGGTGCATTTGGAGAGCTCATGTCATAACCAAATCCAGCCACTGCTACCTCATCACAATTGTGGAGCACCATGGTTATTGCTACACTTCCCAGAGTAGGGATGTTCTGTGGAGGAAAGGGGAAGGAAGCACAATGCAAGCTATTAAGTTAAGTTTTCATTTTCTTAAGCAATAGCATTTTAATGGCACCCAAGTGTGTGTGTGTGTGTGTGTCTGTGTGTCTGTGTGTCTGTGTGTGTGTGAAACTAGTGCAAATCCCTATTGGAGCAGAATGTGGGAGCAAGTTGCACATGGGAAATGGGAAGTAAGGATCCATGGCAATTGACAAGAAGAGGAAGGGAGTTAATTGAGAAGAGAAAAATAGCTTTGCAGAACACAGACGGTGAGGAGGGAAGGAGAGAAGAAAGGATTTCAACTGGAACGGCTATGGAAAAACAAAGAGGTATCAAATACTTTCACAATAATCCCCGAGAGAAGAGCCACAGATCATAACTCTGGCATTGAGTATTGATGGCACACAGCAGCTTCAAAGCAACTGAGGGGAGTCTGACAGAAGAGCAGTGGGCTGGATTCAACTAAGTAAGTTGTGCTAGCAGGAATCAGTGCAATGAGTTCTGCTAGTGCAAGGCACTTTCCTCCCTCTCCTACTCTCCCCTCCCTTTAGCTCAGGGGTGGGTGGGATGGGGTCTGAAGAACCCCCAGAACAGCATGCAGGAGGAGGAGACATTAGATTATTCCACTGGGAAAGCTGAAATGCTTGTACTGATGGAAAAATTGGAAGAGCACAATGTTGAATCTTTCCCAGGATCTTTAAACAAGGCCATCCAGTATTAATGGATTTTATTTGGTGTTGGTTCACTTCCTGCTGTTAACAATATGTGGTGGGAGCTGTTTAATAAGTTGGGTTCTGTTGTTAATTAATTATTTAATAAGTAAATGTGTATACATTCAAGAGCTAGAACAATAAGCCATTCGAACTAATATAATAGCAATGTGTGTGTCTTCCCTCTGTAGAAAGTTTCCAGTTACTCAGACTTCTTTCAGATGTTGGCACTAGCAAAAATAAGGAGTACCTTAATCTTTAGAGGACAGTACAAACTTCTGCCTTACTATAGTTCTGCCACTTGTCTCATTCCTCTCTCACTGCCTAGCTGCACAAGGAAGAATCTGTACCAAGGTGATCCTTAATGCAGAATATCTTGCTCCAGATTATGTCTGCCTTAGAGCAGGGGCGTATAATTCAAAGCATTCTGAGGGTGACTTTTACACTTTTATTAATGTAAGACGGTGACAACAGTAGTTTGGCTAGCATTTTGTAACACAGTTTTGTCTGTATACATTAACTTTAAATGATTCATTATATACAGTCCTAAACATTCCTTTGCCATCTTAAAAGTTTTGATTTGCCCCGTAAGGATAAATAAGCAGGCCACTGACCCTTATAAATCCAAACATCTGAATTTCTACAGACAAAATCCAACACCTACTCTTATTTTTGTTTCCCATCTCACAAGTATTTTTCCATCATCACCTCCCTGCTGCCTCTCTTCTTCTCTTTATCTCACAGATCTATGTGCACCACCATTTTTTTCTTCACTCTTCCTTTTTACCATGTTTTCTTCTCTATCATTTGGTTCCTTATGTTTGTTCTTTCATGCTCACCTCAGTGACAACAACAGAACATAAAATTTTCACTCTCCCAACAATTCATATGCAGAGGGAATACAAACATACACACATCATTTGATCTGTAGGCTGCCTTTCTATAGTTAAAACCATGCTCTAGGTGGCTTATGACATGGAATCTTTTACATAATTACAAATATAACACAAGTAGGCATAAAAAAATAAAAAGCACAACCAAAAGTATGTAACTAAATTGAACAATTTCCATGTAAATCATGGTAAGATCTAAAATTAAAGATACAAAAACTAATATCAATAACAGTAACAACCCCGCCAACAACCCTCATCCCTGCCCCACAAACAGTACTCCAACCTAGTAATCTGTTCAGCAACCTCAGCTTTTGTAGCTGGAGTCAATCAGGGTCCCGTCCTCCCAGGCCAGGTGCAAGGCAAGAGCAGGTCTTCTAGAAGTCACAGCCAAGATCTCAGACACAAAAGAAGCCATGCAGTGGGGGTGGCTTGTGGTTGAAGTAGGCATGCAGATTCTGGCAGCAGCACCTCACACCTCTAGATCCAAGAAGGAGCAATGCAGATTATACAATTCTTCTATCTCCACTATAATTGCTTGACTTGATCAGGGTGAGAAAGACCCACAAGGAATGGGTATTCAAATTATTCAAGGGAGCTGCAAATAATCGGGGGGGGGGGGCAGGGGGGCGGGTGGAACTGGCCTGTGAGGTTTTTGTTATGTCAACCTGTGCTAGTGAAAGCTTTATCACAGAGTTTATACACAGCCCTGATTTTAAATCTTGGACCTCATGTTAGCAACCAAGTGTTCTGAGCAACATGACTGCATGTCTTACACACCAGGGTGTCCCAAACTGTGATCCACGAACCGCCAGTGTTGCAAGCTTCATTCAAATGGTCCATGGTGTGTCTTTGGATTTGTGTTTGAAAGTGGGAGATGGGACATCCATTGCATTAAATATTCACATTTATTTTTATTGCTCCTTTTATTTCTTATATTGTTCTTTAATGTATTACATATTTCTATGGAATTAAAATTGCTAGAACAAGCAAAAAAATCATTAAGTGGTCCACCAATACCTTCAGCAACTTTCAAATGATTCATGGGATGCGGGGGGAGTTTGAAAATTGCTCACATACACGTATACCAGTCACAATGGAGAGAAGCAGCAGTTTGAAGCAGGGCATAGCAGTTACAGGATCAGTAGCTTCAGAACAGTGTATAGTGGTACCTCCGGTTAAGAACTTAATTCATTCTGGAGGTCCGTTCTTAACCTGAAACTATTCTTAACCTGAGGTACCACTTTAGCTAAATGGGGCCTCCTGCTGCCACCGCGCCGCCGGAGCATGATTTCTGTTCTCATCCTGAAGCAAAGTTCTTAACCCGAGGTACTATTTCTGGGTTAGCGGAGTCTGTAACCTGAAGCGTATGTAACCTGAAGCGTATGTAACCCGAGGTACCACTGTAAATCCTATGCATGGTGACACTATGACACCCACTAACTCACACTGTATTTCTGTAAAGTAAGGAGAGCAACATTTTCTGCAGCAGTGGCCTTGATGTATGAGAAAATTCCTGTTGCTTCAGTGCCTTGCCAGCTTTATGGGGTGTGGGGGTCATTTCTATGTCACTGCTTTTTGGATTGGGAGGAAATGGTTGCAGTAAATCTCTTTGGAGAAATACCTGACACCTACATTGTGTATAGAAGTTTTAGTTGTTATTTGATCCAATGGTGGGGGACAGGCCACCTATAATGCTGATTCCTCAAAAGAATAATGAGCAAAATGTGATTCTTTTGGTCTAACAGTTGTCACAAGTCTTCAAGACAGCTCTCTGCAATTTGTCTTGTTAAAACCAGCCAACTTTACATGGTTAACAACAGAGGGTTATAATCAACATCCTTGCCTGAAAACCAGTTCCAGTCCCTTAAAATGCAGCATCTAACACCCTTGTGATCACTATAATAAACACAATCAATGAGACCGACTATAAATCCAAGTAAACATACATACAAACATACAAAACAACAAGACACAATTCTAGCCAAACTTCTGAGGCTGGATGAAAAATGAACCATAACGGGCTTTGACATCCCTAAGGAATGGCTGTTGGAGTTTCAAACCACAGTCCATTCTTCTCCCTGAAGCCCAGACTCTCAGCCCCCTTTGAGGTTCACATTTGCATCTGAGATCACTTGCAAGAATTAGTATTTTAAACTCTTTTGTTACTTCCAGAAGCCCTGTATATTGAGCATCCATCCAGATTTGTTTGCATAAAGTTTGTGGGGAAGTTGTATGACATCGGTTATTTATTGAGCATGCATTCTGATTTGTTTGTGGCAATGTTATAAGATGGTGTGGCAAGCGTTATCCCACATTTTCCAGTGCATGTACCTGCTACTTTCTTTATCATTAAAAATCTGATTCTTTAGGGAAGTGGGTTTGTTGTGAAAGAGTACCAAATCAAACCTGAATTTGCTGGTATGTGATTGAATCCTACCCAAAAACAGCAAGACTCTGGAATGTCCCTTTGTTCAGGGAACACGTCTTGGCTGTGATCCACTTAAAAATAAGTATAATATTATACTTATAAATTTATAAGTATACATTCTGTATAACATAATGGATAACAATTAGCTTTACAGTATTTTTATTCGAATTGTCTTGCAGGTATTAACTTAGGTTTTCTAGCTTGCAAATAGTCATTAAAATATTTATTGACAATACAGCAATTATTCACAAATGTTTTTAAAGAGCAGCTTTCAACTGGTGAAATTTGAAACCGACACTAAGTTAATATGCCAGTAAAGTCAGCCAAGATATCATAATACATCTATATTGTTTTTTTGAGAACATTTGGATTTTCGCAACATTTATTCTTCCGCAAGTAATACCCACACGCAGTCTCACAAATGGAGCGGCAATCCCTTGCCAAGTGCTTGTTGGGTAGATCTTTTTAGCAAAAGCAATTGTATTAAAGCCTGTCTCAGACCACAAACATGCCTATAGGACCATACATGCCAAGGCCATGATGAAAGGCACCATAGGTATTCCCAACATCCAGTAATTCTAGCCAGGTGGTTGAGCTTTCCTTCTATCACTTTTGGGTGGAGAAAAAGTTACTTAAGTTTTGTGTATGAAAGCATTTTCACTATTAAATAGATATGGTAAGTGTGTGAAACTCCGTATGACATCAGAGAAAGAAAAACGAGAATCCATAAAATAAAAATGGCTTCTTTATGATTTTTAAAAAGCACAGAAAACCTCTGACAAGGTTTCAGAAGCTTCCACCGTGCTGTGCAAGAATTATGCATTTTTTCAAGACATCATAAGGGATGAAGGCATGGACACTACCGTGCATATGTGAAGTAAAGGATCTAACAAAAGCAAGGAACAAGAGGGCTATTGATGGAAAACTTAGCGTGTATGATGAGCAGTCTGAAGGTGACCCAGAAGGACTACTTCTCATGAGGTGGAAGGCCATCAGACCAGAGCTGCTCTCAGCACAGCTGAATGATAGGTAAATAAGCTGTGCTGATAACAGAACAGAGTGTTCCTCATTATACAGACACTATTTTAATTGAGAACATGTGACTGCAGTGCCTGTGGGGGAAATCCTCCTGTTCAACAAAGCATCACAAAGGCTGACCAATTGGCACATGGTCCAGTCATGAAGTATAATGCAGAAAAGGCAAAAATCAATGCTGGTTTGGAGAACCGGAGAACTAAACAGCACGTTTGTGACTAGTGTAAAAATATCTGCAATTTTGATATCTTAACCCCTAATCATGTTGGGGTTGTACCCCACAGATGAAACTGGAGTAGAAATAATATTAAATCTATTGGCATGGGTATCAAGCAACATTTTATAAATTCTCTGGCAAGTAGAGAACTGCTCATATGCTGTAGCCATACGTCTGGATTTTTACCAGTCATTCTGAAGCTACTGAATACAATTAAAATAACTTTGTAAGAGATGCACCTATATTTGAAATTGTGCATCCTTTAATGCAGGAGTGTGGAACCTCTGACCACCAGGCTTAATTAGGCCCACCAGGCCTTCCTCTATTTCACCTGCTTGGACATTTTGGTCAAGTCACACTCATCTGTCCCACACCTGATATCATATATCACATAAAGTGCCAATCAGCTGCTTGGTGGCACATGCAAGGCCCTTTGGCAAAGGGCTTCAAAAAACCTGACTATCAGCAAGGCCCCTTGTAAAGTGTTCCACAAGATCGGACTGGTGAAGACTTTGCCATAGGCTTCACAAGGCAACAGCTGGTTGTCCGGTCTTCCAGAGTCCTTTGAAAGGTGTTTTATGGGTTGCGCATTTCAAACTGCTTTTAAATGCTTCATTTGACATCCTCCTTCAAATGAAAGGACATATATTTTAAATTATTCTATATTTTATTTTCAGCCCTCGAATGGACCTCAAGGTGGTTTTCTTATTAAAATAATAAATTACATTAAAATAATATAGATGTGTGAGGATATTAGGCAGAGTGTGACATGATGATGCCTCAAATTTCACTAGCAGAATATTACATTAAAAACTGTTTGTGCAGCCTGGATAGTTGTTTAATTGTCAATAACAATTTAATGACTAACCACAGTTCATTAATCTAGCATCCTTAAGGAACTGTTCTGTTCATAAATAGTACATACTGTGTTGTCCAAAATTCACAAAGTTGGAATTATTTGTAAACAAAGCAAGTGCAAGTGTGTTTGCTTGACTGCCTTGCTTCCTAACTGAAGCAGAGTGGAATTGTATAAACTCAAAAGTTTATTACTACAAATGTGCTCTACCATGTTCAGTAGATCACAGTTAAAACATAGGCATGTAAAAGTTGTTTAAAATAATATGGATACCTTTTTAAAAAAATATGCATGAAGTGACCTCACACAAATAGTAGTCCAGGACATCTGTTCTCTTTCTGCATATGAGTTTTTACTAAATATGTTTGTAATGAGAGACAACCCTTTTCCTAAGAACGGAAAGATCCCACAAAGTTAATTTGTGATCCAAGCTCAATACGTCCGCCAAATTTTCACTTACATTTGAAGTGATGCTAGACCGTGGAGTGTCACTAGGGGAATATGTGGGGTGGAGTTGGGGTTCAGTCTGAGTTGATAACTATATATAGTTGATAGATTTAATGGCTCAGTACAAGTTAAAACAAGACTTTTAAGAAGATCTGTTGAAATTCACCCTTACTCCATAAATATATGGAGCCATATAGAGAAGATCTGAAGAAAACAGGATTTCCATACATTGGAGCATACGCAAAATATCTATACAAACACTTTGGCAGAATACTACAATCCTCACCCCCATGCTGCTGCAGTCTTTCAATCATGCCGCCTCTCTGTTAAGTGCAGCAGAATTGAAACCCTAGAGGAGGGAACTGGAAGGTGAATGGAAGAGAATAGTACAGTTCTGTTCTGAGAAAGAGTCTGGTAACCACATGAACAAAGTAGACCGCACGGGATAGCAGTTCTACCGATTTAAAGCAGAAGCACTTCTTTACTCAAAGCCTGTTGGCTTATACTGGCAGCAGCAGGCCTAAAACCAGCAGGAATTACTGGTGCAACTTCCACCACTGCTGGCCAATATGGATCCTGCTAGACTGCCTCCCAACGCCAAAGGGCCCATCATGGGCTATATACCATTATGCCTAAACTACAAAACAGCTGAGAAGTGATGATTCTGTGAATCTCACAGTCTCCCTGACCTCAGAGGTTAATCCCCAAGGGTGTGAGGGATGTCAGAACATGACAGAGATATAAATCCATGACTTGAAACATAACACTAAATCTGTAGTATGCAGTTTCTCTAGGCAAGGTTGAGGTGCCTTGAGGGAGAAAAATTCAGAGGCCCAAAATACAACTCCCAGCCATTGCCATGACAATAGAATGCAACAAACAATCACAGAATATGTTTCCAAAGAGGGTGGAGATCAATCATGCATTATCTTCAGGTCTTAATGAAATGGTGAATAGTATCAATTTCTATTTTAAGATTTGTCAAACAAAAATGAAAAGTCAAGAAACTGTGAATGCTCTATACACAAATGATTTAAAAATGATAATGCAAATGAAGAACTTGATGCAATTAGGCTTCATGATTTCTAAATAGTCTGATGATTTTGATGTCCACCTTACAAGGAGCTTCCTCATATAACTCATAAAGTCTACTGGCATCCAAGTGAGAATAAAGTTTTATTGGCTTCTGTGCATGGTGGGGGAGTCACGAATGCTACCCTGCACATTTGAAACAAGAGGAAGAGGCCAGGCATAAATAACTGATACTCATCAGACAGTACAAAAAACTTTAGACAATGGGGTAAATCTATCCTAGGTCATAAAATGACCCCATGAAGCTCCTGTAACTCACATTAATTGGTTTTGGCCAAATAAAAAAATTGTTGTTAGCACTTGAATTCTGATCAGCTCCTCAATGAGGATATTGACAACCGTGTTTCTTAATTGTGTTGCCACTGCCAATGGGGAGGAAAATTGTGCCTTCTTGGCTGTAATGACAGAGCATTAGAGCAGACAGGTTTCTCTGACCCACTCTTCAGCAATGTGGGAAAATTACATCCTTCCACTAGAATGAAGAGAGTGTGATTTTCCTCCCAATCAATGGTGGTAAAAAACATTAAGAAACACACACACTGATGGCCATGGGAAGCTCTGAATGATGCCCCCTATCACCCTGCTATCATTCCACATTGCAATCTAGATGGCTGGTGGGTGAAGGAAAACAAGGAACAGAGAGAAGAGGGAAAGAAGGAACAAGAATGGGGTGTGGTGACTTGCTTGACTCCCTGTGAAAGGATGGTAAAGAACAGTACATTGACATCAATGGGCCATGCAGAGCAGAGAGCAAGCTGAGCCCTTGTGGCTTGAGTAAAGGGGTAGTGGCAACCAGCCATATCATTTCCAGAGTAGCAAGGAGCTTGGAGACAGCTACTGTCGCCCTCAGGCTGTGTATCAAGATCCCCTCTTTCTGTCTCCCACCTGTAAATAAATTTTACCAATTCTAAATGAATTTTCCAATTTATTGTCACCAATTAATTCATTTCACTTTCGAAAATCAGTCAAGTACTCCATTTTTATTATTGCTGACACTACTATTATCTTAACCCCGGGCTTTTGACACCTGAGGTTTGTATTTTTAGGACCCACCTTATTTTTGTATCTAAGTTCTTCTGTACTGTTTTAAATATTGTGTAATATTATGTTTTAATAAATGTAACTCACTCTGGGGCCTTAGGGTGAAGGGCGAGTACTAAAATGTGACAATTGTAATAGCAGTAAGTAACCAAGAAATACATTAACAGATAAATGTGGGAGTTGTAAGTCAGCACCATGTTTGCTACCCGTTTTAATGGCTAAGAGCATTAGAAGAGCCCTGCTGGATCAGATCAAAGGCACCCTGTTTGTCTATGGGAAGCCTGCAAGCAGGATCTGAGTGCAACAGCACTCTTTCTATTGATGATTCCCAGAAACTGGTATTCAGAGGCATACTGCCTCAGATGCTAGATGCAAAACCATGATGGTTGTAGTCATTGATAGCCCTATTCTCCATTAATTTGCCTAATTCCCTTTTAAAGCCATCCAAGTTGGTGGCCATCACTAAATCGAGTGGAAATATATTTAATAGATTATGTGCTGTGTGAAGAAGCACTTCCTTTTGTCTGCCCTGGAGTCAGCTCCACTGGACATTAGACAGGTGGGAAAAGCCTCTCTATCCACTTGCTTCTCACAATGGATACTTGCAATGGATACCTTTTTTCATGTTTCTACTTACTTGCTCCCGCCCCCCCCCCCCGCCCCGAACTAAAAACCACCAAATGTTGTAACCTTTCTTCATAGGGGAGTTGCTGCAACCAGAAGTACATATAGTATTCCAAGTACAGTCACACCGTATAACTGAAAAAACAGCACTATCCTATTGGCAATTTTATTTTCAATCCTTTTCCTAATGATCCTCAAGATGGAATTTGCCTTTTACACAGCTGCTGCACACTGGGTCAACACAGTAATCAATATCCATCATAACCCTGAGGTCTCATTCCTTGTCACTCACCACCAGTTCACAGCCCATTGGCATGTACATGAAATTAGGATTTCTTGCCCCAATATTCATCACTTCACATTTGCTTACACTGAATCACATATCACTCATTCACTCAATTTGGAAAGATCCTTTTGGAGTTCCTTGCAATTACTTTTTGTTTTTATCAACCTGAACAATTTGGTGTCATCATCAAACTTGACCGTATCCGTTCTCACCTTGACTACAAGTAATTTATAGTCAAGTTAGAAAGCATCACCAATACAGAACAACAAACCCCTGTGTTGCAAACTTAACACAACAAACAACACAAGCAACACAAGGACCAGAATACTAGATATCACTGTAGTTCTTATTGCACAATATACATGATTTAGTACAACAAAAACAAAATGTGTACACTTGTAAATTCTCTAATATATTTGAAAACAAATGAACACACATCTGTCAATCTTTGAAAGTCCGTAGAAGTATAATAAGTCTATGGTTGAAACAAAGTAATAGAAGCTATCCTGTGGGCTAAGCGGTAAACTTTTTAGGCGTTCATGGTGCTGAGGTAGTAAATAAATAACAACGTAGGAAAGTGATCCCGGATAATCTGACTGTTTTGCTGGAATCTTCTTCGGCACAACCAATTGATTAGAAAAATGCACAAGGAGCAGTGGTCATGAGGACATGGAAATGAAACTAACAGAACATAACACAAGGCTTGATTCTAACAAAAACAACTATAGTAACAGAAGAATTAAGCCAAATCCATGACAAACAGATAAAAGAACTGGAAAAAGAAAATATAGATAAAAGCAACAAGCTTGAAGATGCATAAAACTTAAATAGGAGAATTAATTTACACTCTTTTTTTGATGAGGGAGTGGAAGGAAGGGAATGATCCTGCACACTTCATTGCCTCATAGCTGAAATCACTGCTTCCAGCC
Source organism: Podarcis erhardii (assembly GCF_964252035.2). NCBI lineage: Eukaryota > Metazoa > Chordata > Lepidosauria > Squamata > Lacertidae > Podarcis > Podarcis erhardii. The sequence continues at coordinate 51,305,259 of NC_138510.1, read as the reverse complement.
CTCATAATCTCCGGATGATTTTGAACAGGCACACAGAGCACTTAGAGCCAAACTAGAGGCGCTAATAATCTGTCCTAGTATAAGGCAGCTAGCTACCTTTCATAAGGAGATGGAAAATCCAGTAGAATTTTATGTGGCCCAAAAGCCTATTCTGCAGTTTATATTTATATTATAATAGAATGTCTTTAAGCTACACACATATTTTCAAAATGAAAGGTAGGATTCTAGAGATTTTAAATTACATGCTTTGAGTTTAAAATGTAAAGTAAACTATTTTAAGCTCCATGGCAAACTGGCACCACTGCAAGAAGTGGAGATACCAACCCTTCCCACAGGCCTGTTACTCACTGGCATGAAGGCACAACTGTACCTATTCATTGGTTGAGGGACTGTAGGATTTGAAAGATGCTCCACTATACCAGAAGAACAACAAATATGCCACTGCCATAATTGATATATTATTTATTTATTTATTTATTTATTTATTTATTTATGTGTGTATAAAGCACTTTAATTTTTAAAAACCTCTAAGTGGAGTACAGCCTAAAAACAACAAACAGTGTAATTAAAACAAAAATACATCAGAAAACCAGTAAAACAGCAATACAAGCATATGAACACAAGAATTCAGGAGAGTCAGCCAAATGAAGATAGGGTCTGATCTTATAGGTCAGGGAAAGACTGGACAAGAAGTCTGGAGTAATTGATGGTTGCTGCTTCACATAAAACTGAGCCAATAGTGGATAATCTGGTGAAAGTCATCTGATATATCAGTGGTACATACTGCTGGCAGTGCTATTATGGCAGTGAAGACACCCCAGTTGAAACTGGATGGACTCATGGGTGGGTTATGGGCAGTACATGGGACGAGAACGCTATACCTCTTTAATCCACAGAAACACACCTCACTAATGGCACACCTTTGCACCAGCCCCAGACCTGGAGCAAAGCTCCCTTCTATTGACTTCAATGGGAGGGAGGAAAATAAAAGAAACAGCCCTGCATTGACAACTGCCTAGCCACAACAAGGAACAGGACATGGTGTAACTTAGAACCGCATCACAGCACACAGTATAAAAACCCCACAGTGAAAGATCACAACTCCAAGGGTATGTGCTATGGGACTACAACTCACAGGGGAACTTTGGTGATGGGAAACAGAGAGAAACAGGACTTTGCACAAAATAGCCTGACCTCACAACTCACATTACTAATATTTCCCTGATACTACACTTTGAGACTCCAGACACAAATGTTCAACAGCAATTCCCATTCCACTCCAATGGGGGGGGGGGCAGGACAGAGTACCCTGTATAGCTAACAAGAAGGATCACATATTATAATAATGTATAAGTGCTGCAGCAATTTTATATGTCTCGCACCCCTTTACTGCATTTTTTCTCAACTGTATTGCACTAGCACTGTTCCATCCCAACAGCAGAGAGCAGTGCCTCCCATATCAACTAAACTCTCTGCTGGCAAGGGCGAGGCACTCTGATCTAACCATTGCTGCTACTGGCCAAACACTTGTGAGAACTTATAACTTGCAGTATCACAGCCTGTATGCAAGCTGTGCCTGCAAATGTTAGAGTTCCCCTGCAAACTCCATGGGGAATGTGGAAGTATACTCAGGTGGTGATGGGGAGGCTGATGCATGAGTACTAACTAAGCACCCATGTGACACCTCCATCTCCTCTCTAACCTTAAAAAAATCATACTTGTATCTAGGTCCAGGGACTATGTGCGCCTGCTCCTAATTACTGTTTTTTATTTCTGTTCTGTTACTTCCTTTGCTCTCTGCAGGCTGCTCTCTCCCAGATTTAGAATATATCCCACACTCCATTCCATGCTGATCGTGAGAGAGGCCCACCCCATGATCAGCAGCAATGACCAGGATGTTCCCCGCTGTTCCTCTGTGGGGTTGTTGAACTAACCATTCCAGGCAGGCTTCTGTATCCTTTCAAGTTCCATGACAAACAGTAAGTCTTCCAAACTTGGTTTTGTGCCATAAGAGACATTGCACATGCTACCCTGCTGTCTATTCAACCAGTGTCCAAGGTACAAGATAGTTTCAGACTGCCCCACACATTTGCCTTCCCCATTTCAGGATCTCCTTCATCCCAGATACTGTTCAGAAAGAGCTCTGGCACTGCTGCATGCATTGTTGCTAGAGTGATTGGTAAGGAATCCTTTCCCCCACCCTAGTAGGATCTGCCTTCAGATCCTACTAGTGCAGTGGTTTTCAACCAGTGTGCCATGGCACCCTGGGGTTCCATTTATCTGGAACACTACATATGACACTACATATGACCAGAACTGTGTGCCTAGTTTGGTTTTGCTCTGAGCAACGTGTGTGGTGCTACTACAAACATACCAGAGGAAAACAATCTTACTCCCACAGCAGTAGCCAAGTATGTGAGTGGGTATTTGCATAATCTGCAACAGAAGCGCAAGTCTAATTAATTCCCAGAACCTTTGCCATATCTGACACAAGCATATAGTCCAATACCTATATTCAACTATTAATTAATGAATTAATTTCAAGAAAGGGGAAAAAAGCCTTCCTACAGCAAACATCTTCCATCAGTAATTGGATTAAGTCTAAAAATGCATTCTTCTTTTCCTTATGAGGGACACCTCAATCATCCGGTTGTGAGTTCTGATTAGTCACAGATCCCTTGTGGCCTCTTAACTGTGGTGGACAAACTGTCTTGTGATGCTTACCAACAGTCACTGCCTGTGCCCTTTGCCATTCAAAGCTGGCTTGCCTTTGGCCACCCCATCATGGCAGGAAACTAAACCTGCTTTATGGATGTTTGTAGATAAGAGGCAAGTTATCTGACATCCAGCCAGATTGGCCACCAAAATAAGTAGTACATAGCTTCTGCCAAAACCCTGGATTCATCTGCAAACATGCCCCTGGTCAAAGTCAGGAAGCCACTTCTTACAGACTGCTTCTTTGGGATGGGTAGCTATTAGAATCTCACTGCTGCTTTGGCCCTTGTCCAAAGATGGCTGTGTGTGCTCTGTACGGGTGTCCTACACAGGAAACTGTTGGAGCTGTAATTTGAGGGCTCCTCGTCTTCCCCTTTTGTGCATTGTGCTACAAATGCTGGGTGTGAGTAGCAGAAATGGATTAAAACTTCTGCATGTAGGACTGGAAAAAGTGGGATCATTGCAGGCTATGTGATTGGGGCTGATGGAGGGGAGGTGCTATGGAGCTGTGGGGCGTGTGTCCCCATCATCATAAATTAATTGGCTCTCTCCATGTGCGGGTAGCATGTGGGTGGCAGCACCACAGATCCTGATTGATGGGGCACTTGTAGAGTCTACTGAGACTCTATGGTCATGTCTTCTATTTTTATGAGGTTTTTTAATATTTTCTAGTTGTTTATCTCCCCCTCCCGCCCCTTTTCAGGGCTGAGAATATATTGGATATGGTGGCTGTTGCACTGGTATAGTGCCAGAGTAACTCCCACTACAATCCCAATAGAGTGTGAGTATAGATTTCATTTCTCGATTAGATGACGATAATGTAGCCTGCGTGTGGAGAAGAAAAAGAAGATGGGAGCATATATCAGAAATCTGCGTCTCCTTTGCTGCTGTTATCATCATCATCATCATTCCCCACCCATCCGATTGGGTTGCCTCAGCCACTCTGGGCAGCTTCCAACAATGTCTTCAGGCATTGTCTCCATTGGGAGGGTATCTTACAACAAATTCGATAAATTAACAGTGAAGAGAATGGAGAAAGTGAAAGATCTAGCATTTCTTCCAGCTTTTGAGGCTCAAATCAATGTCCTTTGAAAAGGAAATAATTTTAGAAATCTTTTGTTCAACATATACTTGAGGTATCATGCAGAATAAGGGGCATGTGACACATTACATAAAAATACATTTTAATAACGGCAAATATAATCCAAATCACAGAAAAAGGCAGCTTAGGAAGGGTGATTTTGAGCAGGAATATGGCCAGCAAGGAAAGAGTTAAAGTGTGCATTCACACAGTCTCAGCTATTTCAAGGAAAAGTACAGCCCCTCAAGATTGCTTTTCATTAAACAGACAGACTAACATACACCCCTGGCTGGGTCCTGTATACAGTAGTACCTCGGGTTAAGAACTTAATTCATTCTGGAGGTCCATTCTTAACCTGAAACTGTTCTTAACCCGAGGTACCACTTTAGCCAATGGGGCTTCCCGCCGCCGCCACACGATTTCTGTTCTCATCCTGAAGCAAAGTTCTTAACCTGAGATACTATTTCCGGGTTAGCGGAGTTTGTAACCTGAAGCGTCTGTAACCCGAGGTACCACTGTACATGCTCTTGTATGCAACGTCCAGTTTGACTAAATAACTGCAGAAAAGTGCATTCTATGGCTTAAGATCATGCTGAACAGATACAAATGCAACACACATTTACAGCAGGTAAACAAGCCAGGTCATGAGCACAGCATCAATATGTATCAGCTGAATTCAGTCACTCCTATGGATGTCATTTCTCACTAGAGCAACAAACTGGCTGAAAGGACAACTAAAGCCTAGCTCATGAATTACCCAAGACCACACAGAGAGCTAGATACTATCTCTACTAACATTAGTTTCCATTCTGTATAATTGGAATGATAGTGGCAAGGACAGAAAAGATAAGAGTGTGAATTACTCTGCGTAATCAATCTGCTACAAAAAATGATTTATAAGGATGCACCCTGAATGCTAATTAGAAGTAGTGGTCTTTAGTTATTTACCTGAAAGAATTATAAGCTGGAAGATGCCTGTCCTGGTTTTGTGCTGGGACATGTTGGAGGGTTATGCTGGCACTATGCACATAATAAAAACTACCACATAGATAACATTTTCAAAAGTAGGGGGTTCATGGCTTGGCTTTTGAAAAGCAGGGGGTCTGCAGTACTTAGCTAACTGGAAACCACTGCTCTAGTGGAAAGCATACAAACAGGGGGCAAAACAAACCTCCCCAGGGCAGGGTGTTCCAGAGTATGGGAGTGGTAGCAGATAAAGTTTCTTCTTTGTATCAAAACATGTATTTGAACCGACAAGTGGATCTCTATGAATGACCTTAATGAGCAGGGTGATTCAGACAGTTTTCCCTCAGATATCCTGGTCCTAAACTGGTATGGGGCTTTAAAGGTCCAAACCAGCACTCTGAACTGGGCCCAAAAGACAATATGGAAGCCAGTGCAGTTTGAGCAGTGGGGTGACATGCTGCCAATACCCTACCTTAAAGTCCTGCACCAAAAGTTTCTTTTATGCCCCCAAATAATGCTGACAGTGTTAAGGGAAGGAGAAAGATTTGATGGTCTTTCCCTGAAAGCTTGGCTTACCCATTTCTCAATCCAGAGGCATATATCACTAAAAAGCCTACAACACACAGAAGCTTCCCCACTTTCCACACACCCTATCCAATTCTGCCTAGAAAGCAAGTCTCACACAACTGAATGAATCTTTCAGCCATCTTTGCTGTCTATGCACGATTGTACCTCACAGTATTCTCCAGATTCATCTGGCACAAATTATAGTCTCAAAGTGGAGAATGTTCCTGCATTTAACCATTTATTAAATCCTGGAAGAAACACTTTGAGATCAGCCTTGAACCATTTCACTCAGCCTTCTCAACCCTGTTGAAAACCCCCCTAAAATTACAAAGTTAATTGGCAGCACATTGTTACCATATGTGGTGTGCTAGCAGCGCCCTGAAGTTTATTTAAGCTTGGAAAGAGGTATGGAATATTACGGCCCTTTATAAGGATTTCAGATTGGCCCTAGTTATTAAGGAGATGATCTACCTCAAGCCTCTGCCTGACCTTATGCTTTGCTGGTGCCTTTTTGTACAATTCTGGACATGCTCAAGATAGGCACTTTGTGAGAGGACTTTCATTACATTTTATCTTTCATTAATTCCCTTGTACCTTTTTCAATTAAGTTCTTGACAAAAAGAGGAGGTTTGGTTAACTGACTCTTAAGATACCAGAAAGATTAAAGAGCAAGCTGCACATTACATGAAGAGGATTCTACAGTCTTTATGGCAAAGATTTACCCTTGGCATCCATTTGGCAGGATGGTGCTGCAAATCACTCCTATTCCCACTGCATCTGCTCTAAAGTAATACAGTAACAAGCAGCTCATAGGTGTCACAGTCTATACAAAAAAAGGTACGATGCTTTTGTGAGAAACCCTGTTTCATAGCCAACCTCCTTTTCCCTGGGGTTGCTTCATACATTCCAGTTGTGCACTAAAGTATAACTCATGAGTACATGGAGGTCCCAAGTGGATGCAAACAAGTTCTCAGATGGGATTGTAATTGTCCCTATGTGTAGCACAAGATCCTAACTTTCTAAGGTCCTACACCTGCATAGCTAATTCTGCTTTTGTTCAAAGCATCTGACCAAATAGTTTACCATTTACTTCATCTGATAGAGGCCATTGGCAAAAATCTGTTTTCCTTAAAGTCTCATAAACTAGATTTTTTAAAAAAATGCCCAAGCATACTTTCATAAAGTTAAACATCAGGTTCTAATTAAAGCCCTCCTTGGTTGATTTTACCAATTTGATATTGTAACACAACCTATCAAAACCTCAGAAAGCTCAATTCAGAGCATGTTCATTTCTGCAGTCTCTTTTCTACATTCCAAAGAAATTTAATTGTATGTGTATTTAAGATAATGTTTTTCAAAATAAAAATAAACTGAGCAAAAAGAGGCTAGCAAAAATTGTTTTGTCACCCACCATACACATTGAAACCCCTCATCGGAAGCTGTTTTGTTGATAAGAATGAAAGTAGGGGGAAATGGATTCTCAGAATGTATACATGCATAAGTTGGATAAGGGAAATCCTTGCTAAAATAGAAAATCTTCTCACAGCAGTGCCTCTGTCTCAAGAGACAATTGAATTTGCCTCACGGGATGAAGTCAAATTGCATAGTGACTTCCTGGGAGTGCAAGCCTGGGCAATGTATATGGAGATCCTAGGCTGCCCAGATGACAAGACCCCCCTCTTGGCCTTGCTTATGTGGTCTAAAGGAATTCAGAGCAATACATTTGGCACCAGCTTGGCTGCAAGAGTTGACGGAAGGAGGCATACAAGACACCATCCAACCGTCTTAGGGACTCCACTCAGGATTTGTGTCAGGTTTATTCCTTAGCCTTTTCTTCTCCTGAAGATTTTTCCAGAGGGATTACTCCCAAAGCCTTTCTGTCATGAATAAAATCACCCCTCTTGACCATTGGACCCACTCAATCTGCCAGAGCCTGTCTTCACATGTAGGGAAAGTCCCTAACTCACTGAGAGTTTGAGACCTATCAGCTACCTTCACCTGGTTTAGCCGGCCAGCCAAAGCTGTTTCCAGAGGTGTGACTGCTGTCGCATGCTGACAGCATCTAGGAGCCACAGGTGAAAGCTGAGTGAAGGTGAGGACCAAAGGTAGACAAACTACCCCAGAAGAAGCAGGACATCTCCCCCACCAGAAGATCAACTGTCAATCAACTGATGTCACTAATACATCAGGAGACCCATTTTCAACCTGTGCAATGCTTTGAAGCCCCACTTCTCCTGACAATCAGCCGGTTGTTCTGGTACAAGAATATACATGCTACTAGGGGCAGAGCATATTTGAGAAGTTAAATTGCAATCACTCCTTCCCTAGAGAAGCTAGACTGGCTCCTTCTTTGTTGTCCTTGTGCTGGCTGGTGAAGACTTTCTTGTTCCAACAGGCTTTGGGGCTTTTAATGAAAGGGCTGATTTTAATAGATTTCATATATGTTTATAGTCAGTACGCAGAACACAAATATAAAAATGACCATCAGAAAACACACAATTAAAGTATTCTACTATGCATTCTGCAATCATATTTTCAGCATATCTGTAAATAATGTGTTGCTTTGCTGTGTGTTAAAATCCAGCCTAATTGAAAATGAAAATGAAATAATGCAAGAAGTCTTCCTGATGTTCAGCTCTGACTAATTTCCCACTTCTGAAGGTTAATTTTTAGGGGGAAAGAGCTTTGAATGTCTCATTTTATCTCTTATGTATGTAGAAACTAAACACCTGGATTACTTACATTTGTTTAAGAAAACAGTCAATCTCAGTAGTATCCCTTCTCATCATTCTCTTTGAGTCGTTTTGGGTGCAATTATTCTTAACGACTGGAAGTGAATCTTACACCAAATTTGCATGTTCTTGATTTCAGAGTCTAATCACTAGATATTTTTTCTCCATGTCTGTCTGAATAAATAAACTGATTGAATTTCATCACATGACTCTTTGCCATCTAGGTGGTCTGACTCACTCAGTCTCTAAGAAGCTTACTGCCTAGTGCTCTCTCATAGCAGGCCATGGCACACCTTTAGAAATCCCACCTAGCAAAGTGTATTCATTCCAAGTCTCCCATTTCATGAAAAAAAAAAAAACCTTCAAAATGTATTGTGGGGGTGGAGTATGCCAGAAAAGGAAGGGGAATGAACTCTCACGGGTCTGGGCTGATTCTTCTGTACAGGAAAATTGCAAAGGCTGGGATTGTTTACCTTAGAGAGGAGATGACAAACATCTCTATAATTACAAAGTCCAACAGGAATGCAGAAGGACAATATCTAGCCTGCCTGCCTCATAGGATAAAAGAATAAGGGCCATTCTGTCTAGCAAAGAGTGAAAACTGAGATGAGGAAATATTTTTCTGCACAATGTCACCTTTAGATTGGTTGTCACTAGTACAAAAAAGTGGGATAACAAATTTATGAGGATTAAAAAAACAACAACACTATGAGAATATACTTGGGTATATACTCAATAAAAAAACAGTTTAACTGAAAATGATTCCAAATATTAATCAAGAAGCTTTTCAAAAGACATTATCCACCTTGTTGGGGGAACAAGAAAAAACATACTGTGGGGAAGGTGTTAAAATCCTCTTAACAGGCAACTTGACCTGGCTCTATGCAACAATTGTTTATCTTTTACCCATTCCTTTGAATCAGATAATGCTGCCTAATGCTGAAGACAGAATGCTGAAGCACAGAGCTGACCTAGCTGGGCAATTTGTCCTCTTCCAGCAAAAGAAACCCAGATATTTAAAAGGCATATGAGGAAGGGTCTTGGGAGGATCATTTACTTTTTCTATATATAATGATAGGAATATATTGTAACAGAAATAAATAGGACCTGAAGAGGCCTAAGGAATGTCTGCATGGTAGTTTCCCATTCTATCAATTCTAGTACAGTGGTACCTCGGGTTAAGTACTTAATTCATTCCGGAGGTCTGTTCTTAACCTGAAACTGTTCTTAACCTTGAAGCACCACTTTAGCTAATGGGGCCTCCTGCTGCTGCCGCACCGCTGGAGCACAATTTCTGTTCTCACCCTGAAGCAAAGTTCTTAACCCGAGGTACTATTTCTGGGTTAGCGGAGTCTGTAACCTGAAGCGTATGTAACCTGAAGCGTATGTAACTCGAGGTACCACTGTATAGTGATGAAGTGTATCTCAGACATAGATGAAACATTCTTTTTTGTGTCCTCTAATCAGAAGCTCTGTTCCATCTACAAATTACCTTATACTCTATGCTTACTCACACTGCTAACATACTGGAGAAATTAAGGGAACATTTTTGCTGTAATCCCTCAAAGTGCAAGGGAGTCCATTCCTGAGTGAAGGACGTAAGAATGATGAAAATGGAATTGAGTTGTTTTTATTTATTTATTTATTTATTTATTTACTGAAATTTGTATACTGCCTTTCATCTGAAGATCACAGGGCCGTTCACAACATTAAAATGAAAATGAAAACATAAAATACATAATAAAATGAGAATATCACCTTCCCCTCTAATACAAAACTAAGGTGATTCCATGCCCATCAATTTGGAAGCAAAACAAGTCCATCATCCAAACAAAGGTGGTAATTTTGCATATTGAGGAGATTCCCCAAATATTCAGAAATATATTATTTCATTATTTAAAATAATAATATTAATAATATTAATAATGTGAAAATGCCCTAGAAAGGACCTATAAACTTCCAGTACCTACAGAATCTTGAGGGAAGTTCAGCCATGGTTTGCCAAAGGTGTTGGCTGAAGAAATAAAAAAGAAAACTGAAGGAAGAAATAGGCCTGCTTAAGCCTAACAGCTTACTTATAGTATCCAAGCAAGAAGAGTAGCATTACGTGCAGATGTGTGCCATCAGGTAAAAAAATGATCACTCCATCATTATATGAGCCCACAAACAGTGCTGTAAGATTCCTGTTAATTGGCTGGAATCTTGAAACCTGCTTGTACGTCCCTGTTTATATTCCCCAAAGAAGAAGCAGGTGGCCAGACTGTATTTTTCTGCAAATGAGACTAGCCTGGCCTCTGTAAGACAAGCTATGGAATGTAAAACTAAAACGAGTGGAATACCATATTCCCATGGGCTAGACCTTTTCACCAAAAATGTAAATTTTGCTCCAGTTACTTACACTTGCTTGCAGATTGCAGCAAATGTCACAATATGTATATTAAGGTAACTGGCAGTACCTGTCACTTGACGCTACAAATTTTAAAAGGAAGTGGTAAGTGGCTGATTTTGTGACAAGCAGTTGGAGTCATTGCCAAATGAACACCTTTGCTTCATTAAGGGCACAGGCTCCATGGCCCAGAAAATCACTGAGTTGTGTTGAGTGTAGTAAGGGTTGGTGGCAAACCATTTTGGGGACCCAAAAGGTCCCAGGAAGAACTTATCTTGACATCTTCCAGCTGCATTCATTTTGAGAGAATTCCATTTCACATAACAACAACTTATTCGATTTATATATCTTGAAGGAGGGAAAACAATGTACTTCCCCCATGTGCCAGGGAAGTACATAAGTACATACTCTCTCAAGCAACATGAAGCAGTATCATATCTGTATTGATGCAATTTAAAACATACAGCACATATGACCACGTCTGACTCAGTCATACCTGTTTTCTGTGAAACGTTGCAATTTGCATTCCTCATTTGTGAAATCTATTTTTATCATTTTTTAATCACCTTTCTGATATTTACTATTACAGCTTCTATCTAACATTTAGCACCAGTATGCTAGACACTGCACAAACACAGAAGTTACAGAGTCTCTGACCAGAGGAATTACCTCTATTAGATGAGTGTCATAAAATGAAAGATACAATAAGTCTGGAAATAAGTTAACAAATTGCTGATACTTTGTATTACAGAGAATGCAGGGTTTGGAGGATGTGGGGAAGTCCAATAGATGGAAAAAAGGACTATGGAAATTTGTAATCTCTCTATTGTATTTTTCTATCTATGCCTTTATTTCTTTTTTCTGTACTTTATAAACTTAATAAAAATATTATAAAAAAAAAAAATTAGATGAGTGTGGCTTTGGGAAAGGACTACGGATCATGGATTAAATTCACATTTTGCTTTCTATCAGCAGCACAAAATAAAGTGTCATATTGGGGGTAAGCTTCCTGCACACTTACCCCTCTGCCCATCAGACCATTGTTGAAAGGAAGGCCAATAAAGCTGAAAGCTGCCTCTTGGATGAAATATGGATTCAGGATACGGATTTCATGTGGCTCTCTTGGAACATGGGTTGCCACAGACTTCCAGAAGCCATCAGAGGCACTCTGTAGAAAAGCAAAGGTCCATAGCAAATGGTTAGATAACTGACATGCTATAATCTCACAAACCTGTTTTTAATTTGAACCTGCCAGCTCTGTAGAAAGAAATTATATCCTAGGAACATATTCTAGGATCTACCAAGGAATGATGCCAAGGTATGGGCAGGTTACACAAAAAAGCCCTGAATGATGGGTCCATTCCAGCCATTCTTGTCTGGGCTTTTAAGATACATTCCACCCATACTCCAACTTCAGCCATCCTTGTTAGGTCACATCTGATTTACAATCCAAGACAAATAAGTCTTGTCACATACACATACAGGAAAGGGAAAGTAACAACGACAACAAATTGTGAGCATAATAGAAGGGGTTTGGTGTTGGTGGTGGTTTAGTACTATTACAAAGTCTTGGGGGGGGGGGACTTACTAAATTGGCCCACACATAGGCCTAAAGGTAAAGGTAAAGGACCCCTGACAGTTAAGTCCAGTTGCAGACGACTCTGTAGTTGTGGCACTCATCTTGCTTTACAGGCTGAGGGAGCCGGCGTTTGTCCACAGACAGTTTTTCCAGGTCATGTGGCCAGCATGACTAAGCTGCTTCTGGCGCAACGGAACACTGAAACCAGAGCGGCACATGGGAACGCCGTTTACCTTCCCACCAGAGCAGTACCTATTTATCCCCTTGCACTTTTTTGGTGTGCTTTCGAACTGCTAGGTTGGCTGGAGCTGGGACCAAGCAATGGGAGCTCACCCCGTTGTGAGGATTCGAACCGCCGACCTTCTGATCGGCAAGCCCAAGAGGTTCAGTGCTTTAGACTACAGCGCCATCAGCGTCCCTTACACATAGGCCTAGCTCCTGCTTTTTACATTCCTAACACCCACTCTCCATTGTGTACCTTCTAGGGGATTTCTTTGGAAATACTTCATAATTGGAAAGCTGTGGACATGGCAGGAAAAGAGAAAGAAAACACCTATCAACATAAAGTGGGAGAACCACCAGTAGCAGTTACATCCACAGCACAGGAGCAGGAGCAGTGTGTCCCATTTCTCCACTTGGGATGAAATGGGAAGTGCCACACTGCCCACCCCGCCAACTCTGTTGCCGAAGTAGAGCAGGTATAGGGAAGTGTTTTTTAATGTTTAATGCTTTATTATGTTTTTATATATGTTGGAAGCTGCCCAGAGTGCTGGGGCAACCCAAGAAGATGTGGGATATAAATAGTAAACTTATCTTTATGGAATGGGAAGTCCTTATTTTCATTGCAGAAACATTGGAGAGTATGTGCATCCAAGACCAGAGGTTTGCTGCATTCTTCCTACAAATTACAACCATACTTCAAATATTTTCTGGACAGCAATAATAGGTCATGGCCTACTTATATCAAGCAGAAACACAATTGCTTAAGTAGACGGGCTGTATAAGTGAGAAGTGCATTTGGGAACTCATAAAAATATGCCCAGAATCAATCACTTAAAATTCCACCACCAGACTTTTGCTTTCTCAAAACTGTGAGTAAGTTCAATCTCAACTCAATTTACAAAATGAAAGTAGCTTCAGTCTGGCTGTTCCCTAGACTGACCATCAACACTGGTAATATATTTCTCTTGTTCTCCCAGCGAACCATATATACTCCCTGCCCTTTGCACCCATGGGCTAAAGGAAAAGCTGAATGTCTGCAGAATGAAACACCTCATAAATCGAAGGAAGGGAGAACTCTGACAGATGAGGAAACTAGGCTCTCGGCTCATGTCTAGAATGGATTAGGTATCTTTATTTACTGTAGTTTGGTCTGTACTTCTTATTGTGCCCCTGAGAAAACTAGCTATTTGATGTAAAATCCACAGCCGAGGAAAGATTAGTGGAGACAAATCAAGCAGCTCCAATTACAGAGCGCCTGCAACGGCACTGATTCCCTGCAGGTCCTAATCCAATGCTTTGGGTATTGTTTTCACAAGTGCTCACTTTCTATTATGAACTGCAGAAAATCATCAGGATATGCAACACAATATTTTTGAAGAAGACTACGTTCTGAAGATTAATGTGCAGTATGGAGCATGACAGCACCACTTAGATGGCACTATTGCTCCTTACTCCATAACCACAATCTTCAGTGGAACTAGAAACATGTGTTAAATTTTCAACATGATACAGAGATCACACCTTGCTCTTGAGAGTTCCCGGAAGCTCCTGATGTGCCGATATCTAGTCAGCAGTCTGACACACAAAACTATGTTTTTTAATTATCTGCTGTTAAAATACTGGCAGCTAACCTGTGCTTCTCCAGATGTCATTCGACTGTTAACACTTATCAGCACCAGTAAGCATGCCCAATGGCCAGGGATTAGAGCAACTGTACTCCAATAAATTAAGGAGGGTCACATGTTAGTCACCAGTTGTTTTTTAAAGCAATTATAAAATCTATTGGTCTTTAATAATTAACTAACAAAATGCCCAAACAGATGAGACGTATATGGAAATGTGGGCATAAAAATGGCCTGCAGCTTAGTGGATGGGCACATTTCAGCCCCAGCTCCAACAGTCCTTCCCTACTGGTTTTCCCATGGCTTTTGCTTGTTCTCTCTCCCTTGAGATTCCCACCTGCTGCCATAGTTCTCAACCCTTAAGAACAGAGAGTTTCCCACCAAAATTTCATTATTATTTTTTGCTTGCTGCCAGCCTTGTAGATAGAACAGCCTTCTGAATCTGGTGTCCTCCATATGTTTTTCACTGCAACTTCCATCACCCCCAGTCAGTGAAACTATGTTGGCTGCAGCTGAAGAGAGCTGTAGTCCAAAACATCTGGAGGACACCAGCTTCAAGGCAGAGCACAGCCTTTTCCACACATTGCCAGTTTCCACTTTAAACAGTTTGTGCTTTCTCCTATACTAACTAAGCAATTTTCATATAATTTTAAATAGCAGCAATTTCTGCTCCCCAGGGTTAAAAAGTCTATACAAAAACAAAAGCTGACAAAACAGTCATCATCAAAATAAGGACTAGCAGAAGTATCACTTCTTCCTTACCAAGTGGGATGTAGATAAGTACTGGAAGTTGCCTAATACTGAACCAGAGCACTGGTCAATCTAGCTCTTGGGGGTTTCAGACTAGAGTTCTTCCTACCCAGGGATACCAAGAATTGGACCTGGAACCTTCTGCATGCAATGCACAGTCTCTGCCAATGAGCTACAGCCTCTGCCCTGAGTCCTGGAAATACGTGAAATAAAAAGACTTGCCATGAGTTATTACTGATATTACAGCATCAGTTGATAGGCAGTGTTTATAGCGAGAGAAAAAGTGCTAACAGTTTATGGGAAGTAGTTATGGTAGACACAGAGGTGTCAATTAAAGGAATGTTCAAAGAGAAACAATTAAAAGTTTTAGTATCAAGAAACAGTGCTGTAATTCACATGATGGATTTCAACATCACATCCTGTAAAGCTATTTGGAGTTACCTGGAAGTGGTGATGAGGTAACAAAACATTCAAACCAGTTTTCCTATAATAAAATCACTACTGTGGCACACCACATATAGGCGTGGAGAACAGAAATGTGTGTCCACTGTAGGGGACGAATGCAATTTACTGCATGTTAAGACATCTATGCAGAAAATGCTTCATGTGTGAACACACTCTGAAGTGGCAGTTTAGAGAAAGAAAGGTGGGAAATGCAGAGGTGTACAGTATTTCCAATAAAAACCCTCTAGTCCTTGCCTCAGTAATGGACTGAATAAGAGCCAATAAACTGATGCTCAATCCAGGTAAAACTGAGGCATTTTTAGTGGGTGGTTCCATAGAACGGATGGTTGGGAAATTACCGTACCTGCTCTTGATGGGATTAGACTCCCTTTGAAGGAGCAGATATGTAGCTTGAGGGTACTCCTGGATCTTTTGCTATCGCTGGAGGCTCAGCTGGCCTTGGGTGTGTGGAGTGCATTCCATCAGCTTTGGCTGATGGCCCAGCTGTGCCCCCATCTGGACAGGGATAGCCCGCCTAACTTCTGTTGTCTATGTTCTGGTAACCTCTAGATTATATTACTGCAACATCTTACACATGGAGCTGCTTCTGAAGATGGTTCAGAAACTTTAACTGGTGCAGAATCCAATGACAAAGGGTAAGAGGGAAAGTAGGGTATATAAAGACCACTCCTCTTTTGTTATATCCTGCTTTTCCTCTTACCCTTTGGGTCACCTCACTTTCTGACAAGATGTTGGCTGCCAATCGAGCCTTGAAAAACTCATACAACTGAAAGAGGAAGCTGAAAGGAGCAACACTCTTCCCCCTTCCTCTTCCAACATTATGTGCTTTGTAAAACTCAGATTGACAGCTTGGATGCTGCTCTGAGCTTTGAAGAGTAAATACAGATGAAAGAGGCAGTGCGATAGAATGTAACTCTAAGTTCTTCTTCAGCTCTATATACTTGATACCTCATGATGAAGGGGGGGGGGGAGTTTCAAAGGTACCAGTGGAAGTAATCAGTCATGAGCACCATGTTTGCAACCCCAGGATAATGGAAGGATCTTGGCCAATTTCACAATGCAATAAGAAGGGGTGGCCCATGACTCAGAAACATGTGGGGCAGTGCTTTGAATGCAACTGTGAACTGAAGCAGATGGACTGCTTGTTTAAATAAAGTATTTACAAATTGGATTAAATATATTTCTGTGTTTTATGCAAGCTCTGGGGTTTAAACAATCGTCAACAAAACATTATCAACTAGGAAAGCTTCCTATAGCTTGTCTTTATGCCCAGAAGCTAATGCTGTGATCCTGAAACATCTACAAATGAAAACAAAACCCCAAAGTCAGCAATATTTTCATTTTGCGGATGGCATCAAAGAAAATGTTACAAGGAGTTTTCTAAACATGAAATTTTCTAGGTTTATTTGAACTACCTTGTCTTGATGCCAGCAACATCTGTGTGTAAACTCCAGGAGCTAGTGATGGGCAGGCAAACTTAATGCATCAAAAATGTGTGTATGTATTTCATTTTTTTTCTTAATGCTATAATTAATATGACCTATTGCTTCTAGACCATCAAGGACTTGACTTCTAGGGGGAGGGGAAACCAGATTGTTGGATTGGATTGCTTTCCCTTTAAGGGTAGCAGGGCTCACTTGCAGAGGTATTAGCTGTGCAGTCTTTTTACCATGGTACACTTTGCTTCAACCTATTTTGGGCACACTGGAGTTTGAAAATATATTCTACTTTGGGTAACAGGATACGGGTGATATTCTGGTCTATTTCATTTGTATTATTCTAGGATTATCAACATTACTGAAATGTGCTACCATGCTGAATGCATTCAAAATAAAAGCATCCTGTTCCTTGTGTTTGGGTTCCAAAACAGAGGCTTTGTGGTTTTGTTCTACAGCTCCTTGTTTCTCAGCTATAAAGCTCATATCCACCACTATACAAACCACAGGCAGCTGGCTCCATAGCCACTAACCCCTGTAGGCTTTAGCAGCTGGTATTAAGGTATCCTCTCAGCTGCTGTGTTCTACTGGGGCGGCCACTATTATGTCTAATAGTCTGATTAGAGACAGATGCTTGGGGAAATGTCTAAAGCTGTTAATTCCTATTGGGGATACCTGCCCTTCTTTAGACTCAGAGGAGCAGACAGACAGGGCAGTTAACAAATGCCAGGCACTACTAAAACCACACATTTCTTAGAGCTCATTCAGCTCAGTCATGGGAAGAGAGCTAAGGGATATATTCTGAATGTTTGTATAGACCTTATCAAAAAGTATATTCCTCAGATCTGGGATAAGAGCAATCTTTTTAGGATAGGGGCTAGAGATGAGTTGATGGGAGGTGATTCAATACAGTGAGTACCCTGTAGCCCAAGAGGCAGAAATTCAAGCAGACAAGCAGCAGATTTTACAGTATCTTAGCAGTAGTAACATAGGAATAGCCCTGCTGGATCAGGACAGTGGACCAACTAGCTTCCTGCTTTTACAATGGCCAGCCACACGCCCATGGGAAACCCACAAGTGAGATCTGAATGCAACAGCCCTCTCCCTTCCTATGGTTGCCAGAAACTGGTATTGAGAAGCATGACACTGCTTTGGCACCATCAAGGGCTTCACTTCTAGAAGCATCTGGAATAAACTTCTGCCAGTTATTGTAGCTAGTAGCTACAGATAACCTTATCTTCCTTGAAGCCACCTCTGTTCAAGCCACCCAAGTTAGTGGCCATCACTGTCTCTTGTGGAACAAATTCCATAGTTTAACTATGCACTGTGTGAAGAAGTATTTCCTTTCATCTGTCCTGAATCTTCCAACATTCAGCTTCACTGGAGTCCATGAGCTCTATTATTATGAGAAATGAATAAAAACTTTTTTATCTCCAATTTCTCCATGCCATGCATAATTTTATACACATATATCATATCACTTCTTACTTGCCTTTACTCCAGTGATCAGTAATTAGGGAGGGCTCATATTTTGTTCTTCTTGCACGTTGAGTGGAGGGCTAAATTACACCCTCCTTCCAATTTCTTTAACTTTACACTTGAATCAATTGAATCCCCATCATGTGGGATGTCACATGAAATTCTCAGTGAACAGGAAGAGCACAGCTAAGGACATTCTATATATGGAATGTGGTTTGTAAGGTAGATTTGGGAGGATAGAATGGTTTCATCTATGAGAGCACAGGTGAAAGCAGGGCACATATGAGCTGAATTTGCCTTTACCTCTTCCAGAATCTATTATTGTCTCCACCTGAATAACAGGGGGAGTGGCAGATTTTCAATTGCATAAGTGAACACATTGAACTCAATGGGGCTTACTTCTGAGAAGGCATGTAGAGGATTGTGCTGTTATATCACATTCCTTCTTGAGATTTGTGACTAAATTCATTCTTCTTTCTCAGTCAGACAATATCCATCCCCCTCTCTTTGGAGGGCACTGAGGTTGTTTCCACCATCAAAGTGGGAGTTTGCATCCTGAAGAGCAGCGAGTTTTCCTGTGCCTGTCATTACTTACATTTGTCAATACTGGTTGAACCAAGGAGAGCAACTTGGGGGATGTCAGGGTATCCTTGGCCTTCTGTTATCTAAATGCTTGAACCGAGTAATGACACCAGAGAGGGTGTTAAAAACACCAAGCTATCTCAAGAATGTGTGGAGGATGGTATCAACACTGCCAATTTCTCCACTCCTTTGCAGTCATGTGTTGGGTAGGCTCAGAAAAAAAGATGCTTATCTATTCTTCATTATGGAACACCAAAGCGGAGGTCTAGTGAAGTACTGCTACTGAGATCTTTTCCAGTGCTTTTCTTACAATCATTGCACTGAGTCACTTCCCAGGCAATTGGCCTGTTCTTGTGACTTCATTTTTATATAATTAGTTGCAGGAAGTAATTATTTCCTTCAGCGAGCAATAAAGTCTCACAATAAAGTGCATTTGTCATCAAATAAGGAGTGTTGTATTATGAAAGCAGAAACTGGGCAAAGCAAACCCAATGGAAATTCCCTGGGCACCCCTGCTCTCATTGAAGCAACTGCCCTTAAAATACAGAGTTTGCTCTATAGCTTGGTGACGGCCACCAGGAATCTCTGATTTGTGGGCAGTTGGTGAAGTCTAGTTTGGTTTGCGCCTGCTCTCCCCGACATAATCACCACTCTTTCACCCAACTACGAACCTCAGATACATTTTCAAATGGGCTTTATTAAAAGCTATCATCAAAGGGTTATTTGACTTTTTTTAAAAAAGAAAAGCATTAGATACACTGGCTCAAAATGCCTGACATGCACAAGCCATGAAGGAACAGCCAACCCCTGATAAGTCCACCTAGAATATAGCTTGTATTCAAGCTCTTTCCTGAAGTATGGCACTTTTCTACCCATCATATTTTAGTGGAGTGCAAAGACACTAATGAACAATGCATTCTGAAAAGCTTCCAAGCTGGAGGCATGTAATAAATGTTGCATGTTGTGCAAAGGACTAAAACCAGTTAACGGGCTGTATTTTTAATGTCCTTAAATGTATCCAAGTGCCAGGATTCAGTCCAGCCCAGACCTTGAACCCAGCATCTCCACAGAGAAAGGAAAGTATGATTCTCCAGCAAATCTCCAAGCCACCAGTTACCCTGAAGACCTTACAGCTCCTCTGTCTCTTTTGTTCAGCCACCAACAATTAGACTGGGATAGCTGCAGGATTAGTTCAGCCTGCGGATTTAGCAGAGTGGACTTCACTGGACATATAGTACCTGCCTTTCCCTAGGGTTTGCCATATTTCAAAAAGTGAAAACCCAGACACAAAGGTTGTTGAGCTTTTTATTTTATTTTTTGCAAAATTGCAAAAAAAACCCAAAAATGGTTCTGAGCTATTTTTAAAGGAAAATCGGCAAAAACTACACTGCCAACATGGGTTGCCATACATCCAAATTTTCCTGGACATTTTGCCGATTTCCACCCAGACCCTGATTCCAACTGCAGTATTCTGTTTATGTCTGGGAAATTCTGGACGTATGACAACCCTACTTTTCCCAGTTTCTCACACAAAGGGGCAAAGAAAAAGGTCCAAAGAGAGCTCACATAAAGGTGTGCTCATGGGGTAGGGGTGCTGGTAGATCTCCTAGATATATTTTGTGTTCATGTTGCTCACAGTGCAACAGTCTGGTGTCATACATTCCTTCTCACACTTTTTATTTGAATTGCATTTCTTTTTCCTTGCATCTGCCCAAGGGATAAATGAGCTATCATTTAAGTTGCATGGATACGATTGGGTTATTAGCTACCTTCCTAGTAAAGGTTCCCCGTGCCCTGGTTGAACTTTCAGTTGTACTGCTGAAAAATGTGCAAAAATATAATGTAACTGACCAATTAACCAAAAAATGGGTGGGGTGAGGGATCAGAGACAGGCAAAAAATAGAAGAAATAGTGCAAAGATGAGTTATTTGTGCACATTTTGTTCCTCTGTAGTTGAGTCTATAGTCACTATGCTGCCTCAATTTCATATAACGAACTGAAAGGTGGATGCATTACCCTTCCCCAGGTAATTATTTCTGTGGTCAATATTATTCCCATGCATCTCCTAGTCATTGCAAGGACAAACATGAATTTGTAACTCTGCAGGTGGGGGTGATATGCAGCAGAGAAGTGGTAGGCGGGGAAAGTGTTAAGTACTCTTGCTACTTCTCCACTCCAAATTTGTCCCTCCTGAAATGAATGATACCAGGACTCTGTTAGCCTGTTGATGCATGATGCCCCTAAGGCAGCAAAGAAATAAAGTTTCTTCAACCCAGTTTCGTTTAAAGAGCCGTAACTCAGGAGGTGTGTTGATTCGTAGCTGTGCATCTCACAGATTCTGCAGGTTACATCACAATATAGTACTCCACGTCCTGCAAACAAAACTTTAGTCCTGTAAAACTGCTCATTGATCCCTAATTAGTTGCACATCAGTTGTATGAGAGTGGCTGGTAGATCAGCAGGAAAGACAAATCATTTGGAAATAAGGGCTTCTGTAAGGGGATATTTTTGTGCTTTATACTTCAGGAACAAGTTTGTGAAAATTACACAGAACAATGAATGAGAATGGAGGCTTGCCTCAAAGTATCTAGGTGAATGCAGTTGGCCTTTGGTACAATTGGCAACAATTGAGAGAGGAAACGGAAAAGGGCAGATGTAGACCAAACAATGCTCCAATTCACCATGTGCCTCTTTGTGTGCCCCACCCAACCAGGAATGTAGTTATACAATCCCTGACTCCATTGCACAAGTGAAAGGTAGGTTTACCAGACTGACAAATGGGAAGTGTTTCTGCCCACATATAACTCTGGTTAGGCCCCAAAATAGGCACTCTCACTTAGCAACTCAAGACTCATCTGCTTACATTTGTTCATGAGAATCACAAACAGAAGAAAAGGAAGAAGAATTCTGATGTGATAAATAATAAAGGCATCTAACTAAACAGGGCGTTTTAGTCAGTAGCTGGTAAGCTTGCATGGTACTTGCAGATGGTTTTGAATATAGTGCTCTAAAATGTTTCTTGTTCCGGGCTGCAAGTTAGATGCTAAATGTTTGCCTTTACCTAAGCAGAAGCCCTCCAAGCAAATCAAAAGACTGAAGTAAGGTCTGAAGACTGTACTGTAGAATGTAGTTCTGAGCACTCAAAAACACACATTTTTAAAGAAACTGAATCACAAATACTCAGATCACCATGCTCATGGTACACAAATATTCTCTTTGAAACCTTCAGTGCATAGATGCTTTTCTCCACAGTGTTTACAAGTGGGTAACTGGCGTAAGTAAATACTTAGATATTTGGCTATCAGAGGAAACGCAAACGTTAAGAAGAAAGAGGAAGAAATGTAAAATACCTTTGTGTATAGCACATACTTCAAGTACATGATTTTCATAACCATCCACAATGCCTTCTAACTTCAAGAGCTCCCAATGGGTTTTGTATTTGTAGGCTGCAGAAATGAACTCATGCGTATTCTCAGTTGTAATACTCCATTCAACACTTTCTAAGGATTTGATGGGTCACCTGTTCTCAAAAAGGCACTCATTTTATGTCATTTCTGTGATGCTGACCTTAATATTAAGCACTTTTCCCTTTCACTTATAGCCATCCACCTGATGGAGAGCACCACAGTGAAAAGAACAGTTTCAGCACTGCCAAAGATATCCTGTGCAAACCTGTATAGTCTTGTAGACTTATGCTTGTCTACTGTTGTGTGGGCAGGGCAAAGCTGCCAGATTTTCTGCTTCTCCCACATATAAACTAAATTATGATTTATATATGGCAAACACTAAGACAAACTGGGAGTTCAGCAGGGAAATGTCTGCCTTATGTTTACATAAATACACTTTGTGTGTGTGTGTGTGTGTGTGTGTGTGTGTGTGTATACCTACACAAGCTCCTACTTTTCAAATGTTTTAACCTGTATGGATTTGTATGATCTTTTGCTGTGCTAAACTGAAGAATTTACAGCAACTACCATTCTGCATGAAGCTGTTGGGACAACTTGTGTGTCTCCTTATTACACAGCCATGCACAGACAAGCCAAAAAGGCCATAAACCTAACTGCTAATCTTAGTTGGCATAACAAAACTAAAGCTGATTCCAGCAGCTTCAGCACAGTCTTCTCTATAGGACAGGAAGGGGTATTTTCTTATTTCTCCCCTTTTTACTTCTTGTTTTCCTCCCACTGACTACAATTTTGGTGTCATTGCAATAACACAGCCAGCAGGACATGCACATCTCTGAACTCTTTCTATGGAACTACTGAGAGGCCTCTGACAGTGCTGTGCCATCCCACTGGTAGACTTCCCCCTCCAACTGTAAATTGGTACTTAAGCGTGCCATCCTACAGGAAGTGCTGTTAAGTGTCAACTATTTCCCCATTAGCTCTAATAAAGTCTTCACATGCCTATAAGTCGGGGCACTGTTATGGCTTTCCCCAAAGAATCCTGTGAACTGTAGTTTGTTAAGAGTGCTGAGAGTAGTGAAGAAGCCCCTATCCCCCCCCCCAACTACAACATAAATAAATTCAAAAACAAACAAATCACTGAACTGAAATGACAGTAAAGCTGGAGAGGCAAAGAAACACAGCATGTTTAGTGATAATTCATCTTGGTGACTGAGAACTCTGAAAATAGGCAACAGCATGAGATAAACTCCTTCCTTGGTAATGAATAAATGCATGGGGAACTAGACATCCTGTGCAAGCTACTGAGCACTGTCACTACCTCACCTCCAGAGAGCACTAAAAAAATGAATAGAACATTAAAAAATGAGCATATCAATGGAAAGTTATGCTAATAGTATTTGCAAATACCAGCAGATTACAAGTCTGGGAAACAATGCCAAAACAACAACAAGGAGAAGTACCGTACATCTCCCTGAAGCTTGTGGGGAGAGAGGCAAGGTTTCAGATGCAGCATTGTCAAGTGGTCTAAAGCTAAAACTTCAAAGCAGAAAGTACTTTTCCAATTCCTTTCATATTTATAATGTGAGAACTTTTATTCTTATTTAGGCAGGATGAAAGAAGTTCAGGAATACTACAGTTCTGTACATTGTCCCCCAGGAATGCTAACTCCTGTCCCAGCAGCAGTTTGGCAATTGCTTTATAAAAGGAATAAAGGACCTTCCCAAACTCCTATGACACATATTTTAACTCCTCCCTGAACGTGCCTCTCAGTTTGTCCTGGAAAACTGCCTTGCAAGAACAAGGTCAAAGAAGGGGAGTGAAAGAGAATTTCTGCTCCACTCCCTGTGTGTACAACACCTTGTAGAGAGAATCAGTTTAATAGCATTGCCCCTCCCTTCCCCCCCCCTTTTGCTTACCTTGTGACTGTGATTCATTTTAAATGTTTAAAGCACCCATTTCCTCTTTGATGCAAGGCAAAGAGGATTAATTTTAACCTATTTGGATCATTTGTTGTGCTGGCTCTTCCTGGATGGTGGCAGAGAGTTCATGTGTGACTAAATAAATCTGCTAATAAGGTAATACCCACAGTGGTAATGTGTTGCACAAGAAGAATTAGTTGCCACTTGAGCTATCCACTGTTCTCTGCATGCTTACACAATATTCAAAACCAGTAAAGAAAAGGGAAAAGGAAAAAAAGACTTGCTGCCATCAATAAATAGTGGTTTCTATGGTCCTAAAGAGAGCTAAGCTGATAAAACTGCCCTTCTTCTGTAATGGTTCCATAAGCAGGTATAAGCATATGGAGAAAAAATTCCAAATACACTGTAGTAAGACATTTCCCCATTATTTCTAATGAAATAATCATTGAAGTTGGTACTGTACAGGAGATGGTTTCTTTTGTTCCTTCCTCCACTGGTGCCTCTGGAGCCCATATACTAAGATTTGCTAGGAGAGAACTTTTCGCTTCATAGTAAATTTTGTCTTTCCTTCCTAAGATATGTAGATTGAAGATTGTTCAGATCTTATAGAAGACAACTGATGTGCACATGGAATAAAAACAGAAGCATTTCCCCTTGCCCAGATTCAGCTGCACCCTATTCGACCTCCAACGTCATCCCTGCACAGTGTGCATCAGACACACCTCTGCAATGAGCAGGCTGTTGAGCGTGGCTGCACTTGCAGGCAGGTGCTCACTCAACAGCAGACTTACACTACTAAAGACATCTTCCTGATGCCGCAGGCACTTGCTCCATAAGCTGTTCATTTTGGCAGCCTACTGGTGAAAGTAGGTATAGGGTTATTTTTTAGAGCGGGGAAAACCTAGAGGCTACTTCTTTCCAAGGAAACCTTTGCCCTCATTTGGCTCCTTTACCAACATGAACCAGATGTTCAAGGAGAGTTTCCTACAGATGAAATCATTTTATTGAGGTAAGGAAGTATATTTGAATCCAACCCACTAAATAGCATTGCATGTATGAATCAGGGCTGCCCAGTTATTTAAAAAGTGTCTGAGCTAAGTTTGGCAGTCTGCATTTCTAAGTATCTTTCTGCTGTCGCCTTTTCCAATAGAAAAGATGAGACAATGCTGACACTTCCAAACTAGAAACATGGTTATCCCTAATGTTTGTTAACTTATTGCATTTATATTCATTTTTTTCTCTAAGTAGCTGTGGATGGTGGACATGGTTCTCCCCCTCAACATTTAAGCCCCACAACAACTCTAAGAGGTAGGTTAGGCTGAGAGGCAGTAACTGTTTCATGATCACCCAGTGAGCATGGCTGAGTGGGGATTTGAACCCTAGACTCCCAGGGTTCCACTACCCCACACTGGATTCTCAACCTATGAAAAAATGTGTTCTATGCTTACAGTACAGCTTATGTCTCAAGCAGCTAAAAAAGGCCAGAATGAAACAGGTATGTGAGACCAAAAATAACCTGAAAAGGAATAGCAGCCTGCCTGGAGTGTTTTTACCTCAAACACTCGTTAAAGTCCTCCATTGAATCTGTTTATCAATGGGCTGAGCAGACTGTATTCTGCTGGGATATGAAGTGCTTCTAGATAGCCTAGCTTATCTCCCAAATCATTTTCCTATTTTGTTTGAATTTATTTGCCTTGAATATTGGATTTATTTATCAGCCTTGTTTTTATCAATAACAAGCAGCCTACAAAGATATGTTGTTCTTACGCTGCCATTTTAAATTATTTATTTATTACATGCCTCAAACCCCACATTTCTGCTTCATTTTGTCGGTGTTCAAACTCAGGGTCATTTGAGATTAGAAAGGCATTCTGAAGCCCATTTTATTACTTTGAAAGGCAAATGGATAGGATGCATTCCACAGAAACAGAGCTGTGCAAGAAATGTAAGCACAGCACTGATAGCTACAAGCAAAAAGTCAGGAAATACCAGGAGTTCTTCTCCAGAGTAACTCTTACCACTTTTTCCTTGTAAACAATGTACTTCAGCCACTTGAAATCCTGCCACTTGAACCCTGCCAGCACAAAGAGGGAATCCTTTTCATATTGCTCTGGTTTCTGGATGGCCCCTTCTGGGTATGTTATTCGCATTGTTGTCTTGCCACCAACATCCTTTTCAAAGCCTTTCACTGGAGCAGAGTTCAACCTACAGAGAGTTCAGAGAAGAGCTGCCAGTTGCATTTACACCAGAGTTCAGTTTGAAATGCTAGCAAAAACACAGGATAGAAACTATAAAATTAAACAAAAGACAGACATGAGCAAATATGCCGAGAGCTCGTAACTGCCAGTGAAACAGTTAAAACTGCTTGCATCCAACTTCTGGAGTTAATGTGTATAAAGAGATGATCAATTAGACCTGACTGAGCAACCAAGAATTTCAGAATTTAGTGTTTCCTGATTCTTCCACAGGCCAAAGTGAGAAGCTAAGCACTCAAATAAAGAGCCAGCCACTATTCTCAATACAAATATAAAGGAAGTTATTAGTGCCCATTCTTATCCATCTACACTATCTTGATTTTTCCTAGAACATATTGAACTGCTGGTAAGTAGTTATTCTCTACTAGGACTATGGTGTGGGCAGATATTTATCATCAAAGCTTATCACAAAGCATAAGTGCATAGAACTTTTCACCTACAATTTAGTTTGTGGTATAATCATGCTCATGAGGTAGTGCTAGCAAGACTGCCTTATAAACTGAAACTAGTTGTCCACAAACCAGAGCATCCCTAAACACTCGAAGATGAAAATTTTTGGTATCCAACTCTGGAAAAGGAGCTCCTTGAATGCCCTTGGGTACTCGACATATGAAGCGATGTCACCGTTGCACCACAATTTCCTTCCAACAGGAAACCAAGAAACTGGCAACTGGGTCTCTATCTCTTATAGTTCAGGACTAGACAATATCAGAATGGCTGTTCTGAAAAGCAGTAGTCCCACATCCTCCTATGCCTCCCCGATAAGGAAAAACATTTAACGTCTTGCCAGTGTGCCCCAGGTTTTCCCACTACATTTCATTAGCTGTTTGCAACTCAGAATGAGATGATTTTATGTCACACATTGTATTATTAGTTGCTACTGCGGAAGGGGAAAGAATGAAACAAGAAGCTGCTGTTTTTAGCAGCGGCCCCACATCTGCCATACTTTCTAATTCCAGCCTTAGTCTTTTATGTGAGGCATATTGTGCCAAGGACACTGGAATCTGACAGGGCCAGAGGTGCTGCAAACCTCTACTGCACATAGTAGGAAAAGAATTATAGAACACCTATTCCTCTCCCCTGTGTGGACAACTCACCTGATAACAATGTCGTAGTCATCGATTTTCAAACCCAGTGACTTGTTTGCTAGAATGCCACCATTTCCCACAATAACACATCTCCGGCAACTGAGACTGGGAAGGAAGCAGAGATAAGGGCAGTTGGGTAAACAGTAAAATCCACAAGCACAGAGCTCCTCCTGGTCAAGATCCAATTCAGGCACTGTAAGTATAATCAGGAGGCTGTACTCTATTAATTTGCAGTAACAAACTCTGTCAATTTATAATACAGGGAGCATAGCAACACAGGTAGCAAAATGAGGAAATGTTCTCACCATATCTACTTAGGCTTATTGGCTCAAGATGAAATCACTGCATTTAAATAGCTAACAAAATGTTTCTTTTCATAATGAAACAACTGTAAGGGAAGAGTTAAACAGTGAAACTAAGTGCAGATTTTGTTTGCACAGAAGAATAGTAACTGCTTAATTAAATACCATTTATCTATGCACAGGAAAATATGCAGAGAAAGGTCCCAAATAAACAATCCTTAAGAGGAAAATGACAGTTGTAGATTGTTAGTTAAAATCATGTTAGAATTCCTACTGCAATTCTCTTCCCTTTATTTTACTATTCACTTTGACATTAGACCTGGATCTGTGTTTAATCCAATTTCCTCTTGTCCTCTGCTCAATGGACTGGATGGTACACTTTGCTTCACTCCCTGTTACATACAATGGGCCAGTCAATTTCCCTTCACCTAGACTGCCTCACTAGGTTGTTGTGAGGATACAGTGGAAGGGGGGTTGTATGCCACTTTGAGATCATTGGAGGAAAAGTGGGACATAAATGAAATAAATAATATAAAAGCATTATTGTCCCATGTTGTCTCCTCCTTTTATACAAGATAAAATTCCCAATCCAGATCCTTCAACATTTCCTCATCAGTGCTTCCTGTAGTTCAGGAGAAGTCAAAGCGACTACATTCAAAGGCTCCTTTTTACATCCTCTTTCAAGGACATAATAAGAGCATTGTAATTTTAAGAATTACCTTATTTTTCCGTGAATAACACGCCCCCATGTATAAGACTATGGGGGGAGAAAATGGGGGGAAATGGCCCAGAAGTGTTGAGCTTTTTTTGGGGGGGGGGGATGCCGAAAATAAATCAAACGATTGAAAAACCCTGACAATCACAGCAGCAGCCAATCCATGGCAGCCCTTGCCGCAGCAACAACTCACCCACCCAATCGCCGCACACAAGCTCCTGCTTGCAGCTGCGCACATCCCTCCTCTGCACTACTCATGTATAAGACGACCCCTGATTTTTTTACATTACTTTCAAGTAAAAAACCCTTGTCTTGTACACAGAAAAGTACAGTAACTGCCAACAGGAATTGGAGACTGAAGGATGAGTAAAAACTGTCTATGTACTACACAAGCCACTTCCTTAATTTCACTCTTTCTCCTTCTTCCTCCCATTTATTGCTCTGTAAAGTCTTATATACATTAAAAATATTGTGTATTGTTGAGTATAACTTTGGAAACTAGGTCCCAAATACCATATGATTTGTGGTTACATTTAGTGGCTCCAACAATGTGAAACAGGAGAGTAGGAATGCTCTGGGATACCATAAATACAAAGATGTGTAGAAAAACACTGAAAACTGCCTCAAAGGAGTACCACAACTGAAGCAGAAAGTACAGCACAATAGTAGGCTGTCTGTAAACCAGACCACATTTCCATAAAGTTGTCACATCAGAAGTAAGACAGACACTTGGAAGTGCTCCTAGACAAGATGAGATGCTGATCGAATTTTTGGTTCAAGAACAAGGGTAACACTTCTTGCTTCAACTGAAAACTGCAATACTATCACATCACTTCAGTAATATTTCAAGTATATACAGTGATCTGCAATCTTGATTTAACTCATTCTCATATCCAGTCTGTATAAAAATGGACTATTATTCTTCTATTTTACTATTTTAAGGTAACTCAATGGAAAGGAGAATGAAAATGACTTGTCTAGAAGCTTGAAAAAGTATTTATTTAAAATTCTCTGATTTTAGGATGGGTTAACTCTATTCTGTAGAACTCCATATTTAACCTTTAATCTCTGTCTGTGTAGCCTTAATTCATTGCATACTTCCTCAAGTCTCTCTTATCTCTTTCCCTTCTATCAGTTTAATCTCTACCAAGGTTTGTGGCTTGTTTCTTCCAAAGAAATCACAAGTGGTAAGCCAAGAACAAACCTTGCTTACCACTTGTGGTTTTCCTGGGTGTGAGCAACACAACATGCCAGATTCTGGTTTGGTTCATCCATGGAACTGCAGCACTAGAAATGGGACATGCGGCCTGTTCACACTAAACCACTGTTTGTTTTAAACTATGGGTTATGACAGGTGACCCAGAACAGAGTTATCTCAATTTTTCTTGCCAATTCAGAATGTAAAATATGTTTAGTGAGGTACAAAGCTCAGTAGAAGAAATTGAGGCAAAGGAAAACAGCAAGAATTTGGTGCTAAGCTAGTATTAGACAACAACAATAGGTATGAGGTTCCACCATGTGCCAATAGATTAGTGAAGAATGTTCTATATTAAAAGCAAAATATTGGAGGGGGACGACGACAAATGAACATGTCTGCCACTACATCCAAGTTTGCTGCTCCCATGAATATGTGCATTAACAGCTCACGCCTCCGAAAGCCAGGTAAAAATTTCCATAATCAATCTTGCTATCAGCTCCACTGCCCCACAGCTATAAACATAGGGTTTAGAAGAGGAGCTGTTAGTGAGAACAAGCTGAACCTTATATTTGTCTGAATAAACACTGTGCAATTCTGCTGCCTTACAATGATACCTTGGGGGAGGTTGTGACAAGTTAATGCATTTGTTGAAAGATTGTCAGTTATTTATTTTGAAATGTAGGGAATCAAGCAGATTGCGGTAACACTAGAGAATAAAATGTGTGAAGCTGTCAAAAAAACTATTTTATAGACCCCATGGATTGGAACAGGAGCATCATTCCCAGCTCCTCGTTTTATTCCAAAGCCAAGAGCCCATAGGGAAGCAGTTTATTAATGGCCACCAACTCCCAGGGGCTCCTTCAGGCTCCCAAAAGAATCTACTCACCTGTCAAGGGCTGGAGTAAGACGATAATCTTTGGTTGCTGACAAGATGGCTTTGATCAGATTATCTGTTAAGAAAAAAATACATTGGAAGGGTTAGCTTGCTTCATTTTTTCCCCATAGTATTGATGAACAAAGACTTCAGGGACCAAGATGATTATTGAATGAATTTGCACTGGTATATTTAAGTTACAGCATAACAATTAGAAATTAGACAAAGGGCAACAAACCTTACATAAATACATTCTTTAGGTTGTATGTTATAGCACATTATTTTGATTCAGGAATATCCTAGAGCTAAAAATTCAGATTGACTCTGAAAAATAAAATTCTATTTCCAAAATGACTGAGTTTCAATAAACACAGGCACCTTTGAGAATCTATTTCTCCATTGTTTCTTTGTTACATACAGTGTCTTCCGTCTTTGCTTCTCTTTCTGATGTGTACCAAGTGGATATCCTGAACAATAAACCACATTGCTTTCACTAAAGACCTGCAGCACTTTCTACATGTTAGGAGGGAGCTACTTGCATTACTCATATGTGCAACAGGTCTATTCGGTGCAATCAAGGCTGGGAAACCATTTTGGCAAGTATGCCATAAGTCAACTCCACAACATTAGATGCCACCCTATGTAGTGCAGTTACAGGCAGCCCCTGGTAGACTAATGTGGTTTCTATCTACTGAGCCAGGGAGCAAACAGCAATGTGGCAATCTAGAGACAGGCAGATTTGTAGACACCCACCTCTATGCCATAACCAGAGCATTGGACTCCAACTCTTGTACAGATGTACTACAAACTCAAGTTTAGATTGGCTATTCAAGATGTACACATGACTTTTCAGCACTGAATCTGTTTGCGTGTCAAGACCCCGAGGTCACCCGCCCCCCCAATGATGAATAAGACACAAGGACACAGATATTAGGTTAATGGTTATTGGGCAAATTTTGGCCACAACTTTATTGGTTACAGAATGTGACTGGTATTGGCTTAGGCATTGGAATTGACCCGACTATATCTGACTCCTTCCTGCCATGCAGTGAGTCTTGTAAGGGTCAACCACCAATAGGGGGAGCCCCATTGATGAAAATCAACTCGAGCTCCCCCTGGGTTCCTGATGGGGTCATGGCATGGCCTTAGCCGCTCCCTGGGCTTCGGACAAGATCCACACCCCCGGATTCCTTTAATGGAATACCCTTAATATTGGAGGGGCAGGTGATGGCCACACCTCACCTCCCCCAACACAAGTTCAACCAGTGCCTAACTGCCAAACCTTACAAAGTTGTGACGACTGCTACAATGTTTAGTTTAGATTGGCTATTAAAGATGTACACATGACTTTTCAGCACTGAACCTGCTTTTGGAACATGATACTATAGTAAACAATAAAGAGCTCATTTTAACCAAGAACCAGAAGTGATGCATGACATAGCACTAAATCAGGACTATCGTGTACTGGATCCTGTTCTCACTGGAGGTATTTTTTCCCTTTTGTGCATTCTCAAAATAATGCTACCTCCTTAATTTTAAAAAGTAGGTTTGGATACTATTGTAAAATTTTTATAAATAAAAATAAATTGTTTCAACTCAAAATTGGTGCTTTTCATAACGAGTGAATATATCTGAATGGGTGATTCTCTTCTTAATTTTCTTTCACTTCACATTTAGGTAGCAGGTAGGTCTACAAAGCATTAGTAGTTGTAGTATTTTAGATATATATTCCACTCTTCCTCCCAAGGGATTCCAGGGCAGTGATCACATAAGCAATAAAACAATTAAAGCATCTAAAAACAATTCCAATACAGATGCAGTCTGGGAAAGATCTTTACTCAAAAGACTTGTTTGGAAAGAAAGGTCTTCAGTATGTGCCAAAAAGACAATGGTGACGGTGCCTGTCTTCAGTATGTGACATATATTTAACAAGAAGGAGTTCCAAAAGGTATGTGCCACAATACTAAAGACTGGATTTCTATATTGTGCCAAAAAGGTGGAATCTGCAAACTGCCTTGGGTGTGTGGGCAGAAAATTGGCAAATAAACGTTGTTAAAAAAATACTGTATGTTTTGGTTACTTATAATTCAGAACTGGGACAACTGCAAATAGCTACTGCGAAAATTATGACTATAAGGAGGCAAGACTATCAGGCACTGAGCTTTTCAACAAGTTAAAAGGTGCAGAAGAGTTAGGAGTTTGGCTTTGCAAACCACATTTAAACAAGGGAAAGACTTACACTATGAAAGCAGAATTATGCAAGTTAATGGAAAAGGCAGATAATATATAATATGCAAAGATTATAAGATCTATCTATCATTAGACAGTAAAGTAAAGAAGTGTGGCTGCTTGAAGGGCTGTGAAGAGTGTATATCCTGAGTGGAGGCAGCTTTTATCAAGCAGCATGGTAAATGGGAGAGGGGAGGAAAAAGAGAAAAAGTCTGACTTGGCATAAGGCTATTTCCTTCTAATGCTGCAAACCTTTTACAGTACAACTCCCACCTTAGCTGGAGCTCCCTACTAAAATGGTAGAGGCCAGACCTTTCATTTAAAGATGAATAATGGATGGGAAAGAAGACAATGAGAGTATAATCCTATGCATTTCACTCAGAATAAAGTTCCATTGAGGCGTGCTCTTCCTTAAGTAGGTTTTTTTTTTATTTTGAAAATGGAGGGGGAGAAGGGAAAGTGTTCTGAGCACTATTTTCAGTTGAACATCCTGTGAAGCAGTAACTTATGTAAACTGTGTGTCCCAATGTATGACTCATTGTAGGAGACAGCAGATAATTCCAACTAGCCCTGCTCCACTTTTTATGACTGGTTCAGGCTAGTAAATCTCAAGGCTCTAGCGCAGAAGAAGCCACCAAAAATTGGTGTACATCTTGTATTAGTGGAATAAAATTCAGGGGTGGGGGGGAACTCTCCTAAGGAAATTATAGTGGCTTTCAATAGCTATCTAATGGATTTTTACATTTTTGTTTTTATGTTTTCATATATGCCAATTTCTATAAGTTAATGTATTGCAATGGAGGATAGCACCATAGCAAAATAAACTGTTATGAAATGCTGGCATGCACATAAGAATACTGATTCCTTAGTGCTCAGGGAGCTGACTGAACAGATAATAACACAGTTAATATTTTTTTACAACCCAGGTTAGCCCCAGCTTATTTAGTATGAGTTATTCCCAAGTAACAAGGTCTTTTTCCAGCTTTCTAACTATGCAGGTTTGTAATAGAGCTAGATCACAAAATGATCCTAGTAAAATTCTTGGGTGCATCCTGTTGCACTCATCTAAAGCCAACCTACCCCAAACAAAGCAGAGATTCTGCCAGAGGTCCAAACCATACAAATTCCCCTCCAGAGAATACTCTGCTTCCTGTCTACAATGTGCTGTTCTTACTCCTCTTCTACATTAAGGCTAAATAAACAGCCACTGGGCTTAATGACTCAGCATCCACTTCAGGGATCAACAAGCACTGATGGGATGCAGTGTTTCAAGCAAGTTTGGTCAGCTTGCCACATGAGTCAGCTCCATCTAAGTTTATATAGTGTCTTTCATTAAAAAATGTTCCAAAACAGTAAGCAATGAGAAAATGTGAATTTTAGTATTTTATCTCCCATTGGTCTCTATTTGAAAAATTCACCTGAGCAGAACTCTGGCAATGAGCATCTGGCACCTGCACACATGCCATTAATTTGACTTCACATGGAACAGGTTTGTGAGACACAAGTCAAGGTGTAACGATGTTGTCAGGTGCTAGGAAAGCTGGTAATATTTGTGCTAGAAAAATCTAGACAACAAGGTTAGCATTGCTGCTTTAATATGCTACAAATTTAGCCAAGAGTCATTTTGTTGGAATGCTGGAGATGTAAGAAAGCAGCAAGAAATTATGGGATTCTTACAGCCTAAGAAATGCAAGAGTATGTTGCAGCAAGTAAAGAGAGGATGGGTGAAGATACGAAATGCAGACACAGATCTCTCAACCCTGTAACAATTCTTTTTCTGATATGTAACTAAGGCTGCATAACCACCATACATTTCAAGTGCATTTAAAACACACATACCCTTCAAGAATCCTGGGAACTATAGCTTGCTAAGGGTGCTGGGGATTGTAGCTCTGTAAGGGAGAAACTACAGTTCCCAGGATTATTGGGGGTGGGAGAAATGCATGGTGTGTATGATATCTAAATCTGCACTACAAATACCAGATCTTTTGGCAGAACAATCTCAACTGTTCCTGGGAATTTGCACTGTGAGCTGTCCCAGGTCCTGACCTACCTGACCCTGCTTGACCCTGCCTTAGCAACTTAAAACCAAGGTACCTGCTGCAGGATTCTGGTATAGATCAGCCTTCTCTAGGTCATGTTCAGCACTTTGTGACTCACAACTCTGCAAGAGGAGCACACAGCTGATGAGTACAACTGAAGTCAGAGTTCATATTGTGAGAAAACAAAGCAGTCATGGCACAAAGATATCCAGTGCCACATAGTTGCTCTTCAAATGAATGCAATCAGATGTAGGATGCTTTGCTCTGGAGTGATATATGTAGTTTTCATAACCAGATACATGATACCAATGCAGGGCACACCCAATTTATGATGTACCTGCTCTGAGAGTTTTAACTTCTTGAATTCCTAGATTAGCATAAGAGCAATAAATCAGGACCACAGAAAACTATGTAGATGAGCTGTAACACATGTGGAAAGACATCAAAATTGGATGTTGAGCAACATCCAGCTGTACATGGAACATACTTTTGCTTTTCTGATTCCTTAGGGGGTATTATTCTTGATCCTCAAGCTTCTAGGATTTTTGCCAGGGGCATGCAAGCTATTTCCAGAGTCTTGGGTATTAGGAAAAACTTCAAAGGGGTTTCAATAGAAGTTTGGTGGAAAAAAAGGCCAATGAAGATATGTGGGTTCCAGCTAAGGCCTCATCTCATCTGAAATGCATACTTTTAGGTTCATCATAACTAAGAAAAGGGTAACTCTTAGATAAGGGCGCTGCATCTATTTTTCCTCCTATCTTTGAGTAATTTTAGAATGCTCTCTGTTCTCTTGGGAAGTGCCAATCAATATTCATGGGATTCGTATCCCACAGAGTAAAAGGCCAACCAAAGTGGAACAAAACACTTTGGCTACATCATACTATGACATAAAAAACCAGGATCAAATATTCACTCGGCCATGAAGCTCATTGGGTGGCTACGTGCAAGGCAAGCCTTCTTAATCAAATCTACTTCATAGGATTCTTGTGAGGATAAAGTGGGGGACATGAACCACCAGCTTCTTGGAGGAAAGGTGTAATATATTATTATTATTATTATTATTATTATTATTATTATTATTATTACTAATATTATTATTATTTAAACTTATTAGTCACTTGTTACTCAAGAGCCTCCTAGTGACTTATGTCACAGAAAAATATATGCAAGTACATTATACCTTAGAAAAAAGGAGGGGGGAATCATAGAATATGTTAGTATTCCATAAAACGTATTAGGAAAATAAAATCAACACACCTTAGCAGTAATAAACAACATTAGCAATAAGCAAACAACAAACAAAGCAACACTCACAACCACTAATTAGCAGATAAACAAAAAGAACCTCACCCCCAACCATTCAATATGGTTAAACTGTTTGTTTGTTTGCCCCCCACCCACCCACCACAGAGATTTAGGCAAGTGGGAAACAGGTGAAGGGGATTGTCAGTGTTGGTGCTCCAATTGTTATTCTTTACCTATTTGCCACTTGCCTAAATTTCTGAAGGCGGAAGGCACCTACAGAAGGGTCTCTCATGTAAATCTTATGCATGGGCAGGTTAACTGGAAAGGATGTAGTGTTTTATTTATACTCTTTGACAATTGTTTTCATTATAAGATGGAGGAAGTTGTACCCTAAAACCTCTGTAGATAGCAAGAGATCCATTCATGAAAGAAACAGACTGCTGAACCTCATCCTGTTAATGTAGAATAGTTACCATGACACAGCAGACTGAAAAAAGGTTCTCAATGAACACAGGAGGTTGATGAGGGAGTGAAAATGGGAAAGAACTCCTGCTCTCTGAACTTCAGCTCCTCCAGACACAGATCTGGGCAAGAAGCCAAGAAGGAGGTGTAAAGACAGATAGTTTGGTTCAGTGCAAATTTGAATTTTGATGTCAGCATGCATCTGTATTTTATCAACAGAGATAAAGTATTATTTATATCAGCATGCCAGATGTGAAAAGAGACTGCTATGCAGCTAAAAGAATGTTTAGGGAAGGGAATGGCATAGATTGTGTTTGGTAGTGCTCAGATGTGCTTGTTCCAGTATGCCCTGGAGGTCAATACTTCCAACTGTGCATGCATAGCTTTCTACCCTGCAGAGCTCATAAAAGCAAACATTTTGACGTAACACTTGCCTCCACAGGAATGTAGGCATATATGTGAAAAATGTGAAGTTAAAATTGGTCATCCACACAGATTTTTCTAGGACAATCCCATGATCAGGAGCCAGCAGGAGCTGTTCCAGAAAATTCACACAGGTGAAGAATTCTGACATGACATTTTCCTAATATGTGCCTTCTCAGACATTATTCTACATAGTTTTATAGCATAGAAGTTTTTGTTGATTAAGCAGCATATTGACGTTGTTATATAAATAAATGAATAAGTTTTTTTCTATTGCTATTATTTGTTTTTGCATTTGAGTAAATAACTTAAGAAGTTATGGCACGTGTGGCATTTGTAACAAATTGCTATGTTGAAACCAACCATGCTTATTAATAATTATAAAATATACTGTAGTCTTCTGGTATGAAACCTAGTCCAATCTCAACACTAAAGTTTGGGTTAGCTTGCTTCTTGGTGAAGCCAACCCAGAAAAGGCATAGAAGAAGAACTCTCGGAATCAGTTTGACAAACAACTCACAGACTAAAACAATCTGGTACAACAGCTTGAAACTTTAAAATGTTACTGTGCAGACTATGTACATCACAGCCAGGGTGATCCCAAGTTCACAGAACAAAGCAAGTTAATCCCCCTTGCCATTTCAAATCAAACAGCTGAGAAGCAGACTGAAGCTCCTGAACATTTGCACAAAGCACTTCTCATGGTACACTTCCTTGACAAAGGTAGGGTCTTTATGAAGGATTAGCTGCCCTCTGATGCTAAACTGGCACATCCTCTTCTCAAGCATCACCCAATTTCCCCAGTTGCTGTAGTTCTGGCAAGCACCAGAAACTTCTTCTTGCAGTCTCCTTTCAACTGGCACCAGACTAGCCCTGACTGAAGACCTTAATGAGGTGCTGATCCCATCATCAGGTCACTATTATTCATCCCCAATGCATCCCCTGGGATAAGCAGAAAAAGCTGATGTAAGAATCCCAGTGACGTGTGATGCGAGAAGGTTGCCATTTGCCTCTCTCACGCTCCTAGCCTGTCAGCACAGCCATTAGGCTCACCAGTTTACAGAGAGTAATAATTCTTCCCTCCCACATATACAAACTGCCTTGGACTGAATCCTGGCACAAAGTTCTGTCCCATGAGGGCATTAAACAATCCATTCAGTTGTTTTGCTCCCACTGCTTCAGCTCCCAGCCATTTAAGTAATGGCAGTTTCTGTTTTTAACTGAAGAAAATCCAATATAAAACCCTGGATTTACATAACACTGTAGTGGTGACACAAGCTGGCAGCAACCTGGAAATGCAAAGCAAAGACTGCCAAAGATATTCAGTCATCCTGTGCCGAGGTTCTCCATTTTGATTCTACTTGGCAAAAGACTTGATCAGCTGCTTCCGAGACCTAAAACCACCTAGTACAAAGACCTGTATTCCTCTCTGTATCTGCACACCTTGAAAGCCAGCAGATAAAGAATGGTGCAAATCTCTTGCAGTGAATGAAGAGTTTCTATTTCTGGACAATTTGCACAGCTGTATTTAATCATCCGCTTTGCTAAGAGGGAAGCATAAGAGAAGAACAATGTATACAGCTTATTACATCTGCACTGACTGGGTCTGGTACAATGATAGGGAAAGGGTGAACAAATTCCTCCTTATACTAGGTACAAGGACTATAAGAATGGCAAGCTCATGCTTCCAAGACCCTCCCCTTATTAGGGAAACTAATGTCATTATATGAATAATAATATATATTGCCTCATATAGAGCAGATTTATTTACACTCAGTCCCGCTCCTACTGCAGTGTGAAGACAGATGCTACAGTGAGGCTGTTACCAGTTCCCCATGCACAGTGTTAATTAAATCATATCTAACAATACACAAGACCTCATGGAGCCCAATTCTAGGATCACCTTATGGTATACCCAGTATCATGAACTGAAGTCTTACAATATGGGCCAAATAATCCCAATATTCACAAATAATGCAGGCAAGTAATGTAATTTCTGAGATGCAGAATTAATTTCAAGTTTGCCATGGTCTGCATCCTACTCATTGATCTTTCCAGAGTGGCTACAAAAGGATCAAAGTACAAACTATGCCACTTTAGGTAATTAATTCACAGGGTCAGAGTCAATAGGTGTGGGTAATCACAGAGTCAGGATCAACTTCCTTTAACTGGTAATCAGTTCTATTTTTAAAAGGATAATTAATTTTCCAATTAATTCTTAGGGTAATCAGCTGTACAATTAATTCTTCAAGTATAGCAGCAGAGCTTGTGGAGGGCTGTTAAATGTCTTGATATGCTTGAAGGAGGAAGGAATTTTTGAGGTGGGAAAGCTCAGTTTGCAAAGAAGCAAGCCAACTGGTAATCAGACAGAACTAAAAATAGTGTTGATAGGAACTCAGAATAACAGTACAACATCCACACGTTCTTCTAATCAGACAGTGAATTTCAAATGAGGCCAGAAATGCACAGTGAAAATAGGTGAACTCGCAAGTGAGGCAGAAAAACGAACTGCTCCTCAGGGAAGGGGAGGATCTGACATCTAGTCAAAGCTCTGCCTCTCCATCGAGTAGAGGGTAACAATATCCACCTGGTGGTGTCCTAGTTCCCACTCAAGAATGTAGAATTCAACATCACACAATTACAAACATTTTGTCTGCACAAGCATTTCAACTTGCCACGTGATATTTCAGAGCCAATTTCAGGGGCCACAGGGTCATGTGGAGGGAAATGGGGGGGAACCCTGTTGCTCAAGTGGAAGTCTTTTGATAGGTTTATTGCTGATGAGGCTCGTTAGCAGTTGAAGTCCACAAGATGCAGATACCATAGACACACAGAGTATGTTTAACTATAGGCACCTTCTATTTTTTTACTTCAGCAGGGCATTTGAGCTATGGTAAATGAACTGTTGCTATCCTACCTTGTCCTTTAATTCCAAAAGGAGGTACAAAGTCCCGGATTCGTGCCCACTTTCTGAAGGAATCATCCAAAAACATTGGTGCTGGCTTTGAGAACCTGAAAAATATAATGAAGCAGAATCTTTTTTTAAAAGTGGGGAGGAACTCAATGAAGAGAAAAGGTTTTATTACCTAAGTGCAAATTGTAAAACTATGTGGCTCAGCAGCCAGCAATGATAGGGGGCAAATCAAACAGAGAAAAAGGAGTCAGGGAACCTGTGGCTCTTTTAATCTTAGGAATGCCCTTGCAAAGGATGCAAAAAGCTTTCCAGTATAAGCTATTCCAAATATGCAATTCGGAGTTCATGATGATAACATCCACATACCCAACCAGAAGCTACACAAAGAAAACCAATACAGTCGTACCTCGGAAGTCAAACGGAATCCATTCCAGAAGTCCGTTCAACTTCCAAAACGTTTGGAAACCAAGGTGCAGCTTCTGATTGGCTGCAGGAAGCTCCTGCAGCCAACTGGAAGCTGTGGAAGCCACATTGGACATTCAGGTTCCAAAGAAAGTTTGCAAACCAGAACACTCCCTTCTGGGTTTGTGGCGTTCGGGAGCCAAAACGCTTGACTCGCAAGGCTTTTGGGATCCAAGATACGACTGTAATCATACAGTTCAGAACATACAGTATTCCTATACACTATACCACAAGTTCTAGCAAAGCACCGCATAACAATCCTTCAAGCCTAATTTGGATACAAAAACTGAATATACAACATGCCATTCAGTTGACTTGAAAACTAAATCAAAAGAAAATTACTGCTTCTAAATCTAATACTCAGAACTGGTGTAGTGCAGAGGCTAAAACAGGTGAGCCACAAATCCTCCATTCAAATGTCACTTCTGTCATGAACTCACTACGTAGTCTTCAGCAAGTCACCCTTCTCAGCCTCCTAAGTGCATCATGTGGATATTAAACTTTAGAGTTGTTGTAAGGATTACAACAAGATAATGCATGAGTAGCAGTATACGAATCTCATTCAAAACAGAAGAGGCTGGTAGGAGACATACTTCACACAGTGTGGCTGGAAGATAAAAGGACTGGGGGAATTACCAAGTCCTGAAAATCATTAACAGTAGGCACTTGTCTTATCTCAGTGGAAGGCTTGTTCTATAGACTGGGCACCACAACACCATTTCATAGAATCATAGCATCATAGAGTTGGAAGAGACCACAAGGGCCATCAATTCCAACCCCCTGCCAAGCATTTCTTAGGAGATGGACCTCTGCAGGCTGAGGAACCACCAGGAGGGCATTGTTGGAATATTGTAGTGATCAGGCAGGATTATATGAGAGAAGGCATTCCCTCAAATAACCCTGCCCCATGCTGTTTAGGGCTTTATAGCTTAAACCTTAATCCTGGCCCAGGTGCATACTTTTATAAGTAGTGTTACATGCTCATAGTAAACTGTCTCAATTAACAATTAGCCACACTGCCAGCCATAAAGGCAACCCCAAATAAAGCACATTAAAGTAGTCCAAGCTTGTGGTTACCAATTTATGGTCACTGGGGCCAACTTACTTTGCACCAGAAGTGGCAACTCGTGTGTGTGTGTGTGTATCTGTATCTCCTCCCTCTCAGAGGGAGGAGAATGATAATGGGTTATGCTGCAGCAATGAATTTTTGCAAAGAAAAAGAAACAGTGAACTCAATCCTGACCTTTCCATTCCTCCTGCCATTTTCTCTTTCTTCTCTATGCTTACATTTACTCTCATTTTCACCAAGCAGCAATACCATATAAGTGTTTAATCTCCCCTCCCCTCAATCTCATAAACATGTCAATTCACAGGATTTAAAATTTCTGTCTCAAAGTGACACTTACTTACATACACAATGTATTTTGGTCTTTCTCTCAATTTTCTTCCCTCTCATGCATTTATAGGCATGGAGAGAACAATCAGACACATAATCTGTCCCCCACCCCCACCCCTAAATGGTTTGGTTTGAGTAATGTATGTGTATAGCAAACAGGAGATAGAAAATATTCAGAGGGGCTTTTGGGTGGGTGTAAAATCTATTTACTCTAATTTAGATGGAATAAATACTTACTTCCTTTCATATTTTGGGGTTCATTTTATTCAACAAGATACTGTGTTTCCTTCAGGAATCAGTCATCTGTGCACAATTAAACTTCTCCTTACACAGTCTCTAATTGTATCAGGCCAATGCTACACTATATATTTAAAGGATATTTAATACACATGGCTTCCCCAGCAAAGCAATGGCAAGAACATGGGAGAGGAAGAGCCCGGAAACACCAGCTTTTAAAATCTTTTTCATCTTTTGTCCTTTTCCAATTTCTGAGCAAATCCCCTGCATAACGTTTGATTTGGGATGCTCAAAATAAGTGCATAGGAGTGCAGTCAGAGGACAAGGAGATGGCCATGCTATGATGAAAAGACACGCAGGTTTGAAAATAGTGAAGAAGACAGTATTTCAGAAGTGTTTCTGTTTCTCCATCTTAAGTGCTGCAGCGGTATAAAATATGCACCTGTTTCAATTTTTCCTTATGCACAGTTGTGTTAATACAAGAAGAGCCCTGATGAATCAGATCAAATCTCTACCTCATCTAAGG
Source organism: Podarcis erhardii (assembly GCF_964252035.2). NCBI lineage: Eukaryota > Metazoa > Chordata > Lepidosauria > Squamata > Lacertidae > Podarcis > Podarcis erhardii. The sequence goes on along the minus strand of NC_138510.1, from coordinate 51,262,983 downwards.
TTACTGAGTTCATAATAGTTTGCTGTCATTATTTATTTTCCTAATTTATGGAGCCTAAAATTGCAACAATTAGTATGTGCAAATCTGCAACATCTTCATGGTTAAAAGGGAGTCCATTTACTTGTAAAGATTGGGAACCACTGGTCTAGAAGGTCATGGAAAAACTGCAGGGGAGGGAAATTGCTTCTTGTGCTCTTTCAAAAGTAAACAACAGCAGCAAATTCAATATCTGTGTACAAGCTAATAAACTATTAGACTCTGGAAAAACCTCCTGAGATGCCACTGACAAGATTTATTTTTCTTCTGAAAATTAATTAGTATATTTAATATAAGTTTTCAAAATCAATATATTGTTTCAGATACACAGTTTAATTCAAATAAAGCAGACACAAAATTCATAATACTGTATAAAAATGTAGCATACCAGACTAATAGAAGCAAAATATGTGCAGACAGGCCTATAAAGCTTACAAACAATGTGTATAATCTCCAAAATCAGTTTTCTAAAACACGCAGAGAGACAACTTATTTTCTTTGGCAACACAATGAGCTCCACCTAGTTCAGGCTCAACCACAACTACTAAATCCGGCACAAGAGGACAAGACTTAGAAATAAAATGGGCAGTAAGAATTTGACAAAACATAACAAGAATAATCAAGAGCACACTCACTTTCTCTTAAACAGATGTTACTTATATGAAGTGCTAATTTTAAGAAGAGCTGGTATACGGTATAAAAGAGTACTTAAATTTTTGTGACATTTATTTGTTTAATTAATAATTTATATCCCTCATCATAAAAAATCCTTTCAGATACACTCTTGTGGTTGTTAGTGATGATTTGTTTGTTTGTTTGAGAGCCAGATAGTCACTTTAGTCATCCTTTTCTAGGTTTCATTTGTCATCTTACACTGCCTGTTTCTCCAAGTATATTTTGGTAGCTTGCCCTAATCCTGGAGGGTGCCACATCAGACCTTCACCATTATCACAACTGTAGTCATACCATCAACTGGCTGTTCACACCACCGTAAGAACTAGATCTTGTTATCTGCTCACCCTTCATCCTTTTTAGTCTTCTGAATATTAAAGGGAAGAAGACGCCCATGAAAGCCAGCTGTCACACAGATGCCTGGATTCAAGGGCCAAAAAAACACACTGAAGTTTTAAACTGAAAACAAAACCAGAGCAGCACTTGTTTTTTTTGCTATGGAAACATGTCTCTATTTACAGAGGTCTTCATTTATGGATGCTCTAGAAAGCTGTTGGAAGTGACAATTTTAGGATATTTATAAAGAGAAACAACAACTCTGACTGAATTTAAATTTATATTGCTCACATGTTTTTAAACCAGTAGTGGAGAAAAATGGGGAACAGGGAATTGGTCTGATCAAGTCCAAGTAATGTACAGTGGTGCCTCGCAAGACGAAATTAATCCGTTCCGCGAGTCTCTTCGTCTAGCGGTTTTTTCGTCTTGCGAAGCAAGCCCATTGACGGATTAGCGGATTAGCGCTTTTAGCGGCTTAGCGGATCAGCTGATAAGCGACTTAGCGGCTTAGAAAAAGGGGGGGGGAGGGAAAAAAACCCGCAGGAACTCGCAAGACATTTTCGTCTTGCGAAGCAAGCCCATAGGGAAATTCGTTTTGCGAAGCGCCTCCAAAACGGAAAACCCTTTCGTCTAGCGGGTTTTCCGTCTTGCGAGGCGTTCGTCTTGCGGGGCACCACTGTATTGTGCATTTTGCCATATGAGGGATAATATGAGCTTTGGATAATATGAGCTGGCTTAGTTCCAAAGCTTGTTTTTTTGGAGATTAATGACTACTAGAGAGAAATGTCTTTCAGAGCCCAGTTTGACCCAAAATATATTTCTATTTTGACTTTCATGTGAGAGTCACTTCTCTCTGCCAAGTACAGCACCCAGGACCAGGGACAAGAACAGCTCTTGACCATTCAGAGTATTGGACACAGACACACATTAGCTTGCCGTTACAGCCTGGCTAAGTATTGTGAATGTCTTGGTAACAAACAAGAGAGCATGACAAGTTGCTGCCATGCAATACAAATATAATATAATGAAATCTTTCTAGGACACAGCTGGCTGCAAAATTAAGTCCTTTTGCCATTTTTCACAATGAATACAGACAAGTAGTCACATTTTAAGACACTTCTTATTATGTATTTTGGAACTTAATTTAGACAGAATCCGCCTTTCACATGACATTTTCAATGCAGTCACATTATCGTAGGTCTGCCTACAAATGAGAAGCAGAATACTAGGAACAGTTTGAAAGAAATTGGTATAAAGTCTAATCATTACCACTACGTTAGTGTCATTTTTTGTATTTAACATATTACTCTGAAAGCAGCTGGGCTGAATTACTATTTTTGGAGTGTAGTAGAGCTGATCCATAAACCTACTGGAGCACTCAAGGCTTCTAGTATGAGTGAGCCAAGGGGATGCAGTTTCAGGGTATTCTGAAACACAAAGAAGGTAAGCAAAATCTGAGGGAATTTACTGCTTACAATTTGCAAAAAGGAAGCATAAAGTAGTGAGTGAATTCTCAGTCTGTATAAATATGCACATGCTCTTTTGTCATAGGTATGCTGGTATGTCTTCCTTTCTCTCCCACCCCTGTCTCACACATAGTAACAGCAGCCAGACAGCCAAAGCTTCATGTTGATCAAATTTCCTTAGTACAAGCAAGCATGAAAGGAAGAGGAGGGAGGAAAGTCCATTGCTGGACACTGTTTACAATATTAGCTGGCATCAAACAGGTTCCGCAGGTAGCAGTCTTAACTGCAGTGATTATACTAAGAAAACAGAAGGCTGATGGTTGCATATTGGATGGGGAATTATGTCCGGCAGAAAGAAGAATGCAGTTTTCAGCATCACTATCCACAGATACAAGAAATAAACAACAATCAAATAGTAAGTGCCAGCGATATAATTCTTAGCAACTTAAACGCTGACAGAACCTGAATCAGAGCCAATATATTACTAGCTTTATTCAGGGCCAGAGGTAGACGTTATCTGAAACACATGGCCATGCTAATCCATGATTCTTTGTCTCTTGTTAACCTCTAGCTGAAGGAGATGCTTGAAGAGGCATCACATTTAGTATTTCACTCACCACTTACATTTAGCAGTCAATGAAGTGGTAAATGAAATGGAACAGGGACTGAGAAATGCTGGTCACGATGGCATTACATCACACATCTGCTTCAGCTAGATGTCACCACGAGACAAGGGAAAGAGACACGGATCGGTGATGGCCATCAAATTTAAATAATTTCCTAGTTTAGCTCTTACTGTGAAAATAAAAATAAAAATAAACCACTACTTCATGTGGCTGTATTCTTCACTATGCAAACCTTTTCCTGTTCTCTCCCTGCTGCAGTAACCATGTGCGGTTTTTCAAAACTGCTCTAAAAATAAGTTATAATCATTGCCACTAAGGCTAAAATAAATTCTGATTTTTGTAGAAGAGTATTATCAGGTCCACAAAACTCTAAAAATTGCTTAAGGATCTAATAAGGTTGATACCAGGTCTACTTTGCATATTGTAGTTAAACCATAGTGCTATGTGAATAGAAGCAAACCTAGGTTTACATGCTCCCACATCTTTCTATGGAACAGCTGCAAGGAGGAGATCAGAAGCATCTGCTTGTTAATAAAGTACTAACCAGATTTCATCATTACATCCAAACTGGGTAAGGTACTTTACAGTTTGTAGATTACAATTTATTAATACAAGCCAAACTTAAGTCTCACTAGCAGAGAACTGGAAAGCAGTCAAAGGCCTTGGTTCAGATATAATACTAGACTTGCATAGAATGACATATGCAAGTCGAGGGGTCATGTGTTCCCTCCTACTCTGGTGTTAATAGTTAAGTCCAAACACAAAGCTGAAGTTAACCTATGCTCTGGGAGAAGAAATATCATGGTGTTTTATGTAGGCTTACACAAAATGTAAATGCTAGTCTTATACAATATATGCAAATGTTTTCTGAGGTCCCAGGCCCTGCTTTGACCACAGGCAGGGGTGCAATATACCTGCTGCACCCCCATATCTTGAGCCATTCATTGTACCACTCCAAGACATAGGCACTATTAATCTAACGTTTTAAGTGACAAGCACTTGAAAAACTAGCCCTGCCTCTGTTCAGATGGTACTGCCATCTTATCACCACCAAGTCCTGTCACAAACCATGCACATCTAAACTGTTTTGGGAATCAAAGCAGAATAATTCATTTGGTTCATTTGGTTTGTTTCTCTGTAAACTCAATTTCATGTCGCTGGGGAAGGGGAGCATGTGTCTCAGTTCAAGTACTTCAAAGGCAGTCCTGTCACCCGTTTTAAGTGCATTTTGTACACTATGTACTAGAGCTCCTCCCCAAAAAGCCATTACTTGGAAAGTGCAAAGCCTATATTAATTACTTCTATGGCAATCTAGGCAGGAAACTATTCCAGATAGCACTCTTCTATTACACTTAACAGGAATTCCACTTGCAATGCATTAAACAAAGTCCAGTGTTGTTTCACAACAGGCCTTTCCATCTTTAAACCTAATGTCAGAATTTCCTAGAAACAACAGTTCCCGACTCTGTCCACAACATGAAGAAAATGCCAAAAATAACTACTCTTTTCTAAACAGTCTTCTCAACCTACGCCACGCACAGGACTTGTGAGACACAGGGCTGCCCATGTATTTTTCTGCCTGTTCCACTGCTTTCTGACTCTGAAATTATCAGCAAACCAACATGTTCTATAATCATACTGATTTACATAAATGCTGTTTAATATAAACACCCCTCCTGAGATCCTGAGGGGACAAATTTTTAAAAGAAAAATTATATAAACAGATATTTTACCAAATCAAGAGTAAGCTTGTAAAACCTCTTTATAAGAACAGCTTTTAGAAATAATACATGTGAGATGGATACACGAGAAACTGCCATGTTGGAAGAGAGGCAAAAGGCTCTGAAACAAACCCTTAAGCACAGTTTCGGTTTCCCCTAAATGGATCAGAGATAGGCTGGGGATTTAGAAAGCTAGCTGTGAGGAGTATGCCAAATGCTTTTGCAAATATGCAAAATTAAAAAGAAATAACAGCTTTTAAAAAGTGTAGCTGCACTCTCTGAGCATTAAATATAGGGAAGCATAAATTTAGCCTTCTGCATAGACATTGGTAGGAGAAAGGAGGCTTTCTGAATAATGGAGAATCTAGTGCAGGCTTTCACCATGTATTGGTTGTAAACAAAATACAATGGTACCTCTGGTTACGTACTGAATTCGTTCCGGAGGTCCGTTCTTAACCTGAAACTGTTCTTAACCTGAAGCACCACTTTAGCTAATGAGGCCTCCCACTGCTGCCGCCACATGATTTCTGTTCTCATCCTGAAGCAAAGTTCTTAACCCAAGGTACTATTTCTGGGTTAGCGGAGTCTGTAACCTAAAGCGTATGTAACCCGAGGTACCACTGTATGGGCACATCCACAGCCTCCTGCAGGATACCTTCTCCTTCATTAAGCACAGCCTGTGAAAGACAAGGTGGCTAAGGGAAATGGGTTGTTGTACAATGTGGCTACAATGTGCATACTAAAGCTGCAGTTCAACAACTTTCGCAATGCTGCAGGCAATTCCCAGGATATACCTCTTGGCTCACACACAGCTTCCTGCACTGTCTCCAATTCAAGCCAGCAAAAAGAAGTAGCTGCAGCATGCATCTTGAGAAGAGTGTTCCAGGATTCCATTCAATGTTGCAGAGGCTGGTGAAGGGCAAGTATTGGCTCATGTAATTCAACCATTTCTCACTGCCACCCTAGTGATTTTCTATTGGTTATCTCATCCGGAGCTTGTGGAAAGGGGATTAAGATCAACCCATTCAGTACATAGCTTTCTCAGCAGATGGTGGAGAAAAGAATCTCAATAGCATGTTGCAGGAAGAAGAAAAGCCCTGTTCTCTTGGCAAGTTTTCCCCATATTTGTTCTCAAGAAAGCAAATGTATTGATTCAACATTTTGCAAATGAAACTGTTCCTTCTCAGAATGGCTGGAACACAGCTTAATCCTAATCATTCTTATTTGTATAAAGCTCAGCTCTTCTCCTTGAACCTGAACAACTACTTTATAAAGCTTAAGTCTAGCACACACTTAACAGTCAGAAAGAACTGATCCAATAAAAAATTACAGCTCGCTCCATTATTTTGTGCTTCAGAAGCAAGAGCCAAAAATCTTATGCCCATATTTATTTTGGGGATGCTCACTTGATTAGGTACTAACATATACTGGTTGGGGGAGAGGGAGAAATGGCTTCAATTAGAAGTGCATACAAATATACATATTTTTTCTATTACCCTTGCTGGTACCTTTCCCGGGAAAATCAGAGGCTCACTATGTCAGGTTCCTATTGGAAGACCGGACAAACGCTAGAACATGAGTGGTGGCAAAGTTTTTATCGGTGGTTGCCAAAGCCAATGATCCCTATCTTTTGAACAAAATGCTTGTTTAACCTGGAGGTAGGCTATATGAATTGTGCATTGCTTTGTAACAATTGGTGGGGTCTCTGGACCGTAATACAGCTTGATTTGATTTGATATTTTTTCTATGAGGCTCTTGCAGAAGTGCACTTACTATATCTGTGGCATATATGTACAATCCTCTCTCCCAGAATGAGGTAAGTGAAACTGTTCCCTCCTACCACACTGTAAGGAGCAGAAGCTAGATTTGATTGGTTGGCCCTTGAGTTGATCATGAAACTACCACCCCTCTTTTCAGAATTGCTTTCCAAGAGTTTAAACATGTTAAGACTACTTCTTTAAGGAGTGCCACGTACTTGTTCACATGAAGATGCAAAAGGACTTGAGAGTAAGAGAAAAAACAAGCAAGCATCCCACCTGACCTGAAGCATGGGAGAAAGAGGTAAAAAGAGACAATCTGCATTCAATCTGGAGGTTGTACATGTATTGCTTAAGGACCGAAGGCAGGGAATTGTGGTAGGCACAGACTCTAGGGAAACCCTCATCACAGCAGGAAGACTCTCTGCTTGCAGGTAGATCTGCATGACGCCTACAGTAAGTGAAATGCTTGAAATACATTGCTTAGAAGGATTGATGGAACCAATCTTCCACAACACTAGCATGACTCAAATATGCAGCAGGCACCATCTGATTCTAAGCAACCTAAAGCATTGTAGCCAACAAATACCAAATATTCCACATCAGTTTTGTTTCTCAGTTGCTGTTTGCAGTAAAACACATGGCCCTCACTTTGTAAGAAAGCATCATAGTTTTCACTTGTGCTCACCAAGCCAAAAACTTCCACTCTGCTTTGCTGGGTCAGTAATTACTCTCAAGAATCCATCACTTTGTGGTATTTTTACATGGAAATACATAATTTTGCCACCTCTTTGGCTTGTACGGAAAAGCAGAAGGAAAGAGAAGAATGAAAAACCATGTATGGAATATGTTATCTGTATGAGACTTACAAAGAACTTCTCTCTCTCATGATTTTCTTGCCTTCTTGGACATAACTGTACTACATCCCAGTTCCTACAGAAAGCTACCACTAGGGCTGTAGTAAAAATTCAGTTGGGCTTGACTTTAAATTGAATTAAATTAAAATTTCAATTCTTAACTGAGATTTGACAGAAAATATATCAAAATGCTTAGTCAACTTACTAAAATCCTGGAAGCCACAAAGAAGGCAGTATGGAAATAATACCTTTAAGTGCCAGATTTAAAATGCGGTTCTTGCAAAATTAAAGGCTTTTGCCTCCAGTCAGCTGTAAAGCAGTGAGATTATAATACCTTCTGGCAACTTAGAAAGTTGTACACATGCAAGCCTCTTAAGCAGAAGGTATGGTTTTTAGAAATGTATTATAGCCACTTGGCAACTGGAGCAAAATAATACAGTAATGCTTTTAGTTTCAGATCCACACCCCCCCAAAAAAATTTCCCATAGCTCACTATAAAGTACCCCTTTTTAAAAAAATAATAATAATCTTGCTATATGCAAGCAGCTAGTTTGAAAACTAAATTTGACAATAAACAGATCACCAGTGAATAGTGACAGTATTTCTGACACATGTTTTTAGGTACAGTATCACACTTACATTTCAATATGAGTGTCCCTTATTAATGGTGCTGCAAGCTGCTTATAAAGTACTCAGACTCTAAATGGGTCATTAACAATGTATGCATGTGCAGGAAGGTACTGACAGCTGTAACAATGGTACTTGCAGGCAGACCACTACTTATTTAATAAGTCCAGTGCCGAGGGCCTTCTGGCCATTCACTCACTGCGAGAAGCGAAGTTACAGGGAACCAGGCAGAGGGCCTTCTCGGTAGTGGCGCCTGCCCTGTGGAATGCCCTCCCATCAGATGTCAAAGAAATAAACAACTACAGTATCAAACTTTTAGAAGACATCTAAAGGCAGCCCTGTTTAGGGTAATGAATCATTGTATTTTAATATTCTGCTGTAAGCCACTCAGATGGCTTATACCTCAGCCAGATGGGCAGGTATAAATAATAAAATCATCATCATCATCAACATTATTATATCCCACTTTTTGCCATCAGTTTTTTGCATTGCCCTCTTCAGCTTATGTTTCTGCTATAGCTCTTCCCTCCACAACATATTATCACTATCCTTGCCCCGCCGTTTCCTAATCAGTTAAAGAAAACCTACATCATCATTTTCTCAGTTTTTTTTTTAGGACCGCAGGTGGTGGGACTGGTTCACCTCCCATCCCATACCTTAAAGTGGTCATCCTATAAACCTAGTTGCTTTAACCAGTCAGCTATTGGCAACCCAAGCTGATTCTCACTCTCTCACGCTTTTGTATGGATGTGGAAAGTGCATTGATATTACTTTTCTTTTCTAAAAATGTTTCAACTGGCCTCTTCATAATTTAAATCACTCTTCAAGCAAAAACCAGTCCTACAACATTGCAGGCCAAAAGTTGACACTTCCAGAAGCTTTGCAGCAAAAATAAGGAGAGTACAATGGAAATACTTAGGGAACATTGAGCTACTGCTAGCCCCTCGCGGGAAGCTTTAAAAGATTCTTTATTGTGCAGCTGAAATAACCAAAAAGATGTCAGCTGATCTGAACGTAAAGCTCATATTAAAAAGAGATGTATCAGAAGTTGTAATGATTCAATTGCAATTGATAGCTTTAAAAGATTCCAAATGCCTTATATAATTAATCCCATGGAACATTTTAAGGGAGTCATTGGAAATCTTTTCCAAAAATGCCTGTCCAGCAGACATTTTCCATAGTATCAAAGCAAGGGAGGGTTAAAAGAGGGGGAAGAGAGAGAGAGTAATAAAACATCTGATAACACTGGCCATCTTTCTTATTGGAACTGAAAGACATTGTTCCCATGAGGCTTTGAAAGAGAGATTGGTCACTAGCAATGCAAAGTACTTCCAGCAGGTTTTCTTAGTGCTTGTTGGCTAAAAACAAGCATTCACCTAGCACACCAGGAAGCATCTGGGTTTGTTTATAGATCTTTATAACGCCCTACTTCAGCTTAAATTTCCCCTTAAAGCATTTTTAATGAATCCAAGTGGCATTTAGCATCAGCTCACATTAATGATCTAGAACTTCTCAGTAATTTCCAGTGAATATTTAAATTTAAGCAACAATTACTATAAAATTATTCAGTAGTAAGCATCCAGAAAGGTGACAGTAGCAGTTTTGCAGAAAACTGAGGAAGCATTAGTGTATTTCATATTTCTGGTAATAAATGTCAAAATTACAACAAAAAAGCAGAAAACCTCAAATATTTTAGATTCTTAATATGCACACAAGATCACAAATGAGCTTATAAATTCAATTAAATGCCATATTTTTATTTATCATCATCATCACTATTGTTATTTTTTAAATTGATACACTGTTCCTCATCAAGAGACGAAAGGGTGGTTTACAACATCAAACACAAAATTCATTTGCAACAAATAAAAAAATGCTTCCAAGATGTCAAGTGCACCTCTCCACTAAAGCATGAGAGCTCATGTTGTAGTTGCAGCCGTCAGAGCACGCCAGGCAGACAGTGGTGCACTATGGTTGCTGCTACTGCTTTGTTTGTTGTTCCATTTCTCTCATGAGAAAGAAACAGAGTGAAAGGACAATAAGGATGTAGGGAAACCATAATAATTGTTCTGATTTCAGTAGAATTCAGTGGTTGCTACTGAGTATTCCTCTTTGGGGGTGGGGGGAACCACATAAGGTAGCAGCTAGCAAAAGGAGAAGGCTAGGTAACCACTGCCATAGTGTTTGTTTTAAAGGAACCTGTTTGCTAATGCTCTGATGCAGCAGGAAGAGAAGCTGAAAGATGTTTGGAACCTAAAGTCCAAACGGCAATGGAACAGTAGTAGAAACAGCTATAAACCCCATATAATTGCTGTCACAGGAACGGCATCATTGATGACATTTGCCTCTATATATTAAGGTTTAGACTTGATAACAAATGACATAAAGATACACACTCGTGTGATTTTATCCTGAGAGAGAAGTAACAAAAACCTCTCTGGCCAAATCTGTTATTAGTACTGGGAAGTTTCATCTGCTATGGTTCACTTCACATTACTTCTCAGCAACTGAAAAACTTCTGATCATGTACATAAAAGATTACCTAACCCACAAAGACTTTCTCTAAATCCATGCACAGATACCAGAAAACACAGAAATGGGAGTGGAAATGCAACAATAAAGACCTGGAACCATTCAGGTTTTGTGTGTTAATTTGGAGAATCTATTTCACATTTCTTCTGGGATCCAAGACAGTTTCAATATACAGTGGTGCCCCGCAAGACAAATGCCTCGCAAGACAAATGCCTCGCAAGACGGAAAACCCGCTAGACGAAAGGATTTTCCGTTTTTCGAAGCGCTTCGCAAGACGAATTTCCCTATGGGCTTGCTTCGCAAGACGAAAACGTCTTGCGAGTCTTGCGAGTTTTTTCCCTTCCCCCCCTTTTTCTAAGCCGCTAAGCCGCTAATAGCCGCTAAGACGCTAATAGTCGCTTAGCCGCTAATAGCCGCTAATAGCGCTAATCCGCTAATAGAGATGCTTCGCAAGATGAAAAAACCGCTAGACAAAGAGACTCACGGAATGGATTATTTTCGTCTTGCGAGGCACCACTGTAAGGTTATTAAGGGTATTATCATGTTTGAGGACACAGCTAAGTTTCATCTTAAAGGCTAGTTACATTTTTCTTCACACTCTAGAAAGCCTTCAGCTTTTAGACCTAGTCATGAAACACCTAACCAAAACAGTCTTGGACAAATGACCCCTGTAGATCTAAATTCTCTTTCCCAACTACTATTAAATCAATTAAGTTGTGGTTATTCAGAAGTATGATGCAGTGTGTGTAACTCACACCTCTGGGCTTCATTCTCATCCCTGAAGTTTCAGAAGTCTGCCCAGCAACTTCATCCCGTTTCACAGGGATAGCCAATGTGCTGTCCTCCAGATGCTGTTGGACTACAACTCCCAACATCCCTGATCATCAGGCATGCTTGAAGTGTAGTCTAACATCTAGAGGGTGCCACATGGGCTATCCCTGCTTTAGATATTTCCAAGTGACTTTAAGAACACAACAGAGTTTGCTTATGCTCATTGTGTGTATGTATGTTTGTGTGTGTCATACATATCTGCTCCCCCGAGCAATTCTCCTAGAGTTTCTACTGGAAACACACCTCCCTATTCCAAGACAATTTATTTTAAACTCTTCAGCTTCTAGTCATGTTCCAGACTCCTCTCTCTCTCTCTCTCTCTCTCTCAATTCTTCAGTGCCATGAATGCTTTCAGCACCATCATTAACCCCAACATTCCAAATAAATGTAACAGACAGGAGTGGTGTGCCAGCAGTTCCATCTCCTGACCTTGTTGCATTCCAGCAGTTTTAAGTAAGCTAAATAGTGGGAATTGCTTAAATCATATTTCCCACTGTGACAGCTTTAAAATTCTATTTCAAGCACCCAGAGTCAGCCTTAGGCAGTTTTGTCACCCAGGAGGAATATTAAAATGCTGGTGCCACCCTTATGCGGTCTTGCCACTCTTCTGCAGACCTTCTTCTGCTACCCATTGCCTGGCCCCACAGCTTGATGACTGACCCTTAAAGGGCCTCTTAAATCTCTTCTAGAACTAAGAAAGCCCTCTCTGTGCTATGGTCCTCTGTTCCACTCCGTGATTCTAAGATGATTCCCCTTCAGAACTAACTTTCCCCAGAAAAGAACATATTCCAGAACTACAAGTGAAAGAGACAGCTCTCCATGAACTAACAGTGTTTGAACTTACTGCCAGGTTCACTGTGAGAAAGGGGAAAGCACATTATCAAAGACACAGCTGAAGGCATGCAACTCCTCTTCCCACTGCCCTCCTCTCTTGAGTCTGGATGTTCAGGTCTAACACAAGGACCTCAGTGCTGGATTTACGTATAAGCTAAACAAGCTATAGCTTAGGGTCCCACTCTCTTGGGCCCCCCCAAAAAAAATTAAAGGAAAAAAACCTGTATGTACATTTCCAAAATATAAGATAAATGAAATAAAATAAAACCTACATACAGCAAGTGTTTTGTGTTGTTTAGGCTCCTATGATGTCCGTCTGCTAGCCTGCTCCCTAAAATATCACTGGTTTGCTCATTTCTATATATAGGGTGCCTACATTCTGCATGGACTGGTTGCATGGCAAAATGTAGCAAAGGACAGCTGGACATATAAAGGGCCCCATTACCTTCAATAGCTTAGGGCTTCATCAAACCTGAATCCAGCTCTGAACAGGGCGGAGCCCCAATGTGCTGCTGTTCAACAGAAGCATGAGTGGGAGAGGAGCAAAGCACCAGTGATTTCAGTAGTGTGAAACAGCATACTGTATGATCACCTTTAAACTATGTTTGATCATTTAACTATGGTTTAAAATAATGTGGACCATAATGAAGAAGCTCAAAGATCTCTCCAAAATGGATGAATGGAAAACACAGTTCAATGTATGTGTAAAGTGATGCAAACTGGGGCAAGAAATCCTAACCACATATAAACTGATGGGGTCTGAGCTTGTGGTGATTGTCTAGGAAAGGATTCCTGGGGTCTTGGTAGATTGCTCAATGAACCACAGACCCCGTGTGCAGCAGGTGCTGAGGATGGGGGGGGGCGGCGGCAGGAGGAATTGCCAAAACTTTAATGCTTTTCTAGATATCTATGGTGGGACACCACTTGGAATACTGTATGCAGTTCCGGTCAGAAGGAAAGGCAACCTAAATGATCAGGGGACTAAGCAACTCCTCTATGAGGAAAGATGAGTGTGGGAGATACAACAGAGGTTTATAATGATGCATGGTGTGGAGAAATGTAGGTTTTTCTACTTCTGTTGTAGTTACTGGAACTTGGGATCATCTATTGAACCTGAATGGTGGGAGATTCAGGGCAGACAAAAAGAAGTATTTCTTCATACAGCACATAGTTAATCTATGGAATTCACCACAAAATGTGATCCTAGCTATGTTTATTCAAAAGCAAGTCCCACTGAATTTAATTTAGATTACAATTGTAGCCTTAAGTGGCTTTAAAGAAGACTCAATAAATTTACAGAAGATGAAGCTACTTATCAGTGGCTATTAATCATGATGGCTATATGCTACCTACAGAATCAGAATGCCTCTGAATACAAATCACTGTCTTCAAAGACAGCCTCACATATAACACATTGCAGAAGAATATTGTAGCCTATGGTGCAGAAAGCAGCTGACAGACCACAGAGAATTAAAAAGAACACACTTCCCTCGTCTCTTTGCTGACAGACGTCATCATACAGGGTGACAAAGTTACTAATATTTACTCAGTTTTACTAGGACTAGACTATTTAAAAATAAAGCTAGAGTAATTCAGAACACCACCAACAATAATAAAAACTGGCCAATAAACTTCTTCTAGTCCAGCCACAACCCAAATATTAGTAATTTTATCTTTCTGAAGGGGCTGGGAAATGACAAGCTGTCATTCTACCAAAGTACCCTGGGATGGAAATTCAAGGAAGTGCTTGTTTTCCACAACAGAACTGTCAGTATCCACAATGTTGTACTTGACAAATAGTAGTATCTTCTCTCTCAGTCACTCTGTAAAGACATCTCCCACCACTCTAAACCTGTAAGAACAGGCCAAGGTTTACCAAATGTAAAATAGATGTACTCTTAATCTGCAGCTTTTAAAAGAGCATACATTTTACAGAAAAATAAGGAATTCAGGCAATTACAAATGACAGTTGATCACATGGCTGAATCCTCTCCATCTGCAGTCAGCGTGGGAACCAGTGTTGGTAAGGAAACTGCAGCAGATAATGTCCAGCAGCTGTCAACAGGCTGGCACGCAAGCAAGTCCTGAACATAGAAGGGGAGGGGGTTGGCAGCTGTGGAGCCAGTCTAAGGCTCCAGGGTGCCAAAGCAGCATCTGTTAACTGAGCAGTGACTTAGTTCAATGGTGTATGCTGAAGGGCCTTGTTCAGGCACTTCATTTATCCATCTCCTGCTTGTATTTTCTAGTACAAAAATATGATACATAGAAAGTTTGGGAAGTAAGAGAGGCTTAACCTTCATTTCCTAGTAAAACCTGTTATTAATATTATTATTATGTGCCCAAATTCTCCCTGATTAATTCCAAGTGATAAATTGATACTAGGTGAAAGAGCTTGTGAATGAATGCACTACAGCTGCAGTGGGCAATAAATGATATCTGGTCCACTGAGGCTTTTCTTCTAGAAAAGCTTCCCCCACCTCCTTCTCCCTGAAATGACCTACTCATGGGTGAGTCACGACGCAGCAATGCAGGTCTACACAGGATGGTAGAGAAGCCTTAGCAGAACAGATGTGGCCTCCAGCCCTGAGATTGTTTATCCTTGCACAAGAGATATGTGCATCTGCACACACCTCCATCTGGTATCCACATAACAGAAACAATATTGGTTTCTTTAATCTGTCCACAAAAGACTTTATTCTGTACAAAAAGTTCTGAACAATTTGGCACAGTTGCTTCACTGACCTCTAATATTGTAGAAAGCTATTGCTGTTTACGTTGAGCCCTTCAGTTCTACTAGAGTTGAGGTGGGAAAAAGAACTAACAGTTTTTTTAATCTATTTACTTTATGAGTCACTTTTCTGCTTCACAACAGCTGCAAAGCACCCGGGATCTACCTTTATATAGCTCAGCATCTTCCAATTCTAACAGAAGCAACTTCTGAGACACATAAACAAGCTTACACCAAAATTCCATCTCATAAGGAGGAACTGTTTCTTCTAAAGAGGACATCAGTTTAAAATAGCCCAGGGTGCTGCACGCCAAGGCTGAGGCATGTAGCAGAACAGCACTAGGATGGCAGAAGGAATAGAAGACCTTGGGAGTTGGAAGAAGGAACACTAGAATAGCAAAGGTGGGCATTTGTGATTCAGATGCATTGGCAAACTTATAAGAATGGAGTACAAAGCTAACACATTTGACAGGCAGTAAAGTGCATATTAAAATATTGCCTGAGAACAGAACCCGAGTTTTGATGAGGAACAGGTGAACAATAAAAGCAGCAGTGATGAACCTTTACTGTTACTGCCAGTACTATATCTGGGTATCAGGCTTAGCTCAAGATGCTCTGCAAAGATCCTACTAGGTTTCATTCCAACTCGCCTGAGAATCGTCAGCAGTTCCAAAATCCTCTCTTTGGCCCAGTTCAGACATCAGACTATGATTCAACAAGCAAGTTGCTGGTACCCAGGTCCTGCAGGTTTATCTCTCCTGAGCCTGATGCCATATGACATCACGTGATGGTTAGGTGTGGGTGGTTTAAGCCTAGATGCGGCAAGCTTAATTAGGCTCTACAGCTGAAGTAAAGCTAAGATGCCTAGGGTTGCAACAAATGAAGAAGCTCTTTCAAAGAGGAAATTATCCTCCACAAAAATGACAAGACACATGCAGTAAGCAATTTTCAAGGATATTAAAGAGATGGTGTTTGCTGAAACATAACCCGGTGAGACCCCCAAACATTCTTCCTACCCCACCAGCCACCCAGCACCTTCTAATAGACAACATATATGGGGATTTTATTCTACTGGACATCTGACAGGATACTCATGTAGCCATGTTATTATATTATATGCTCCTGACCAAGATTATTATTGTGAATTACTTCAAAATGGAAGTTTCTGTGTTACAATCATAAAACATTTATCTCAACATGGAGGTTTTCTGTGCAGTATTCATTTTTCATCTTGAGAGAAACATGAAAAGGATGTCCTTTCTTTTGATGTGGAACCCAGGAATACTCAGAAGACACAGCTCTGACCTTTACAAAAACAATTATTATTCTCTCTCATTCTTTTTCAGCACACACAAAGATACATAGTGTGTTTCTTCAGGGAGAGATAATCTTCTCACTGACACATTGAGATGGCAACCAAGATAGGACACTATAACCTTAGAGTAACAACAGTTTGAATGTTCCACAAATATTTTTAGTTCCTGCAAATACCCATTAAAATCCTAGCTTAATGGAGTTTCACTTGTAGTTCAGTGCACAAGGCAAATATAAAGAATTAAAATGAGTGATTATGGGGTAAAAGCTCTTTCTCTTCCCCATGACAATATTCCTATTGCCGAATAAAGTGAGTCATGGCAGACTGCTTATGTTCTTATAAAGAAACAAATACAAGAAAAGTGACATCACAACATTCCATAATTAATATTGAAAAGAAATTTCTCTTTCAAAAGTTTATCATCATAGGAATATAAAAACAGCCTGCTGAATCAGGCCAATGGCCCATCTAGCGCAAATGCAGTCACACCACTGATCTGCATAACAGCTTAATGTTTTTGGCTAATTGTGTATGATGGTGTCCTGGATAGGGGTGGAAGGCAGGGTTGAGTCTGAGGTGAAATGGGACACGCTGCCCCTGTGAAAACATCACTTACCTAGGTTGTGTGGTGGCAGCGGAGACTTCTGGCAAGATCATGAGAGATCTTGTTGGAAGCTGGTGCCAATGACAGTGTCCTTTCCCCACCAGTGGTGGAGATGGCAAGATGGTTGGGGTGCCCACAGAGATGCTGCCTCAGGGGTGTCTGCTGAGTGCCAGCCCTAAGTGAGTCTAAGGCTGGGCAGAAGATCTGAAATCCAGGTGTATATGAATCAGGCAGGTCATCTTCACTGGACCCAAACAGCCAATAGGAACAAGTCTCTTACCAGTGTTCTATGTTCCTTGCTACTACCCCTTCTGGACAATGTTTCCTCAAGGAGCTCTGAGAGCCCAGTGTAAGACTAGGGATAGTTCTCACTCCATACTACTCTATGTGAGAGGATTTTACCTTTACCTTTTCTTCAGGAATGGAGCCGAATCCTGCAGGTGCCATCGCACATTACTGGTCTGGAAGCCTTCCTCTATGCTCAGCATGCCAACTGCCACTTCCCTTGCTGCCTGACTTCTCATGCTCTCTCTCTCTTCTTTCTTTCTTTTTAAAAAAGACACTTTGCATCTATATGAAAAAGTAACTGCCAAGCTAAATAGAATCTTTGCAGTATACATAGGTTTACAGAATATTTGTATAAACGTGTACACAAGCCTCAACTGTGTATATGGAAAAGTCCTCATCAATAAACAATATTGTGAATTAACATAGGTATAGACTGTTTCAGTTTACTCAATCCTGTTGCATAATTTACTTCTAATATTTTATTGCATCAGTTACTTCTTGTTTCCAACATTCAGATTTCCTACGATTGTTCATTTTTCTATGGTTATATCTTTTATTTTAAAACATCAGTTTATTTCCCTCTTGAGGCACATCTTAGGTACATAAGGTGAAACACACAATTTTCTTCCACAGAGGAACACATGTGAAAAATGTTAAATCCGAATGCAAGAAGTATGAGTATTTTGCATTCCAGCATAATACTCTTCACATGTATTTCTCCATGAATGAAAAAAGTTATACAGAATCAGTCCTAAAATACCTGTCCCAAACGAAGACTGTTCCAAAATATCCCCTGCAAAGCAAATCTGACCAATCAGATTTTTTCCTTACTGAATTCTTTTGAAAACTGTACAAGACAGTGCAGAATGCATAAGGGTTAGATTTCCTTGCCAAGTACTTGCTATTTATTGCCTGTTTGATTGCATTATGGAGACTTAGCAAAGCCAAAGCCTATTTCTGGCATTTCCAAGGTACATTCCAGAATTGTTTAAGATGGAAGGACATCAAACTATAGTTCTGAGATAATTATCAAGCTCACTGCTGTATAATGTTTACGCATCCAGAGTAAACAATGCAACATAGCAAAGTTGTAGACACAGCTACATGATCAAGCCACAGAAACATAGGAAGGGTGAGGGAATCCATACTGTACATCTAACAACAAAAATAAAAAGAGGGTGTGTACATACCATACATCTAAAGCACATGGCTTCCCCCAAAGAATTCTGGGAACTGTAGTGCAATTCCCAGCATTCTTAGCAAACTATTGTTCCTGTGATTGTTTGGGGGAAACAATATGCTTTTAATATATAGTGTACACATAATATGAAAGATTACAAAATAAAAGTTTATCTTATATTGTGGCAAAGATGCTATGTCCTTCATTTTTGAGATACAGGTTTGTATCTATCTAAGTTCTACTCAACACAGACCCACTAGAATTAATGGGCCTAAGTTAGTCATGTCCATTCATTTTAACAGATCTACATAGAGTACATCTAATAATAATATTGGCTACAGCTAATAATAATAATAATAATAATAATAATAATAATAATAATAATAAAAAATTTATTTATACCCCGCCCATCTGGCTGGGCTTCCCCAGCCACTCTGGGTGGCTTCCCAAAAAATATTAAAATACTGTAATACATCAAACATTAAAAGCTTCCCTAAACAGGGCTGCCTTCAGATGTCTTCTAAAAGTCTGGTAGTTGTTGTTCTCTTTGACATCTGGTGGGAGGGCGTTCCACAGGGAGGGTGCCACTACCGAGAAGGCCCTCTGCCTGGTTCACTTTGATGTGACTATCCAGTAAAACATACAGGAACACAGAAGTTCAAGTTAGCTATCATTACAAATAGCTGTTGATAAGAGTTGACAGCCATTCATGATTCTAACTTTTTTTTGTTTTTTTCATTTGATTCTACAAAGAAAGTTGAGGATGGGGTGGTGCACTTCAGATCATGGCACTGCAGCAAATGTTGAATTAGTGGTAATTTTTAGAAAAGGACATTATTTTTGGAGTGCTGTCATTTGTCACAGAGACTCTACCTATGCCTTATGCTCAATCTGTGGTATTATGCAATTTATTTGCTTCTGAGCCTCACTGTTTTGCCTTCTATAAAATGGATGCTGTGTTGTAGCTGCAAAGGAATGTGAAAGGCGTGGCTTGGTGTTGGTCAAGTCACTGTCCCCATCCAGTCCAGTACTGTTTCCAAAAGCTGCCAGCCAAATACTTCTGAAAGCTTAAAAGAAGGAAATGTGAGTAACAGAACCCCTCAGCTTGCCCATCCTCAGAATTTGGCATTCAGATATGAAGTTGTAAGAAGTTTACTTTTGGGAGGCACCAACTGGCTCTTGTTTATATGTCTGATCAAGTCCTGTGACTCTCTATGTAATTTGACTTCATCTGCAGTGCTGCATTTATTATCTGGTCCTGGTGTAACTTGGAAGACTAGTATGTCAAATTGATCAGCATCCCATTAACCCAAGCTGAGCACTCTTGAGGATTGGGGATTACCCCAAGCATCAAAACAGACCTGTTCCTGAAAGATCTGAGTCATCATGGAATGAAACACACAGTACTTACGTAGATTCACGGGAATCTGGACAGTTTGCACTACACCATTTGTAAATACACCAGATTAACCCCACCAACATGTTTTTACTTTGCTTTCCTCCTCCATCTACACTCAGCTGTTATCCTGCCTATGCTCTGAAGCAAGTACCTCGAGGTAGGGGAAGAAAAGCAAGGGGCTCAGAGTTTCATGAGCCTTCCTAATATGTGCCACATTGTGGTGAGAGAAATGGTGTAGCAGAATGGTGAGATAAGGTCAAGAAATGCAGGAAATGAACTATTATTTTTTAATAAAAATCAAGCCCTGGATTCAACTAAATGGTTGTGTTAGAGGGAGCCAGCACAATGAGTCCCACTAGCACAATGGGGCTTTCCCTCCCCCAAATTGGCTCTGGGGAGTCAGGAGAACTCCCTGAACAGTCTGTGGGAAAAGGAGAGAGGAGATCGTTCCATCTGTCAAGCAGAAATTCTTGAGCGAGCTAATGATCATGATAGCACAACACTAAATTCCTCCCCATGAGTCCTCCGCTTGTGCTTTTGCTCCACAAACTTCTTCCAATTGTTACAGTGATTATCCATCTGCTCTAGACACTACATCAGAACTAACTGACTCAAATTATCTATACTTATGAACCAACTATTTATTTTTGTCAGCAGAGAATACAGATTTGGGTAGTGATCAAAATTATTATTATTATTATTTTCATTTCTATACTTCTTTCTAATTTTAAGGGAAAAATATCAAAGTGGTTTACAACCTACATTAAAACATAAAATAAAACAATCTGGAATAAAACTTTACTGAAGAAAGTCAAATATAAAGTATACATTCAAAGGAACATTATTAATAGGAAATTAAATATTATCTTAAAGATTTCAAAACAAAACATTATGAAGGATGTCACCTCTTTCTAGTAACCAACTCTATAAAATATGCTACATTTTTTTTTTACAGGGGTGCTGGAAAGCTAACAGCACCACTCACGTCACTCATTAAGCTCTGTAAAACCATTGAACATGGCAGCATGCATCAGTAAAGCAACAGAACGAGGGGGGGATTGAAAATGCATCTCCTAAGAGATTGGCTGCATCATTTGTCAATTTAAACATATTTTGGCAATGAAATCTGGAGAGAGGAAAGAATTTACAGATCAACCACTTTCTGTATCTTATTGAATTTACTTGAGTCTATTTTAGCTGCTACCACTCTAAACTTTTCTGAACCCAAGGTGACCTTCAAAAAAATAAGCTGAAAAAGCTTCCAGCATATACAAACAGATCCTAAAACACACTGTTGGGAACAAACAGTCCTTGGAAGAGGGCAAACAATCTCTATAATAAACCGAGAGCAATTAATTTTGATGGGAAAAACTGGCTAATTCAATTCAGTGGGGCAAGCAGGTTACCAAGACAAGGAATAACTTTGCTTCATAAAGGCAATGGCTTAACAGAAGTTAATGACTTATTTGGAAATGAACCATACAGCTGAATTAAGAATACAGCATTGATAGCATTTTACTGGTCTTTTCTATACACCTATGAATACACACACAACACACACCAGGGTACAAAGAACACATTACAATTACAGACTGATCTGGACATAAGTAGTCCATACCTTGTGTATTCACTAATAAGTCCCGAATCTATCTCATCAAGTCAATGTTTTACCAAGGAGGTTATGAAGGATTTCATAGCTGCAAACACATAGATCCATGAGAACAATCAAGAGCAGATCATCGGAAGTGAGTTACAGATTTATTCCAGTGTACACTGAATCCTGTTCTTAACCTTGTGCTCATATAAACAAGCTTTTCTTTCCTGAAAATGTGTGGAAATCAGACTATTTGATCTGGTATGTGGTAATGTGTAGTTCCAATCACAGTCCAAGCTTCCCTGGGGAGCAAAAATAGCCCAGAGGGAGCAAGAGCCCAATTTTACAAACAGTATTTCATCTCTTGTGAAGATGTAGATTCTTTCGAAACAAAAGCTGGCTGAAAAGTTCTACCACTCTTCTCCAGCACCTGTAAGTTTCCTAGAAGTTAGACACCTTTTCTGTCAACTAGAACATATTCAATCCTTGACTTCTTCAGACAATGATAATAAAATAAAATAATAAAATAAAATAAAATAAAATAAAATAAATAAAATAAAATAAAATAAAATAAAATAAAATAAAATAAAATAAAATAAAATAAAATAAAATAAAATAAAATAAAATAAAAACAAAAATAGTCTAGCACTTCACTATAGTAGCCTAATCCACACATAGACTGTTGAACATAAATCAAGAGCAAATAATCTGCCAGCACCTGTTCTGATGTGCCAGATTGCTAGGTCACTTTAAGGATGTAGAAAAGAATCTATCCACCCTCTGTACAAGAAACACAGAAAAAATTCTTCATTTGAAGAGAAGCTGAATGGGCGGCCAGGGAGACTAAACTACACTGCAAGAGAAAACAGCTGCACCAGCTTTCAGTACTCTTCTCAGGGTATTTGTCAGCACTAAACCCACCCGAAATCTAAAAGATAAATTTCACACACACACCCTTCAAACAAAGGTTAAGAGAAACATAAAGGTCGCTGTCCAAAGTACTTGGGCTGCAATGTAAGAACAGAAAAGAATAGGTTGCTTTTGTGCAGCAAGCAGTGGGACAAAGCTGAGAGCACACATGCGCAGAAGGCAGCTCTGAAGTCTCTCATGGCCTTGCATACATATCAGCTCTCTACCACTTCTGGGAAGAGTTTGCAATGTGTTTATAGGATGTGAAACACTCTCTCCCAAACACAAGGCCTCTTTCATGATTTTAATAGTCATTTAATTAAAACAAATAAATTCAACACTATTAACGGACTACATTTCTGTTGACAGGCAAGGCATCCAATTTCAACTGCATCAAGTAGAGGTTCAGAGGAGTGATGTCCCTAATGATTTAGAAGGAAATCAAAATTAGACACATGTAGTCATTTAAGCTGGAATGCAACAGCAGTCGGACCAGTCGGAACTTTTCCCAATTCTCCTAGATTAAAAATCTTCACAGGCAGGGATTTTGGAATAAAACTCAATGAACAGGTAAGCCAGCTTCTCTAACCAGGGAAGTATCCTGCTTCTGTTATTCTTTACTTATAAGCTTTCCCCATACCTTTTAAACTGTTGCTGAACCTAGACTAGAAGGAGAAAGCAAATATCAAAGGGGGGGAAATGTGTTACTTTAAAGCTTAAGCCCATCATGCAAATACAATTATTTTGAAATGTATATCAGCCTTACATCATATGAAATTACGGGATCAGTAAGCACAATGGAATAAAAGTCTTTGGGTGGAGATTAATGGGTAAACACAAGTCTGCAATGAGAGCTGAATGCAAGAAAGGAAAAAGAGTGAAATTATGTTTTCCCTCTGCTCAAATCTGCAGTGGTCAGCTCTGCTTTATGGAGTACACATTGAGTATTCACTAACCACAAGAATGCAATAATATAATGAACAGTCTTAATTTAAAAAAATTACATGAACTGCTACCAGGTCACTGAGGTGTTGCTGGGATGATCACCACATGTTTCCTTCATATCTTCTGAAGAAGTTTGGGATCAGAGGCATTAGTGAGATAATGAAGAGCTCCTTTGGTCAGGGAGCTATAAACACACCTGAGGGCTCATCCACACGTCCATTTGCGCCACCACATTCCCCTAGGAAAACCCAGTTTAGTGCTGTATCAGAACAAATTGGTTTTTCCACGGACTGCTTTCTGTTGGCCAATGGCCAGCAGGTAATGGCTTTTTCCACCTGCCTTGCCCCACCCTACAGCCCTAGGAGCTCTCATAAGGGAGCTGTTTCCAGAGTAAGAACTGTGAGGGAAGAGAGACTGTTTGTCATTAGGGGGTGGCTGGTTTCACCTGTGCTGCCCCACCTCCAGCCTGAAAAACCTTCAGAAGGGAGTTGCTGCCACGGGCATTATGTGGATGTGTATTTTAATGAGCTGAACAGTGAACAATTATGAGTCATGGGGGTGTGGGGAGTGTGCATATGAATTTAACAGTGCTTAGTTTATTTTTTGGCTATTTTGTTAATGTTGTTAATAACGCTGTATTGATTTCACAGATGATATGTTAATTATTCTATATGATTTATGCTGTATTTGTGATATTCTATTATATTGTATCATGCTATTCTTATTTATTGTTTGTAAGCTGCTTTAGGATTCATTTGAATGAAAAGCAGCATAAAAGTATAATAAATCAATTCAATCAAATCAATTGTTCTGAAAATATAACATTCAACCAACTGCTATTCTCCTCAGAATATCTCTCTTCATCAGAGCATATTAATCTATGTAGCCTTTCCCCAGATAAATTCAAAAAAGTACTTGGGGACAGCAGGGTACAGATCCAACAAAACAAACCATGACTCAAGCCAACTCTTGCCTTACACTAGGTTCTAAGGCATTATCTTACACTTCAGACTAAGGAACAAAACAACCCTGTCGGCACTTTATACTACATACTCTCTAAAGGCATGTACACCACATTGTGAAAACAATATCCCAACATCATTTGCTGTTATTCATTTGTATACTGTAAGTAGATAATTCACCCGGTACTATTTTTTTTTCATTATCACAAACCCGAAGATGACCCAAACCTCTAGGCTTTTGTCTTTGCTATCACCAGCAATTTGTATTATCTGTCTGTGTTACCTGGGATTTCTCCCCTTGTAGTTTTACAACTCATAAAAAACAGGAACTCTTATATCTCATTTGCCCTCTGGAGATCTCTAGAAGCATTTCTTCTCATTTACATGATATTCTTCATCTTAAAAAGCTTTCATTACTTAATATTCCATCACTGTGAAATATTCCATCACCTGCGTCACAGGAAAAACCATTATATACAACAAGAAACTGGATTTCAAAATCAAGTCATAATTACTGAAGTAGATATGAGATCATTAGAATCACAACGTTTTGGATAGTTACAGTAGGCAATGAATTCATATTCACTGTAAAAAGGACTAGGTGGAATTCAACATTATGCTCTACTAATGCTTCCATCTGTGCAAGCATTGCCAGATGAAACAATTCCCCCTTGCCTCCCCCAAAACACTCTGTTATGGAGGTTTTCCAGAACCCTCCCAAGTCAATTCTGGGGGCATGGAGTTCAGAGATGGAGGAAGCTCCTTAGTGCAAGCAGAAGTCATTGCAAAGGCTTCCACTGACAGGGCTGGTTAGGTGAATACCACCCTTTGTTCCCATATGAGCCTGCCCACTTTTCCAGATGATATTCAGAGGCCCTGAGGATGTGGCTTAAGGCACCAGGCCAATTGGCAGACCAACCTTGCATTACAAAGATGCATGCAAATGTGACACAAAGGCTGACAAACAACCGCAGTCCCTAGAGACAGCCAGGTTGTACATCCATAGCATAGAGGAGGAATCATGCCATGGTGCATCTGCTGCAGCAGAAGCACCAGACACCTTCATCTGCCCCAGCTGCAACAAAACATGTCCATCCCGTATCAGTCTCTACAGCCACAGCAGGCGCTGTAACCTTCCAACAGTCTCACTTAACCTCCAAAGTCACACTCCCCCACTGTCTCCCAAGACAAAAAACGCCAACTAGGTATTTCAGGTACCTTTGCATTTAGAGGTTAAAGGGGGAGGGTGACAAAATAATGGGCCTTTTTGTAGTGGTATAAGGTAAAGGACCCCTGGATGCTTAAGTACAGTCAAAGGTGACTTTGGGGTGCAGTGCTCATCTTGCTTCAGGTTGAGGGAGCCATCGTTTGTTCAGAGACAGCTTTCCGGGTCATGTGGCCAGCATTACTAAACCACTTCTGGCGCAACAGAACACTGTGATGGAAACCAGAGCGCATGGAAATGCTGTTTACCTTCCCGTCGCAGCGGTACCTATTTATCTACTTGCACTGGTGTGCTTTCAAACTGCTAGGTTGGCAGAAATGTAGTGGTGTACTACTTGTGGAATGGTCCCCCCACAGATACATGCTTGGTGCTTACTTTGTTGATCTTGAGGTGCCATGCTAAGAGAATTTCTCCTAAGATTTGAGTGTCTATTGTGCTGTTTTTACTGGCACTACTATTTTACGGATAGGTATCTCCTTTTATAATTCCTTTTATAATTTAGAATTGTTTGTTTGAATTTAGAATTTTCGGTTGTTATTTTAATTTATTTCTATTAACTGATACTTATGTAAAAGTAAAAAAGAAACAAGCAAACCACAAAAGGCAGGATATAAATATTTTAAATAACTACGGTAAATGCAACATTTCAAGTCTCTGCAGTAGAAAGTCAAATTACAGGTATAGACTTCCAAGTCTGGGATTCTAAGCACATCTCTTTCTTAGAAGAGCAGCTAAACATTTCAGCTATATGCAAAGCAACATTTTCTGATATGAATGTAGATTTTTATAGTTTTTTCTTGCAGATAATAGCTATCTTTCCCCTCCATTCTAATTAAAATTGATCAGTGTCACAATAAGCCACGAATCCAAGACCCCTCTGTATTCCACAAAAAGAGTTGAACACTTTGCCTAATTTTCTCTCTCTTTCTCTGGAACTAACATGGAAATGTGCTGAACAAACCTAGCAGTTTTATTGTCTAGATACTCTCACCACTAGGCAAAAGTCCAAGCTCTAGAAATAAACAGGCAGATTCCCCTCTGAGCATATTTTGTGCTATTTTTATCAGATCCACTGATCCTGGCCTTGTCTCCAGTTATGTTCATCACTCTCACAAACAAAGCATGGTATACCACAAGTGATGTAAACTACAGGGCATGATCACTCTTCACGTGAGTATAACCATGTCTTTAGATGTTGAGTAGATGTTGCTGTTCAAAATAATGGCTTAATACCCAGGAAATTTAAATCTCACCTGAGTCTTGAATTCACTGAGCCCTTAAGCAAGCCATTACCCTCAGGCTCAGCCCCCTTTCTGTAATATGGGCATGAACACTATTACTGAGATTATGTGTATGAATCTTACTCCTAACACAAGATTGACAAAACAGATTGTAAAAAAAATGACCTGGTTTGTGTAATACGGTGCTATCTGTTCTATTAATCAGTCAATACCTGCTTGCACCATGTGAATATTTACTCGGAAGAAAGTCCCACCGTATTCAATGGGACTAGCTCTCAAGTAAATGTTCATAGAACTGCTGTCTTTTCTTTGTCAAGTTTCCTGGTCTTTTCAGGAACAGTTTTACACAGGCCCAAGGAGAGGGTGGGGGCAGCCCCAGGCCTTAGAGGGCTAAGCTGACCAGGGTGGGGTGGGGGTACTGCCAGGGGCCTGCTGGTCTTACGCTGTCGTGCACAAGACTCCCGCCTCAAGCCTCAGGCAAACTCTTTGCAGGCCTGGTTCGAAATCACAAAATAATTATGGAAAACCTAGGAACAAGGAATAAACTGGGTGTGATGAAATGTTGGTAAGCAGTTCACAATACTTTAGAACAGCAGCATGGAATCTTGTGGTGCTCTGAATTTCCATTTACCATAACATAACACAACAGAACAGAACATATTTTGAACATGTCCAGCTATAATTGCATCTTTCATCTGGGGATTTAATATGATTAGTTTGACTGAACACAGAGATTAAGTAGCATTAAGCACAGAAAAGGGAGGAAATGTGCCTGTATTAAACTTCAGTACAAGGAGACAATGGCTCAGGAGCCGAGAAAATTCCATTCCAAGTTATGACTTCAGTCTAAGGTAGCCATCAGCCTTCTGTCACTGTTATTTGCAAATTTCTCAGTTATGACCACAAGTGTCAGTGGAAAGCCCAATAAAACTGGAGACTCCCTTAATGGTTTCTGCTGTGGTATATGCTCTCCAGACTAAACAAAGCCCATAGTAGGCACTTCTGAGAACATCCATATCCAAACGCTGTAACATTTTCAGAGAAAAAGCATCGTTCAATCTCCACAGAGCTTAGCATAAGAAGCCTCCTAACTGCAACCTGTAAACAACTTTCTCCAGATATTAGATGTCCTGCACCTATTCATAGAGTTTGTAATATTTATACTAAAATAAACCCTTCATTTACATCCCAATACTGAATAAAATAATAGATTCCATTAATTTGCATTATAAACATTTTCCAGTGTGTCATAGCTTTCCAACTGCTTAATAGATTCTGAGTGCTGAGTAAAAAGGCAAGTCAAAATGGAAAGTAAGATGCTTGGAAGGAGGTCTAATTGGCTGGAGAGGGAGTGCCATTGTGGCAACCACAGGCACAAGTGTGTCCATAGTCTCCCCTCTGGCACCCATGGAAAGTCCCTTAATTTCAAACAAGAGAGAAGGGACTTCTTTTCTCCCTTCCACTGCAAACAGTCCCTCATTACTTGGTTTGAACTTGCTCACCTCTTTTAATGCGAGCACACTTGCTTCTGCCATTACTTCTGATTGGATGTCCTACCTTCTATTTTGGATCTTAATCGGATGGGGGGGGAGGGTATTCTGTGAGGAAGTGGCAGCGGATGGAAAATGGAAGACATTCTCCATTTGTCTGGGCTTCCTCTTCCTAGCCTGTCCACCCACTTACTTTTGCTTGTAGGCAGCGGCAGAACTGGGCTCACCAGGCCTCTTCGGCACAGAGTGGGGAGGATGGAACAGGGAGGATTATTCCTCATTTGCCCACCCACATTGTTTTGTGGCAACAGCAGCCTCAACACTTCAGCATGATAAAAAGTTATGAGGAGTAAAACGATCTGTCACTCATTAATCTAGGCTGGGCTAATCAACTTGAAAGATGGTTTGTTTTATTTAGGGCCAGATTTGATTCAATTCAATAGTTGCACCTGTAGGAGTTAGAGCAAAAGAGGTTCCCTCCTCCACACCAGCTCTAGGGGTCAAGAGAACCTCCAGAAGAAAGCACAGGGGGAAGAGAGGGGAGATCATTCCACCAGGCAAGCAGAAATGCATGTACTGATGGAAAAATCCTATTAGAGCAATGATTAATTCCAGCCCAACTAATTAACTTATTATTTGGAGAGGGGGAAGAAAATGATTGAGGAACTATTGCAAGTGTGCAGCAGATAATAATACAAAGCTGCAGGGTGTCTCTCTCAATAGCAAAAGCGATTCATGTCTTTTCAACTGCATCAATATTTAGGACTCATGGTGCTGATGTTCAATAAACCAGAAGCTGAAGACGTGATGATGGTTCTGATGATTACATGGCTATTAAAGTGTATTAGACAAATTCAAGGCTATTAATATGTTAGAAGAAGTGTTAGAGGAAGTGTACCTCTGAATAACAATTGCTGGGAATCATAAGTGAGGAGAGCACTATTGTACTCAAATCTTGTTTTCAGTCTTCCCCTAGGCATCTGGTTGGCCATTGTGAGAACAGGACTAGATAGGCCTTTGGCCGGACCCAATATCATTTTTCTTATCCTCTTATTACAGAAGGAAAAAATAATGAATCCATGATCCACTCGGTACCTGCAATAGCTGCTGTTGTTTTTACCCCACCCCCGAATTTCCTTTATCCTCTTCCTGGCTATATTTAAGTCATTCTTCAGCAGTGGTCTGTGCTACTCCGATTGACTAGATTGAATGTGCATAACTTTCTTTTTTTAAACACAGGATCAGCCCCTAACTGCCATCAAATCACAGAACACATCTGTCTCCATGGTCTGAATAATAAATGTCTCAGATTTTTGCTTCCCATGATTTTTATGTTTCAGTCTAGGGAGATAGATAAGATCTAGATGGTAGTTGTTGGGTGCATTCTCATGTAATAGTCATACAAATGCAGGGATATGTCATTTGGGTGCTGTGAGTGTGTCAGTGTGACTGGGTCATACTTCCCAGTAAACCTCATGGCTACGTCAGGGTTTGACTTCTGCAAACGTGAACCCTTAACAACATGGACTATTTGTTTTCTAGTTAAATGTATGCTTCAATTATTTTCTCTAGCTTGGTATTAAATAGTCTGCCAGCACTGCTGAGTAAAAACTAGATAAAACAACAACACCATGATCATTAATATCAGTGGTTGTTTATCATCCTAATGAAGAGCATTATGCAACTCAAAAGTATTTTTCTAGCATTTTAAGCATTAGTTGGCTAATATAAACAGGTACTGTGTCTGTTTTCCCTTTTTTGAGAACCAGGAATTCTCAGCCAGTAAAACTGTAAATCTCCACTAATTCATCAACCTGGAAAAGAGAGTACAGTATTTCATATTCCTTGGCTCTCTCACTAGTATAGTCATCAAATAAGGATACCGTGCACTAATTACTAGAGGGGGCATCACTGTTAATTAAACCCTTCTATACTGTAGAAGGTAGAAAAGCAGAAAAAGCAGAAAGCGAGTCCTAGAATCACAAGAGGGGGGAGGGAGGGAGGGAGGGAGGGAGCAAGGGTCATGCAAGGAAGATTACTATGCAACATAATTAGTATAAAACTGTCAAAACAGACTAATTCATGAATGGACACACCCTCTCTCCCTTTTAAAATTACTAAGGCTTTGGTAAAATAGGCGATAGTATTAAGCTGAACATTTTATATTAACTGAAAGAATTAATATCTACAGCAGATACTGCTATCTCAGTGGAGAAGAGTTGAGTTAATTTGCAAGGACAACTGGAGCCTTTGAACTTAACTGGGGCTTTAAAGCAACAAGCCTGTCACCTCACACTTTAAAAAAAAGAGATACTTGCTGAAACTGAACTGAAGGAAAAGAGATCACATTTTGTGAAGCTGCCATGGGCACATAATGAAAACCAAAGTGTGAAGAAAAACAGAAACATTTCATATATATCATTTTGAAATGTTCCAGGTTTTAATTTAAATGTGATACCCAATACATATGGAAGTTTCCAAAATGCAATAATTAAAATAATTGCTCACCATAAATTAGCTCCCCCAGAACTAAGGCTCCACCATGACAAATTTCAGCATCATTTGTCTTTTCCAACACACACTGAACTATCATCAAGAACAAACGTCACAGCCAGATTGCAGCAGCCTTACAGCATCTATAGTTGAGAAACAGGAACTTGGCCATATATGGATGTGAGGCAATGTGCAGACAGAAAAGGCCTTTCTCCATTTTGGTCTTCTGGAAAGATGGGCTCCCTGCAAAATATGCCTGAACATAGGTACCAACTCCCTGGGGTCCTGGGTGCCTGAGCACCCACAAAATTCCCCATGAAGGGCCCGGGCATCCACAAGGTCCATGGCAGGGCCATGCACGCTGCATGGCATCCACAATCCTGGGCACCCACAGTCACGGGGCCAAGCTGGCACACCTGTGCCTGAGCAATGTCAGTCGCCAAGCATCTGTCAACCTAACAGTACCTTAGCAAACCTGAAAACTGAACAGGTAACTAAGAACAGAGGGAGAATAATGAGGGGACATGACAGGGCGACTCCTGGTGTCCCTGCCTACTCTCACTCCTAAGTAAGACAACAGAGAGGCTCCAATGACCATTGTGCCAGACTGTCCCATATCCATCAAGAGGAACAAGCAATATACGGATAAGGCAAAACTACGTCTCTCCTTAGTGTCCATGGAACGTACAAGGTAAGTTTCATCTTGTGTTAAACATGCCCTCAAAAATTCAGTCTCCCAGAATATTCAGCAACATCCACCTTTCAGAAGTGGCACCTGCAATCAATCAAGTATCTTATAGTGCCTCATGAAAATATGAACTCACCCCTAAGTGGCTACTCTATTGATTTCCTTCCTGAAAGCTCAAACCCAAATGCTAATAGACGCTGCTCATCCTTTAAGGGAAAATATCATAATACCCTGCAGGGACTAGACCATGTGAAAAACGAACAAAATATTTTAGCTGCAGTTCATTCATTTTCACCTTTGTATTCTTGTTATAAAAGAAGTGTGTCTAGACATTCCATTGTTGCGCCCATAACTTAGGTTTAGCTCCTAGTTTTCATATCTCAGTTTCTAACACTGCAGCAAAGCAGACACATACTGCCAGCAGGATTTCACTCTGCAATCTCCCATGCACATCAGGCAACTGGACACACATCTTCTTCAAAGTCTGTCTAGTGTACCCTAACAGCAGAATATAACTCCAGAGCTCCTTCTCATAGCAACCAGATTACATTTTACTGAATTATACTCAAAACTGGATATAAAAGTGACCACCATCTTTTGACCCTACACATCTGTACATTATTCACTGCTGATACACAGTGAATATAGTCCTGAAGTCACATTATAAAACCCAACATTACCCATACTTTGTTGAATTCATCTCTCAATAAATCCACACATACACTGAGAAATGCTACCGGAACAACTTCATAATGAGTTATACATGTTTTGTCTCCTTTTAAAACAGCAGACCAGAAGCTCTTGACTTATGATGCGAATGCTCTTTGTTATTTCCACACAACTGTGAACTACAAAATGGCAGGCAGGCAGGCAGGCAGGCAGGCAGGCATGGCTTGTACACTGGTACATAACTGCAGCTTGTTTGTGAGCAGAAAATCCTCAGGGTTAGGAAGGGCTTTGTCGCATTGTGTACTGTATACCACAAGCATATTCCGTAGGACTGGAGGCCCTTGTATTAAATGTGGAAAGCCAGACCCCTCTTCCCAAAGAAAGGTCAAAAGCTATTCAGCAATCCAACTCTCAGATGAGCAAAGGCCTCCAATTTAGAATGATCTTTTCAATGAACAAGGACACAGCAACACGCCATTTAAAGCCAAACAGTGAATACTGGTTTCTGCCTTTCAGCTCCTGAATTCTCTTGTATGCTGTCAGATATACACATATATTTGAGAATCACCAGCGTCATCATACTATAACATGGTTCTATTTTTATCCAAGAAACAACTTTCTTTATAAGCAAGGCAGACACACACACGCATATACAAACTACTTGATGACTGCAAAATCAAGTGAAGAATCATATATACTTCTAAGAACCTAAAATGGACTGGATGGTGGACAAGGCAGCTCCTCTTCAACTCAAAGTCATTTGGCACCCACAAGCACATCTCCCCTTCACTAGCAGTTAGCATACAAAAATGATTAAGTAACCAGCCTTTCATAACACCTACAAATTAGGTACTTGGGGCAGTTCCCTCACTCTGCCTGTTGGGAGGGTCAGTCTTATGGGCACAAATCAACCTATCTTTATCAGTGCAATTCTAGGCAATCTAAAAAGATGGAATGCATAAAAAAGGGAAATGGGAAAGGAAGAGAAACAATACATGAATATTCAGACACAGTTGCATATTATTAAATGCTGTAAAGGATGACAAATATGATAAGAAATTATGCATGTATGACCAGTGAAATTTATATTTTGGAATTAATCGGTACTGTTTGTCCTCCTGTTTCAAGGTACAGTTTTAGATTATGAAATATGTTGATTTTGCCAATAAATTAGGTAGTAACTTTTAATGACATGAGGAGATGATGTTTGAAATCTTTCAAAATGTGTTAAGTGGCTTTGATTATGGCTTCACAAAACTAGCTTATTTTATGTTACTGTAACATACGTCCCTGATAATTTATAAATCACTAAGAATATAGTCCCCCAAATCTCTAAATTACGATATTACCTTAATCATCGTCATCATCATCGTACCACAAACAGGGGAAAATATTATGGTAGGAGTAAAGGTCTGTAATGCACAAACCTGAAGGCACAGGTAACTTACTTTGGGAAGATGGCAGTCATGAGTGCAGATGCATATCCAGGCTTGCAAACCCCCTCTGAGATGTTAGCATACTTTGATGCTAGTTCTGGAGGCCTGTGAAGAAAGAAAAAGAATCAAGCTAATCCTGTATAAGAAATGCCAGGTGTGTCACCTTTTATCAATTGTTTTTCCTCAAATAGTTAAGAGCAGCAACAGGGGGGGAGTAAAACAAATAAGAATGTGATAGCATTGAGCACCTAATATGTTCCCTGCCATTATAGGACTTTAGACACCAAGAAAGGTAAAGAAGGGGATCTCATATGCTATTTTAAACTTGAGCTTTCCAAAAAAGATGGAGGTAAGTAGCAACAAAGAATCTCTTGTCAGACTGTTTTTCTGTTGCATGACAGATCTACATGCCTTGTGAAGTTACTATTTGCAGAGCAAGTCTAACCAAATTACCACAAATTTCTACCAGCCAGTGTGGGAATGGAGGCAGTTGACATTTCTCTATCACAGGCACAACATTGTTTCCCAAGTTCATTTTCTAATTGCTTGTCCTCTCTCACAATCAATGTCTTTACATTCTAAGAAAAAGCATTGTGGTCGAGCAGCTAATGTTTCTGCTAGGCCTGAGGAGAATGAAGTACTTTTAAACAGCCACTTGCTATGTGAGTCAAACAAACTGGATTTTGTGTCTGCCATTTTATCACCAAAAACTCCCAAGTTACCATACTTAACTCTAAGGGGCTACATATTGCAACCTTTATAATTGTAGCTATTGGGGGCATTAATTTCTGCCTTAATTCCTCTCCTTTCAAGGTTTTATTGAAAATACAAAAAGAATATTGGCCACATAATAATTGTAACCTGTTACTTATATACCTTTTGTAAAATGGTTGCTCTATACCTTTAAAGGTTTGGATTTAAACCTGATCCTGAGTTATCAACACCAACACAAATTAACAAATCATAGATTTCTTTCTTTCTTAAGATTTAAAGCAGTAAGAAAGCAAAGCAATCTCTCAGGATCACAGTTACCACAGCAACTGCACTTCTGATTATATGGGCTCCATCTCAACCTGTATAAATATTTAAACTACCATCTTTAATAAAGCTGAAGGCCAGCTAAGGTATCACAGCATAACTTATCCCCAAATGCAGTGAAAAGCCTGACTGCATGTGCAGGAAGCAGCACTATTCAAGAGAGAGGTCATTCTTTGAGGAAGTCTTAGCAGAATCTATACATGACAGACATTTTCATTGTTTGAGACAATACTGAACGGCATATATAGGTAGTGAATAGAACTGAAGTTAAATTTTCATTTTAGATTTTGCCCTGGATAGTGTCCCACCTATAATACAAATATTCCAGAAATAACAGAGAGGGGAGCATCACTGTACAACAGAAATTCAGATTTTGGGAGGAAATTGGGTTCTCTGCCTTGTGTGAGTGGGGTACTAGTGAAAAGCCACCATTGGATACAACCATTATGTTATTTGCATTCATTATTTAAAGCCCATACAACTGGGAATATCCTTCTATTTGAGGAGCTAAGACCAACAGAGAAAAAAAGCCATTAACACCACATCCTATTATCCATTCAAAATGTCTACACTGACACAAAATATCTAGCACAATGCATAAAGATGTATTCCCCTAGCTTGTCCGTAAAGTTTTCTAAAAAATTAAATTCAAAATGCCAAAGTATATTCTGTACAGATCCTAAAAAGGATTAATATCCTTGAGTAAATCCTTTCTTGACTAGTGATGACTTGCTGGTGCCATACTAGGAACAAATGTGCTCATGTACCATAAAACCCACAATTACTCCCAAAGTCATTGAAGTCAGAGACAAACTTATTAAACTTTTTCAAATGTAGTAAAAGTTTGTGTTCCAAAGTGCCACAAGCAAGGCTAGGCTTGCAACCCAACCACAGCTGCCAGCTCCATTTGCTTAGCACTACTCATACCCCATTCTGTAGATATACTTAGGTCAGTCTTTCATAGTTTTCCAAGCACTGTTCTCTTTATCTGAGAGTATTTATTTGTCAAGTCCTATTAACCACTACAGATCTCAATCTTTATTAAACTATCACAAAGACATTCACAGCCAGCTTTGAAAACTTACGTAATACATATAGCTAATAACCTGAACCACATCAGAGAAAACGCCGCAGAGGAAGGAAAAGACTGCTTCCCCACAGCACCTTGAAGGCATTATGCAACCGGGACGGTCATATATCAAGGTGCCAAAGGAAGGATATTTCAGACAGATCCTCACAGAGAGCCAAAACCCAGCCATGGATTCCAAACCATGTACACTAATATTTTACATTAATGTAAAAAAGGAAATAAAAACAAGGTACACTAGCATCTTATGACATTAATTAAAACATTTACAGTACAGTATTACCACTGTCAACTGTAAATGGCACCACAATAGTACAATGCAGATTACAATAACTAAAGATAAGAACAACCTAGTGATTCCTAACACTTTGATTCTTTGCTATACTTACACCCTGATTCTATTTGCCTTGTCAACAGATAAACTTCTCTAAGTGTTCTTCCTTTTTGAATGGGAACCTTTGGTACCTTCTAGCTCCCTAAAGCAGAAGAAACGCTAAATACAATACTGAATAGTTTTGAAATCTTATCAGCTATGCAGTCCCATGTGCTAGGACTGGAGACTTTTTCAGTTGTCCTGTTTAAGTGGGACAGTGTTGACAGCCAGGTTGCTCACCGGGGCAAGATGGTTTGTACACATAATACCAATCCTGGTCGGACTGCAACCAGACTATTTCTGGGCCCAATTCAAAGTGCTGGCTTTGATCTATAAAGCTTTAATGGCTCAAGACTGCCTCACCCCATATGAACTGACCCAAACACTGCAATCATCACCTGAGGCCCTTCTTCGTGTTCCACCTAAACGAGAGGTCCAAAGGGTGGCAACATAAGAATGGGCCTTTTTTGTGGTGGCTCCTCATTTGTATAATGCTCTCCCCAGGGAGACTCACCTGGCGCCTTCATTACATATGTTTAGGCACCTGATGAAAATGTTCCTCTACAACCAGATCTTTGGCTATTTAAACAATTTATGGCCTCTCTCTCGCTCTCTCTTTGTGTGTGTGTGTGTGTGTGTGTGTGTGTGTGCGTGTGTGTGTGTGTGTGTGTTATTGGTTTTCTTTGTTACTATATTACATATTTTTGTATTTTTATATTGCAAATCATGCTGTGATCCTCAGATGAAGGGTGGTATCCATACTATAGATAGATTATACATGTAAATATTTAAATATAAGTAAGTAAATATTTAGTGTGACAAGAGAACCCTGTTCTGGGCCTGGGTGGTCATAGTTATTTCCAACATAGTTGGGGAATAGCATCTTGGACAGCAACTGAAAAGCAGGGGTTATATTTCAAGCTAGGCCCAGCCTATTGATCACTATTCTGGGGCAGGCTGAGGCCTACTGTGATCTAGTTGAGATTACTGCATTGCAGGGTTGGACTAGATGAACCTCGGGATCCCTTCCAATTTAGCAATTCTATGATTCTATTTTATTGTTAGCAGTATTCCTTCCCACTGGGAAGTAACATATATAACTAGTATCAGTATAGGAAATCAACATTTATCTCCCTTTCCTCCCACTGTGCTTTCCATTTTTTCATGTGCTGTTTTCCCTAACAGCTTCAGGCAGCTTCATCTCCCTCCACCCCATCATCAGAGGTTAAAGCCTTCTGGAGCCTGCTCTGCAAGAAACAGACTTTGGGCCTCAAGACTGGAGATTTGACACCCACTGTGTTAAACTATTTGTTTGGTTTTTGCAATATTTATTACAGATGGTTTCAGAATTCAAAGACACTTCTTTAAATATATACTTCCTTGGAACCTGTTTACAGTTTTCACCAAACAAAGCTTTTATGTCTATTCAGACTGTTTTATTATATTGCAATTATCACTTTTTATTTTATAGAAAAGCCCCCAAGTGGTGGATGATAGGCTGATTATTTGTTAAAGTAAGCATCTGGTAGGTACATCCCTGCCAATACACATTTTTAATCAGATTTTTTTTTAAAAAAAGCAACAACACTTTTTAGTTTCCATTTCCATTTGCAAGCCTGTCACCGTTCCTGTGTTGGGAGCTTCAAAATCAGCTCCAGCTACGCCATGTTTCCTACAACACAAAGAATAGCAGCCCTCCCTCCTCATCCCAACAAACCTACCACTATCATATACTACACATAGGTCAGGGCCTAACTAAGAAATCAAAGCAAATTTAATCCCCATTGCAATGTCATTTCATAATTCTAGATCTGCCTCTGACTTGCAAGATCCCATACTGGAAAATAGCTGGGATCTTCAAAGCAGTAGTGAGTTACGGGGGAACCTACAAATTGCATAGTAATATAATCAGACTTCATGCAAGAGGCAAGACTCAAAAAGACACAGACGAGATGGAGATTAATGTGAATTCTATTATCTTTGAGAGGGTTGAGAGCTAATCTGCCCCAACAGCAATAGTCATGTTATCATGTTAAAACAGAAGCTACTGCCCTGCCAAAACCAAGCATTCTGGAGCTTTCCCTCTGGCAAATAAGATGCCTATCATCCACAAACTTCATATGTGGACCAAGATGGTCTTGGTCCAACCAGTTTTAATTGAGCTTAGAGTTATATTTCATTATTATCACAGAGTACAATTCTGTTTCACTTTTGTTCATTTTTCTTTCATGCCAGGACTCCAATTTACGATACTGTGCAAAATA
Source organism: Podarcis erhardii (assembly GCF_964252035.2). Taxonomy (NCBI): domain Eukaryota; kingdom Metazoa; phylum Chordata; class Lepidosauria; order Squamata; family Lacertidae; genus Podarcis; species Podarcis erhardii. The sequence goes on along the minus strand of NC_138510.1, from coordinate 51,224,760 downwards.
ATATAGCTGCATTTATATACGCACCAGTAAGCTAGAAAGAAGGCAGACATTATTGATTTAAATTCCTTGCACAATGAGTAAGAAAAGGATGAAAACAATTTATTTTAGTTATTTGTGCATGTGGTGAGCTTACACAAAGCCCAGCTCCACAACGAGACACAGAGGGAAGTGGGGGCCAAAACTGATATTAAAACTTTCTGCATTGATTTTTAAATAAAACATGTTTTATCAGCTAAATAACAAAGTATTTTTATTAGTAGAATGAGCTCTATATTTCATAAGATAACACTGAGAACAAATTAAAATGACTTATGAAGAGAACCATGGAGAAAAAATAACATAAAACCAAAACAAAGCCATGGAGTATGGCAAAATCGCTCACCAGAGCATGGGTGAACAGTTAAAGCAATTGCTTATTTGCCTGTGGGCGAGAAGAATCCTAGCCATTAAAGAATGAAAAGACATTAGTTCTTCCAGTGCATCTCCATATCAATTTGGGACCGCCCCATAATGTACATTCACTGGGGATTTGTCAGATCTGATTTAAAATCCTCTTAGTGATGAGTATCTATAACCTTAACAGTAGTGAAATCCAATGCATGACTACCCATGATTTAAATGGGACTTACTCTCAGGTAACTGTGTGCAGGACTGGAATTTTTTTTCACACAGAGATGCCTCTAATATGTTAACCTAATATTAGTTATGTTTCACCTCAATTTCATTCTTTCATTATTGAATTTCTCCTTGTAAAAGCTTAAGCACTGCATATTCTATATATACCGTATTTTTCGCTCTATAGGACGCACTGGACAATAGGACACACCTTGTTTTAGAGGGGGGGAAACAAGAAAAAAAATTCTCCCCCTCCCTGCCCAGCGCCCCTTCAGCGAAGCGGCAGGAGGCATTGCGCAGAGAGGGGGAGAATTTCCCCCCTTTTGTTTTCCCCCTCTAAAACAAGGTGCTGTTTAAGGTGCGTTCAGTCGCCTTCAGGCAGCTACCTTGGAAGCCTGGAGAGCTTCCGACCCCTCTCACTCTCCAGGCTTCAGGTTCCTTTCAACCTGCTCTTTGGGGCTGGCAGGGGGAAGCCCACCACCAGCCCCAAAGAGCAGGTCAGGGAGCAGTGGAAAGGCGCGCAGCGGAGAGGCTGCTGCCATAGTCGCGCGTCACCTCTTCAGCTGGGAGAGGGTCGCGGGGCTATGGCTTCTTCGCTCCATAGGACGCACACACATTTCCCCTTCATTTTTGAAGGGGGAAAAGTGCGTCCTATAGAGCGAAAAATACGGTAATTCTGCCATTCAAAAGGTTGAACAAACTTCTAATCAACCCTTACCCTAGTAGGATCTGTTTCCAGTCAGTTCAATTTTGCAAATACATATCTATATATTCCATCTAGTTTATCTGCATATTATAGTAGGAAAAAACCCACACAACCCCAAAATTAACCAAAATAATAATGGGCCTTTTGGTGGATGAGTTTACGTAATTCCTTTTGCTAAACATAAACAGTTATCAGCAAGACAAACTTGGAACCATATAGCTCAAAGCCATTTCAAAAGAAACATCTCTTAACGCACACACAGTAGTGAAAAGAATAGTGCACTGGGTATAGACCGAAGAGACTTTGGTTTGAATCGCTGCTCAACCATAGAATCAGAGAACTACAGTTGAAAGGGACTCATCTAGGGAGTCATCTAGACCAGTGTTTCCCAACCTTGTGCCTCCAGCTGTTTTTGAACTACAACTCCCATCATCCCTGACTAGCAAGACCAGTGGCAAGGGATTATGGGAATTGTAGTCCAAAAACAGCTGGAGACACAAGATTGGTCTAGACACTGATCTAGACCAACCACCTGCAATACAGGAATCTCAACAAAAGTATCCATGGCAAAGATCTCTTTAAAGGGATAATATGCTCTAAGATCACTGCAATAAGATACAGTTAATAACAGAGAGATAAAAGAAACAGAAGCAACACTACAAACCACATTGGTAGTGGAATTAAAACAAACAAAATGTCTGGTGAAGCAGGAATGTCTTCATTCACTGCTTTCCTGAAGGCCAAAAGAGTGAGCTAACCTGGCTTCCCAATGGAGGGAGTTCCCTCTGCTAACAATAAGTCCCAACCAACCTTCTGAAGTCAAAGGGGCATGGAACAAGGCCTCTTTATGTTGAATTTAGTTGGGAGAAGAGGTCCTTCAAATATCTTGGTCCCAAACCATTTTGGCCTTTCTAGGTTATAACCAGAACTTTGAATTGTGCCTGGATACAAACAGGAAGCCATTGCAATTCACATAATACGGAAGTAATATATTCCACAAAGCTGAACACAGCACTTTGCACCAGCTGTAGTTTCTGAACTTCTTTATGGGCAGCCTCACATCGAGTGCACTGCAGTAACCTAATCTGAATGCAATCACGGTATGTGTAAAAGTAGTCAGATCTGCCAAAGTATTTATTTATGCCCTCCTAAAACTTAAATACTTGTGTCTTCAGCTTCAAGTGGAAAAACACTGTTCGCAAGACCATCCCAGAAATAAGAGGCAAAGGAATCTGCTTAAGCTTTTGTTAATGCTGTGTAGGGAAGACATTTAAATAAACACTAGTAACTCACGTTCCATGGGTTCCTAAGCTTAGGCTGCCTCCATTTTTATGGTTTTCTCGCAGTCTGGGTTGAGTTTCATTTGGGTTTGAGAGGTTGAAGGTTGTTATTTTTGGCTCTCCTCTTATTTTGGACAAAGACCTCAATTTCTACACATTTTATTTCTTACAAAGAAGTTTGCAATTACAGTGTAATATGTCCTTTCTAGTATAGATATGGGAGATATAACACAAGTATGTAATAAAACAAAGACAAATCCTCAGAGCTTGCAGAATGTCTGGAAAATGGCTGGTGGGGAAGCCCTCCCATGAGTCCTTAGTTTCAATTATGTGATCTCCCTGGAGCCAGCACTACTAAAAGTTTGTGAATGTATGTGCACACAGCACCTGACACTAACATTGCAAGTAACTGATGCAGCCACCAAATAAATACTATAGATTATTTACTACCACACACACTATTTTAGTTAATCTGTGTGGTTTATAGCAAATCCATGTTTCTGGGCTTCAAAATACATGCTGTAGTAACGCTGCCATCTGCAATTATTTATGGAGTTGATTAAGCACAGACTGTTGATGCAAGGTTACTCTTCTAGCGACAGGCTAGACAAAGGAATGACTGCCAAGTACGTTTATATGGGTCAAGAAACAGCCCTACAATCTATAGCTTCGCATAATTTACATATAGTGCCTAAAATGTCTGCCAGAGCCATTCAGCTTACAGTGTGCCTGTCAGTATGTGTAGCAGCTGCCAATTTGATTAAAGCTTTATGTGCAAGTTACCACCCAATTTAAAAAAACCTATGAGGCTGTCCTCTTTTCTGCACCCCAACTTTTCATTTTCAGTGTGAACACAGCTTATTTGGCAGAACTTCAGCCTGACAATATTAGCCCGCATGCAGTTTCACACAGTGCTCACTCTTAATATTCCCCCCTTGATATACTGAAATCTCCTTTTCTCATTTCCTTTCAATTCCCATGAATTCTAGAAAATAATACCAGGCAATCATTACCTAGCTGCGAACATAACAAGTGTGACTTACGTCACATTGAACAGTACAGGCTGAACGTCAACAATGTAAAAAAGAGGCAGAGATCACATGAAAGAGAAAGTCATAAGCAGCCCAATGTAAAATACCACATTATATTTACACCAGTTGAATAACATCCCAAATATAGATGCATCTTGGCTATGAGCCAAAGAATATGCATAATTCAAAAGCTAGTTTAACAAAAAAAGTTTCTTCATTTGTTTTATCTTTGTTGGTAAAATGATAAAGAATTCCCTGTCAGAGCTCAGTAAGCTCTGTTTCACAAAGTCATACAGGCATGGAGACACCATCACCAATTAAGGCACTGTTACAGAGTTACATATCAGCAATAGAATTCCACAGGGGCAATCACATCTACAAAACAGCCATATAATGAAACCATTTCTGTCAACAGGGTCATCAACCAGAACATAATATCCATGCAGCACCATGCCCAGATGTCTTCCACTCTGAACCTCTCCCTGCCCCAGGATTATCTTCTGCATTGAGCTCTGGAGAGAGAGAGAGATTAGTTTTTAACCCTTTCCTTTGACTTTCTTTGCCAATAGGAGAAAATATTGTTTTCAACATTTGGAATCTTCAATTTTTGTAAAAAGACACTGCTTTTGCACTGGAAACATCCAGTGATGGCTTATGGATCAAAGGAAAGCATGGTATATACAGTTTTGCTAGAAAATTGTGGACTTCAATAAAAAAATGTTATACACACACCCACACCCACACCCACACCCACCCACACACCCCTCTGTTAGTAAAATCAACAATATTTGAATAATACAGCATTTCCTAACCCATTACAACAATATTTAGTTTATTTATGCTTTCTAAATGTCCAGGTAATGTATCCAAATATTTCTTTTTGGTACAACTACCCAATCAGCGATACCTGACCTGTACAGGTAGTCAACAAATTCAGATTTCTTGCTCGATACTGAAGAATTTGAATAAATTGGAACTCTGTCTGATGCTCACTTATATCAACCATTGCCTTTTGATGGGCTGGAGTATTTAGGAATTTGGATCTAAAAACAAAATAACAAAATTGTACAAAATAACATGGACAGACTGTTGCCCCCAATTAACCTTAAATCTTAATTGTTAGCAGACATTACATTTCTCTCGCTAGCACATCTAACATAAATGGTTGACCTCAGTTAGCGATTTGGATGAAATTGCCCAAATTATCTATTTTTGTAAATAATGTGGGGGTTTTTTGTTAAAATTGTTGACAACCACCTTCAAAATAGGTAGGGCAATTTAAAAAAAATAAAAATCTAATGACTATATCTTTAATTATTGACAGGAATTTGTGGTCTACAATCACAACTTATTAGTTCCTGAAGTTTGAAATGAAGGCCAAACTGGCCTCCACAAGGGGCACTAACAAATCCTTGGCATTCCCAGTTAAAAGTAGACTTTTAACAGGTGCAGAAAAACCTCTGCATATGCTCCATAGAGCCACTGCCAGTCAGAGCAAACAACACTGGGCTAGATTGGAAACTACCTTCTACTTGGTCAATGATCATAATTCATACAGGCCATGATCCAGTCCCTCTGCTTAAGAAGGGCAGAGCGCTGGAAGTCCTTGAGTGAGAGGTATCTCAAAAATAGAAGAACAGGGAGGAATGGCCTGGCTCATTCCTACTTCAAACTAGAACACTTAAAGCATGATTCACTTTTTTTGTGTCCGCTGATGAAGTCTTCCTCATGGAAGCTTGAAGTAGAAGCAAAAAGTTGCTCCATCTGATCTGAGTCAGTGGATGCACACAAAGAAGAGAGGAATAATGCTAGTGGGATAGTCAATTCTATTCCACTAACTCTCTTCTGATGAGACTTGTTTGCTTCCAATCTTTCACATACAGAAAGGCTGAGTCCTGGCTACAATATTTTAATAATATGTGATGAGTTAGGAGTATATTAAGGAGCATGGCATAAGGAAGAACATGAACACATGAAAAACTGAAATACAAGGGTGCTGGTGTTGTCATATTCTTACATACCTTAACTCATATACGTGTGTGTGTGCACGTATATGCATGTCTTATCAGAAAGTGGAAAGTGGCATATATGTGAATGAATCTTACGAAGCCTTCCCCTGCTTGAGGAAAATTATGTGTGCCACAAACTAGTCGACATGCCTTATAGCAGTGGTGGGGAACTTATGACCTGTGGGCCTAAGTAGGGATCATTTTGGCCAGACGGCCATTTTCCTGCCTACCTGCCGCCTGATCAGCAGCACTTGTTAAGTCCTTTGCCTTTAGCCATATGTTTTGATTTCAAACTGCAAGGGCAAAGGAAAATGTGCCACCTGACAGAATGCCAAAATGGCCCACAGGGGTTAGACAACCTTAGCAGCCATTTTGTCTGCTGGAAACAGTGCCCCACCCATGCCTCATAGTGTCACACTTTGTTATTATATCTTCTTACTGCTACAGACTAACATAGTTCTCTGCACCTTATCACTGGTTATGGCTTACTTCAATCTAGTCTTCATTTCACACCTGTTTTATACTTCTGCACTGGCTATTAAATAGTAACCTGAAATGAAGCAATAGAAAAAGCACAATATTAAACACAAATTGCTGGCAATTGTTCAAATTTAATTTTTTTCAAAGTTTACTCTATGTGTAGGACAAGCACTCACAATTGGTTTGAATGAAGTTGCAAGAAAAAAATTAATTCAGATAACTGTGTATGCCCTTACTACAGCCATTCCCACCCTGGTGCCCTTCAGATGTTTTGAATGACAGCTCATTCTACCGTGCAACTGTCACTTGGCAGCAGCCATTAATATCAGGCTACAACAGGGGAAGGAAGAGAAAGGATGCTGGGCCACAACCAATTCTGCTGAGAAGCCAGGCTCTGTCCTCCATTGACAGTCACCTGGCAGCAGCCATTACATCAGGCTGCAGCAAAAGCAAGAGAAGGAATGCAGATCCATTCCTGAGTTATACCTGAGAGCAGCAATTTCTTAACACATCCGCTCGCCATCTAGTCATTAGAACAACTTGTAACTAAAAACTGAGGTGCTGAGGTTTTACCCACAGTGCCACCCGCACTGTGATATACCTTACTGAAGTACATTGTTTTAGATGTGGGTACTCCATAGGGGACGTGGGTGGCACTGTGGGTAAAACCTCAGCGCCTAGGACTTGCCGATCGCATGGTCGGCGGTTCGAATCCCCGCGGTGGGGTGCGCTCCCGTCGTTCGGTCCCAGCGCCTGCCAACCTAGCAGTTCAAAAGCACCTCCGGGTGCAAGTAGATAAATAGGGACCGCCTACCAGTGGGAAGGTAAACGGCGTTCCGTGTGCTGCGCACATCTAAAACAATGTTAAGCTTCTGCTCTTCAGGGAATGTGATCTGTCATTTTACTAATTTAGTTCTAATTTTAAAGTTTATGACATACACAAGGCAAGGTGATATACCTTACTGAAGAACAGATATGAATATTCATCAGGTCAGATCGATCCAATGAGAAGATAGAGAGGGAGATCACATCTCTATGGTCACACTAGTCTTGGTGAAGAGGTTGAAATACCAGAGCTATGACAGGGCTCAACAGCACCAGTTGCTTCTCAGTACTAATAAAAACAACATTAAAAAAATACAGTGGCCAAATTGGGGAGGGGGAGTACAGGTTACCACCATTGGTCTTATTCCTGAGAAGATACTGTGCAGTGCAATCAGCTATCAACAACAAAAAGTGCAATTGTGAATCTTATTGACCAAGAGAAAAGTTGTGAGCAAAATAGGAAGAAGCTGCCAACCAGCTCTGTTAATTTTGTGCCATACTACTGAGCACTACCGTACAGAGCTAGGGATCAGAATCTATTTTGTCTCCAGAGGAAACTGATAATGCTAGATCAATAAAAAGCCTTTCCATAGTTCTACTCACAGTCTGGAATCCAGCTGCAGGAGAAATCCCAGTTTGTCATATTCTGAAAGACAAAAGCAGGAGAGTTCAGGTAATTAAGGCAATACAACTTTTCATCATCAGGTGTCCTACAAGAGAGCAGAAACTTTTTAAAAAGATAATCTTTTGTGAAGGGCACAAAAGTTTAGAAACTGGATATGACAGCATGGTTAATAAATTATACCGCCAGATGAATAATTTCTGGTTTCTTAATTTCTAAAGTCAGAACTAAATAGACTATTTTACATGAAGAACCTAGAAAAAAGAATAAAGATGCACTTGCATTTTCTATATACACACATACTTCTTTCAACTTGATCCTGAATGTGAGTTGTCTTGCAAATTTTCTGAAGCACGATCACTCACCTTCTAACAGATTATTTTGTAACTCCTGCCACAATTAAATACAAAGCCTGCATTTATTTGGGGAGGACCTTCAAAATAGGTTTCCCTATAGAAACAGTGCAAGACACCCCAGAATAATTGTTTTTTGATTGGGTATTGATATATTTCCACATGCTGTAGTCTGTATATAGCATAGCGAAGAACTACATTTAACCCTTGCATTTTTACTCAAAAGGGTATAGCAGAAGCGAGTATCAACAACCTCCTATCCTGTTCCATTTGGCAGTCTCAAATCTTACAGAGGTTTCAATCCAAATTGCATTCCTGCCTAGCAAAGGAGGAACAGTAGCAGCCCTGCTTCCAGCTGCTTCAAGTGCTGATGTGCAAAATTTACAGGCTGCATTTACACCTTCTCATCAAGTCAAATAAACTTTCAAATGAATTCCATCACCTCACCATACCCCAGCAAAAACACAACATTCTTTTTAAAACACAAGATAATAATGTCACATTTTCAAGCCAACAATACTGCATTTTGAGAAACAGCATTTTAATTACAAGACATACTATATAATTAAACTTTCCTTTAGGAAGGTTATTGAGAAGACAAATCATTAACACTAAGTGAGTGCAAATCTGAAAGCAAGTGTTATATACTTTCCCTGATCCATATTATCTACACATTTGGGCTGCAAGAGGTAAAATCATGCAGGAAACAATTGAATAAATCCCATGATCAACACAAAGTCTGCAACAGGCAAAAAGTAGCCTTGTCTAAGCACAGTTCCAAGGAATATAAATGAAATACAGCTTAAGACTGGAAGCTCTGAACACTCTAAAATTCCAGTGCCTTCAACTAAAGATTAAGCATTGTGGATTTGCTAGGTATCTCCTGAGCAATGATACTCATAACAGGCACCAGTCACTTTGGGTGGGGATCTATATGGGTGGATATCTCAGTCATTTGTTGCAATACCATACAAAATCTTGTGGGCATCAATATAAATTTGATGCAAACAACCAAGTGTCATACATTATGAAATTGAATTTTAAGCTTCCTTCAGACCTATTAAACCCAACAGACTCCCAGTGACCTTTTACTGTAGCAATACATTCTACCCTTGTTACTTATTGAAGAGCCATACTCTGACCCTTTGAACTGCAGAAAAGGCATGTTCTTGCGTTGCCACCCTCTGGACTTCTCATGGAGGAAGCACATGAAGAAGGGCCTCAGATGATGATTGAACAGTCCAGGTCAGTTTATATGGGGCGAGGTGGTGCTTGAGGTATTGAAGTTCTGGGCTGTTTAAGGCTTTATAGGTCAAAAGCAGCAATTTGAATCAGACCTGGAAACTAGCTTACAAGCAACAGTCAGGCCAGTATCAGTCTAATATGCTCAAACATACTATTGCCCCGGTGAGCAACCTGGCTGCCGAATTCTGCACCAGCTGAAGTTTCCAAACCATTTTCAGAGGCAGCACCACATATAAAGTGTTGCAGTAATCTAACTTAGAGGTTACCAGAGTAATTAACAACAGAAGTTAGGCTCTCACTGTGCAGACAGGGGCACAGCTGGGCCATGCCACCAAAGCCAATTTAGCATCAAGCAACAGCAAAGGTTCCAAGAGTATCCCCAAGCTACATACCCACTCTTTCAAAGGGAGAGCAACCCCATCAGGAGCAGGCAACCTCCCATTCATCCAGTGTAGAGAACCACCCACTAACAGTGGTTCAGTCTTATCTGCATTGAGCTTCAATTTGTTGGCTGTGATCCAGTCCATTACCAAGGAAAGACAATGATAAAGGAGAAGTTGAGCTGTGTGTCATCAGCGTATTATTGACAACAGACTCCAAAGCTCCAGATAAACCCACTCAACAGTTTCATGTAGATGTTAAACAGCATGGGATATAAAATGAACCCTGAGGAACCCCACAATGAAGCCTCCATGGGGTCAAAGAGCACTCCTCAAGCATCACCTTCTGGAAAAGACTGTCCAAGTAGGACTGGAACCACTGCAAAGGAATGCCACCCACCGCCTACTCTGATAGCCACTCCAGATGAAGAAGTCAAGAAGAATGACCAAAGACATATTTTTCCTGTCTCTCTCCCAACAAAGGTCTTTATATAGGGTGACCAAAGCAGTTTCTGTGCCAAAACCGGGCCAAAACCCCAACTGAAATGGATCTAGAAAATCAGTTTCCTCCAAGAGCACTTGGATCTGGTCCATGACCACCCACTCAAGAACCTTGCCCAAGATGGGGAGATAGGCAACTGGCCAGTAATTACTTAGATTTTCCTAATCCAATGAGGGCTTCTTAAGGAGTAGTCTTACCACTCTATCTTTAAAAAAGTATCTCAAAATGTCTATTACTGATACACATATGTGTGGTGCAATTCTCATAAGAGCGTACAGAGGAAGATGGGAGATCCACATTCACAAGCTGAAGATTCTTCAGACTCATAACTGAAAAAGAAACTCACATATATAGAAAATTTGAATAATCAGTTCTCAGATTGATTTATAAGAAAGTCAATTATATCATACATATTCAACAATAATTAATGTTGTGCTTGCATGATAATATATACTTTGTAGCCTAAAAGGCCATCCTAATTTGCCATTGATAGTCAAGTAACAAGACCAGTGGTCAGGGATGATGGGAGCTGTAGTTCCAAAACATCTGGAGGGCCGAGTTTGCCTATGCCTGGTCAAGTAGATACTGCAGATATTTCAAATTTCAAGTATAGGGGTAATAAAAAAAGAGGTAAAAATGTTTTATTCCATGCATCAAAAACTGAGAAATTTCACACTTTTTTTTAAAAAAATTATAGGTAAGTATTAAGAAAGAACAATTCAAACAAATATGCTAATGAGTGCATCAATCTTAACAAAGGTTTGGGACCTGTTGCTATTCTGGATATCATAGAGAAAGCTAAACCTGAAATAAAGGGCAACAAAAGCATTCACTGCATGAGAACACTGACCAATGAATGATTAGGGAAACTTGACCTTGCTATACTAAGAGATGTGAAGAGGAACTCCTGCCCATCTGAAACGATTCAAGCAGAGCTATCTTACTCAATTAAGGAAAAGTAGAAACATTAAGAACTTAGGGAACAAAAATATGAAAACATGTGACTAACTTTCTTTGTACCGCATAGTGCAATGTGTCACAGATAACCCTAGCATATCACAAGTACAAGAAAACAATTTCCCCTCATACCACAAAGCACACTAGGCCTTGGGTCAAGAGAGATAAAAACATATTCTTCTAAGCTATAGGGCATCCTAGTTTCAAATGAGAACCTACCACTGCCAACGATTTAATAATAAAAGTGTAGCAGAAATAACACAAACAGACTTACAGCCAAGCACAGCAAGCTCAATAAACTACACACTTTTCATGCCAAGCTAAACACTGGCACAAATATGGAACTTTCCTCTGAACATCTAGGATCAGTTTAACTGCTGGACAGTTAAGTGAGAAATGCTTAGTCTAATTGCCCAGCTCCCAACAGACCACCCAAACAGACAACACAGCAGAAAGAGCAAATGCATGTACAATCCATCCACCTTCACATTTTCCAGCTGCATCCACATGTTTACACAGAGAGAAGGAAACTAATTTGTCTCTCGTGTGTATTCCTCAGGGGCCAAACCACAAAACGGACTAAATACTCCACAGGCATAATTATGAAAAATTGTATACACAAGTCAAACCAAAGAACATAGATACTACAACTTCAGCTGCTACCTGACAACATTCCTTCTTGTGGAATCTATAATGTCTGCTCTCATTAAAAGAATAAGAGATACAGCCCACTTTTATGCTAAGGGGCTACGTGCACATTTGTGGTACAGTTCTAGAAATATGCCTGTACACTGCTTATGGGAACTGACCCATGCTCTATGCATAAATTCCATCCATTTGCTCTCTCTGTATGTACCACCTTACTTGTCATAGCCTCAGTTTGCAATGGGAATTTTGGTGGCCAATCAGCCTAACCTAACTGATTTCAAGTTTCCTAATAAGACAACACAGAAAGAACATGAATGAATCTAGATTCTTTGCACTTTTGGATAATAGTAATACATGGTTAACTCTGGCTCCAAGACAACCTTCTGTTGAGGTTCACTGGTATTAGCTTTTAGCCTCCTGTTTCTGAATCTTGCCTTCTAATATCTGAGACAAGCAGTTCTACAAAATGTGGTGTGCCCATGCCGATGTTCATTAAAAGTTTCTAGTTTGAGAAACCTGTTTCACAGTTTCAATATATTCGGAGAGTTAGGGAATTCATTATATTGATGAGAGTTCAGACTAATCTTTCTGATCATTCTCTTACTGAACGGACCTGAACCAATGGATTCAAGTTACAAGAAAGGAGATTTTGACTAAACATCAGGAATAATTTCTGACAGTAAGAGTTGCTCCACAGTGGAATAGACTTCCACAAGAGGTGGTGGCCTCTCCTCCTTTGGAGTTTTTTTAAGCAGAGGTTGGATGGCCATCTGTCATGTATAATCTAGTTAAGATTCCTGCATTGCAGGAGGTTGGACTAGATGACCCTCTGGATACCTTCCAACTCTACAATTCTATGATTCTAGGACTGTTACAACGTTTCCTTGGGACATATGCGTATACATGTCTGCAGATTACAGATTACCGTATTTTTCCGTGTATAAGACGACCCCATGTATAAGACAACCCCTATTTTTGGGAGCCCTCAACAGTTGTGGAGCTTCTTTTGTAAGTTCGCTGAGCTGTTGAGCAGCTTTTTGATGATCCCCCGCTCTGGCTGATGGGACTGGTGCCATAATACACCACATACTGGCACTCACCAAATACTCTTCCTAAACCGGGAAGAGCAGGTAAGCTGCCTCCTCTCTGACATTTCCCTGCTACTGCCATAGCACCAGCCCTTGCTCACTTAGCATATTAACCCGTGTATAAGACGACCCTCAATTTATCACAAAAAAAAATAATCAGAAAAAATGTCATCTTATACATGGAAAAATATGGTAATGTTTAAGGAATAAACCCTTATGGAATTAAAATGACTGTCTGGGCAGGATATAGTTGAAATATGCTAGGGGAACTATTTACCATTGCAACCCTAGTTCTATTCTGCTAGAAGACAGCTCTCTTGCCTAGTAGAGTTGGCTCAGAAACTAACATGTTTTCTGAAATACACAAGAGCACAGTGTGAGTTTCTTTGGGTAACAATCTGAATACTGGAGTGCCCTTGTAAGGCCCTTGGGATATGTGTGTGTGTGTGTATATATACAATAGACAATGGATAATAACTTTCCCAGAAAAATATTACAGAGGAACAGGTAGGTGTAGATGAGAAGTGCTGCCACAGTTCACCTGTACAGTGATTATTTTGGTTTCTGGGGAGAAAGAAACCTCCCATCCCAAACTGAGTCTTGATGACAGTTTACCCAGTGGCCTTACCATGGTTTGCACACAACTACTTAATGGGCTGGCTGTTTATAACATCCAACCAACATTATTTATTTCTCCTTGCTATTTCTTACAGATAATATCCAACATGAAAGCCTTAACTAGAATAACTTCCATGCATCTATTATATCAATAAAGATACTTTATAGCCAATTGCTTTATATTTTTCTCACGGAGCAAACATTCATATAAACAGTCTTCAGTCATGAATGCCATCCTTTGATTTAGAGTGTTTAGCAAGTTATGTAATTCAGGTACTGCATTTTCAGTAAAATTTCCTTTCCCATGAAAATGCCTGACTAGACCCCTCAGAAACTTCTTTTCTGGGCTCACATCCAGAACATTTCTCAGTGGCACTCTGCCAGCTCCATATCACCTTAGCAATGAAAGAGTTAGTAATCCACTATTTTGCCTGTATGTATCTTCTGAATAAACAAGGACTGAGACAAAAAAAGAGAAAATGGGGACCAGTAGTCTCAGAGCTTATTCGCAGACTTATGTCAGAGATAGCAAATTCTAAGCATGTGAATATTTTTCTTCTCCACAGTAAATTCAGGGCAGCCTTCAAAACTACGGAAATCTTCCAGACAGGAGTATAAAGAACTCATAGAAAACTCAAAAAGAAAGGGAATATGCATCATCTTTGTCTTTTCTTCTCTAAGAAGTTATGTACTTGGACACATGCAGGTCTTTGTTACATAAACTGTGATTTCATTCAGTGCCATGAATCCTTGTGTAAATGTAGTTAAACATTCCTAAGTGACTGTTTCACAAAAGAGGTTTTGCTCCACTTCAGAAGCCGTATCATATTTCCTAGTAAAAGTCAAAGATAATATTAACAAAAAAGTAATGTGCAAAAGTTCTTGGTGACCTCTGGGGCGAGTCAACTTGATAGATAGATAGATAGATAGATAGATAGATAGATTCTTTATTGTCATTACACAAAAGATATCTGCAAAAGATAACAAATAATAAATAAGAGGACATAGGAATATTTTATTACAAGACTAGATTAAAGGTTATTTCTATGGAGATTCCCACCCACAGATTCATATCCCATAGCCAATAGAGATGAGAGGTGGAAAGGAGACCAATAGTAGAAAAGAACTGCTGCACTTGACAAACAAGGTACAACAGGAATTGGCAAACCATCAGCCAACTCCCAATTAAACTGTCATAGGGATATAAAACATGGAGTAAGCACTGATGCCCAAAGATGAACTGGAGGAAACCAAATGAGCTTCTACAATTCATTGAAACTGATGAAACTTTATGGGCAGTCATGGCAATTATTTATCAAGTAGAAAAAGCTCTACTGCCCTAGGCACAGATGTCCTCAAAGTAGCATTGAAGTAGAGCATTCTGGATCACAAAAGACAAACTCAGACTTCACCATTGAACTTAAAATAAAATGTTTTTCTAATTCATGAGCAGTTTTCTCTAAAAATAAAATAAAATACAGCATTGTTTAAAACTACCATCAGGACATACTGGCTGGGAGCCTAAGTTTCCTCCCACTGGTGGGAGCATCCCTTGAGCAGACTTCTGCTAAAAACATTCCTGGTAGTGTGTGGAGGACAGGGTAATCTCTTGCCAATTCACCTTGGTGTTCCTCCAAATGTATTTGGGAGGGCTGGGGGACTCTTGAAAGCAGCACAAAAAGCAGCATAGCGGACTTATGGGGAAATAGGGAAATGGGTGAAAAATGCTCCCCTCCTATTTTTTAGCTGTTATATTAGCAGCAATTATAAGGCTAAACACTATTTCTTCATCATTTTCTGGAATGACGTATTTTAGTTAACTAAGCAGAAATATTTTATTTTCCAGGGGCATATGATATCCTAACGTATCAGAGATATGCTCCTTCTGTTCATAGACAGGATGCAAAGGAGAATCCTGCAGGTAGAAGAGGGAGAAGCCAATTTCCTACTATATCTGAATAGATTGATAAAATTTGGTCCATAGTAACTATGCTTAAGTAACTTAGTACAAAAAAATACATATAAACCAGCATAACAGGTTTTGGGGGGTATTTTTTGTAATGTTTTAGAACAAGATCAATTATAATGTGCAACCTTGTGCTGCTTTCAACCTGCTGAAACTGTATTGCTTTTTGCTCTTTATATTTGCTTTATTTTATTAAACAAAATTAAAATGATAAAAAACACTTTTCTTTTTCTCTAAGCCTTGGGGGCTTGGGGTTGGTGGATGAGATATGGAGCCCCCTGGTTTATTTTTAAAAAGGAGCAGATGTAGTGAACTATATAATTTATATTGTTTATTTGGTATGAATGTTGTATTTTATTTGTGTACTTTTACCATGTGACTCACCCCGGGATCACCTGGCGATGAAGAAAAGGATAGAAAAAATGGAAGGAAGGAAGGAAGGAAGGAAGGAAGGAAGGAAGGGAGGGAGGGGCTGGAAGCAAAGGTTCTGGACTGCCTTCTTTATAGGGAAGCTGAAGTCTCCTTCATTTCCTTGGACCTAGTAAAAAAAATAATCTTCCAAGCATGAAAGCAATGTCCTTCTGAGCATGCAGTTGTACCCTTCTTAGGGTTGCCATGTGTCCTCTTTTTCCAGGACATATCCTCTTTTTCATGGGTATGTAAAATGAAAGTCATCATAGTGAGCCATAGTTAAAATTAGAAGTTGGCAAATGTGTCCTCTTTTTTGCTCTTCAACTTATGGCAACCCTACAGGCTTAACCCCAGAGCAAAAAGCTCCAAATGTCACTCTCAGAAACCTTTCACCCAAGTCAAAGAAATATTAGATGAGACTGAGAAATTCCCTCAGGACAGACATGATGTGGAAGCTAAGTTCTCATGGAGGTTTCCCCCTAGGAGATACTAAATGCTGCTGCCTAGTATCAGCCCTACCCAAGAGCAGGTCCTCCTCCAGAAGTAATACATAAGTGAGACAGAAAGACGTCAGAACAGGTTTGAGAAATAGAACTATCTCAAGAATTGTAAGAGTCCTCTAATTGTAGCAATCCATTTCCCCAACCCTACAGGGAGAGATGAGGGCAGATGAAAACATTAGCTCATTTGCTTTATTAACACAAGCTTGTTTCTTGCATCTGGTAACAAAAAACAGACAGATCATTCATGGTCCTCTAATAGTATCCCTCCCAGGCACTGATAGTGGTAAAGACAGTTTTCTGATTCAGGAGTCCAGGCCCTGAAATCCAGAATTATTTATTTTGGTGGCCTTTGCATTATGCAATTCAAGTTTCTAACTGCATAAGACCAAGGGTAGTAAACAGCAGATTAGCCATGACACACTCTGTTTCATTGAATCATGGAATCTTTTACATTGTGGGCAAAGAACACTAAACCAGTCAATTGTCAAATTCTAAATACTGTGGTTGAAAGTATGTAGTATGTCAGCATGTAGATGACAAATGCAATTATACAGCCACACACAATGAAGAGGCATAGCAGAGTGGGACATGATTCTCATTTTAAATAGACACTAAGTGCTCTTTTGTAGTTTTCTTTTACTATCAATTGTTGATAATACCAGTTTAGATGCTTAGATCAAATCTACATCCCTATTTCCCCCCCCAATAATTATAATCCAAGATAAAGCTCCTTCAAAATTGATTTGCTCTTTGCTGAAGTTTATTCTTTTGTGAAGATTAATCAATTCTTGGAAATCATAACTGGCCTTTCAAAGTTATCCATTTATCAAAACTGAATATAACTCTTCAACTCTTGTTCTTTCGTTGCACGTGATCCAGACATCGTCCATCAACAAAGGGTGTCTGTTTCAGGGACACTGAATTTTCTAGAACACAATATAATGCCAAATGGAAAAGTTATTGGGTTTAATGCAATTAAGAACAGTACTTCAAACATTCACAAGGGCACATAATGCATAGCAAGTTTGATGTCAACAATGCCAAGACACAAATACACACCCTCAAGTATTTGCTCCATTATGTGGCCTTTTAAAAAGGTTAGCATTATAATAACTCCCCTCCCCCAAAACTTCTGAGGCTGCGTCCCCTCGCTGTATAGCTAAGTGGTGCTAAAACAAAAAAGTAAGTCAACATCAAAATTCTAGTCACTTCTGTGGACAGTGTCACAATATACCGTATTTTTCGCTCTATAAGACGCACCAGACCACAAGACGCGCCTAGTTTTTGGAGGAGGAAAACAAGAAGAAAAAAATTCTGAATCTCAGAAGCCAGAACAGCAAGAGGGATCGCTGCGCAGCGAAAGCAGCACTCCCTCTTGCTGTTCTGGCTTCTGGGATAGCTGCGCAGCCTGCATTCGCTCCATAAGACGCACACACATTTCCCCTTACTATTTAGGAGGGAAAAGGTGAGTCTTATAGAGCAAAAAATACGGTAGTTAAATCACCTGGTGGCACTAGTAGCAGGAAGCGTCTGTGCCTGTTCTGTTATTTTGAGAGAGTTAATAAAGTTATTGACTAGTTTCTTGACTGGTGTGTCCTGTGAGTCAGAGATAGGCAGAAGGCAGATCAGGATCCATGGACAAATCTTTAGGTGATTTATCAGGGTGGAATTAACTGCTAGATATTGAACAACAGAAGCCATTAAAAGTCCACACACACACCCTTTAGAAATTCAAGTTACTGAGAGAAAGACAGCTTGAGGGGTATCCAGGACTGGATTTGCATGTGAAATGACCAAGAGATCAGTTCTAGGCCTGAAACCAAATTGCTCTGCTCAGAGGCCTTAAATGAGAAGTGTGCAGATTGCAGAAGCCTGCTTGTGCCCCCATTTTGCACCTGCATGTGGCTGGTGGTTCTCATGGTTCTACTAAAAAACAAAGATCTATCAAGCCTGTGGTCTGCCAAGCCTTCCTTGAAGCTATCCATAAAAACAGCTTCTAACATCAATGTCTGCCATTTTTTAGATTGTTCTAAAAATATGCGCCCTTCTCCGTGGCTGAAATGCACATATCTCCAGTGCTCCATTAATTTTTGTCAGGAAAAAAAACAAGACAGCAAACAGGCTATCCCTCTGCAACTAAACTACCTTACACACTCATCTATTATATTTGGACAGATTACAGCGTTCACTGCACTGGGACTAGGGAAAAGGAAAACACCCAAGACTTCAAATATCTGGATAATCTCTAAATCTAACTGCCTCCTGCACAGCAGAAATAATCCCACAAGAAAATAGTTCAACACATACAGATGACCATTTAGGGTTTGAAGATAGGCTGGTGCTTTTTCAGAACAAAAGGCATCCCTCCCTATCCCCAGAGGTTCTAGTCTACAGAGACTCCTGTGAAAAGGGGCCAGATGTGTATTGGAGTAGAAAGGCAGAAGTCAACAGAAGATAAGAAAAGGTAGAGCCGTTGGTCATAAAAAGTGGTATGGAAAAGGAAGGAACATGTGTAATGCACAGGTTATGCCATCAAGCAACTTCACATCTTCAGGGACATATGGCACTGGAAAGAAGATTGGAAAAAATTAATAGGGGCATAAAATCAGAACAGTGACTAGAGGTCCGACCCAAAACTTCAAAGTGAGAAGCCATGTGACTGGAAGGACAAACGTGTTGCAACTTCCTCACCACCTCAATTGCCCTGGGGTGTAAGAGGGCCTGCTTTTTCAGTATGCTACGAACTAGATTCCCTAATAGAGGCTACCTGAAAAGTACTTTAAATAGCCACAAAGTCCTTCCTACACATACGAAATGTCAAGGCAACACATAACACATCCTTCTCCAACCTAGTACTCTCCAGATGTTTTGGATTACACCATGGACCAACAACGGTTCATGAGCCTCATTTGAGTATTCTGCAGCACATCTATTAATTTGAAGATGGGAGACAGCACATCTATTGTATTAAATACTCATATTACTTGCATTTAATTAATTGTTTATTTCTTATATATTGTATATAATCATATTACAATCTGAAACGATGGAATTCAGTTGTATTACTACAAAATACACTATATAAAAATAAAAGAAGTAATAAATATGCAATTAAAAATCATGTAGCATCTGGCATAGCACATTACAACTGTGACCACAGGCAGAAAAATAATTAAGGGGTCCACTAAGACCCACAGCAAGTGTCAAGTGATCTGCAGGGGCATAAAGTTTGGGAACCACTGCGCTCAACCTCCCTTCAGTCCCAGTCAGCACAGCCAATGGTCAGGGATGATAGGAGTTGTTGTTCAAAACATCTGGAGTGCACCAGGGTAAAAGAAGGCTGATAGATATGGCACCTTGTCAAGGCCCTGGTGCATCACGTTTCTTTTTTCAGATTGGGGCAAGCATGCAGTATCCTGCATGTGATTAAACCAAATGCATGCTAATTAATTCAACTTTTTCCGAAGCAGCTTTTAAATCAAAGTTTTCAAAACAGTGTATAAAAATCTACAGAAAAATAGCAAGCCAGTAAAAATTGTCACACAAAACAGAGTAAAACAAAAATTAAAATAAAATAGCTGCTAAAAACAACTTAAATGACTGGGCAAATAAAAAGGACTTATCACAACAGGTACCAAGTGAGCAGTCACAGCAAGAGATTCCAGAACCAGGACAGCACCACTGAAAGTAACAGTTCTGTGGTTGCTACCTGCCTAATCTCTGATTGTACGGCCTGCTAGTAAAGAGCCTCCGATGCATATCATAACACATGGATTGGTTCATGTAGAAACAGGTGTTTTTTCAGATAGCAAGGTCTTTTTCAAAGATGAATATGCACCCTCAGATCCCCTATTTTAAGTTTACTTTTAAGAACACAGAAGACATTATAAGTTGTTTAAAGCAATTTTCCATTTAAAACATCTGGTGTCATGAATGTAGAAGGGATTTCATACAGTCACAGAAATTTCTGGTTTCAGTTTTTTAGAATCTAGGAATCAATCAGAAGGTAAAAACGGAAAACGAGGGTAGGAAAAAATAGATGTAAACATGAAATATGAGCAAATTCTGAGTTATTATGTATTCATATAATTGGAAAACTACACAGCTGGAATTTAACTTTAAAATCATCCAAATCGAGCCCCAATGAGCAGAGGAAGCACCTACCCACTCCCAAGTCACCTATTGCAAGTTTCCAACCCTTGAAGAATATTTTTTCTTTAGTGTGTGTATCATTTGATTTCCCCCCTTTTTCTCCCCAACCTGAAGCAGTACCTACTAGGAATGGTTGGGCGTGGAATAGCGACAGGTTCTCTCTTAGCTTTGCCTGTTCCCAGGTTTGCAGCAAGATGTGATGGGAGAGATGACAGAGGCACAAGAGATGTGGATTTTCTCTCTCTCCTTCCTGTTTTAACAAGGAAAGCTATCCCTCAGTCCAGCAACAGACCACACAACTCAAACTTATTACATAGCTTCTTTTTCTCTAGTAGGCAGAGCTCGAAGCACAAAAAAGCCAAAGCTCTTAATATTAAATAACTTTAACATGCAGCTGTTTAACAAACTGTAACCGGTTCCAAGCTTTCTCTCCATGGCTGGCTACTTTAGTATAAAGACTGAATAATCAAATTTTGTTGAGGCAGACAGAGGAACTGATTCCCCCCCCCCCTTTTTTTATTGTCTTCTAACACCTCATGATGTTTGCCCCACACAGAGATACTAGCGCAACAGTATCTGCAAGTACTAAATTGGATCTCTTTAAAACTTAACGATATTTCCCTTCTTCAAGCAAAGCTGGGCAATCTGTGAGCAAGATCATGCACCCTTGCCCAACCAGCCTTTAGGATCACATTCTCAAGAATGAAGCAAGAAGAGCAGGAAGCAGCCTGTGCTTTTTAAAAGACCCCCATTTGAGGTTAGTAACTCAGCACTCTTTCGACAAGGCTTTGCTATTAGTGTTAGGCAGCAAGCTGTGCTTGATTATTGTGCAGGCAGGAGCCTGGGACCATGTTGGAAGGCAGCAAACATTCTTCCCAGAGTACAATTAGAAATCCTGAAAGCAGCTTTTAATGGGAGAGGGTGGGATGAGGCTAGCTTTTAAAGGGGAGGGGAACAAAGCTTCTTTTATTGGGGGCATCACACCTCTTTAGGACTGCAACAAAATCTGGACAATGAGAAATTTCCTACCCTTCCTCTTCCAGAAACGCACATTGCAGAGTACGTGCCCTTAACAGAATATCAGAACTTGTGTTGTGGTAGAAAGCTATGAGCCAGGGGACTTCCGGGTTAGCGCGAACGGCTAATGGCGGATTCCCTCCGAGCTCCGGAGGGAATCGGCTCTGCTGAGGACGGGTCTTGCCGTGCCGGCGACACGGGGACCCTCAGAAACCGCAGGCGCGGAAGCCTGCGGACTTGGTGACTCGGTGGGCACCTTAAGCGCCCTCCCCGACCCACGAAGAGCCTTTTTAAAGGCTGCGGAGAGGGTACGGAGAGTGGCGTGGTGCTGAGAGTAGACCGCTACCTCAGTAGAGCGAAGCCGCAAGCCATGGCCGGAGAGCGCTGACTTTCTTCCCAAAATTTGGACTGGATAACAAAGGACCCGTGAGTAGTGGAATTTGGACTTTAAAAATTTTATCCTGTGAATTCGGCACGATCGGGGGATGTGTTAAAGGGAAGTCCGCACCCCCTCTACTTATAGACGTTTCAAAGCAAGGAACGGAGAATTAAGGCGGAATGAATACTGTTTTGATGATTTAAAAGTTTCTCACAAATTTGATAGAACAAGATTTTTGTGCTGGAGAGAAAGGGAATTTGGAACTTTGTGTGTATCCCCCCCAAAAAACCCGGGAGTGTCCTATTTGGGTCCCGGAGGAAGAAGTGAAAGGAGTTTGACAGCTGTCAAAGAAGCTGTCAAACGGGCGGACAAAGTAAAGAATTTTGCTATTTAATAACTCTTGGAATTAAAGCTGATACATTTGGACTGAGGCGATTGGAAACAAAGTATTGATAATAACAAAGTAACAGATTATTGGAAAAGGACTACTAAATAACTGAAAGCCCCCTAGGGGGAATTAGCGACATTACAATGGCTGCAGAGGGAAAATTACTGGCGGAGATAGAAAAAATGTTCTTTCTCGTGGGAATCCTGCAGGAGCAGAGTATGGCTCTGAGTAAAGTTTTTATGACCTTGAATCCTGAAACAAACAACTCTGCTGAATGCACAAAGGAGATGTATGATAAAAATTCTGCAGCTGAGCAGGAAGAGATGCCTTTGGAATTGACAGAGAAAAAAGAAGGAGTTCAGACACTACAAGTGGAAAACATCAACCAGGAATCTGCAGCGTTAGAGTATGAGCAAGAAGACTTCTGGATTACAGACCTGCGAAAGATGAGAAAGAAGAAGAGAGAAGCCCCTGGAGTACTTGGAATATTAAAACTAGAAAGAACAAAGCAATATGATTGGGACTTTTCTCTTGAGTATGGAAAACTAGATGGCCTTTCGCAGCAAACACTCTTCAACATTCTGAATGAAAGAAAATATGATCTGACTCTGACTGAACTCCTTCGGGGTCTTAGGACCATCAAAGAGGACTACCAATATAGCTGGCAGAGAGGGACTGACAGAGAATCAGACGCCTCGGACGTGAGGAA
Source organism: Podarcis erhardii (assembly GCF_964252035.2). Lineage (NCBI taxonomy): Eukaryota > Metazoa > Chordata > Lepidosauria > Squamata > Lacertidae > Podarcis > Podarcis erhardii. Next base: position 51,201,876 of record NC_138510.1, on the reverse strand, counting down.
TCCGGGCTAGAAATATTTTTTGTTTGTTTTCTGGACATTTGTCTAGGAAGGGACAGAAACCGGGGCAGGGGGGGGAGAGAATAGAATTATAAAATGTTATGTTTTGTTTTACTTGGTCAATGTGACCTATAATTAATATAATAAAGGGAAAATTTGTGAAGGGGAAGTTAGATCGACCTTAAAAAAAAAGAAATTAATGATTATAAGAGAATTGGATAGTTGAATATAGATAAACAAAAGAATTTAATTTTTAAAAGCAATGTGAATATCTTTAAGAGGTTAGACAAGAACTTGCTGAATTAATTGTGGAATTGGGATGTAAGAGGAGGGGGTGGGGGGAAGTCAACGAAAGTGGGTAAAGAAACTTAGGGTATGTAATTGTATTTGTGTGTTTGTCTGTCTTTGTCTTTGTGTGTGTGTCTGTTGTTATAAAATGTAAAAACCCAATAAAAATTATTTAAAAAAAAAAAAGAAAGCTATGAGCCAGAACACTGATCCATCCTAGTAATAGCACTCCGAAGGTACAATCTATGCAGTGCTGGTTCATAGGTGACCTGAAGTGGCCCAAGGGACAGAATTTGTTTTTAGGCTCCAATTTGTAAGATTATAAATTTCAGTCACAATCGAGAAGCAAAATGAAGTTTCTCCCTGGCTCATAAACTCCGTATGTCTCAACAAACATTGCATTTAAAACTTTGCATACCATCATCTTCCCTCCTGAACAGATTCCTCAACAGGATTTCTTCCCAAAAATGGAGAAGTGATCTATTTAACTGAACTCTCTTTTGGAAGAGTATTTTTCTCCAATTAGTGTACAATGCACTGTATGGTTGGGGTGGTGGTAAGGTGTGCATGTGTATTTATACATTAGATGCAACTAAACCCTCTGCCTAGAAAAAAATATTATCATTATCCTTAGTTAAATTTATATCCAGCCTTTCCACCAAATGGCATGACAATGTAGGATATCATCTGGGAATGGAGGAATACCATTTGTGCAATGTGGATCTGTTGTGCAATCAACAGGTCAGCTGATTTGAGGAATGTGGAGAGGTGGCAAGGAACACAATAAAGCAGGAATGGGGAAACTGTGGCACTCTAGATTTTGTTGAACTAAACTTCCATCATCTCTGACCATTGATCATGCTAGATAGGGCTAATGGAAGCTGAAGTCCAGTAATATCCAGAGGCAGCAGGCTCCCTATCGCTGCAATAAAGTCCTATAGTATCACCCTGCATCTAATGTGTCCGCCACTTAGAACAAATGTTTAGTCAAATTCACAACTGAAGCACTAAAAATGCAACACAAGGAAACAAGAAGTCCACTCTAAGTGGCTTTGAGTTGCCATGGCACACAAAGTAATTTTAAGTAATTCCCTTTTGAAGACAGAGAGTTCATCTGCTAGATTTCTTTCAAGGGCTACTTTGAAGGGTAATCCTGAACTAGGCTTGACAGCCTCTTCTCTGCCTCCCAACATGGCTGTCACATATAAATTAAATGGCAATCTTTTTATGAGGGGGGGAGGGAGGGGGAGGGATTGTTGTACCTGAGCCTATTGAACGTCCAACGGAGTCAGAGGAAAGAACCACTGAATCTGTAACACAAGAGTACAAGTTCATTTTTCCCTTGTCATATAAATCCATTACTTGTTTACAAGAGGCTCCTATTTCCTCTTCCTCAATAAAATCAGTGTACTGGCTACACATTCAGCAAAGAAACTCTAACCACGGCATTTTTTGTGCTACATGTGCAGCTGATCAATCACACTTGAGTGAAACATTAAAAATACTTCTGGCCCAGAATTATATTCCTTCCAGGAAGGGGGTAGGCAGTCCTAAAAGAACCTAATTTTTGTCCCACAGCAGAAATTCAGTAGGGAGCAAGTTTCATGCTGCCTTTGAGAAGCTACTAATGCCTCATAATTATTATTCAAATGTCTTGCAGTTTCTTCTCTGAGTTATTCCTATGCTGTGACAGAGAGAATGAAGTGCACTAGTCAAACAGGTTAGCAAATTACTGTGTCATAGAATACTCATGTGCTACATTCCATCATGTGGGTAGAAGAAGGTATCTGATACATATGAAAGAGAAGCAAGGACTATGTTAGAGATAACATGTGCATTAAGAGCAAATGCCACCACAAGCATAGCTGTTAAAATCACTACTGGAATTATATGGCCTCTTGAGTCTAAGGACATTTTGTTTCAACACTGTCCATGGTTTAACTTCGCAATGTAATAGAGAGATCATGGAGAGAAAGATTGTGGAAGCCAGTTGACAGATACAGAATTCAACTGATAAGATTCAAGATCATTCATAATTCCCTATTTCCAAAAAAGGGCAAGCAACATGGTGAAACCTAAAACCAGAAGGAACCCACAACAACAGTGGATGGAAGCCGGGAGGGAAGGGATGGACACTTTTATTATGTGAATTTTCCCAAGTTTGACTTAGATCCCAATATATTCTATGTTTCATAAGACTCATTTCCCACTTTCTTTTTCCTTGCAATATCCCTCAAGCCATTTGGACATATTCTATGTCCAAAGGAATAATGATTTCAGCAGAATCATGTTTAGCAATAAACCATTTTTATTCTGAAGGTTTAGACTTGTATGTACAGATTGTATGCTGTATTGGAAAGAGTTCTGAGAATCACAAAATAAACCACAGGCCCTGCAGAGATACTTGAAGTTTAATAAAAGATTGATGCAGTTCTTGTATTATATACCGCAGGTAATCCCAAGCCAAACATAGTGATGGACCAACACTAATCTGGTGGCTCCTTTAAAGAAGTGTACACACTGGACAACAATGAAGAAATGTATTATCAAAACTGGTACATTCACCTAATGCAGAACCAAACCATGGCTTAGCCCCAGATAGTGTAGCAGCAGGAGGACCAAAGGAGGAGCATAATCTTCGGTCTGGGAATCCAAACATTTGCTCATACACATTAAACCAAAATTTATTCAGTGTTACATGCAAATCAGGTCAGTGTTAGGTAAGGTGTTCGATATTTTGATTCCATCTCAAAAATAAGATCACAAGATCAAAGAACAAAATTCCAGCTAGTAGCTCCTACTGATCAAGGTAGTTTCTCCAACCTCATGTTGTAATTCACAAACTCAATGAAGTAATACTTTTTGTAGTGTCAACATCTATCATGCATATCTGCTCTAGACGTAAAGCCCACTTGACACAACAACATTAACTAGATTGTGGCTATTCCTAGAACTCCTATACACACATCATTATCTGTGAATAAATTCTTTAAAAAGCATGATCAACACATGATGTGTTGCTTCCTGGAACAGTGCCCTGCTATTTCACGCAGTCAATGCTAAGTCTACTGCCAGATTCCCTTCTCCATTCCAAATTGGATTTAGTTCACAGAAATACTAAGATTGAAGCATATACAGGAAATGCATATGCATACACACAGCTTTTTAACTGTGTTACACCAAACACGGCATTATTAGAAGCACAAAATAAAGCTTTAATTCACAAGTGAGAACATTAGGAAGAATTCTAGCTGTTAACATCTAGAAGTTACTTATGTATTATTGTGCAAATGTGTTGATCAGAGAAACTCCTCCTTCACACAGAACCAATTCTGCATACATCATTGATTCAGTAACAACCTGAAACAAAGGTCTACTCAAATATGGTCCTTTCCAAATAATCTGCTAGCAGTTGATATGGAAAATAATGAAAAGCAAACATCCAACTAGCAACAGTTAATTCCTGAACACACTGAGAAAACTGAATATTGAGATTGCTGTTAAAAGTCTTTATTAAGTCTGCTTTTCCAGTCTGAAATTTGAGTCCCTCAGAATACATTTGTCAAAATCACATGTAACAATTTTCCATGTATGTTTTGTTTCTTTTGCAGCGATAGGACCACAATATTTTATCCATTCACTGACACCCCACTATTAAAAGGATAAACACACACACACACACACACACACACACACACAGAGTAAGCTAGCTGGTAGTAAATATAGTTATTACAGCATAGTCAAGAAAATGTATGCAGTAATCTATCAAGTGGTAGCTTTGTCCACTTCACTGGTCCCTGCAGCCTAATATAACCACTTCCTATTAAAATTGCATGGGGACACCACACCATATATGCATTACCCCTTTTCTTCCCCCACTCCAATAGTAGGAGCTATGAGGAACTGCTCTAGCTACTAACAGTTCACAAGGAAGGCATATTATTCTTGTTCCCAGGCTTAGAGCCAGTTTGGGGTTGCTCAATACACACCCACACAAAAGCACCCAGCCAGTCAGTGGACTGTACCCATCAGTTTCAGGACCCTTGTTCAGATTCGTATCTGAAAATAATAATAATGTGGAATTCCATCAACTACTGAGCATCCTGTCTTGCTTTGGTGCTTCTTATTTGTCTGGACTATGAATGCCCTGCATCAGCCACTCAGGGCTTTTTGGCAGTCACCCACACCTCCTCCAGAGTTATTACCACGTTTATGGACCTTTGTTCAAAATGAACTGAACGCTGCCAACTGCACTGAAACACACGCTACAAAATTATTTATTCACATTGTCATCAGGTGGAACTGTTCCTTTATTTATTCTACTGTTGATAGTACTCTGCTTTCAAGAGAAAGAAAAAGGCAACCTGTTAAGAGAGTCTTAACATCTAACATGGATGTAGATACTTTAATCATTTGCTCAGGTATGGTCCAAAGTTCATTCAATTCCAATTGCTCTATTCCACGTTACATAAAACTTACAAAAGCACAAGCAGCCACACGATGTGCAGATACAAATAAAACCTTTCCAAGTATTCCATCAGCCATACTTTTGCAGCGCTCAGGAATGTGAGATGACTTACAAACTGCAGTGACAACTCTGCAAAGGTGCAGAAACAACAGCCCTTTTGAGGCAACATAATCAGGGAGCAAACCATGCTAGTACAGGTATTGGAGAGCAATCCCTGCCAGATTCTACATACATACAAACTGTACACACACAGGATCTGTTCTGTTTATGAGGATATGGCCTGCTGACACAATCCAGTGCTCTGTGTTCTTTCTCTCTCTCTCTCTCTCTCTCTCTCTCTCTCTCTCTCTCTCTCTCACACACACACACACACACACACACACACACTGAAGTATACCATGTATTATGTTTTTGAAAAGAGGGACATGGCAGAATTGAAACAGGGGGACTGGAAGCTACTAGCAAGTTAACTTATGGATTGAGCCTCCGTCAGGTTGCCTGTCCAAACTGACAGAAGAAAGGGGCCCATGGTGCATTTTTATTCCCTTTACTGAAGGAAAGCAGCAACAGGATCCAGCAGCCGGAAACATCTGATTGTAAAAAGCATTTCCAATAAATTCTGGATTTTCTACTTTAATAAACTACCTCCTTAAAATGAGATTGCTTTACAAAGTCTTACTCTGTGTGTGTTTCACTAAATTACCCCCATGGACCACAAAAGTTGGAGGTGCGCCTGTGAGGCCCAACTGAGAAGCATATGTACCTAAAGCAATTCTTATGTTAAAAATGCATTGAAAGATGGGAGTCATTAAGTTTATAAAGATGCAGAGTTGCTTCAACCTGAATTTACTGTGTACACTCACACGCACATAGACACTATGATATTGGTGAAAGCTTTTCTAGCATGTTCCTTACTTGGAAACAGAAAGCTTCCTTTGAAGGGTAACCCCTGCAAAAAAAACACAACACCAGGTTTTTGCAAACTCACAAAACTGCTTCGCCAACAAAAGATGGCAGCCATCCAAGTAGACCCTGAAGGCTCTAAAGCAGGGGTCAGCAAACTTTTTCAGCAGGGAGCCAGTCTACTGTCCCTCAGACCTTGTGGGGGGCCAGACTATATGGGGGGGGGATGAACAAATTCCTATGCCTCACAAATAACCTAGAGATGCATTTTAAATAAAAGCATACCTTCTACTCATGTAAAAACACCAGACAGGCCCCACAAATGACCCAGAGATGCATTTTAAATAAAAGGACACATTCTACTCATGTAAAAATATGCTGATTCCTGGACCTTCTGCGGGCCGGATTTAGAAGGCGATTGGGCCGGATCCGGCCCCTGGGCCTTAGTTTGTCTACCCTTGCTCTAAAGAAAGCATGAAAACTCATATTGTCCCATTTTTTAAAAAAAGTTTTTTAATCCACAAACAGAGTTTTAAAATTCAGAGTTTAAAAAAACTCATTTCGCAAAATCCAAGAGCTGTCATCTAGCAAAATACATCTCTTATAGTTACCACATGATGCTCTTCCCACATAGTGAGATACATGGGTCATGCCTACATCTGCATACACAAACATACATATGTGAGAACTCATTCTTTTTTTAAAAGTTCCCTATTCATTCATTCCATCTTTGCCTGAAATAATATACAGGTAAACAGAGAGGATTCACTGAGGTATTGTATCTCAAATTGGCTGATAAAGAACAAGAATTTTAACTGCTTATTGGTGTGTGTTCCAGAACCCAAAAGATGCTCAGCCAATTCAGTTGGTAAGGCCTGGGCTTCCTAGGATCCTTGTGAATGAAGTAAAGAACCATCTTGCAACTGCTTTTTATTGTTCAATGTAATATTTTTTTAATTCTTTGGATACCCATGGCAATTATTCCAAATCAGGTTTATGCAGAATCACAAATGGTTTATAACTAGTTTTTGAAATGTAAGCAGTAGTTGCAAGTTATATAGAAATAAAATATGTGATTCTGTGAACTGTAAAAGGTGAGGAAGGAAAGCACAAGGAGTGAAAGCAAATTAAATAAACATGCAAATGTGCATGTTGCATATGTGTACTACAGATTTCTTATAGATATGCCCAAAAAGGAGATATGAAATCATTAGATCCCTTTGTCAAGTACAAGAGCAGATCAAACATCAACCTCTTAAAATAGTAATGTTTATCCCAAATTTAATAGTCCCCTATGAATCAAGGAAGATTTTCCTTAAACTTTGACAATGCCAGGCATCTCTCAAATGAACGTTCTTCCCATAAAGGCAACAATGCTTCTCAGTTTCTCAGAAAGGATTTTTGCAGCCAAAATCTCCCAAAACTTAAAATCTTCTGGCTCAGCTGCCTAGAAAATTGTCAGCGATTTCATTCTTGACAGCTTTACACAGATAAAGCTTGCCTGTCTCAATTCCGCTGACAATATGAACAAGCAGCAAGCAAGACTGAAGCACAAGAAAGAAGAGTGAAACAGGAGAGATAAACTAAACTATCTGGTGACTAAGAGCTCTCCCAGACACCCTTTCTGTATGAAGTGGCAGTGCCCCACTTCTCTCTTCATTACAAGGGCTTCAACAAGACATTTATTCAATGAAAGCTGACACTGAACAGATCCAGTCAATGCCTCTGGTTTTCTACTATTGCCCTCATGGATGCAGGCCTTGGCTGGCTGACTCACAACAGCTGTGACTTTGAACTGCAAGTTGTAAGATGTTCCTGGCCCTCCGCTGCCTTACATGATCATTGCCCCAAGCTGGGAGTGAACATACTTTGCAGAGAGAAAAAGGCATGACATACAGAGACCAAAAGCAGCATGCAATATTTCTAAACTAAAAATTACAAACAGATTAGACTTGTGCTTCCATAAACTCCTGTGACCTATAATGTAATAAATAATAAAGTAAAAACAGATCCACAAATCAAGACACTTGCATTTTAGGAATAAAAAAGCCACAGTTCAGGGCTAAAGTTCAGGGTCAGAGCTGTCCTCCTTGGCTTAAGGGTCATTTGACAGAGATACTTGGTTTGAAAGCCTGCGAGCTGAAAAACTAAGCAAGCCCACTACAGCTCTGACAAGAGGCCAAGAAACTCAAATGAAAGAAAATTCCCACAAATGGGAGCATGATCTCAGAGCAGAAAAGGATCTGCTTCATGGGAAAAGTTTGGACATTTTAAAAAAGCCAGAGACCAGGCTCTGCGAGTTACCAGTCAGCTCTGTAAGCAGCATGGCTGTGAGACTATTAAACAAGAGCAGATGACAAGGAAGCAAACTACTCCAGCCCTAGACAAATAGAGCTGGAACATTTTCAAAAAGAACCACATTCCTTGCATCGTACTGAGTATGAAAACCAAACCACAATGTGGCCTTTCAAATTAGCACTTGGGAAAGACATGATCTAATGAGAAGAATAACATCCTATGTCATCCAGAAGTGTAAATGCAGAGAAATGTTTTATCTGATCAGAGTACCATGAGGATTAGCAACAAATATCTGGAAGCCCTGCGGTAAGTCACCAAGTCTCTTCTACATCAGCTGTTCATGTTGCAGAGTTCCTGTATAAGCCCCAATAAGCAGGGGGAAGTGTCAGCTTCACTTGGTAGCAACCACTATCTATTCAATCAACAGTATATTAATAGGGTGTTCTGTTCCAGCAGAGATTTGCAATAGCATGAGGCTTATAGGAAAACTGAGCATGAGATCTTCACAGGAAATACATTTGACAGGTTTGTTGGTCCCACCCACTTACTGAAAGGTCACACATGTATGTGCATCTAGCATCTTCAACACACAGAATGTTGAAAGCTGAAGCTGCATTTCATTACTCTTGCATTTGACAGTTAAGTTATTTTGTTTTGTGGTGCCTACCTCTTTTGCATAATTTATACTCTTCCATTCCATATTTGAATAGTTTTATGTATTTTATAATTGTGGTGGTTTTCTTTGGTTCTATAATTGTATATTTGAGTGCTGTCACCCACCTTAGGACTTTATGGTGAAGGGTAGGTAAGAAATCTTATAAATAAATAAGTGCGTGTACAAACACACACACATATTCATCACAAATGAACTAAGAGATGTTTGAGGTCACAGAAGAAGCTCAATAAAACCATGAAAGCCCTGCAAGAATTGAGAGTTCTGTATTGTTTATTTGACCATACACCTTCACAGAGCATCTCTTGTGATTCAGTATAAATAACACTTCCATTTCTCTAGTCAAACCTGTCACTAAACCTCTCATGAATAACCCTTCAGAAATAGGAGCTGCCCACACAGTTTAGCCATGAATTCTTGTTCAAAACCCTGGAAAAAGGCAGACCTGAGAAGGTATCTGTCATTTCCTCCCAACCACTTCTTGGAATATTTCCACCCACCTGTTAATGTCAGGCACAGAGGCAGGTATCATGCTCTCATGGGATTGGCAAGCTTACAGTTATGTCGGTTTACTGGGCTATTTCCAGTACCAGAGCACCTCATAAATGGCAGCAGTTATTTTATTAATCTTGGTATTATGAGGCAGCTGCCTTCCCTCTTCAATTCAATTTTCATTGAAAAGTTTCTGTAGTTAAAAGATTTCCAAGTCAGCTCAAGGCTGAAAGGGAATCTCTTATGGAAAGCATCCCTTTGGGGGCATGTGTGACAAAGATATACTGCTCTTCACTGACAGTAATGTTGAGAAGAATGTAGTTCTAAATGTATATTTTATTTTTAAAAAAAAGTAGAGAAAGAAGGAGAGAAACAACAGATAATTCTGCTAGGTGTGGGAATATAAAAACTGACCATTAAGATCAAATGGAATACTGAATTAATGTTTCCAAATGATTCTTTTGAATATGTTGACAGTTTGCGGGAATCTAAATCTATAAGCATATTCATTATCCCTTACACTATTTTCAAATTATGAAACAAACATTATTGACTAAGGCTACAATCCTGTACCTGTTTACCTAGAAGTAAGCCCCTTTAAAACCTATGATATTTCTTCTGAATAAACATGTAGAGGATTGTTCATTTCTCAAAACAAAAAGATGCCTGACAGTACATGTTAGAGCATCTGGTGATTCACTCTCAAACACAGAGCCTTGCAACCAGGGGTTTCACTCTTAATTTGAGCATTATTTGAAATTGCACTAATGCATTGGGGTGGGAACTCCACGATTCCACTTGCTTACTATGCCTCCACTGATGTGCACAGGAGGCATATTAGTGGCACATATAGAGGCAAGGAGAAAGAGAAGTGGGCACAAGCAAGATACAATTCTAACAAGCAAATGTAGCAAGTACAGAGGCTTGAGGGTTTGGCTTACTCTAGCACATCAAGCCCTTACAGCTACCAGAAGTCTACCCATCCTCACAAAAGCTATCTATGTCCCTTCAAAGGGGAGCCTCCCTTAGAAGACTAGAAAGCTCGGTCACACAATGTCCAAGACAGCTTTCTAGATGCATATGGGAATCCACTTTCAAGCTAACAGAAGGGAATAGGAAGGCTCCAACAACTTTATAGCAAGGGCTGCAAGCCCACTCCCCAACTGCTCTATGCAATTTTTCACAGGTTTCAACTTGTCATCACGGATTCCAAATGCAATAATATATAGCAGCAGTGCCCTCTACTGGCATAAGAAACAAATAGCTAAGCACTTGCTCTCTTTTGCTCTCTTTTTGCCTTCAAAAGCTATAAAACATCAATTTCTCATAGGGCACATTCTCCAACATAAATATCCCGAGGGTAACATTAGTGGGCTTTAATCTCTTGGAATGAAGTGACATCATCACAATGAACATAGACTATAAGATGTCTATGTAGAGGCAAACCTAATCTGGAACACATTTATGCAACTGGTACACACAAAGCCAACTAACATCATAGGACTGGATCCTGAGTTGCCTTTCCATGAACAGAAGGGTTCACAGATAGGACTGCAATCCAGCAAAGACTCCCACTGGGGGGAATGGGGGCAGGCCATTTTCATAGACAACTTTTCCTTTGCAGCCTCCTCACCACCTCCCACACTGTTCCAGAGTATCCCCACAACTATAAGGGGAAATGATGAAAATAATTTGCCAGCAGAAGCATCCCAGGAGCAGAATTTTGCTTGTGGAAATGCTGGATTTAACCCTTATGTGAAATGTTAGTTCTTGGGTGAGCAAATAATTAACTTCAGAAGCAGGTCTTTTATGTTCAATATTCAGTTCTGAAGTCCTTTCCTCTCAATTTTCACTTAAGTATCTAACCCTGAATATTAGTGTTAAGCAGGCAGAAGTCCTCTTTGACAATACACAAAATATATTGCTGGGAGGAGCATAAATGTAAATATGAAACTTTAAAGCATGCAACAGCTTCTAAGAGGCATACTGCAGCCTATCAAGTTGGTTTCTCATTTCATTTAGTCCTGCAACTGGGCTATGAAGTCGTTCGCCTTTGCCAGACCTAACCCATGTAAACTTTATGAACAATTATATTTCCCCCCATTAACTATAGGGAAGAAAGAGTAAAACTAATTGAACGAAGGAACTGCTTTAAAAAGTTCACTGAATATCCAAAATTTGCTAATGTTCTTCATTTTTTAAATGTTGCTACTTAGTGTTGTGCCCGACTAAACCACTGAGCACAAGTGGAAGGACTTCCACATATAAAATGAAACTTCTTCTACCTCTCCCCTCCCCAGGCACCCCCAGATCAGGCCTGGGAGTTCCCCAACTCTTGGGAGTATATGGGGGGAGAGCATATGTAATTATTTAGTTGGACAAAACTCTTACTTACTTTCCTTTTACACTTAGTTTTAGGGCCACACCATACATTCTTTGCTGTCATGAGCCCTGCAGCACTGTCCGGATCAGGCTTGAGTTGGCAGATTCCGAGAAATAAGGAAGAAATGGGAAGCAGGGGCTGACTTGTAGGAACGTAGGTTGGAGAAGATGGGGAGCTCATCTTTCCACCCCAACTTCAGCCACTTTGGAAAGGGGAGCAGAGATGCTGGCTCTCCCCTCTGACATTCCTGTGGAATGCTGAGCCGCAGTGGAGGCTGGAGAGGATTTTGATCAGCTGAGGAGGGAGGCTGAACCGGAGACAGCAACAACTAAAGCAGAACCAGAATAGGAAGGTGCAATCTTGTTGCCTAGAACCAAGCACCCCCTTTGGTGAGATCAGACCTCTTGTCCTGAGAGAGCACAAGCTTGCAATTTTGGCATTCCCACAAGTGAGAGAATCTCCCAAGGGAACATGTCATGCCTTGTCTTTAAAAGCTTGGCAGGAGGAAAGCAGAACCTTGATGGGACATCTTCATCACCTTTGACCTAGAGAGCCAGTGTGGTGTAGTGGTTAAGAGCGGTAGTCTCGTAATCTGGGGAACCGGGTTCGAGTCTCCACTCCTCCACATGCAGCTGCTGGGTAACCTTGGGCCAGTCACACTTCTTTGAAGTCTCTCAGCCCCACTCACCTCACAGAGTGTTTGTTGTGGGGGAGGAAGGGAAAGGAGAATGTTAGCCGCTTTGAGACCCCTTAAAGGGAGTGAAAGGCGGGATATCAAATCCAAACTCTTCTTCTTCTTCTAGTTCTGAACTTCTTGCCCTGCTCCTGAACTCCTGAATCATGACTACCAAGTCAGTAACATTACTTTGCTAGAATAAACATCTATTTCTTATCTGCAAGTAATAACTTCTGTCTGTATGTGTTGGGTGGCAGCCAGGACATTTGCTATCAAATATACATGTGACAAGGAACAGTGGCTAAATCTCCAACTCCCTGGCACATAATACATGCTATGGTAAACACATATGTGTTCCACCAATGTTACATGTATGTAAATAATTTTCAGTGTACATATGTGCAAAGTGGCTTTGAGGTCATGGAGCAAGAGTCCAGTAACACTCCCTAAGATTAGCAGTTTGGAATTTCATGAACTTTCAAGAGCAGATTTGCTGAAATTCACTATCTGTTTTCATTAAGCAGAGTATCTTTATTCAGAGCCGAGTATTCACCTTACTCAGAAATGGGTAAGTCCAAAGAAATCTGGATTTTACATCCATAATCAAGTAGGCAGGTTTTGAAAACAAACTCCTGTACTATTCACACAAAATGATGAGTGTAAGTGAAGGAACATGGAGTACATATTTCTATTTAAAGGATCCCTATTTCTGAAATGCTTGTTTCTGCCAAGTGTCAATATAAAATATATTCCTTCCCAGTATACATTCATCCATGACAAAAGGTCACGATAACTCTGGGATAGTCCCATGACTTCTCTAAAAATGACCCCATCAAATATGTGAACAATCCAGAAGGCGACACGTCATCCTGAATAAAAATATATAATACATTTACACCACAAAGAACAAAACACAGGCTACATATAGTTGTTCCCCTGCCCCATGTGGCCAGCTGGATGCCTCTCAGTTTTCTACTGCTGTCAAATTTACCTCCACCTCTGCCACTAAATTTGCCACGGCCACAGCTGAATTTGGTACTGTCCCTGCCACCAAAGCAACTTCACTTTAGCTAACCACCCATTACTTAAAAAACCACAACCAAAGAAAACACCCCTCCCTTACAGAACTGAGCCAACGTTGCCACCTCTGTCTACCCTACTCTTTGCTTCCTCCAACCATAGATGTGCCAGGTAGAGCATCTATACAACACTTTACCTTGCACACTCGATGATCAAAAGAGAAGAAAGAAGACAACAGCAAGATGTAGCAAGAGTAAGCAAGATCAGAATGGAACTCAGCACCGCAGTGGAGAAAGACAATCCAAACGAGGGAAAGCAGAAGGAAGCACTTGCCAGAGATAGGGAGTGGAGTGGGGAGATAAAGGGATACAGTCATACCTTGGATCCCGAACGCCTTGGGAGTCAAACGTTCCGGCTCCTGAACAATCGAAACCCGGAAGTGAGTGTTCCGGTTTTCAAACATTCTTTTGGAAGCCGAAAGTCCGATGGGGCTTCTGCGGCTTCCAATTAGCTGAAGGAGCCAATGTTTCCAAATGTTTTGGAAGTCGAATGGACTTCCGGAACGGATTCTGTTCGACTTCTAAGGTACAACTGTATATGGATTTTTTAAAAAAATACCATTGCATGTCTCCTCTCATGCTGAGATAAAAGTGTGTTTGTGTTTGGTGTGTGTGTGTGTGTGTGTGAGAGAGAGAGAGAGAGAGAGAGAGAGAGACAGACAGACAGACAGACAGACAGACAGACAGACAGACAGACATTGGTGGGGAGGGGGAAGGTTATGGGGAATGAGTGTGTCTGTGTGTACGTGAGCAAATGAGTATATGGTCCCTGATCTACCACCACTAGCTCTGGCCCTCAGGGCCAAAAAAGTTGCCCATCCAACTTTATGTGCATGTGAATTTAGCCTTCAATAAATGTATTTAATAAGCATAATTGATTCTGGCAGAAATACTTTGTTTTAAGAATAATTCAGAAAAAGAACTCCTAAATGGCAGGGACCACATTTTGACACAGTGCTAAGGCACAAGCTATGGCTTGTTTAACCATGCTGTCCATAAGCTGTGTACTGGCACATGCAGCTCAAGCTCTCCTACTTGACTCCGATCTTAGTCAAACAGGGAAATAAACCCTGGAGCAGATGGCTTAGCAATACATGCAACTTGTGCTTTGTTTCCCTCCAAACAAGACACAATCTGTGCATCCTCCTAAGTCTGCACAGAATCACAGGCTACGGGCACTTGAAATCTGTGTTTAGGCTCAAAGAAAAGTTTCCAGGCTTTTGTTGCCAAGGCTTCTCCTCTTACCTTTCATTACCAATCAGGCATTTATGCCTAATGTATAGTAAATAAACTCTCTAAAGGAACTGAAGGTATGCACTTGGGACAGCAGTTGAAAATCATGCCAATAACTGTTTAATACTGAATAAGTCCATATGACAAATATTTATTTGTTTGGTTAAGCCAGTATGAGGCAAAAACCTTAAGTGCATTTGAGGGTGACTCAGGAGGGGAAAACTAGAAACAAATGCTGAATTTGTAAAGTACTTACAACACTGATTGCAAAAAGAGAACAGAGTAAAACAACCCAGATTTCTCTGGGCAGTCAGGGTGGAAAATAAGTGGACATCTTTCCTTTTTATTAAAATCTATTTGCTTCTTGGATAAAAGCTCCCAAGATATATGACTCCAGAATGCAGAGGTTAGAGTCCTGGCATGCACAGTCCAGTATATTAAACAGGGAGCTCATTTGCCCTTTTTCAGGCTCCAATTCCTTGTATATTTCAGGAAACATTGTAAGTAGCCACTATATGCACTGAACTCAGAAGAGCCTTTCTTCCATGTGGACAGCGTAATATGGGAACTGGGTATCATACTATCAATGACAGTGACACATGGGTTGATTATCCCCCAAAATATGCAAAGTGTCTAACCAAAAAAGCTTTATACCAAGTGCATCAAATTATCATCAATAAACAAATTAGAACCATATTAAATTTAAAAAGTCATTTATAGTTAAGAGACTCTTGTTTACAGCAATTGCAGAACAAACCAAAAATATGTAACAGAGTCCTTTCTCATGGTATTCCTGTTCATACCATCAATGAATTGCATAACTGTTTAATTCTCAAGACTGAATTGAACATATCCTAAAGTTTCTCCATTCATTCCTTGAAATATATTTCTGAAATTGTCAGGTTGCCCTGTCCCCTTTTCTGCTAATTTTTCAGAAATTATTTAGAATCATAGAATCATAGAGTTGGAAGAGACCACAAGGGCCATCGAGTCCAACCCCCTGCCAAGCAGGAAACACCACCAGAGCACTCCTGACATATGGTTGTCAAGCCTCTGCTTAAAGACCTCCAAAGAAGGAGACTCCACCACACTCCTTGGCAGCAAATTCCACTGTCAAACAGCTCTTACTGTCAGGAAGTTCTTCCTAATGTTTAGGTGGAATCTTCTTTCTTGTAGTTTGGAACCATTGCTCCGTGTCCGCTTCTCTGGAGCAGCAGAAAACAACCTTTCTCCCTCCTCTATGTGACATCCTTTTATATATTTGAACATGGCTATCATATCACCCCTTAACCTCCTCTTCTCCAGGCTAAACATGCCCAGCTCCCTTAGCCGTTCCTCATAAGGCATCGTTTCCAGGCCTTTGACCATTTTGGTTGCCCTCCTCTGGACACGTTCCAGTTTGTCAGTGTCCTTATTGAACTGTGGTGCCCAGAACTGGACACAGTACTCCAGGTGAGGTCTGACCAGAGCAGAATACAGTGGGACTATTACTTCCCTTGATCTAGATGCTATTGATGCAGCCCAGAATTGCATTGGCTTTTTTAGCTGCCGCGTCACACTGTTGGCTCATGTCAAGTTTGTGGTCAACCAAGACTCCTAGATCCTTTTCACATGTACTGCTCTCAAGCCAGGTGTCACCCATCTTGTATTTGTGCCTCTCATTTCCCCCCCCCCCCCCAAGTGCAATACTTTACATTTCTCCCTGTTAAAATTCATCTTGTTTGTTTTGGCCCAGTTCTCTAATCTGTCAAGGTCGTTTTGAAGTGTGATCCTGTCCACTGGGGTGTTAGCCACCCCTCCCAGTTTGGTGTCATCTGCAAATTTGATCAGGATGCCCTTGAGTCCATCATCCAAGTCGTTGATAAAGATGTTGAATAAGACCGGGCCCAAGACAGAACCCTGTGGCACCCCACTAGTCCCTCTTCTCCAGGATGAACAGGAACCATTGATGAGCACCCTTTGGGTTCGGTCAGTCGGCCAGTTACAAATCCACTGAGTGGTAGCATAGTCAAGACTGCATTTTACCAGCTTCTTTACAAGAATATCATGGGGCACCTTGTCAAATGCCTTGCTGAAATCAAGGTAGGCTACATCCACTGCGTTCCCTTCATCTACCAGGCTTGTAATTCTGTCAAAAAACGAGATCAGGTTAGTCTGACATGACTTATTTTTCAGAAATCCATGCTGACTATTGGTGATCACAGCATTCCTTTCTAGGTGCTCACAGACTGTTTGCTTAATGATCTGCTCCAGAATCTTCCCTGGTATTGATGTCAGACTGACTGGGCGGTAATTATTTGGGTCCTCTCTTTTCCCCTTTTTGAAAATAGGGACAACATTTGCCCTCCTCCAGTCTGCCGGGACTTCGCCTGTTCTCCAGGAATTCTCAAAGATGACTGCCAGTGTTTCTGAGATCACACCTGCCAGTTCTTTTAATACTCTTGGATGCAGTTCATCTGGCCCTGGAGACTTGAATACATCTAAACTAGCCAAGTATTCTTGTACTATCTCCTTAGTTATTCTGGGCTGTGTTTCGTCTGCTGAATCATTTGCTCCAAATTCTTCAGGTCGGGCATTGTTTTCTTTATCGGAGAAGACTGAGGCAAAGAAGGCATTGAGGAGTTCAGCCCTTTCTGTGTCCCCTGTTTGCATTTCACCATCTTCTCCTCTGAGTCACCCCACTGTTTCTTTGTTCTTCCTTTAGGACTGCTATTTGCACAATCTTGACTCCCAGTGTTACTGAATACAGATTCAAGATCACTGTACCCAGCGTTACTCACTGTAGCCTACGTTACTCACTGAGCTTCTGCAGTGCCCATTAAAGACTGATGATCTTGTGGTTATTCAGTATTTTGAAAAATGAAATGGCAATTTTTATTTGTTGCTTTATTAAAAAAAAATGTATCAAAGCAAATGAAGCACACAATTTCTGAATTTGCAAAACAGATCACAACTACCAAAGCTAAAGAATCATTGCCTTTAATTTACCTTTAATTTAATTTACTAATAATGGATGTTTTACAAAAACAGAAATCATTTTAATTCCAATTGCACGAACAGTCAGCATAAGATGTTTGTTTATATTCTAGAACAAAACCTATTTGCACAAATTTGAAAGGGAGGTATTATTTAATGCCACATAATTTGAATAAGATCTACAAAACCAACACACATACTTTATAATATGTAATTTGTATACCGCTTAATCATAAAAACTTCTAAACGGCTTACTAGGGAGAGAGAGATAAAAACAAGTTAACCTAAAAAAATTATGAAACTTAGATCAAATCAGCAGTTTGAAATATACATTATAAAATAAAATTACACATGAAAATGCATGACAGCTTTACTTTTCTGAGTAGGCGTGACCAAACAAAAAGGTTTTTAGCTGGCACTGAAAATAACATAGTGAAGGTGCCTGCCTAATGTCAGTAAGCAAGGGATTGCAGAGTGTTGGTGCTGCCAAGCAAAAATAGTAAATGTGTATTTATGTTTTTCAGTACTGAGAATCTTCATATATATTCCATTTATTTATTACATAGTCTATCACCTCTTCCTTTTATTTGGGGGTTCATGTATTGATAATAATGTATACAAATTTTAAAGAAACATTAGATATTTCCAACATTCCCCAATAAGGAAAGTATAGAAAGTGTGGATTAAGAGCAACAATAAAACCAGATTAAGCAGAAGCACAGCAATTCTCTAATAGGACTGTGGACATAGCACAATCTTCAAGAAATAGCAAGCAGATCCAGCTGTTGAACTGTCCTGGTTACATACTGGTCTCTGTCCAGCCCTCCCACAGCCACCACACAAGTAAATCAAAACACATCTGTGATCAACACCAACAGCCCAGGGCTGTAGTGGAACATTTTCAAATGCAGTAAAAGGTTTCTATGCAAAAATTCCTAATAAGGACCATAACTAGGTTGTCAAATGGAACTAATTACTATTTGCATCTTGCACCTCCTGAGATGGCTCTGGCCTCAGGAAGGCATCAAAATAGAGAGCCAGTGGTCTTTAAACATATCATCCAGTATTCAAAACAGCATTTCAGTGGAAAGATTGGGGGACGTACACCACACACATTCCCTGGTGATGGCAAAAGCTTAGTTTGTAAGTACTTTGATTATTAAGTGTTTAGGTTGAGGCCCTACTGTAATTCAGGAAACTGAAGTTTACCACAAGCAAGGAGTAGCAAAGTAAAGAAATCTTTACTATTTGGGGGAGAGGGGGCACATTTTTTTAATGTGCAGGAGGTGGTCAGGGTTGAAACAAGAGAATATGTTTCTGTTCCATTAAAGGAAAGCAGATGACTTTAAAAAGCAAAGTGCCATGTGTACTATAATAATGTGGAGTCATTCCAACTACTCTGCCTCCAATTTATCTTTTCAGTTTGGAATACTGAAAAAAATCTTGAAAAGCCCCTGAGAGACAGGTAGATAGAAGAATAGTGTCATGATGTTTTATTCCAAAGGTAGGAAAGCCAGAATGTTACATTAATAATCAAAGCTGCAGCACAGAAAAGTAAGCAGAAAGAACATCATTTCATACTGTTTCACACATATTTACAGGTGAAACTCGGAAAATCAGAATATCGTGGAAAACTTCATTTATTTCAGTAATTCAACTTAAAAGGTGAAACTAATATATGAGATAGACTCATGACATGCAAAGCAAGATATGTCAAGCCTTTATTTGTTATTGTGATGATTATGGGGTACAGCTGATGAAAACCCCAAATTAACAATCTCAGAAAATTAGAATATTGTGAAAAGGTGCAGTAGCTATTCAATCCATAACACCTGCAATGGGTTCCTGAGCCTTTAAATGGGGAAAGCTGCTGACCTGACAGTTGTGCAGAAAGTCATCACTGAGACCCTCCATAAGGAGGGAAAGCCTCAAAAGGTAATTGCAGAAGAAGTTGGATGTTTCCAAAGTGCTGTATCGAAGCACATTAATGGAAAGTTATGCAGAAGGGAAAAGTGTGGAAGAAAAAGGTGCACAAGCAGCAGGGATGACCACAGCCTGGAGAGAATTGTCAGGAAAAGACTGTTCAAAAGTGTTGGGGACTTTCACAAGGAGTGGACTAAGGCTGGAGTTAGTGCATCAAGAGCCACCACACACAGACGGATCCTGGAGATGGGCTTCAAATGTCGTATTCCTCTTGTCAAGAAACGTCAGAAGTGTCTTACCTGGGCTGAAGAAAAAAAGAACTGGTCTGTTGCTCAGTGGTCCCAAGTCCTCTTTTCTGATGAGAGCAACTTTTGCATCTCATTTGGAAACCAAGGACCCAGAGTCTGGAGGAAGAATGGGGAGGCACACAATGCCAGATGCTTGAAGTCCAGTGTGAAGTTTCCACAGTCTGTGTTGATTTGGGGAGCCATGTCATCAGCTGGTGTTGTTCCACTGTGCTCCATTAAGTCCAGGATCAACGCAGCCATCTACCAGGAGATTTTGGAGCACTTCATGCTTCCTTCCACAGACAAGCTTTATTTTATAGGGATGCTGACTTCATTTTCCAGCAGGACTTGGCACCTGCCCACACTGCCAAAAGTACCAAAACCTGGTTCAATGTCCATGGGATTACTGTGCTTGAATGGCCAGCAAACTCGCCTGACCTGAATCCCATAGAGAATCTATGGGACATTACCAAAAGAAAGATGAGAGACATGAGACCGAGCAATGCAGAAGAGCTGAAGGCTGCTATTGAAGCTTCCTGGTCTTCCATAACACCGCAGCAGTGCCACAGGCTGATAGCATCCATGCCACGCCGCATTGAGGCAGTAATTGATGCAAAACCAAGTACTGAGTACATATGCATGCTTCTACTTCTCAGAGGTCCAATATTGCTCTATTTGCAATCCTTGTTTTGCTGATTTCATTTAATATTCTAATTTTCTGAGATTGTTAATTTGGGGTTTTCATCAGCTGTATGCCATAATATCACAATTATAACAAACAAAGGGCTTGACATATATTGTTTTGCATGTCATGAATCTATCTCATATATTAGTTTCACCTTTTAAGTTGAATTACTGAAATAAATGAACTTTTCCACGATATTCTAATTTTCTGAGTTTCACCTGTATGTTCCATCCATAGAAGAGGAATCAGGATTAAACAGAATTTTTAGAGAATGCCAAAAAAGGAAATCTACTGCCCTCAAGTGGTAACAAATAGCTACTTTGAGACACTGAACATTAAGCTTTTTCCACTATACAAAGGGCTTTAAAAGATTGCTTAATGAGACTGATACTGTGTGTGCCATGATTCTGAAACACAGCACAGAAAAAAGCAAATGGCAGGCTTTCATATCCAACATGAGCCATACTCAAAGTAGACCCACTGAAATCAATGGTCTAAAGTAACTGAAATCTACTGATTTCAAAGAAACTACTCCAACTATAGCTTACTTACTGTGGCTTACTTAAAGCAGAGAGACTTAAAGCTTTGTAAAAAAACAACAGCTTTCATTTAAGGCCTTGAAGATAGACCAATTGCTTGTTCTGGAAAGGTTGCGTTCCCTCTGAAGGAGCAGGTATGTAGCTTGGGGGCATTCATCAATACATGTTTGTCATTAGATGCCCAAGTGACCTCTGTGGCTAGGAGTGCCTTTTACCAGCTTTGTCTTGTACTCCAGGAACAGCTGCGTGTGCATCATCAGGATAGTCTGGCTACTACAGTCCATGTATTAGCATCCTTGAGACTGCCTTACTGCAATATGCTCTATTAGCAAACTTTTTCAGCAGGGGGGCGGTCCACTGTCCCTCAGACCTTGTTGGGGGGCCAGACTATATTTTGAAGGGAGGACAAAAGGAACAAATTCCTATGCCCCACAAATAACCCAGAGATGCATTTTAAATAAAAGCACACATTCTACTCATGCAAAAACACCAGGCAGGCCCACAAGTAACCCAGAGATGCATTTTAAATAAAAGGGCACATTCTACTCATGTAAAAACATGCTGATTCCCGGGCTATCCGCGGGCCGGATTTAGAAGGCAATTGGGCCAGATCCGGCCCCAGGGCCTTAGTTTGCCTACCCATGCTCTATGTGGACCTGCCCTCTGGCTTGGTCCAAAAGCTTCAGCTAGTGCAGCATGCTAACAGAGGAAGACAGCAGAGGTGTCACATGCTGTTGGCTAAAACATCTGCACTGGATGCCCATAGGCTACCAGTCCAAGCTCAGTATTTTTGTATTAATATACAAAAACCTGAACAATCTGGGTCCAGGATATCTCATTGGCAGCATGAGCCCTATATTCCATGCTCCATCACCAAGATAATATGGAGGAGTGCTGTTAGTTGTCCCTAGTTTCAGAAATCTGACTAGCT
The DNA here is from genome assembly GCF_964252035.2 of Podarcis erhardii. NCBI lineage: Eukaryota > Metazoa > Chordata > Lepidosauria > Squamata > Lacertidae > Podarcis > Podarcis erhardii. The sequence continues at coordinate 51,180,045 of NC_138510.1, read as the reverse complement.
GCAGCTAGAAGTCAGGCATTTAGGGTTGTTGGTACACATGCTGAGAAGTACTTTCAGCCGAGATTTGGCAGGCATCCTTGCTGCTAATATTCAGGCATCTTCTGAAGATCTTCTTATGCCAACAGGACTGTATGGTTGTTTAATTTTTTCTTAAGAAGAGACAGTCATTTTAATGATCATTCTGTATTGCTTTTCTGGCATCTTACGGCTTATTATACTTATATTTTATATGAGTAGGTAGTGTGCCGCAAAACTAGTGAATGACTAAACTTCTGCTTAATTCAATAACGAAATGTAAGCAAATGTTCAAAAAGAAAGAGAGACTAGCTGCCAAAAACTTTCAAAAGTGTAAAGTGGGAGCAATGTAGCTTGCAGTAAGGCAATTCTTTCTTAAAAAAATAGAGAGCTGCAATTATTTGAAAGAATTAATTGGCTAGAGACAAGAACACTACAATAATTAGTCCAACACCGCTATTTTAGACTTCTTAACCTCCAAGTTATTTAGCAAATAAAGCCTGTTATTAAAGTAATTCAGTTTTGTTATTTGCAGGAGAACAATGTAGCTCCCCTTCCAACAAGGCTGTGTGTAAGTCATGATGCTTCAGCCTGCAAGAGCTGAAATACAATTAGAAGAAAACTAGCACAAGCACAGCTTAGTCAGCCATGTGGGAATACAGTCACTTCTGATAAATAGCACCCTAACAAACCAAGGCTGCCTTTCAAGAAATGAACCACACATCCAAGATAATGGTTATGATCCAAATGATTTCTTTCACAAGCAAAATACAGTTCTGCTGCTGCAGGCGGTGGGGTGGCGTCCTCAATCTCTATCCTCCAGCAGCAGCTCCCGCATCACATCTCCCACCATCCTAGAGGGTCCCTTACATGTAGGGGAGTGGAATTGACTACAGTGGAACAGATGCAAGGGAAAGCCTTGTTGCATGAAAGAAACTTCACTCATGCTCTCCTTGATCCCATGTGGTTTGGTTAGGACTTACTAGCTGCTCTTGAGCTGTTATCACTCCCCTGATTTTATCACGGTAATTTGTACTTGATCACATACATGTTGCAAGTGTTGCACATACAGTTCTAGATACAACTTTTTGCTGCAGTGAAGTTGCATGGAAGAGTGAGTCCTGGGCCAGTGAGGACTCATGGCAGAGACGATGCATTTGTATTTTCTTCAGTTAGGAATTCTGGCAGCATCTTGATCAGCCTCACATTACTGACTATCTTCCATGAGCATGGGGTGGGGCCAGCAAGCTCAGCCGTGCTCTAACCTCATGCACCAGCACTCATGCAAGGAGAGAATAATTCAAATGCCAGGCAGCCTTTCAAATTAGAGCACCAAAATTATCCACATGCTGCGGAGCAAAGACAGAAGACAACCAACAGCTTGCAATCAGACTACATTTTAATACAGGCCTTTCCAACTTATAAGCCACCAGTCCAAACCTAAGACTATCTTGTAGTCGCAAGAACACCTTGTCATTGCTTTTTGTCTGGACTGCAAAAGCAGGAGGACGAGGGTATCAAATATATAATACATGGCTAATGCCCTGCATTCAACTTTGTAGTTGTGCAGATTTGTGGCAATGGTTACAGCTCACTACTCCAACACTTATGCCAACAATTCCATGCAGCATAATGGTGTATACTTAAAAGAAATTTATACTACGTTTACTAAGTTGCACACTTTTGATAGTTTCAGAGTTATAAATGCATAACTTAAGCTTATGCAATGTGTATTTGAGAAACACTTTCTAACTATTTATATAACGAAGATTGTGAATATGGTGTCTCAGAATCCCCTTTCAGGTCCTAGAGATAAGCAACATGCCTGCTAGAAGAAAATCAAGGCTCACAAATAACTAAATGGCGGTGGGGGGTAAGAAAGTGTCAAACATATGACCGGCACAAACATTACTTCATACCTCCTGCATTATCAGCAGGAACCCTGGAAACTTAACAGTCTTAAAACTCTTTTTCCTGGAACTCAAGTTCAGATTATCTTTCAACAGAGCTTGCAACCATAAAAATGGAAGCGAATCACAACCTACCAGGAGCAGCTGAGTGAGTCTATTTGCTCATGCACCTAATTTCTGTTCCCATAGAAACAGACAGACGGGAAACAGATAAGAATTGCATCTAGTGCTTTCCTGCTACCAACTATTTTTGCAGTACAACCATTGGAGAAAAGCCAGTGACAACAGCAGCAGGAAGAAATGAGTAAGAACGTGATTTTATGCTTCAGCAGGAAGCAGGCATGGACTAAAATCTGTCTACTGAATGGCTTCAACAGTCACTTACAGGTTTCTGTGGGTTCAGGGTTGCAGCATTTGTCAGGAAATTTGAGCTAAATCAGTAAGGATATTCCAAGGCTGAGAGAGAGCAGATGTCATGATTTGATACATACTGGTAGGTGTCCAGCCAAAGCAGAATCAGCCAAGGTACAGTGCTGCATATGTCTGCCCACCCATGCTATTCAACTTCTCCCTTGAAAAACAAACATCACACAACTTGCCTAATGCTAAGTACTCAGCTACCAAGTACTAAGGGACCAAAGCTCATTGGTAGCCGACGTGTCTTGCATGTAAGTAGAACCCAAACCCAGTCCTTGGCATTTTGACTTACAAGGATTTCGGATGGCAGGGTTGGGAAGTACCTCTGCCTCAAGTCATGGATAGCTGCTACCAGATGGGCTAGAGGGCTAGATGAATCAATACTGTGGCATCATATAAGGCAACTTCACAGGTTCAGTACAATTATTTAAAAACAAGACCTTACCCATCTTCGGGGAATGGGGAATATATATTTTGTTAAGGTTTATTTCCTTTATTATACCTGTTATAATATTCAAATGCAATAATTCTTAGGAAACATACTGAAGCTCCAGACACATCAAGGCACTCTTGATGCATTTAAGACACCAATTAAATCCCTTCCACTTAAACATTTGGGCTTCTGCTACTACTGCTGTCGCTACTACTATTTATATCGCCTTCCATTTACAAAGTGCTTCACAATCTTTACCCTCCCCGTGTTTGATAAAACTATGAACTCAGTGTGTCTTCAACAGGTGGGCAATACCTTTTCTTGGGACCAACCAAAATGTCACAAAAGTGTGGCAAGCTTTAGAGTTCTCCAGAACTCTTCGTGAAGCACGATGTTACACAAAGAACCGGGGGGACAAGATAAAAGGGGACAGAAATTAGGCTAATGTAGTAGCTATGAGGTCAACTCGTAGGCTCAATTTCAAGGTACAGATGATAATTTTTGTGACATTTTAGTTGGTCCAAATAAAAGCTATTGCCCAACTATGGTTATTTGGGGGGAGTGTGTCTTGTTTTATAATAGTTCTTTGTGCTCACGTTTTCGAATTCAAGCCTTTGCAATGGGCAGCTTTTCAAATGTTAAATGTTTGCCTGTCTGACTAAAGAATTTATTTACATGAGCTTGTTGGCTAAAGATCTGCTGAAAAGTCCTATCTAGAAACTGTGCAGTTCTAGTCACTAACTTATCTCATTAATTTGCTTGTTTGTTTATGAGATTTCGATACTGCCTTCATCAAAACTGGTAATAGCAATATTGATCAGGCAGTCCAGGAACATGTCATACTGTGTAAGATCAGCCCAGATATTCCACTTGTCTGAAATAAGGGATAAGAGACAGAAAAAGCAGGAAGGAATTTAACACCTACAACTGAACATCAGAAAATGCAAATACAGGAAGAAGAAGAGTTGAAAGGGAGTCTAGGTAAAACAGGTGATATTGAGGGGGGGAGCTTGAATTGACTACCTGTTTCCCCTGATCAGACACAGAAGTTTCCATCTGCAAGCAAACACTTCATAATTTTGTGTGTGAAGGGTAAACATGCCATGATCCTGTATTCCAAGACTATGACAACAGAATACAGCACATAGAATATCTGCTTTTACTCTGTTTATTTTCTGTGCTTAAAAAAAAGCAAAAGCCAAGATCTTCCCCACTCTGTATCATCATCTACAGTTACTAGGCAACTGTGCAACTGCAAAAAAGTGCTGTTCAAATAAAAGAGAGTTGGTCAATGATATCATGCCCTCCAAAAATGACAGCAAAAAACAGATAGCAGAAATGGAGTGGATTTATGCTTCTGACATAACAAGACACTAAGTGCAAGTTGTAGGCAATACATATATGTACAGAAATAGCAAGGAGTCTTTTGGCATTTTAAAGGTTAACAAGCTTATGGTATAAGATTTCATAGACTAGAGGAATTAGAAATATGCCTGAAATGTTAACTTAGGTTAGCAGGTGTATATATATATATATATATATATATATATATATATATATACACATATACAAATTTGTGGTTACAAGCAAAGGAGAAAAACATTAGAAACGATCCAGGAAAAGTTAAGAATTGAGCTCCAATTTATTTCAGAAGCATGTGCTTTATTATCTCCCACTGAATGAACTAAAATGCAGTGAACTGCCCTGAGATCTATGGATGAAGGGAGGTATACACATTTATTAAATAAGTAAATAAAAATAAAATTTCAATATACTTAAGTTTGGCTAGGTTGTGCTGATTCATGAAATATATGGGAACCCTATATGACCTAGAAATAGGCTATTTCGTTTACAAACAAAGTTATCCCTTCAAAGTTTGAACTACAAGCTGAGCACTACTGGAGCCAAATGGTCCAACTATAACTGCACACCCTATGCTTAAAGAGCATTATTAGAGACACTATTTTTAACACTGATCAGGCATCACACCAACTGTACTACTACATTTTACTTCCCAGCTGACCTCATTGTAGTTATGACATTTGTCAGGATACTTTGGCTGCAATCCAAAGCCTTACATGCCTAGAATTAAGTTCCATTGAACTAAGTGGGACTATTTTCCAAGTAAGCATGCATTAGATGTGGGATGTTACTCCACTGTACTTCAAATGCATTTGTTCTCCAGTGTACTTCAACTCCTATTTTTCTATAGATGTACTTACCATTTTTTAACTTCCATAAAGCAAATAAGCAGACTGCTGTCTCAAAGACTCATCTCACAATAACCATGGTGGTTTCCAAGAGTCAATGAGGTGTAGTAGATGGTTATATACAGGAAGTTAAATATTTGCAACCATTACAACAATATACTTTACTGTTATCTTAACAACGAAATAAGTATGCCACAGTAATAAAGCCAATTGACAAACAAATATCAAGACACTACCACAACCCTTTCCTAAACACACAACACATTTTATTGCAAATATAATAAAAGCTCCTAAACTACATCAGATGCAAAGGTCAATTTAGGAGGGTTTGGGAGTGAATAATGTATTCACTTTAGGTACTCTGAAACACCCCAGTTAACTGTTTTGGTGCTGCCAGGAAACATGGTAATAGAAAACAACAAAGCAGGCCACAATTAGGTAACTGCCAGGCTATGGGTCAAATACAGCCCATGGTACCTCCCCATCAGGCCTGCAGCCTCCCCTCAATTCCCAGCACCGCAAACCTCCCTTTGAAACCAGCAAATATTTTTCCAAGCCTAAATGTGGTACACAGGGCCATATGGGGGAATCAAATGTGGGAAGTGAAGGGTTAACATTTATAGCTGAAAAAGCCCCCCATGCCACCTTCAGACTTGGATAAAAATCCCTCCCATTGACTCCAAGCCTGATTCTAGCAAGTAGGTTTGGATGTGTCCATGTGTACGTGTTTACCACCATCACCAGAATATGTGGTTGTGTCTAACCACCACCACTGTTTGCATGCAGCAGCTGACAGCATTCCACCACAGCCAAAAAAGTTTCTCCACCCCTGCAGCAGGATGTGCAAAACCCATCACCCCAGATTTATCTTAAATTGCCTTGCTCTTCCCTGTCACACTGAACACTGCCTTTCACACTGAACACACCATGGTAGCTTGCTCATATAGTAACCAAGCTGCAAAAAACTAAAATGAATATCCAATAACATGCATATAGCAGGAAGACTTATGTGGAAGAGAAGCAGGGAACTTGTAGTTTCACCCTGTCAAAAGATGTTTAAAATGTCAGGAAGGAGCCAATAAGAGATAGAAAGGAGAAGTGTGCCCAAACTAAGGAGAACCCCAGATTATCCTTCATAATTTGCACACCATCAATTGCATCATGGATTGAACCAAATAATAATGAAAGCAACAACATTTGGATTGCTTTTTTTGTTTAATAAAGCACTGGAGAAACAAATCATCTTCAGCTATTTAAATAAGAACCAACTAGAATTGGTTCCACCTGAGTAACCAAAGCCCAAATACACCAGTAAGCAAGGTGTTGAAGTTGCATCTCACTCTGTGCAAATACCAGCACAATGACTGCATTTTGTATATGTGTTGGATTCTTCATTCAGTTGTGTCCTGGTATGTACTGGACACAATGAAAACATACAGATCCGTTGCAGAACCAGGACAAAACCATCCCCCAAAATGAATGCCTTTACCAGTAAGTCATATCTAATGGAGGATAAAGAAAATAAATGGAAACAACATGCTTCTGCTTGTATAAAAGATAAAGAAATAAAGAGCCATCACCACCACCGTAATAACAATAGTAATAAATCTTCACACAAGTCTCAGTGGCTCACCCAACAGTAGTAACATAAATAACTATCACATCTATAGACAAAATACCTATGTAAATGCAACAGGAATCTACAGTTCATTTTATAATTTTCCAATTAATTGATCTAGGGAATAACAACATTAAGAGGAAGATACATTTGATCTCTACAGCACAGGAAAGGATCAAACAATTGTTTGGACATGTTCTAGGCTGCTCCACAGCAGGCAGACCTGAAATCTATGAAAGATTACTTAGCCATACATCTATGGAGGCTCTTAAATGGCCTGAGCAACATACTTACTTGAATCCTCCCATTGAAGAAGATGCAGTTTCCAAGCTGAATAATAGAGAAAGCCCAGCACCAGAAAGAGACAGAGGGCTAGTAGCAGGTTACGCATGTACACCAGCAGTCCCATCTTCATATAGGGTTGTCTCTTTTATAATACCTGGGGGAAAGAAACCAGTTTGAGCCTTGCATTTTCTAGTTTGTTTGCTGAACCCTCTGCAACCTAATACACACAGACATAAAATATCAAGCAGCACATCTGTTCCCTTCCTAACATGCATATTATGTAGGCACTCTTATCAGCAACAGCAACATCACAATTTTATGTCTCTTGCATGGAATTAAGTTCCATTTAAATGAACCTGATACATTTCTGAGTAACGGTCTGTGAAAAAACAGCTAACAACAGGAAAAAATTCTGAGTAACTGTCTGTATGCGAGAAATAAATAAATAAATCAGGGGTTGCTCCTCCAAGCATTGGTCTATAAATGCTATTCTTAGATGCTATCAGAGTCCATAGGAAGCCAACTCATTCCTAGATCACTATGTTTAGAAAATCCACTGCTCTATAACACATGACCTCAATTATAAAAACTCAGAACAAGCTATACTAAATAAATGGCATAAAATAATTAATTTAAATAGAATAAAATTAAAAATATTGAGTATATGAAATTATTTTCCCAAGAACTTGCTGGCTTTAATTCGCACAAATCTTAAAAGTACCATTTAGTAAAGGTAAAGGTACCCCTGCCCATACGGGCCAGTCTTGCCACACTCTAGGGTTGTGCGCACATCTCACTCTATAGGCCGGGAGCCAGCGCTGTCCGCAGACACTTCCAGGTCACGTGGCCAGAATGACAAGCTGCATCTGGCGAGCCAGCGCAGCACATGGAACACCCTTTACCTTCCCGCTGGTAGGCGGTCCCTATTTATCTACTTGCACCCGGAGGTGCTTTTGAACTGCTAGGTTGACAGACGCTGGGACCGAACGACGGGAGCGCACCCCACCGCGGGGATTCGAACCGCCGACCATGCGATCGGCAAGTCCTAGGCGCTGAGGTTTTACCCACAGCGCCACCCGCGTCCCGTAAAAGTACCATTTACATTCATTTAAACTTTCTAATAGCTATCTACCCTCAGTAATATAGCCCATGACTCTTTCAACACCATAATGCAATGCAATGCAATACAGGGTTATAGCAACATTTTCCCCAAAATAATACTTGATTCTGAGACAAAGCTTCTACACAGCCGAGAACCATTGGTATTTTAAGATTAAATGAGATGTATGTCCTTGGCTACAGCAGTCAATGTAGATGTGGCAGAGTAGATGCTAACAAGACCTGCATTTTCTACAACTGTCTAAAAAACTATGGGCATAATAGCAACTTGGCATATGCCTTAATTAGAATCTATCCCATACTGAAGCCAAAAATTTGGGAAATAATTGCTCATCTCTCAATAGTAATAAGAATAGTGATAATTCTAAATGGAAAAATACTAATCCGCTGTCCATAATCTGTACACATGAATGAGGAAAGCAAGGAATGAGAAGAGAGGACTCAAGGCCCGTGGCTTGTTCCCAGTCTTCCAAACCATGGTTTTGACTAACATTTTAATTCAACCAATGTAGCACCATATATTTCTTAAAGCCACTAGGTACTTGGTATCTTCATCATGTCAGATTTAGTTTCCATGTGGAAAAGAGATAAAATTAACCATCTCTCATAGAAGGTTTATTAACTTTGCATGTGCAAAGATTTTCTCAACAAGTGATGGACTCACGTTTAGTATATATTTATCAGATCACTTACAAAGCAAGAATGAGCAAACGATTTGGAAATTAAATGACAGAGCTCCTCTTGACTTTCAGCAACTAAAGAAAATAAGTACTGTACTAGCATACCAAGAACTGGCCATATACAGAAACTCTGAAAAAAAGAAACAGAAGCTGGCTTGAAGGCTAGTACAAACTTCAGTATTCTGCCAGCATTTGATGTCTGGCCACTATTTCCAATTATCTGATACCCTGTACATTTTCCAAATCCCATTTCAGGACACCTGCTTCAAACAGACTGCAAGAGACAAACACAAAGAACTTCCACCCACATTCCTCACATATAACATTACAAGACATGAATGATGAATGCTGAAGGCCCCCTCAAGTAGTCCAGAGACCCCTGCCTATTTCAAAGCAGACCCCCTATGCTCCAGTATCCTATATGAATAATAGACCAGGAAAGCTCATGCCTTGAACACCTCTATGTACTGTATGCACCCCGCTGTTGCACTGCTTGTTCACTTCCTTCCCACCAGTTTGTTGTGAAGAGAAAGATGTTTCAGAAATCCCATCTGACAGCCAGCTGGAGCTCTAGAATCACATTTAGAAAAGTCAGGAAGAAATCTAACAGCCTCCTCTGTAACTGTAACATTCAGGAGGAGGGGTGGAGCTTAAACTTCAACAGTGGCATTGCTCAAAGAGAGTCCTGCATCTTCTAATTATAAGGCAAATTCAGCATTTAATAACAAAGGGCAGAGTTGCTTAAGGCAAGAACATTCAATTCTGATTGCTAGAGCTCTTCCAATAAAAATCTCCCCGGAGCAGTAACCAAAGTATTGTATGCTACCAAAACTGGCACAAACAAATGTGTTATTCTTCACATTATTGCACCACAAAATTTACTAGTGGGTTTAAACAAAAATTAGATATATGATTCAAAAATTATTCTCTTTGTTTCCTTGACCATTCAGCTGAAAAAGAAAATGCCACTACATAAAATAAAACACAAAACAGACCAATCTGAAATGGAGTGAAATCCTATATTTGAAATCTTATACTCAGAACTAACCCTCAGTACGTTCAATGAGACTGATTCCAAGATAAATGTGTATAGGACTTCAGCCTAAAGCTGATTGAAACATTACACCAAACCATGGTTTGGCATTACATCCAGACCTGGGCTTTCCATAGGCATCTGGCTGGTCATTATGCAAACAGAATGCAGTAGTGGCCCGTGAACAGAGCACATCACCTGCACTTAATGAAGGGAGGAGGGGCAAAGTGCAGGAAGCTTGGCACTGTGCTATGCAGGAAAGTCAAAGTCTTGGCCTCTTCCAATATACAGCAGAAAAAGGCCTGCTTCACAGAAACAAGTTCCAGCTGACTAGAGCACATTTCTTGCATAACTATTTCGTCTGGATTAGGAAAAGTTACTCACATCTCTTTGAAGAAGAAGAAGAAGAAGAAGAAGAGTAGTAGTAGTAGTTTGGATTTGATATCCCACTTTTATCACTACCCGAAGGTGTCTCAAAGCGGCTAACATTCTCCTTTCCCTTCCTCCCCCACAACAAACACTCTGTGAGGTGAGTGGGGCTGAGAGACTTCAGAGAAGTGTGACTGGCCCAAGGTCACCCAGCAGCTGCATGTGGAGGAGCAGAGACGCAAACCCGGGTCCCCAGATTATGAGACTACCGCTCTTAACCACACTACACCACACTGGCTCTCCATTAATACACCACACTTTGCTCCATTAATACTAAATTTCTAGGCACACTTAGGGAATAATCCACATTATAGGACTTACTTCCAAGTAAAGATACATATGAGTGAGTTGTAAGAGTGACTCATGTTCTCACCATCCTTGTTTTGATATTACTAGCAAAATTGTGTCAGGCTGAAGGACTCACACACATGAGCTTTAGCCCATAATAAATGCTCTACCCCTTGAGAGTAGAAAAGCTAATACATGATCAAAACAAATTCCTTAAAGGAATGATGAAAGTATCTTGAGATTTAGACTTACCCTCATCACACAAAAGCACCAAGGAGAACAATAATAAAGTTGGAAGAAATTTATTCAAAACTTTTTTTAAATATAGCTGTAAGTCCAGGCCTCTTAAGTTGAACTCAAGGCCATCTCTTTTGTCTGTTCTGACTGGTTTGGGCACTGCTCTTAGCATTAAAGCACAAAGGTCAATATTGGGACTAGTCCAATGTAACTTGTTTTTTAAAAATGGCCTGAAATCACAACAGTAAAATAGTCAAATATACAACTGTCACCAAATCTTTAACAAAATCCCACACAAATTGTGAAGAGCTCCATGAAGATCTCTACTAGACTAGATAAAATAATTGTTGAAGAGATTCAACTAAAGATCAATGTTATGTACAGTGGGACAAACAACAACCCAGCAAATGCACACTGATGGAATCCCACTTCTGACCTCTTGATTACCTCATCTCATTGCCTGGTAAGTTCCCATACTAAATGTATGCATAAGTCAAGCTGCAATCCTACACATACTTTCCTGAGAGAAATTCCAATTGAACTCAATAGAATATGCTTCCGAGTACACATGCATAGACTTGCCTTTTTCACACTCAGAGAAAGTGCACTAGATTTGCACTGGTACAGAGATGTAAACTTTAACTGTTTTGCACACCCTAAGAACTATTTTCTGTACCACATCTCAACAAGCAAGTTATAATTACATGGAGTACATGTGTGACCATTTTTTTAATAATAACCATAGAATGCATTTCATAAATCTAACAAGTATACATGTGAACATGTAGATAGACAGATTCTTCTCCCCGCCACACATACATATACATTTTTCTGGGTCTTCAGACCTTTACTCTAACAGGATTGCAAAACAGGGAATGCATGGGTTTATTTATAAAATTAAAATATTTATATGTCAAATTTCCATTTGACAACTCCCAAGAAACCTTCTAACAATAATAAAACTATAATAATTTAGATGGTGGCAGAAGAGGGACTCTGTATCTGGACAGTCTCAAATACAAGAAAGAATTCCTTCTGGTGCTCAGGTCTCAAGCCATTTGGGATTTTAAAGGTAACCACCAGCACTTTAGTTTCAAGTTATAGAAGGTTCGCTGACCATAGGTTTTTAGATCAAATTCCTTCCTGAAAGGAAAGTTTTTCATTCATCTCCTTCTGTTCTCAGGAATTATTCTTTAGGATAAGTGTTCACATTAAATGTTTCTCCATTTTCTTACAAAAATCCCAAAACCTCCCTGCACATTTAAACTAGTACATTAAGTAAAATGTTCAAGTACTTCAGAGAACACTAGACTCCTAATCAGGAATGGAACAGATTTCCTAAATACCTTTGGTCAGTGAGTACTCTGGTCAGGTGTTATTGATTTCTCTTATCAGCAAATTCTCCAGCTACTTTCTACATAAATATTGCCAATGCAACATATGGCAGGATCCAAAGGGTTCATTTTTTAAAGGAGCTCTGTCGTTAGCCTACAAAGGTTATAAAGGTAGTTTTGGCAAATGGAGATGCATTTCTGAATAGAGCCCTTCAAGGTTTCCTCTGCATTCTAACTAAAAAAGGCTTGTGTTACAGTTACAGTCAGCGTTTTGTTGACCTTTCCCTTTGGGTCACTGAATGAATAATGCAGTTGGAGAATTTATTTGGAAATTAACTAGCATGTGAACAGTCACATGGGTGAACAGTTAACCCATAAAGTGCAATCACATATGAAATAACCATAAGGCGAAAAAATAGGCACACCCCAGATTTAATCATCATTCTTGCTTTTTTCTTCCTCCCTCATGACCTCTCATCTTCCATTCACTGCTACACAGAAAATGTTGGCACAGAGGAACACATATTAGCTGGCGAGATACAATCGCCTTTCTGGGAAGAGTCCTGAGGTAACACTCAAAGACCGATTGTCTCCCTACCGAGCCCAGTCGTGTGATCATCCACCCATACAAGTACTAGATCCCATTCAGGAGCTAAAACCAAGACAGGAAGATTCTGAAATCGCAGTACAGTGCTCGGTGGGTGACCCAAAGGGAGTTGCTTAGATGGCGAGCCTGAGGCTGTATGTTTGATGGGAAGGGGAAAGATGGGAGGCGAGGCGCTCCTCTGGTGAAAAAAGGAGGTTCTGGCCACACATGGGATGTACTTTAATGGGTCTTCTTTTGAGAGTGAGAAAGGAAGCAAGAGAGGAAATCCCTGAAGTCTCATGGGATCCCTCATTTCCTCACTCTCAAGAGAAGATTCCTGGCAAGGCAGGGTCCACGTGAGGTGGTGGAGGAGGAGGAAGAAAAAGAGGAGCAGGACGGGAGGGACGTAAATAAGAAAAAATCACTGCGGGGCGAGAGGTTGACCTGGGCAAAGAAAACACATTGGATGCAGAACTGAAGCACTCGCTCGCTCGCTCGCTTCTTCCTCCTCCTCCTCCTGCACCACCACCACTACCCCAGAACGGATACCGCCTCCCTCCGCCTCCCATCTCCTCACCAGAGCATCAGGGGGATCCCGGCCGCCCTTCCTCCGGGTTCGGGTTCTGGCTGCCCCGCCGCCCGCCATGCCGGGCCGGGCAGCGGCGGCAGTACTAGCCGGCCTCAGGGGCAGGAGGGGGGGGCGTCGGTCACCAATCGCACAACAAGGCGGGACTTCCGATGGCCAATGGAGAAAGGCGAGGGGCATTCTCCACAAAGCGCTCAGCGACTGCGGGAGCGCGGGGGGCTCCCTGCCGCCCAATCAGAGGCAAGGAGGGTCCTCCACTCAAGCGTACCAAAGACGGAGGCCCTCAGCTGTCCAATCATGTGACGCGAGGAGCGGAGGGGGGCGAGGGCCGTCCAATCAGTGGGGCCGCATCCTTTTATTTTCCCTCTCCGGTTCTCCCCGCTCCCCCCTTTAACTCTAGGCGGGGCGTTAGATATCCTCTGTAGCCAATTGAGGAATAGCGTGGGAGGACCAGCGTCCTCTGCAGAGATTAGGAAGGGTCGGGGGGCAGAATAATAAAGGTATGGACTGGAATCCCAGACACTGGGAAAGAGGGAAGGGAAGGAAGTCAGGAAGGGAGGAGAAGGGACCAGTCGTAGCACATCCTACCTATTGTAGGCTGATTGAGACGCTAGCCGCTAGGAGGAAAAATTCTCGTCCGAATGCGGCAATGCGTGTAGGCTTGTGCAAAATGCCAATGGCATCCGTGGGTGACCGGGGCCAGATAAAGCTTTTGCGAAGAGCACATCGCTGCTTGCAGGCAGCCTCGCTTCCCCACCCAACCCAAAGGTGGGTACCGTGGAAAAGTTAACTCGCCTTTGACCGGGGGGATGGGGGTAGGGAGGCGGGCAAAGGGTTGACAATCCCACAGGCACCGAGAGGCTGTCCTGGGAAGCTGAAGCGCAGCATGTTGGGGTCAGGGCACGCTTCCCTTCCCCACCGCTCAATGGAAATTTTCCCTGGGATTCCCCGTAATCCCCACATGACATGCTAAAGGGAGCGGGTGGTTAGTCTTGTTTGTACCTGATCCTGTGCGGCAAAGCAACAGCTGCGGCTCCCCCAGCTAAAGCAAGAGTAGGAGAGGGTTAAGGAGGCGGCAAGGCATGCCAGCGGAACTTCCGTCCTGCAAAATGCTAGTTTGGGTCCTCTCGAGGGGTGGGGTGGGGTGGGGTGGGGAAGCTGTAGGGCAGAGCCTAAATATACAAAATGGAGCTGTAGAAGGGTAGGGGAAAATGTCTTTCAAGACATCTCTTCCTGGGGCTTGGATGTATTCTCTTCCTAAAACGATAAATAACCTTATGCTCTGCTGCCAACTGCAGGTATCCTGCAAAATAAGGGCTGTTTTGGACGTGGCCTGTAAGTCCCTTAATAAACACAGAGAAACAGCAGCAGCAGCAGCCTGATTGAAAAAGTAGAATTGTGGTGCAATGAGGAGAACAAAGGTGACCCCAAAGATAGATAATAAAAGTAAGATTCTCCGTAGGGAGGGAGACAAACTACTTACCTGCATCTCAGCAAAATGAGATCCCTAAAAAGCTGAGACAAATAAAAATAATAGCTAGAAAGCAAATGCGGGAATTTCCAAATAGATTAGGGTTTGAGGAGAAATGTAGGCTAGCAGGTGTAAATGTGGGGCAGCAGATTGGAGCCAATGGCTTCCTAAAGGATTCAAACATCCTGTTGAATGAGTAGTGCAAAATAACACAGAAGTTAGCAATCCATTAATGGGGCATAGTTTAGTGTAGATCTTATGCTTTGAATGCTGAAGGTTCAATCACTGGTGTCTATTTAAAAACGCAGGTAACAGGACTGAGAAAGGCTACTACTTGAAATCCTGCAAGAGCTCCTGCCTGTCAGATAGACCATATTCTATCTACTCAATGAACTGCCATGGTTACTTGATCTCTCAGTTTGAAAAGTTTTCCTCTAGTTAGGGATTTTCCAGCACTTCATATTTAGCTAGATTCATGCTACCTTTATAAGACTTTGTTAAGCCAAATAATCTCACACTTAATGCTTCTTTCTGCAGCAGTGCTTGCTTTCTACCAGTTTACTCCTGATGTCAATAAAAAAGCAACTATAGCAAACCAACACCACTCGGTTTTGCATCATGTTCATCACCTGCTGTGAACAGGCAAGCAGCATTATCCTATTATTTCTAAAGCACCTATATAAACTATTTGTATATAAAACAAAATGAAAAGATGCAGGCTTACAATTCTAAGACAAGACATATAAAGGAAAAAGATTCGTGACGGGAAATGATAAAGGTGTGAGATCAGTTAAAGAAAATTGGTGAAGTTTTAATTGGACATCTAAATACACCAACAGTTGAGTGGAATAGGTAAAGGGGTAAAGCACAACAAAAAGAAGAGAACAACCAAGAAAAAATGGTACAGTTGGGAAATGGAGGAACCAAAAAAAGCAAGAAAGGGAAGAGAAGGGGATGAACGGCTACATGAGTAGGACAGAGATAATTAAACTTTTGAAATTCAATAGATAACATTTAAATAGAAAGCAATAAGAAGTCAAGTTTAAATTAAGAATTAAATTATAGCAACAAGTGGAATAGATTAAATGAGCTGAATAATTTGAGAACTAAGAAAGGGGTGAGTGAACAGATAGCACTGAGCAACAGAGCATTGCATTAATCAGTTTTTGAAATTTATAAGAGTGAACATGCACTCTATTCTCTGATAAACAACTGGTCTTCAACATAGGTTAGCTTGTACATCAGTTTACATGCTTTGTGGAATCCTGTGGAATCTTTGCGCAACCTGGAAAGGAATGCATATTTGTATAACTACTATTGCAACTCAAAACAGTTGCATATGTTACGCAGTATACAAATTCTGTTTGTTAAATAAATAGATATTATGCTGTCAGGAATTACCCCTTGCTTCCAATTGGAATGAATAGTTTCCTTGGAGTGAAAACATGTTCCCTGGAAATTTGCTAGGACTGAATCACCTAGATATGTTTATTTGCTGAAGTATATAACGTTTAAAAAGAATTTACCCAGCTTTTCAATAAAACAACCAAATGGCTTATAATAACACACACACACATACAATTTGATATAGAAGTCATACCAAAAAAAACCAATAAAATGGAAGTACTTATACGTCAATTATAGTAACAATCTAAAAGCAGCAGACCATAGCAAGTTATTAAAATAGCAGACCATGTGTTGAAAGCCAGCTGATTTTTGAAAAAGGCTTTAGTTGGTGTCTAAAAATAGAAAAAGGGAGCATGGCAGATTACCCCCCCCCCCTCCGGGAGTTTATTTCACAAATATGGTGTCTTCACTACAAAGGCCCAGCCCATAAAAATTCGTGTGAGAGTAGCCACTTTCTATGATATTCTCATCCTATATCTTTCAGAGCATTAAAGTTTAATGTTGTCACTTTAAATTTCTCAGCTTTCTTCCTTACACTCTTCCTTCGCTTTTCTTACATATTTCTTACATATTGTTGGTGTTACTTAGCATTCACAGAGTTTCCTTCAAAATATTTCTATTACTTAAGCACCACCTCTTTTTCGGCTTAGTTATTAAAGATTGACAGCATTGAGTTGAGTCCAACAATTGTTCCTTCACTGTTAAGAGTCTGCTGTGTGTGTTTTTCTAAGCTAGTGCCTTGCATTTGTTTTGGTTTAAATTAGAATTGTTCCAAGTGCTCTTTTTTAGTTTTATACTGTACGGTTGTGCTTTGGACATAATGTAAGACGCAAACATCTCAGTTTTAGGTTCAGTGTGACACTGAAACTGTGGAGACTGCCATCTCCTCATTAAACATTGACATGTAAGCAGCTGACCTGAATTTTTTGATGATCTTTATGTAGTCAGTCTGCGCTCTTTGTGTCAGTTGTTGAGTTAACCATGCTTTTGTGATTAAGTAGATTATCCATTACAAGTAGGTCTTTCACAATTTCATTTTAGATCCACAACTCCCTTGAGAGATAAGAGTGTCCCCTTCATTAAATAGTTTCCACCAGCAACTAAAAGCATTTTCATTTGCTAATATTTCTGCTGGGCTCTTTTGAATACGCTAGTATATTTATTATATTTCAACCTTGCTTCTATACTGGTTTTTAAAAGATTGTCACTGTTAGCAGCATTCACCACATGTTATTTTCCAAATAAACGAAAGGCCATTCAACATATTAAATAATAATACAAGAACACTCTGAACTAAATCCAATACAGCAAACCACAAGTCAACAAATCCCAACAGTCAATAAACAGACATAACCTAAGCCGTTACAAAAGCTTTTTAATAAGCCAAAATCCCTATAACAAAATCATGACTTCACCAGACACTTGAAATAAAACAGTGAAGGAGCTTAACATTTCTCTCTTGGCAGGACATTGGGTGCTACATGGGGAAAAGCCCTAAGCCTAACTGACACTACCTTCACCTCATTAGGCTGTAGGACCTGCAGCAGAGTCTCAGATGATGATTGCAATTTGTGGAGCAGAGAAGCCTGCTGAAAAAGCTAGTCCATGAGATACCTACGTCCCAATCCATTGAAAGCTTTGTGGCTAATACCAATATCCTGAATTGAACCTGGAAACTAATCAGCAGTCAGTGCAAATCACACATGCTTGACATGATAAAATCAAATTGCTGGGCACCATCAGCATGTGTCTGGAGAAGTGTCTAAGAAATTTAATACATAAATGGAACACAATCCAGCCTAAAAGAAGCATATACAAAGTTTACTTGATATTAGAATGAGAGAAATCTGCTGTTTAAATCAGGCATTAAAGTCTTTAACATAGGCTGGAAAGTGCCCATAGAAATCATGCTTCCCGATTGCTTCCCAAAGGAAGGGGGTCCAGTGAATCATCTGGTCCAACTTTTGCCCTAGACCAGGATATTCTATACCTAATGCATTACCATTAAAGCATTAACTGAAGATTACTTAGCCGATACCTCCAATGTTCCCTCATCAGGTTTCTTACAGTTAGAAAGTCAATCCTAATGCTTCACATAAATTAACCCTTACATATTGCCCTCAGTTTTCTTTTCTGGACTAAAAAAATGCATGATTTCTCCCACATTTCCTCAGATAATTTGCCTTCTGGATTCTTTGTCTCTCTTGTATCTCACTTCTAAATCCTTTCTAATGTCAGTTCAACGACTTGCAGTTGAATCTCCCATGAATGCTATGTGTCATTATTGCTTCTTGAGTCTTGGAGACAGCTGCTCTTTTAATACGTATGAATATAACATCAGCTTTTTATGACGCAACGTTAGGAATAAGGAAAACTGCCTTATACTGATTCAGATCATTCGTTATCCAGCTCAGTGTTGCCCAACATGGCTCTTCAAGGTTTCAGGTAAGAGTCTTTTCCAACCCTAACTGGAGATGCCAGGGATTGAACCTGGAACTTTCCACATTATTATTGTGTAGCAACGTTGATCCATAAAACTACAGGTCATATTTTTACTACAGATCAGTCATTATTTTGCACATGACAGAAGAAGACCAAGTGGACTTTGTTCAGCTTATGTTCAGCTTGGACTGATTGCCACCATTTAAAAAACCAATTGTATTTGGTATTTGCATATTTGTCATAAACACTTCAACATGTCCTCCTATCCCTGGCATATGAAGACTACTTCACTAGATGATAAAATGTCAGGTGTTGTGTTTCCCTATCAGAATTTTAAAAATAAGGACACAACAGAGGTGCCATCCCCTCCCCCCAATCATAATCATAAGCTATATGAAGAACTGGTGAAAATGAAGGGATTTGGATTTTCCTCTCAACTGTGTTAGCTCTGCCACCCTGCACTCAAGGAAATAATTCAATCCTCCAAGGATAATATGAACAGCATATAAGGCAGTCCTCAAAGCCGACAGAACTAACCAAGAAATTGGCTCTAGAAATTGCATTAGTTTCTAAAGCTGCCTGAGATAACATATGGAAAGAGACTTAATCCACTAAACTCTGTTTGGATTAAATGAAACATTTCAACATTTCCTACTACAACAAATGGAAGAGGGCTTTTGCTGCCAGCTTCCCATAGTCATCTGGTTGGCCACTGTGGGAGCAGAATGCTTGACAGTGGTCATCTGACTGAACAATCAGGGCTCTTCTCATGCTATTCATTTTTTTCCCCTTTTCAGGACATACCCAAGAGAGGAAGCAACATAACACCATTTCTTTTCACTCACAGCTCCACCTAAAGCATTCCAATGTATCATCAGTGCTCATCCTAGACAATGAGATACCCTTCTCATAGTGCTTGAGTAGAAGGTCTGTCCTTGCTTACAGATGGCTCCCTAATTTAAAACAGCTACTCTCACCAGCAACAATAGTCAACCAGACCCTGCAAGAATACTATCCCAGGACCATGATAATATCAGTTACAACATCAAGGTGTCATTTGTCCACTCCTTGTCTGATTTGTTATAGGCTGTCACCTGCTGGAAATGCCCTGTGGGGGGTGGGGTGGGAGTTAGACCCATTTCATGCTACCAAGTCTAACTAGGCCCAAATTTGTGAGAGGATAGGCATACTGTCCAACAGAACTAAGTACAAGACATTGAAATTAATAAAAGTAAACAAGATTTAGTGACAAAAGGTTTTGTTGAACCTAATTACTAATGAAATAAGATACTGGCAGCTGCTGGGTTGGTTTAACAGAGCTTAAACACCTTAACAAAGATACATGATTCGTAAAGCAATTCTTTAGGAGAGACCTAGTCCCTGTGAAATAATGTGATAAAGTAGCCATGTTGGTCTGACGCAGTCGAAATAAATTAAAAAAAATGTCCAGTAGTCCAGATCTGAAGAAGTGTGCATGCACACAAAAGCTTATACCTAGAACAAACTTAGTTGGTCTCTAAGGTGCTACTGGACAGTTTTTTATTTATTTCAGACCAACACGGCTACCCACCTGAATGTGATAAGGATTAGTATTATCCAGCACCTTCAACTGAAGTCCACTTTAAGCAGTTGGGGCAAGCTATCACTATGTACAAGGTACAGAAACAACAAGAATCCAGTCGCGGCTCATCACAACAATCCCTCATCACACCCCACGCTGAGCACAAAAAACTAAATGGCCTCGTCATGGCTGGATGCTGGAGGGTTCGACCACTCACCTCTTCTCCAGCCAACTGTGTTCACTCACAAACCACATGACCTCTGATATAGGCAATGACCTGCTTCTGACAAAAGGTGAGATTAGCAATTATCTAGGTAGTTAAGACAGACAGCGACAAGGTTCTCATTTGTTATTCAGCCTGTGTTTTGTCTCTCTGGAAACACAACTCCATGCTCTCAGGTGTCTTACCTGCTGGAAAGCCTCCACAACAAAATCAGATTTCCTGCCACAATGAATCTTGAGACAACTGAATCTTGAAACTGTGTACTCAAGATCAGTCTATGCAGGCAACCATCTAACTGCCACCTAGAAGATTAGGGCCATGATTACTGGGTGGTGTTTAGGGCTTTAATGTGTTGTTTCACATTAAATGGTATTTTCAAACAGATGTCAAGCTGGATGTCGCTAAGAGGACATAAAAACTAGGAAGTAATTAAGTTTGATTAAACAACGTTATAATGTCGTACAGCTTCTCTGGGATTTACTGATGCTTTCAAGAAGAGAGCACGTAAGAAAAACTCCAGGGTTTATTTGGCATGTGCAACTCTCCACTTCACCCTTTTCTCAGCAGGAATGTCCAGAACCAAGAAGAAAAAGAATTATCGCCTTATTATTACCCTGCATAAAAGGGGAGAAGGAAATGGCTGCCCAAATAGAGAAGGGAAGGAAAATGGGGCAGAAGAGGAGAAGTAGGATAGAATTATAGGGACTTAACTCGGGGGGAATCACCATTATCTGATCCCTTCCTTTTGCACACCTAAAGTTTATAAATTTAAATTCACCTCTTTTATTTATAAAAGATGGGCTTAAGTTGGTCATAATTCGCAACTCTGCTTAATCTTTTGAGTCTATACTCCCTGTTCTAGGAACATATTTTGTTCTTTCAAATTGTTAAGTGTTAAAACAATTGTCTCTTATAAGATCTTGTTCATTTATCTAGTACTTCTTTCTCTGAAAGCCTGCAATTGCTGTAATTGTGACGGGGTGATATGAGGGAGAAGTAGCAGTTGGAAAACAGCTCTGTTGTGTTTGCTTCTGAGTTGTACCCATCCCTGCTATTTCTCCTTGTTGAAACTAGTCAATTTGTGGGTTGCCTTGCCAATAGTCAGACAATAGCTTTGCACATTCAAAGGTTCATGCGCTGCTCACAGGACCAGCCCAGAGAGTGAAGTGGTTGTGTTAGGTGGCAGAGGTGTGTGTTTGTGTGGCTGCCACTCAGCTTGTTGTTGTTGTTGTTGTTTATTTCTACCCTGCCCATCTGGCTGGGTCTCCCCAGCCACTCTGGGTGGCTTCCAACAAAAGATTAAAATAAAATAGTATTATCTCTGTTGGAAGCAGAGTGCACCATGTATCCTGTCCTGTATCCCCTAACTAGCCTACTGCCCTCAAGCACAGTGGAGGACAATGTCCTGTTACCAGCACTGAAATAAGAGGGTGGGGAAGGTGCAGACGTGTCCTTTGGGCAGCCAGTTGTCTTAGGTGTGCTGTGTTTGTTATCCTTAGTACTTCACAGCACATACAATGGTGAAAAGGGCACACACTTTCCTGCTATCAGAGAACTTTGCTTCCCTAAGCAGCTCTCTTCTTCTTCCCTCTCCTCTAAATCCATGTCTTATATATATTCTACTAAGCAAATAATTATTTTAAATGAGACAAAATTCCTGTGTTTCTTAAAGCCAGGAAGTTATGATCAACAGAATAGATAAAGGCACGGTGATGAATCAATCAATGTGCAAATAGGTTCCATTAATTTTCTCATCATATCTTGTTGCTAACTTAGTCTATTCCAGGTGTCTCTCAGAAAAGCATCCCAGCAGGAGCCTTTTAACATAATGGAAGTAAGCAGAGGCTGCCCTGTGGGGATAAGCCGAGTCCCATAGTTGTAATTGTTAACAAAATGTTAGAGAGCTCAGGTGCAGCCCCAGGGAGTACCTATCCTTCTTCCTAACTAAGCTCAGTGAACTAAGTGGAAGAGGACGTTCTGCTGATACTCAACTCTCTGACTCAGACTATGGCCAGATTTACAAAAAGGCCAATAAATTAACAATGCATGCAGGACTCGCACCTCTTTGGGACACTGATCTAGCTCTTGGAATTCAGCAGCGATAATTCATCATCCATCATCCTCAGGAATCTATTGTGCTAAATGAGTGGCTGTAGCCTACCTCTAGTCAGCCTCTCACTAACTCCAGCTTTCATGTGTCTAATTTTTTACTAGTTGATTTTTCCTTGCCCCATCACCCTCTGCTTTGTGTGCTTGATTAAGAGAAGTTTGCCACACTTCAGTGATATTTGGATGGGTTCCAAGAAAGGTATCGCTCAGCTTTGGAGGTTTTTTTGGGTGTGCATCAGTAAACGAGGGGAATTAAGACTAAGAGAGCTGAGTGGGGGGTGCTCGTGTAATCTCACTGTATACAAGTTGTACAAGTGACAATAAAGTACCGTATTTCTCGTCCCATAGGACGCTCCGTCCCATAGGACGCACCTAGTTTTTTGGGGGGAAATAAAGGAAATTTTTCCCCCTTTATTTCCCCCCCAAAACCAGGTCGGGGAACAGCGGGATGGCAGCGCTGCGCCTCCTTGCTGTCCCACGAGCTTGTGGGGCTGGCCGATGTCTGTCCCGCGCTTGGGGCGCTCTGCTTCAGGGCGTCCTTCGCGCCAGGCTGCTATCCGCAGCGTGGAGAGCCCTGCGGGGAACTCCCACAGGGCTCCAACACGCTGCGGATGTCTGTCTGGCGGGCGGTGCGCTCTGCTTCAGGGCGCCCCTCGCGCCGGGAAGCAGGCTGCTATCCACGGCATAGACAGCCCTGCGGGACCTCCCGCAGGGCTGCCTAGGCTGCGGATGTGTTCCTGAAGCCTGGAGAGTGAGAGGGGTCGGTGCGCACCAACCCCTCTCGCTCTCCAAGCTTCAGCGAAAGCCTGCATTCGCCCCATAGGACGCACCCAGATTTCCCCTTCATTTTTGGAGGGGAAAAAGTGTGTCCTATAGGGCGAAAAATATGGTATTTCAATTTCAATCTGCCAGTGCCAAATCTCTGATCTGACTCAGCCCCAACCCCCACAGCTGTTTTGAAGTTAAAATATATTTATACCCCCACACATCTTACTTGGTTTCCCCAGCCACTCTGGGAAGCTTCTAACATACAGTATATATAAACATAAAAAAAACTTCCCTATAGAGGATTGCCTTCAGACAGCTTGGGGGGGTCAGATCATGTCATACCCTCCAACATTTCTCCAATGAAAATAGGGATATCCTAAGAAAAGTGGGACATTCCGGGATCAAATCAGAAACCAGGATGGCTTCTATAAATCAGGGACATCCCTGGGAAATAGCGACACTTGGAGGGTCTGAAATTATCTAACTTAAATCAGCTGATTAGAGAATAACTGTTAGAGCCTGTTGGAGATCAGAGAGATACCTGAAAAGAATGTATTAGAACTCTCTTGCTTCTATGATTGGCTGTTTGCTTGGAAACTTTCAGGATGCAATTGGCCAGATTTAGGCATGATATTGTCTCTCCTCTATATGATTGCACGAGTTCTTCCCACCCCACCCCCAGCTTCTTCCAAAAGCATTCATGCATTTTAAGAGTGCCAGCGCTTTCTAGGGTGGACTATTTCATGAAGTGCTCTTTGTGATAGAACCTGTGACATTTTTAGGAATTTGAAACATGTTCACAGATAAGCCATCTGAATAGTATATCATGTGCTGATCTCTCACAAGCAGCAGCCCTGGCATATTTTCTGCATTCATTCGGATTCATATCTGCAAATCTATTTCTATACACATCTAATCAGTTTGTTTTGCATTTGCTACCAGCTGTACAATACACCCAACACCACAGTGCACCATATCCAGCTCTGAATATTATAAAAACACAACCAGATCTTGAACA
Organism: Podarcis erhardii; assembly: GCF_964252035.2. NCBI lineage: Eukaryota > Metazoa > Chordata > Lepidosauria > Squamata > Lacertidae > Podarcis > Podarcis erhardii. The sequence continues at coordinate 51,155,866 of NC_138510.1, read as the reverse complement.
GTGGCTTTTTGACACTCCCCAAATCCCCTACAGTCAAGAGATATATTAATGGCAATGCTGTTCCTGCAGTGGAATCTCTCTTTTGCGGTCAGAGTTGCTTTTCAAATGAGAGTGCTCCCCCATCCCCAAATCCTACCTTGAATTGCTGAGCCCTGGCCTCACCTGGATTCCGAAGCATCTTCCTTAGCGACAGACTGCCAAAACTGCTTTGCCATTCTGAACTGCTGACTCTGAAAGGAGCTGATGGCTCAGGTTCCAAATTCTATGCTTGTTCACTAGCGGACCTAAAAATATCCCCGGGAGCAGGATGACTGAATTCATGCAACAGCATCTGTTATCCTGGCACCTCTTCAGAGAGTAAAAGCTGAACTGTCAGTCTGCAACAGAGTAATCAGCCCCCAAAAGAACCTCCTTTCTCTCCCACCCCTAGGGCAGGCGAATACTCCAGCATAGGCTGCATGCACCTGCTACAGGAGGGAAGAGTCTGTGGAGAGATTTGTCCTTCAGTATTGTTTTATTGTTTTTAATATTCAGTTGGAAGATGCCCAGAGTGGCTGGGGAAACCCAGCCAGATGAGCAGGGTATAAATAATAAATTATTATTATTATTATTATTATTATTATTATTATTAGTGGAGCAAGTCACTCAGACATGTTGCAAAAGGCAGGTTTTTGCCTAGAGTACACATGTACAAAGGTATAATGCATGTATAAATGTGTGGAGGTCAGCAACAGCAAAACATGTACCAGGCATATGAATTGTTTACATTGCTATCTGCAGAACGCCTGGTGGTGTTGTGTTATTGCCCCTTGGCAGGAAAGAGTATCTTTCAGGTGGAGGTGTTTGCCTATAGTACTGGATAGACTGTTGGTAGATAGCTGGTGACTCATGCAAAAGAAAGCCTTTGTCTTCACATCCCTTCACTTAGCACCGTGTCTCCTGGGCGCATGCTTCATGTTCCATAATGTTAAAGCACAGGGGGCCAAGCATTACGTCCATGTCTAATTAGCTGGTCCATCACTGCTATTACATTTTAGTCCTGGCTGCATGGATATTTGGGGAGGGAAACAGAGTGAGGAGGGGACAACACTGGGCAGTTGCCTAGCAACAGGAACGTCTCATTTTGGGCAGTGCACCTGCTTGGTCAGAAATGGCATGTGATGAAGTGCTTAGCAGCACACAAGACTTCTGACATCTCACACAAAAGACACAGGATGCTGCGGGGATGTCTAATGCAAAGGATTCTGTGACATCCTGCTATTTAGCACTGGAAGGTGTGCTAGTCAACCAGGAATAACACCAGGACAACTTTTGGCCTGGCCAGTACTGTGCCTGTAAGCTCAGACATTCTGCTTTCATCTGGCCACCACCTCTCCCCTGTGTTACATGGACAGGGGTTCAAGGGGCCTCTGGAGTGCTAAGGTCAGTTCATGCTGAGTGCCTGCTAGATTAAAAGTGGAACTATATGGTACCACATCAGACCTACCAAGCACCCTGCAGTGTGACATGATGCCCCACTGATGCAGGCAGCAAATCATGAACATCCCTACCTTGATTTATAAATCCACCCAGCCCATAATTTATCCAGCATTTTAGTTCTTATGGTACAGAATTTAATGGTATGGAATATTTGCAGCCTACACAATCAAAGTCATTCTTTTAGGATATTGGAGTTGATACAAATTCTGTCCCAGCACAGGAAGGCAAGGTCTGCATGGTTTCTTCTTCTTCAGCAGTTTCACTATTCCATCCACCACGATCTTGAGAAGTAGTCCTGGCAAAAGGCCTCACAAAAGGGTAGTGGGAGTGAGCATTCAATCTGCCAAGTACTCCTTCCCTAAGAGACATACAAGAAGGCTCACAGCTAATTAAATTGCTTTGTACTCCAATCTGCCTGCCTACGCTCCACCACTCCCCCCTCCCATACAGGCACAGAGCTCTGGCAGAGCAAGGTTGCTATGGGAGGATGCCCTCCGAGTCTTCAGGGCATTAATTGCTGGCAAGCAGCCTTCCCTGAGGTCTCCTGTGAATCACCACAATTCACAAGGAACAGCTTGCAAGTAAGCCCACTTCTTATTACATCCCTGAGCTGAGGCCAGACAGGTAACCCAAGAGTGTCTGCAAGCAGCAGAGCATTCATGGCATAGATTAGAAAGCAAATGAATGCTAACAGTTCCCCACAAACACTGTTTGCTGCTGAGGGACTCACTGGGCTCTGGGACTCTTTCATCAGCACACAACATATGAAGATACCTAGGGTGACTTCCTTTATTTATATACCACTTGCATGCCAAAATAGCTCCTGAATCCATTACTATCCACACTTTAGGGAAATGCAGTTTTATAAGTCTGCTTAACCCAAGGTAGCTGCCACACCAGCCAGTATTGTGTTGTGGTTAAAGAGTTGGACTAGGAACTGGGTTCAAATCTGCACTCAACCATGAAACTCACTGTGTGACCTTGGGCCAGTCGCTGCCTTCCGTTTATCCTGTTGTGAGGATTAAGTGAGGAGCGAGAGAACCATGTACGTCATCTTGAGATCTTTAAAGAAACAGGTGGGCTACAAATGCAATGACTAATAAATATTGTAAAGAATATATCCAAATAGCATAGCACAAGCTGTACTGAATCTTAGTGGGAGGCCAGAGTTACTAGGGTAGAAATCTTAAAATGAAGACATTCAGAGAAGGAAAAAACAAGACAAAACAAAAAACCAGGCATAGTATACAGAGAAAAATTCCCTTCCATGATGGAAATGGTTGTGGGGAGAAGGAAAAATGCTGCTGTGAGCATGGTCTCCATAGAGCTGCATTTCCCATTCCCCAATACTCCTGTTATGCTCCGCTAAGCCAAAGCAAAAGACAACACAGGGAGACACTGAAGCTCTTTACAAGTCCACAGAGCTAGAGCATCTTCCCTCTCTTCTGGGTGATGTGAGCACTGCTACACAGCACCCAACTAGTTTTATCACATCGGCATTTTGGTAAACAGTGGTTACCCTTTCTTCAACCTTGTTCAATGAAAACTTCATGCTTCCCCATCCATATATTATTTTCATTAGAGAGTAAGGGTAGTAGTTCTGGTGAAAGTCACACTGTGCTCCTTCTGGGGCAGTGTGTCTGCCTCTGGTCCTCATCCTGCACTCAGCCCTCACCTGTGCCTCCTAGAAGCTGTCAGCATGCGACAGCGGCCACACACACCAGGAACAGCTTCGACTGGCTGGCTGAACCAGGCGTGGGTAGCCAATGGGTCTCAAACCCAGTGTTGGACTTCCCCTGCATGTGAAGACAGGCTGCAACAGATTGAGTGGATGAGACCAATAGTACGTCCAGCGGTCAAAAAGGTGGTTTCTGCACATGCTGTAGATGGAAATATAAGGCAGGTGGGGCTTGTCAACCTGGGAAAGTAACCCATCTAGCAGAAGCAAAACTCTGATCCTATTCAGGACTACTTCACACACACACACACAGAGAGAGAGAGAGAGAGAGAGAGAGAAGAGAAAGAGAGAAAGAGAGAAAGAGAGAAAGAGAGAGAGAGAGAAAGAAAGAAAGAAAGAAAGAAAGAAAGAAAGAAAGAAAGAAAGAAATTGCATCCCCCACCTCAGCCCCAAGACCCATATGAAACCACAGGGCAGTTGTGTCTAGCTATGCTAGAAGCTATTAACAAATCCTGAGTACAGACTCTTGCTTTTTTAAAAAATTAAACCATTATTGGCTTTTTAAAAATGTTGATTTTTATTACATTGTGTGTTTCAGTTTGAACTCAAAAGGTAGGCTAATAAATTTATTAAAGCACCACAGAGCAGTTGACAAAAAAATATAGAGAGAGCATGCATGACAGGGAGGATTGGGAAAGCAGAATCTGTCTTTGATATTTGTATCTGGCCCCCAAATATTTGCACTTCAGCTCCTCATGCTGCATTGCCTCCAGTTAATTACTAGCAGCCCAGTGACCCATTTCCCAAACTGTCCACACTCACCAGTTTGAGGAATTTACTATTTATTTGCTTTTGTTGCAAACTGGCAGGTTATTTATTTCTATCCTGGCCTGCTCTGAGAGTATAGAGGACATTTAAAGGAGAGATTTGAAAACAATGGAAGTGAAAGAGCTGGGGCTTCTCCAGACCACTCCCCACATCCTGTTCTATGTCTGAGTGTCTACTAAGAAGAAACACCAAAGAGATGAGTGCAGTTTTAAAAGATCTCACCTCAACTGTAGTGAGCAGAGTTCTCTCCTTCCCAGCCCTGAGCTCCCCTTGCACCTCCTGTTGGCTTTTCCTCATACTTCTGTAGTACAAGCACAGAGAACTACTGTGCTTGCCTCAATCCAGCCCTGTCTGGGCCTCACACACAAGCTGAGAGGACAAGCCTGACCTTATGTTCATACCCTGAGCAAGTGGCAGGCAGATGCTGTCTTTATGTAGTGACAGCTCCTAGGCCTCCTGCCAGTTCTCGCTGTGTTCTACAAGGAGCAGAAAAGGCAGCCCCAGAGCAGGAATATACCCTGGGCAAGATGATAAAACCTTCCATCCTTGCAGCCCTCCTGTTTCTTTAATAATGTCTAGTAATGTCTGGTCATCGGCCCAGTCCCTGTGGAGATTTGGCATGAATGAGGCCAGAGAGGATAAAAACAAAGTGTAGGAAAGATTTATACATAGAAAGATTTAACACACCATACACCAGTTCTTAATTAGAAGAGGGAAGTCACTGATTCCACATAAGTCATGTGCCAAAAATGAGTTCTCTAGGACATACAGAAGATCTAGACTGCATTAGCAGCAGGTACTGCAACAGGTAAGCTTCGCCCCTAAACCTTTCTGAAAAATGGGTTGAATTTAATGTAGCTAGATCCATGGTATTTCAGCCAAGTGCTTCTGTGACAAACTCATCCCGAAGAGTGGAAGTCACTGGGAGAAGGCTTCAGGTGTAAACAACCCTTGCTCACACCTAAATCACCTAAATCATTTTCTCTCTGTGCTAGTTTTTAAAGGATTTTGGTTTTCTGCAATGACCTTCAATATGTGAAGAACATTTGTGCATCTTCCTCAAAATATGAGCTGGAGTGTTGCAAAACTAGCCAGACAAAGAAAAATTTTGGCTGTTCAACTCTCTCACATATTTCCATAGGAATCTTTTTTCAGAAGATTAGCAAATGGAACAGTAAGACAACTGGTGATGCAACAGCCGCTCAAAGTAAGTGAGAGTTCCTTAAGTTCTATCTCCACATGTGTAACTGAAGCAAAAAAGCCATAACCAGCCCTACAACTAGTGCACAATCCTCCACAACTCAATGAACCTTCCAGCACGTACTTTTCCTTCCCCTTTCACTTACCTTTCTAGTACCCCATTCAAACCATGGTTATAGGCACAGATGCAAAAGTTAGAAAGGTCTGCTGGCTTGCATTTCACTAATAAAAGCAGCCAGCAGCCAGCAAAGTTACCCAGAATCATTTCAAAGGAGAATCGTGGGTAAACCCTAGAGAACAGTATTGTTAGCAGCTACATCTCCCACACCTTTGAGACATTTCAATTACCGGTACTTGCAGCGAAGGGAGTGAATATGAATTTGGCAGATTTTGAAACAGCTCATCTCACATCTCAGTACATGCCAGCAGGACTGTGCAGAGTGGGGGGTGGGCAGCTCAGTACACTTGCCCTGGGCTTCAGAGGGGTAAGCTGAGTGGCTCTGCCATCTTATGTAACTGGACTGGCTGCTTTTTTTTGACTTTGTAACTTTTATTATATAACAAGACTTCTGCCCTGGGCCTCAGACAAGCTCTGCACGGGCCTGGAAGCCAAGGACGAGATTTGCCAAATTCAAATGGCTTGAAACTGAATTTGCCTGCCAATTCTCTCCCAAAGAAGCCACAAAAGCACAACCAAACCATCTTACCTTTGAGAAAGTTAAAGTTGTAACTAGTGGCAGAAAGGGCCAACTGTTTCTGCACTGGAAATGATGCACCAAAGTATGCTCACAAACATAATTTCCTGCTGGGCAACATGTATTCATAGTTTCCTCTGCTTTTCAAGGCAAATGCTCAATATTGTAATTTCCTGTTAAGGAAACCAACAGGGCCTCTTACATCTTTATCAAGGCCTCCCCAAGGCTTGCTGTCCTTTCCCCTTTTCAGAAAGTATTGTTGCTTTTCTTGGGAAGGGTGTAGTAAAGTTCCTTCCCAAATGTGTGTGTATGTTTGAAAGCATTCTGTAGGGCAGAATTCTCCAGAGATTGTTGGACTACAAGTTAGTCACTTCTGCTGCTCTATGGAGAATTTTTTTTCAGGAGAGTTCACCTATCACTTTACAGTTGGAAATATTACCATTGTGCAAATCACATTTATCCCATCCCATGCCGCAAGAAAAGGAGGAGGACAGAGAGGAAGAAAGTGTTCCATCCTTTTACCTATATTTTTCATTCTCACTCTTACTGTTCACATTTTATCTGCCTATCATTTTCTGAATTAGGAGCTGTGGGCTTAAAACCGGATGAACTTCCAAAAGTATATTCAAGTGTGCATAAGGCATACCCCTACTTCAGTACATTTATTTTCAGAATATCTGGAATGACCCTTGAAGGTTGGGGGGGGGAGAAAAATCAGATGATCCAGGGTTATTAAGAGTAAACAGTGACCAAACTACCATGTAACTAGGAAAGATACAAAAGGAAGAACTTGGGATAAGCAATAGAGGTTCCATGATGTAATTAAATACATGAGGCTTACAATGTTAAAGTGTTTCAGATTTAATCAGTTGAGTCTAGTCCAAAATTATATTACTAGATCAGGTTGAAAACAATACATAAAGCTGCCTATCTTGTCTCCATCTCACATTGCCATTCCAAAGCCAGTAAAACTTCAAACAGGTCAGAAATTATTGGAGTCCAATTTAGAGAAGGGTAATAATGACATCATGTGTATAATAATAACACTCTGTTCAGCCTGCTCCTTGCTGTTCATGCATCTTAATCAGTTAATTTGTATTTAAAGTAGGGGAAAAGCAAATAACAAGGAGTTTAACTCCTCAAAAGCCTATTAAAATATCAGTACAAATGAGTTCCCACAGTCATTATATAAAATTAATCAATAATTGGCATTTTGGGGGACAGACACCTGCTTTGCTATTTCACTGCTCTTCTATGCTGACTAAGATTAAATGCATTTAATTGATCTAAATGAAGCAAGACACACACCCATAATAGTAGTAGAGCAGAATACTTATAGTAAGTTCTGGATAGAATCCTTAGAATTCTCACAAAGTGTGCTGGTTCAGCCACAATGTACTTTACATATTGTCTCCACACAATATAAATTTGTTTTACTTTAACCTGTTGCAATCTATCTTCAGGTTCACCCACAGTCTAGAATAGGAACAGCCATTTCCAGAGACACACACATTCAACCGCGATATCATTTTTAAAAATATTCAGAAAAGGCCCTGAGCCACAGTATAGCTACAGTTCAAGACTATTTTTATCGGGTGAATTTAAATGCCTTCTAGACTAGTTTTTCCCATAGACAATTTGAAACAAAAGCATAAGGAAAAATCCCCCTTGTATGTTGATAATATTTAAGGTAATGATTCAGTTTCAACGCTGATACAGAAAAGCCCATTATTTCAGTTGAAGCATAACAGTAAATAAGCCATATTTTAAAAAATATGCCAACATAAGGATTTCTGTATATAAACACAATCCTTCCTGAATCAAGATGCAGAAAATGCCAGCTGGGAAAGGAAGAGGCTCCTGGGAAAAAGAAAGATAGAAGACTGCTTTTCAATATCATACCTGGGGAACCAGAAGAATACTGACCAGAGGGAATCTGTTACCCAAAGCACCAAAAAGTATGCCCACCCACCCAGATAGCGGAGGGAGTGAAAAGCATTCAAGAATATTTGAAGTGTTTCTCCAAAGGCAGATTTATACATTTGGGGAGCTGCCACTCTTCAAAGGACAGTCACAGAAATCAATGAGATGCAATGACTTTTCTAATCTTCCAGTCTGCTGTGTGTATGTACATGTGTGTGCGTTCAGGGATCCCACATACACTGCTTCTGAAGTCACCCCACTCCTAGGCTCTCTCAAATAACACACAGAGCAAGTTAATACTGGCTATCAAGATTTATATCCCCCCCACCCGTTATGGGCTGCCTCAGGCCACACCAAAATTACAAATAATAAAGGGAGAGAAGAGTCAGAGAAATGCCTGAAGATTGTGTTTGCAAGCTGAAGGAGAATTTGGTCAAATTACATTATAAGAATTTGCAATATATACTGCAAAGCTGATACAGAAGCAGTGGCCTACCCCACAACATGGTCTGTTGTGTAAGAAGGCACTCCATCCCTAAAATTTCCGATACAGCACATCTTTATACAGCAAGAGAAATAGCTGAACAGAGGGTTGTGGCACCACATCCTTTGCCAGAGCAGCCAAATGAACAAGAGGGTACTTTTATCTTCCAAGGTCAGATAAGGGCATGTTCATGATGATATGGCCCTACATACACTACAATAACATATTTATAAAAGTAGCTTGCACTCTCTCTGGAACGTACGTAAAGTTGTCCCCATTGTTGTAAAGCACCAAAGCAGCCCTTTCTCTCTCCCAAAATCATACCCCTTGAACTTCCACACCTTGGATAGGACCAAATACACATGAGTTCTGTTGCTACTTTTACCATCTTAGTTTAGGGCAAAACCAGCATAAAGTTCCTAAACAGAAATACCAATAATGCTGACCTTTGCACTTATTTTATAAATACTCAACTTATACTCAAGACACCCCACAAGCTGGAGCCAATGCCAGTGAGATATGCTTACAATTATTTTCCAAGGCATCCTTGCTACATGCCTGCGCCTGACTTCTCGTCTTCCCAGGAGAACCAGGGCCCTGGAATGCCTGCAATCCTTATTGCCTTAATGAGGGGTACTTCCTAGGATTCTCTTGCCCAAGGAATGCACGTGCTAAATGGCTCCAAACAGTTTCCTATTACATAGGCACATACTATTACAATTAAACGCATGAGTAAATAAGTCTCTGAATATAAAATAGGACAAAAACTTAAATCAAAGGTTCAAGAAGTAGGGACTAAAAGGAGCTAATCAGTTTCACTCTCCCTTCTTCATCCCACTTGGCTCCGTCTGAGAGAGGTGATGCTGAAAAAACACGTGCTCATGACAAAAACAGGGTTATAAATATAAAAAGGAATTAATTGTCAAGCACCAGTGACATCGCCAGCTTTGTGCAGGCATGGTGAGCTGGGAAACACACCCTGAACCAGACAGTTAATCCAGAAAAAAGCAGGGGGTTCATCCATAGCACTGCAGCTGTCTGTTGCTCCCTGGGGTTGTATTAAGAAGATTTTCCTCTGGTAGAGAAGAGTTTGTACTTCAAAAAGAAACTCACTGCCAAAAGTGAAGCCATCAAGCTGGTGTGAGCCAAATGGTTCAGGAAGTCAGAGAATTTAGTGCTCCCAAATTCTAGACTTAGAGTCTGCCAGTAAAGTTGAATCCATCCTATTACTTGACAACCATCTTCAAGGTGCTGCAGAATCAGGTAAGTTTGTTTCATTATTATTTTTTAAAAAAACCTGGATGTAAAGACAGTCTGTTTGGCCTCTGCTGTGCTAGGATCCATCTGGAGGTGGTCACCGCAATTCTGTTGCCAGCTACTACTCCACTACTACTCCATAATGGCCCGGTACAATGCAGGCTCAATGTAATCTTCACGGTAGCGTGAATTGATGACCCTCTGTCTTTTTCTTTCTTGTTTGACCTCCTTCTCTGTGAAGATCTCTGTGAAGCGCATGTCAGATGCAACAGACTGTGGGAGAGAAATCAACCAAAATAGTTACTATGAGAATGGCATTCATGTTCTGCATTAGAGGTGGCCCAGCTGATCCCCACAAACAGGTGATCAATTGGGCTTTCAATTTCAGGACTTTTAAATGGCAGCTTCTGAAGCTTCCGTTCAGTTTGCCAGTCATTAAAATAAAATTAGGGCTAGTTACAAGGGATTTTACAATGTTTTGAGAAGATCCACGATCGCTGTTTAAAATCAAGGATTGCACCTTGCAGGGATATAGTGCCCCCCTCATCATAAATTAATAATTAAAATGCACCTATGCTCATAGCTACATGAAATGAACCATCTCAGGCACATAAAGGTCTGAGTTATAACTTTACTTCTCTGTGAAAAGAACTACATGGATCAGCCTCCCCTGCTCCTTGACTCACCAGCCTTGACTTGACCCTCTTAGGAAGTTCTTCATTAAGAGTGTACACATCATCCCTCTTTGCCATCAGCTGGGAGCCATCCTCAAATTCCACCTACATCCAGAAAAATCAGGCAACTGTCAAGTGAGCACAGTAACCCATGCCTTCCTGAGTTCAGGATAATGTCCATCTTACCATCTGTCCCCTCATGGCTTCTGCATTTGTTGAACTGATGCTGAGAAACAAACACTGAATCTGCATATATGCCCTCAAGAGACATCAGGGTGGGAATGGTGAAAGACAGGCTAACAGCAAGAGAGGGGACTGCGAAGGGACTTGGACAGATATTTAGAATCATAGCACACAACCACAATTAAAGCAGGTCAAATTTCAAATGCTCAGCTCAACCAGTACTCCTTAACTATGGCCAAGCTACAGCCTAGATGCCATCTGCCACTTGTACAACTGACAAATAAGTTTGTGAATTGAGCAGAAGTAGTAGACCTCCAAGTTAGTAAGCCATCAGGGGGAAAAAAACCCATACAAAAAGACAGGGGAGACAGAAGATAGAGGTATAATCCCTTCTCACTCAGTCATTACCTGGTACATCTGAATAACATGCGAAGCCACGAATGTAGCTCCATAAACTTGGCCGTCTGTCCATCTCACTTGAACAACTTCACCTCCAGCTGGAGGACCCATTTGGAGACAATCTTGACTCTGTCATGTGGGATAATTTTTTGAAAAAGATAAACATTATCTATTTACAAATGGGAAGAATAAATATTGCCAACTATCCAACCCACTCTGGAGAGAGTTACCAGTTGAGTGGATGAATGGGGGTTGAGGAGGCATCAGACCTTTCATTAAGTGGAATTACTGCTCTCTCTTAGTTGCTGTTAGGAATGACACTTGTGTTACACATAGAGCATTGCTGCCTTAAATAGGCAGTTGTTAACACTTCAAATCTGGTGCTACAACTACACAGCTGTTCTACAGCATGGAACCAGTCATGGCTAATTCATCTCTGTAGATACCTGTCTATGACCCTATTTTTTCTCAATAATACATGTAAAGTTTTAACAATAAAAAACAAAGAACACTTTATCCTTGGTGTTTCAGATATGTGCTCCTACCACAGCTGGTGTCATCTGATGCTAAAGGTACAAAAATGCCAAGGAGGAGGAAATGGAAAATATTTGTAATAAAGCAGTCAGGCATTTTAAGTGCTCCATTCAGAGTCTACATCCTACAGCCCAAAGAGATACGCTGAGCCCTGTTCAGGTGCTTTAGAGATTTGTCCCACTTCAATGAACACTAATACTTCAGCAATGTGAACTGAGATGCAATATGAGCATTCAGGAAGGTATTTTCTTAAACTATACACCCTCTAGTGGAATGGATCTTTCATTACATAGCATACCACAATGTCTTCTGGGTATAAGTTGTCACTGAAGGAGCCATCGTCAAAGTTGACCTCATAAAAGGTTTCCTTGGTCAGATTGACCACTTCACATTGGTAGAATCGCCCGTTCTTGTGCTTGCTGATCACTGCTTGCCCCACGGTAAGATCCTGAAGAGCAGCCTTGGCTCGCTGAAGAAAAAAGAAGAGCCATAGTCAAGATAAATAAAACTTCCAAGCGTATGGACAACTGATCAGGGAGCAAAGCACTTCCAATGCATTTTCTGTCCAGGAAGGGTAAGATAACTTGCCCAAAGCTGTCAATTAACACAGAGCCCTAAAATGATATGCTCCTCCATTGAACAAAGGAGATCACTGTTTCCCCTCCCAAGCGCTATGTTTTGCTGGTGCTACATGTCTTTGGATTCCTAACTAGTTTCATCCCTGTATGGATATGCAAATTATTTTAACAGTTAAACTAAATCTAACAGCCTCCATGACCTTACCTCTGCCTGGGATGGAATCTTGTGCCTGAAACAAGTAATGAAGACCACAAAAGGCCAATCATCCGGTTGCATCATGACTCCAGCTGCCTGAGCACAGCTGACATGGAAGGATGTAGGACAGCGGCCATGAGAGCATTGCACGCAACAGCCAGCAGTTCTCTTCCGTCTTTTCTTGCAAAAAACACATTTCTGTAAACAAACCAGTTTAGGGTCAACAGATTCAAGGAACATGACAACCAGAAAAGACAGTGAGTCATATCAGCTTGAAATCTGGCTTGGATGCTACATTTTTAAAGTTTAGGTACTGAAATAAGAACACTTTATATAAGACTGATTTAGAAATATTGAGATAGTTTTTCAAATGTTGAGGATATCTCCAAATTCCATATAAATGTTAACCATTTGCATCTTATGCTTACCTATGTATGTGAGCTTTGTAGTACATCAACTTTTGTTCAAGGGTTTGTCACAAAAATGGATGGACCATTAAACTCCTCATGAATCATTTTTATTGGCTTATCAATTAGCTGTCCCTCCCTGGCAGTCTCCTCACAATTCTTACAGGGCTTTCCCTTCCTCAAATAATTGCTGAGAAATTATCAAGAATGGTGCCTCCAATATCCCTGCTCTCATGTCATATCTGATATGCCCAAAAGTCTAATACCCAAATGACAAAGAACAAGCATCTCATTTAAAGCACAGGGCTTTGAACTAGTACATAAACAGGAGTGCCAACCTAGCTGTACTACATCAGCTGAAAAACATGAAATACCTGACAACAGAAGCAGGTTATTCACAATATAAGATAAATGGGCAACAGTTAATGGACTATGATACCCATTCTAACTGTACAGTAATATGAAAGACTGAGATGAAGGCATGGTGGGAACAAAACACAAAGGCTTTTCCAAAGCATAAATAAAAACAAGTCATGAATTATGTTCATATCACCACACTACCCTGAAAACAGCAGACTAAATTTGAGACATACTTTGAGTGAGAGGGAGCTACTGTAATATCAAGAGGGTAGCAGGAAAATCTCTTAAGGAGAAGTGTGACTAAATTATCAATGCTGTCCCCACCTTTGCCTCTGCTTATCCAGTCTCCAAAGCTTACCCAGTCTCAAACCTGACAGTATGTCATTTATCTGGCTCAAGTTTCCATGGGTTTTTATCTTGTATTTTTATCTTGTGAACTGCCCGGAGATTGTTTGATGAATAGCAATATATATATATATATATATATCTTAATAATGATAATGATGACAGACTCTTGAGCTAGGCAGGGACACTTGTATTCCATAAAAAACTACAGCTGGGTTTTACTTGCTGTGTCCTTAGCCAACTGCCAGTGAATAGCTTATTCATTCATCTTTACTATAAAAATGAGCAATGAATGCTTTTCCCTTGTCCTCTCCCTAATTAATTACTGGTCTCCTTTCACAGAAAGGAGGTATAGCAATTACTATCTCAGTGGAAAAGAACATCTTTTCCCTTCAGAATTTGTTCTCTGAATTTTCCTATGCTCTTAAAAAAAGAAGTCATCTGCATTCTTTCAAGTGAGAAGTAGATGAGAGGGTTTGGGTTCAGATGTGATAAATTCCTATTTTCAATAGGTCTGTCAGTTCTGATTTGTGTTTTATTATAGGCTTTATGTTTCATTTTTAAAATGTCAATGCACTTACTGATCTCCATCAAGAAAATACAGTACTGCACTTTCCACAAATGAACACTGCTACTCTAGAACCCTGTGAAGAATAATAGAGAACTCATGCTGTTTAGTTAGCTGCAGGTAGTCTACGCCATATTGCTTTGTAAATTTCCCCTGCTATGCTCAAGGTAATTTACAACAAAATGCAATGCAACACTGCTTGCTGATGAAAAGGGCTGTTAACCGCACACCATACATAGGATGCAGGAGAATAATGGCCCATTTCCTTGGGATAGTTTACTTTTCCCATCTTTCTCTGCAGCATAAGCAGTCTGCTCTCTCATTATAATGCAACTGGTGTGTTCAACCTGACACTGGTATGACCAATGCTGTTGGCATTTCAGTGCCCTCTAATCTCTTGTATCTAGTAGGCTTTTGGGTCTCTCAACCCCTCATAATTACACATCTAGGAAAGATGTGTCCATCTTGCAGGCAGGAGCAAGGTGAATACTATTGACTAAAAGTTGGTGGGAAGGGCTTTGGAATTAGTAGTTTCATGGGAAAAGAGCAGGGTGTAAATGCAGAAAACAAATAGTTATAGCTATTAGTTCACTTAGTGGCCTTTGGCAAGCTATAATTCCAGCTTTAAGTTGCTATCTGCAACATAAGGTAAAGGTAAAGGTACCCCTGCCCATACGGGCCAGTCGTGTCCGACTCTAGGGTTGTGCGCCCATCTCACTTAAGAGGCCAGGGGCCAGCGCTGTCCGGAGACACTTCCGGGTCACGTGGCCAGCGTGACGAAGCTGCTCTGGCGAGCCAGCACCAGCGCAGCACACGGAAACGCCGTTTATAAAGCGGTACCTATTTATCTACTTGCACTTAGGGGTGCTTTCGAACTGCTAGGTGGGCAGGAGCTGGGACCGAAAGACGGGAGCTCACCACGCCGCGGGGATTCGAACTGCCGACCATGCGATCGGCAAGCCCTAGGCGCTAAGGTTTTACCCACAGCGCCACCCGCGTCCCTAATCTGCAACATACTACAACATAATTAACTAATAGGGCTGCTGCACAGATCACTGGAACAACATATATGAAGTGCTTAGAAGTTACAGTATGCAGGTTATGTGTTCTACTTTACACCTGTACAATTGCTTCTGCTTCTAATCCCACTCCAGATTCACTTATCTTACTGGTCTGAACAACCTTATTTTACATCCTTTGTCAGAATGTTGATGGAAGAATAATCAAAAAGCATATGCTGGGATTATTGATCACTTCAAAGGAACAAAACAATCTGCCTTCTTACCAGCCGGAAGCGCTGCAGTGGTATTTTACTGACATCCACTGGACTGCGTTCTGCGATGTTCACAAACTTAGCCTCCAGAACTGCCACAGCACACATAACATGAACCCACCTGAACAACATCAGAAGATGGAGTGTTAGCACATGCTTATAAAAGATGGGCTGCAGGAGATGATGCATCTGAAACCAACAAACCTACACCTACCCCTGCCTTGTACAAAGGTTAGGTAAGCAAATGTGCTTCCTCTCAACCCACTTTGCACCAAACAGGAACTCGTAATTCCCAGATCTGTTGCTTCAAGTTAAGTGAATTATTGACACATTTTAGGAAAAAAGACCTTCCATATTCGGTTACCCAAGTAAAAGGTAAAGGTAAAGGAATCCCTGACAGTTAGGTCCAGTCGCGAACGACTCTGGGGTTGCGGTGCTCATCTCGCTTTACTGGCCGAGGGAGCCGGCATTGGTCCACAGACAGTTTTTCTGGGTCATGTGGCCAGCATGACTAAGCCGCTTCTGGTGAAACCAGAGCAGTGCACGGAAATGCCGTTTACCTTCCCGCCACAGCAGTACCTATTTATCTACTTGCACTGGTGTGCTTTCGAACTGCTAGGTTGGCAGGAGCTGGGACTGAGCAACGGGAGCTCATCCTGTTGCGGGGATTCGAACTGCCAACCTTCCAATCGGCGAGCCCTAGGCTCAGTGGTTTAGACCACAGCGCCACCTGCATCCCTTCCATATTCAGTTACCCAAGTACTCACTTGTTATCATTGGCTTTTTGAAGTGCACCTCCCCGAAGTGAGCACAAACAGCAATCCTGGCAGGTAAGGAAAAAAGCCACGTTACCAAAACAGAAGAAATGAAGCAATTCTCACTTTCATCCTTGTGACAGAACCTTCCTATCTCTCTCAAACACACAAAATGCTCAGTCCTGCAGACTGTACAAGCTTATCTCTCTTTTTATTGCATTAACCACTTTTGTCAAGCTAGCATACTAAAGCGGAAGAGAAGTCAAACCAATTCTACTAGAAACCTGCAGAAATGAAGGGCTTAACATATGCCTCATGTTGGGCAGAATGCACTCAATGGGGTTGAGTTCTAGAACAAATGAAGAGGAAGTCCTCCTACACCAATGAAAATTGAAGGTGGAGGTGAAGCAGGAACTCTGCCTTGTTCAGATGGATGCTAAGCCTATATACAGCATCCTAACCAAATTGTGAGGTAGTGGCTCTTACAGACCAGTTCCATTATCAGCTCAAGTACCTATAAGCCACATACTAAACAGGACCCAATTCTCTAAACCAGCAGACCAGATAATGGTTCTCAATGAGCACCATAAATATTAATTTCACCATGGAATCTCAATGTGCAACCTGACATACTGCTTTAGGGAAATTTCAAAAGAGCTACCTCAAAGAATCTTGCACTTTGTAACAGTTCCAGTATGAGGCATTCAATGGACGGGCTACCAATAAACACAGACACAAATACAGGGACTGACTGCTTTGTGTGGAGGTTACATTCTTGACCCCCCATGGGCAGCAGCGGAGTGCATGTAAGCACAACCTGCTCCGCTCCACTCCCTTTTCCAGCCACTTTTGGGGACAGCATGATACGTGCATGCACGGTCATGCATCAATTGCACACGCCTAAAACAGTCATTGCCTATATATTTCAGTAAGTCAACCTTCCAATTTCCTTTGAGACTATTCCATGAAGCATTTTCATAACAGAAACTAGCTCACAATATTATTTACATTTCAATAGAACATTTTCATGTATAGAATTCCAAAAGCTATCCCAGTAGCATTGAGTCAAGGCCCACACATATACACAAGAGTTTTTTAGCAAAAGGTATGACATTCAAGATTTTCTTACCTCTTCTAAAGCATTAGCTTTGCATCTAGAGCACTTCCAGTCCTCAGTTGCTTTCGCAGGGGCTACTCCATAACAACCTAACACAAATGAACATACAACTTCAACAGGAGAAGCATTTTTTCTCATATATATATATATATATATGTGTGTGTGTGTGTGTGTGTGTGTATATATATATATATATATGTGTGTGTGTGTGTGTTGTCCATTAATACATAAATATGGAGCAAAATGTAAGTTAAATCTAGATTATTTATTTCTTCAATGTTTTCTGAATTATTGATTTTATCCTTATCCTATTTGGATTTATTGGTAGGTTTGTAAACTGATTTCTCCCCCTTCCTTTTTTGTACTTTGATAGATTGATTTATGTTGTAAATTTCTTTGGGCACAGCTCACTGTGAAGAAGCAGCATATAACTAAACTGGCAAGCTTTTTCAGACGCTACTCTTCCTGCTTCAGTAACTTTATTTACTGATAGAATTAATCACTGCATAGCTGAATACGGCAGTTGCGTCCCCGAACACAACAGTATGGCATTCAGACCAGAGGGAGAAGAAATAGACAACAGCAGAACATGAGCGGACTTTAGACTAACCATTCCATCACCTATTCAAATCACAGTAATACATATCTAACAATAGAACTGAGCCTCTTACACGCTTTTCATATTTTATTTCAAAATGGGAATACCCACATTTCTTCATGATTTACCTAAGAACAGTCATGGGGTTAGGGGTAGGTGGGTTTTCAGATCCTGACTCTGGTCACCGTTAGGAATGAGGGGCTAAATTATTAAAACTGGGTAACTAACCAGATTTAGTTTTAGATAGGTAGCCGTGTTGGTCTGCCATAGTCAAAACAAAATAAAAAAATTCCTTCCAGTAGCACCTTAAAGACCAACTAAGTTAGTTCTAGGTATGAGCTTTCGTGTGTATGCACACTGTGTATCTTAAGAAGTGTGCATGCACACGAAAGCTCATACCTAGAACTAACTTAGTTGGTCTTTAAGGTGCTACTGGAAGGAATTTTTTTATTCAGATTTAGTTTTCTCACTATAAATCGCTAGAGACCGGAAGTGTTAAGAATACCCAAAACATTATGTAGACAATTTATTGTGGCAATCCTAATAGTAGCTGATATTCCTATTGATCATTTGCTGTCTTTTTTAATGAACTCTTATACAAACTTTCAAGCGGAAGAATTTCACAGTTCCACTACATGTGGTGTGCAAATGCTTTCTGTATGCTTTTTTAAAATCTGCTGCATAATTTCTTTGGCATGCTCTAGTTCTAGTATGTGCACAGATTAGATTTCCTGTTCATTTCTTAGCTAATTCACACTAATGCAAGGTATTCCATTCACTTGTTCATTTTATTCTCTGTACAAATCAAGGTAGTTCCCAAAAGGCAGCTCAATAATATTTTTATGCATCCTTCCCTCCTTTTTTTTAAAAAAAAGGAGCAGTGAGTTACCACAGGTCCATCTTTCCCTTTTTAAAACAGAGTAAAATGGAGGGACAGCATTTAATATCATAGCACAGGATAACACCCAGGATATTTAGTACTCACTGGCATGTACTCGAACTTGACACTGTTTGCAAGTGACCAGAAGACTGGTGCCATCTTCCTCCAAGTAAGGAGTGGAGAGGCTGACATCTGTGCTGCAGCCAGTGGTAGTAAAGCACATCTCAGGAATTAGGGGCTTAGTTCTCATCTTTCCATCAGCATCTGGAGCTGCCTGCGAGCTCTGGCCTCCACAATCTGCCTGTGAGAGGAGGAAAAAGAGTCATTTAATAGGACACCAATTTGGAAAGGCAGTTAAGAGTGTAGGTAATAACAAAGGCCACCTACTCATTCAGTACGCTACCTATCAGGTACAGTCCTGTCCGAACACAAGAACTACAATACTCTAGTCTTAAACAGACAAGTAACACAGCCAATGACAAGGTTAGTGACAAATCAGATGTAGATTTAGTAGAATTCCCTAGTGAGAAAGAAACACTAAATATTACTGACAAAACCCCCACACACAACGCAGTAAGCCAACTTGCTGCCAGACCAAGGTACAAATGTGAGGGCATAATTTTAAATAATTTAAACAAGTAATTTAAACAAGTAATCATGTGCCAAGATCGAGGACAGGCTAAATTAGACCCCAGTTATCTTGTACTGTAATCCCATTATAGTACCCATTCTGTTTTATTATCTTGCTCCATATTCCATGCTTCCTGGGTCACATCAAACTGCTACAGAGGTTTCTAATAGATTTGGCTCAGAGAAGCTAAATGGAAGGTGTTGATAAGGGTAGGCTCTAGCAGCTGTTGGAAACAATCCAACACGATTTAAAGAGACCCATACCCCACAGTATTTTCACAAGTAACTCTCTATGGAATCATCATCAAACCTCTTATTGGCATCACATACAAATATCCATAGCAAATCAGTACAGAATTCCCGCCTTTCCAGTGACACAAAACATTTGTCAAATGAAAGAGGCAAAGCAGTCTAACATTAGATCTCTAGGTTTCCAGAGAGGGGAACATGTTTTCTCTGCTGCTGCTGTTAGTTCCTGGTGTTCAATGTCCCACAACCTAGTTTTTATTATATCCTTGGCTATTTTCTCTCAGCGCTGGTGCACTACAAAGACCTCTAAAAGATTTGGTCTGCTTACCTGGTAGGTTTGGAACAGCATGCAGACTGCACAATAGGGGGCTTGCTGAGCCATGGCTGAGTTGTACTCCTTTTCTGCCTCAAAGTTTGGAGGGCGATTCTGCCATAGCTGGCTGAGTGGCTTTGCCCATGTTTCTATCTCCTCAGTTTCTTCATCTGGTGCCAGCTGCTCTGACATCTCTGCAATAAGATACATAGGGGTCTTTCAAAGCTTACAAACCTGAGCTGCAAAGGGAGTCAAGGGACTTATAGATTGTTGGAAAATTCCTTAACGGTTTGAACCATTTCACAAGTACTACCAAACGACACTGTTCTCACTGTCCCCAAAAGTGTACAACTGCCCAGTCCTGCTGAAAGTTTGCTTCACCAGCAGCAATCACAAGCAGGTTTCTCACACATGTGGTGCAATAGTGGAAGCTCTAGCATGATGATCCTCAAGCCTATTTAATTTATGGGATCAATAACTTGGAAGTAACACAGTACGCACTAAATGTTAAATAGATACAAAAAGTGTCTTGAATTTTAGGAACCAAAACAGATCAAAGCCCTGTACCTGCCCCTAACCTGCTGGCTGAAAATTCAATGCCAGAGTAATTCTAGTTCAGTTAGCCATGCACTGCATCTTCTCAGGAACTATTAATCAAAATATTCCAGAAATGAGTAAGAGAACATATTTCAAGGAATAACGTGGGGGGCGGATTTAATTTTGAATCCACATTTTCTCCGTTCAAATTTTACCTCATTAGTCTACATATACACACATTTGCAGTTGGAGACCAAATCTGCTTGCTCCATCCATGCCAGTAGGCATTCCCCTTTGTCTTTGTCCCTGCCTTCCAATTCATTCATTCAAATGTGTTCATTTTGCACAAATGTGGCATGCATGTAGGAAACAAGTGAGCAATACGCACACCTTTAAAAAAATCAAAAAATCTGTGTCTGCCCAGGAATTGCACAAGGGCACACATCTGGGAATCCCCAATCCTCACTAGCATCCACAACAGACCTCTATTGCGGGAAGCAAACAACACTGAACTTACCATCATCACTGAGGCCATCTTTAACCAGAAGTGGGTGATGACGTGGTAGTTTGCTCAGGGGCTGGCGACGCCCTTTTGATTTTTTACGGTCTTTTACTGATCTGATGTACTCCTTCGCCATCTGGAAAAGACAGAGGTAGGTCAGTGGGCATCTCTTCACAGACAACACATGCAGCACAACATAAACAGATTGCGGGGGGGGGGAGGGGGAGAGAATTTTCAGAACTGAAGTCAGGAAGAAGAGAGAGAAAAGTTTTGTGGCTTATGTTCCATGACATACAAGACTTTCACTCGGAGAAAGTACTCATGTCTTAAAAACCAGAGGTGCAAATATATAGCTTTTGGACATCTAGAGTTACTTGGTGCCCAAAGCAGAAAACACAGTCCTAGCACAAATGCACACCTATTTAATATCTAGCTTATGCTTGTATTGGAAAACACTACAAGGATCAAGCTGACAGCACATTACATAAAAGAAGACCAGTCTTAAGGTCAAGCCTGATCTATTACACAATTCATACAATTTAGATATTTAGTCTGCTTGCAGCATATGCTACAGCAAGACTGCTCTTGTAATGCAATCCCAATACTAATCTTCCAATTACTTTTGCAAGTTCCTGTTCATTCACACGGGTAGTAGCACTGGCTTTTTTCCCAGAAGGCTGCTCACTGTCCATGCCACCAACTTCTTCTTTAGCATAACTGTGCACTGTGAGAACTTCAGCTTGCTCAAGGGCCTGCCTGGGGAAGTCAGGAGATTCAGAATCTGAAGAACTTGAACACATTGAAGAGCCAGACTGAGAGCTGGAGGCTGAACTCTGCTTCATGGCTGACTGGGTCAAGGCTGAAGTCACAGAATGAGAGATGGAAAGATCCAAAACAGCTGCATCTGGCTCTTCCTCTTCTAGTTTGACATTTTTCAGTTCTTCAAATTTTACTTCCGAGGAATCTGCATATTCTGGACCAAAACAATGTTTAAAGCACTCATTAGTAGCTGCCAAATGAGACAAATTCCAAGTGAGGCTTCCAGAGGTGATCCATCAGGTAGCTAAGTCTGGCTATGCCAGCAACCTTTTTATTCCATGACTTCAAACACCAAGAAAACATTCTAGCTCAGTGTCATCACCACCCCACCATTTCTCAGCATGCATGCTTGCACATTTCATAAGCATTTTTTTTCCAAAAAAAATTATTGTCCATTTTGAATTCTCTACCTGCATAATGTTAAAACTCAACATTAAGGGAAGAGGGAGGGGACACATATTATCCCTACTTGCATGTCCCAGCGCACATTCCCAATCTATTTCAAATCTTTTAAAACACTACATATTAGCTACCTTCTAAGGATTTTAACGATAGGCAATTTATTGTTACCACAATGAACCCTTTGGTAATTCTGTATCAGTTCCTTTACAACTTTCAGATGAACACCACTTGATATGGGGGCTAACCGCTATTCACTTTATTAATTTGTTCTAAAAGCTTTTAATGACACGGTAGTATTGGACTTCTTTTGTCAAATGACTCTGGATAACTTAAGGTGAACATTACTGCAAAGAACCCATCTACTTTCTCTGTGATTGCCCCAGCTTCTTTGAGCATGTATTTTGTAGTTAGATTTAAAGGTCGTGCTAATTTACTGCCTAGATTTCTGCATGTAATACAGAAACAGTAGCCCTTTTCAATCTAATGTGTGTTGCACCTGGTACATGGCACCAGAGTGACAGTATGAATAAAACCGCAGCAACATGGTACACGCTGATGGAGCAGTGCAATGGAGCAAGACCTTGAAGCAGTTACCTGGGGGTGCAAGCCCTTGGTCCCCTTGTTGCACAGGCTCTCTAGCAGGTCCAACAGGTGGTTCTGCCACTTCCATGTCAAACTGCACTGAACCCAGCTCTTCTTTGGGAAAGGCCTCACTTTGGCTCACCTCATGAGGAACCTCTAAGCAGACACGGTGCCGTTTGGTTCCAATGCGATGCTTGGGCATGCTGCAAAAACAAGTCTTACAAGTTAAGCACAACTGAAGCCAGCACAGCAAGTTGCTATCTCTCAGGACTAGTTGACTAATGGACTTATAATGGACTGCAAAAATAAATAAATGCATGTATCATGATGGAGACAACAACGGAGAAGGGTGATAGAAACCATACCACACTCTGCCGCAGAGTAAATGGACATTCATTGACATCAATGCTTGGAATAAATTTTACAGCATTTCCTCCTCAGCTTTAAAAGATCCCTGTTTTACATAAAGGTCCTGAGAGACTTGACTATTATGTAGCCATGGAGTAGCCATCTTCAATGTAATGTATCCATCACGGATACAGACTTAAGGTGAAAAGGCAGGGTAATCTAGTCAGATGTTTGCAATATATTAAATCAGTTCAGCTTTTTCTGTAAAATGCTCCCTCACAAACCTACATTGAAAATATATTTAAAGAAATTTGTTCATAGGAAAGGAAGGTAATATCCAGCTCCTGAATTGGCCACTTCACAATTTCTGTGTACGGTATAAAAGACAAACATACCTCTTCTTCTCCGCATCTTCCTCTGCTTTGCATCCTTCTTCAGGTTCACTTTCCTCAGGACATTGCTTCTCCTTCTTAACTTTCTGGAGGAGCTCTCCTTTAAGGAACTCAGCTGCCTCTGGAGTTGGAAGTGTGTGGTCAATGACAGTTGCATCTTTCCCTGCTTTCCAAAGCTTGTAGCGTTCTGGCTGGTATTTTCTCACGAAGACATCCATGGAGATTTTGACCATGTCCTTTCGGCATGAACACTGCATGGAATAACAAACCACGTGAAGCCACTTCTATTTCTATTTCCGTCCAATGTTACTTTACTCTGCTACCATGTTTTCCCTCCAATGATTTCACATACCATTCCCAGTCAGAACTAATAAGCAGGTACTAGACTTGAGATTGAAAATAATCATGTGCAAAAAGGGAGTGGATAACAGAGGTAGGGGGCTCTACTGAGTAAATGGAAATGTATTTGGGGAGTGCTGGGTAATAAGTGTGTACATCCAATTCCTGTCTAATATTCTTAATATCAAAAGTTCAAGACCAGTTGTGAGCTGTATTCTGACATCAACACATTCGTTAGTTGGTGTAACAAATGATTAATGCTGAAATAAAAAAGGACCCAGTGAATGGCCTAGAACTATTTGTAGCTGCCACACTGCTAAGAAAGTGCAGCTCTGATCAGACCCTTGGGCTGGGAGAGCACTGGGAGGTTCAATAAAATCTCTCTCTCTCACAAAAAACCAAACAAACCCATATATAAAGAGTACTGGGAAACTCAACAAGTCTCATTACCACATTCTTATTTCACAAGCCTTGTGCTTTATACAGTAGATGAAGCAAGATTTGCCTCTATTTGGGGGACTACGCAGGAGCAGCCAGAGCAGTGGTGCCATATAGCTGCCCTAACGCTGCTTGTGGCTATTTACTTGGCCATTGTGGGGAAAGATGGAAGCAAGATCAGAGCCCTCCCTATACCAACAATCACTGCTGCTTACCAGAATGGGGTAGAGGTGTAAAGGACTCCAAAGTTCTCTAATCAAGTCCTCCCACTGCACATTTTTAAGCATAATCAATCTTAGAAAGACTAAACTGGCTGATTCGACTTTGCAGCCCAGAATCACCAACCAAAGTATTTGTTATAAAAATACAGTAGTTCCAAGATCCCCATTCAAAAAATCAAGCTGTTAAGTAGGGATTTTTTTTTTCAAGCAGCAAGCAAATTGACACCTACTAGTACAGACTGCTTTCCATACTCAATCCACCGAAGTGTAGCAAAATTAGTAGATTCAGCACAGTTGAAGCCATGATTAAAGCCAGCATGGTATCCATAAGGAAAGGTTATCATGAATTCACCTGCTTCTTGGGTCACCTGTAAGACAGGAAGGCCACTCAAGATTATCTGCATTTCACATTATCTCTTACTTGTAAGTTCTAATACTATGAATCCAAAATCATAGGGCTCAATTACCCTTTTGCTCAAATAATTAAATTGTCAAAGGCTGATTTACTTGCACTATTCACAAATTTCTAGGAGACTGAGAACTTCTGCAAATTGAACTATATATGGCATATTTCAATATGGACAGAAGAAGAAATGAGGTGCAACATACATTTTAGTTAAAATTTTATTTGGCCACATGTAAATTTGTAAACAAATATTTAGACAAATTATGTATCAGCTGAGACTGAGTGACTAAAACTATCTTTCAATGCTATAGTAGTGCCTTTTCCATTTCAATTAGAACTGTGAAACTGGCATTAGAAAAGAGACATGTGGCCAACCCCTATGTTAAGGCATGTTATGCTAAGTAGGCACAAATCAAACAAATAATAATTTGCTACATCCCTCTGCACAGCACCAAACCCTGCACCTTATAATTCACTTGCAGAAGAAAACTATCTTGTCCAGTAAGTTTAAGACCAGACCTTTCTATAAATAGGAAGGCCAAAGTTTAAGGGATCTCATAAGAGATTTTGTATTTTCTAGTGTTTTCATCAACATCTCAAAAATCCAATTCCCGTCATCTTACAAGGATCCCTGATGCTTCCTTAGATGTACTCTAAAACTGCAGTAATGCCAATGCTCCTTTCTCACCTTGTCAAATGGAATGCCATATTTCTTCAATATTGATGGAGATATTAGGGTCATCTTGTGACGAAGGAAAGCTTCACAGCTCTGGGCACTTCCAGGAAAGAACCCTGTTTAAGTAAAGATGTTATACATGTTCCTGGATGAAAAGGGCTGCTCACATAAATACCCTTTGGCTACATTATTTAATACTTTATTCTTGACTCTTGCTACTCAAGCAGGAGAGAGACAAGACTGCAAAAAAATCAGACCATTATCATGCTCTCTCAAAGGTGACTGTACCCACTTGTTTCCAATGGAAAGGTGGACAGACTTTCCTTATCTCATCTCATAGCACAATACAAATTATGTCACAGACTCAGAATAAGGATCAAAATAATGAAAATGGAGAAGGGGGACACCTCACAATAAAACCCCCAAGAACTAAGGTGGAGATTAATATCCGTTTTTTAGACTCTTAATAGAAGCTGCATCTTGTTTGTGGGTTCCAAAGAAAGTGAAGCTAACTAGAGGATTTCCTTTAATCAAGCTGAGTAAAAAACATTTTGAAAGCCTAAACAGATTACAATTAAGACAATCAGCCTAACTTCACCCCCCCCCCCAAGTAGGAGTTTAGGAATAAAATTAAACACTTCATTCCCAGATTCTATGATTGGTTACCACCACAAAGAAATTTCCCTTCCCACACACTCATTCAGAGACCAAGTGTCTCAGCAGAGACATTTCCCAGCCCTGCTCAGTCTTTAACCAGAGATGCCAAGAACTGAACCTGGAACTCCATTACGAAGGATGTGTGCACTACACACTGGGGTACAGTCCTTCCCCACATCCAAGGTCTCTTCTCAAAATGGTTTTCCAATTTCTCCAATGTCAGGCATTGCCCAAGGAAGCCAAAACTAGCCCCCAGCAGTACAACCATCACTGTTGTATTATATATTGTACAGTGGTGCCCCGCAAGACGAATGCCTCGCAAGACGGAAAACCCGCTAGACGAAAGGATTTTCCGTTTTGGAGGCGCTTCGCAAAATGAATTTCCCTATGGGCTTCCTTCGCAAGATGAAAGCCCATAGGGAAATCTCCGGGACAGCGGGGAAGCGCAGCGCGTCTTCCCCACTGTCCTCGGACCTCCTCCGAAGGCTGGCGGTGGGGCGGAGAGACCTCCTCCCGCCGCCAGCCTTCGGATGGCTGTCCTGAAGACTTGTGGTGGGAGGAGGGTTTTCCTTCCCACCGCCAACTTTCAGAATGCTGTTCTGAATGTTGGTGTGGGGAGGAAAAACCCTCCTCCCACCGCAAGCCCCGGGAACAGAGGAGAAGCGCTGCGCGCCTTCCCCTCTGTTCCCGTACCTGTCCTGAAGGCTTGCGGTGGGGAGAAAAGCCCTTCTCCGCACCGCCAGCCTGGCAAGCGGTCTCCATAGGAACGCATTAATTGATTTTCAATGCATTCCTATGGGAAACCGTGCTTCGCAAGACGAAAAACTCGCAAGAAGAAAAAACTTGCGGAACGAATTAATTTCGTCTTGCGAGGCACCACTGTATATTTATACATTGTGACATGATTATTACAGTGATCTACTGGATTGTGCTGATGAATAATGCTTCCTCTTTCAGCTGCAAGGACATAGCAATTGAAGAACTAACTTTTCTTTGAAGATACAAGAAAAGATGAATGCTTGTCCATATCTTCACCTATGTAGTCCTTAAAAAAGAAAAGGGAGCTGTGCAAGGGTAATAGTCTTCCAACATTGCTCATTTCAACATTCAGAAACTGACTGTGATTTAATAAATTTCATCACTCCACTAACCTGTCAGTTGAACTGTATGGGAACTAGGGTAAGTTGCTGCACTAGAAAAGGTTTTTCCCTCACGTGCAAAAAGTTCTTCCTCCCTGCTGTTAGGTTTATAATGCTGGATTAGGGTTATTGCCATGGTAGCGTTAAAGCGAAAGTAGATCCTATGGCTCTTCAGAAACAATCAACTGCATACATCCACTGAGACAGAAAGAGATGGTTACCTTTAGCAAGGCGTTCCAGCCGCTTCCCATGCTCTGGAGGAATGGAGTACCTGTAGTCACAAACACATTAAGTAAACAAAAAGCATAGGGGAGCTTGGGGTTTAAGAGCTTTAGATATCATAATAGTAGTAGTAGTAGTAGTAATAATAATAATAGGAAATAATAGAGAAATAATTTCAGTTGCTAAGCTACCAACATTTATAGGTCAATTTTGTTCTTTTCCAAACTAAGGAAGTCAGAAAGTTTGCTTGCCCATGAGACTCTTACTAGAAATACAGAATGGTAAATCTAAGTAAAGGTTATATACAAAATGCTTTTCCATAACAGGTTCTCTCACCATGACTTGGGCTCCCCAAAATGCAAGTAGTTGATGCTGTAGAGGTCCATGTCCTCTGTGTGCCAGGCAAATGATGTTTTCCACATTCCAAAGTAGAGATATGGTGTATTCACCCCCTCAATAGTAATGCCACTTTCATTCTCTACTACATCAAGAATTGTATTCAGATGGCCAATATTCCAGTCATCTACATGCTGAAGAAATTAAATGAAGCCAAACAGAAACAAGCAATTAACATCTTATCAGCTGTAATAACTAATATTATTTGTCCTAAATTACTGCTAACCTCTGCTCCTTGCCCTATTGGTAATTTCAGCAACAGGGACAAGTAAGTCTGCACTTGCTTCAGTGACACCCTACAATGGTTAGAGCTCAGCATCAAGGTTAAGAGTTTGTAATCCCTACTGAAAGCAAGGTAAACCATACACAAGTTAGAGACACCTATTCATAGGTTTGCTTCTTACCTTGTCATAGAGTGTGCCATTAACATCTGCACCATATATTGGAGCATTGAATGTGAGGTTCTTCCAATATTTGCGTTCAAGGTCTTCAAAATCAGTATATCGAGGGGTGCAGTATCTAAAATAGAAGGCAATTGCTTTTCACTTTCTTTTTATAGGCATATCTCATAGAAATGTCAGAAAAAGTAGCAGTCTTTTTTTAAAAAAAAACCAAACAGATTAGTCTTAATAAAAATGTATTATAGAAAACAGATTAGATAAGCACTATGGATAGAGGGAATATGTATAAGTATAAACATGCAGAACTATGAAGCCAAATGTTCCATTCTTGTTCTTTTCTACTTTTAGTAATAACGTTTATACGCTAAGCAATCAGGCTCAAGTTCTTTGCCAAAAAACTGATTTGCATAATTTGAGAAGAAAAAGACCATTAAGAAATACAGTACATGACTGGATAATTTTATCTCAATTATTCTGGTGATAATCTTTGACAAAGAACACCAGTGTCCCTGGGTGGTCAGCAGGGATAAACACAATTCCTATGAGCCACAGAACAGGACGAAACATCAGTTTCTTATGGGTGCAAGAATTGTAATGTGCAGCAGGGGATCCTTGGGGCTGACTCATGCCTTTGAGTATGAAGATCTGTTCTTTTTGTTAAAACTAAAGGACAGGTCATACATGGGCATTGCTTGGCAGTCATTTAAAAAAAGAAACTAGAGCAGGTAGTTGATGTAGTGCCCTCCATGTGTTTTGGACTACAACTCCCACCCAGCATAATTAAAATGGCCAGGAATTGGAGGTGTAATCCAACATCATCTGGAAGGTGCCATGTTGCCTATCACTGTGATAGACAAAATTACAGAATAGAAATGTATTTAAACTTTCATACTTATCACTATTTGCTATCCTCCTGAACTCCCGAACTGTCATAGCTTTCTTCTGGATGTTATATTGTGTGAAGAGGCCTGACTGGCCTGTGACCACTTGCTGAATAGGAGCTGGGATGTTCACATCATCAATATCATCATACCATTTGCGTGGTTTCCATTCCTTTGGAGGAACAACCTAGAAAGTTCAAAAGACAAGTGATACAATGGTTCAAAATAGCAAGTAAATAAAACCTGTAGAAGTAACCCAGTAAGGCACATGCTTTCATAAGATATTATTCCACGGGTATGACTGCATATTCCTGCATTGCAGTGGGTTGGAGTAGATAATCCTCAGGATCCCTTCCAACTCTACAATTCTATAATATAGTTTTCATTGGCATAATGCTTTGATATAATTAGCTGGGACTAAGCCTCATTGAATTAAATAGCTCATACTTCTGAGTAGACATGGTTAGAATTATACAGTCATTCAACTGTCTCAACTTTTAATTATGGGGGGGGGATTACCCTTCATCTCAAATATTGTGAAGCAAATAGTATTAGATAACGTGCAAAATTTCTATGTCTGACTATGAAAATCTAGACAACTCAATTTTTATCAGTGAGGAATATTAAGACCTATTTGTAATGAAAATAAGAACTATTTCCTTAGCATCAACAGCATGCAGCTGTGTATCAAAACTTTCTAAAGACACGTCTTCACTGCAAAATACATTTCTCATTAGCACTATGCTGTGGTTCTCAACGGGGTACAGTAAGGCAACTTAGGCACATTTGCTCATTCAGCTTTATGTGAAAAAAATAAAACATGCAGAAAGGGAGTGGCGTTCCGGGAAAATTTGGCAATCCTACCTGTCACTAAACATAATGGGTTTGGACTAAACATGATTTTGGCTTTAGGTGTGATCTCTGGAATGTAACCCCCATGTAAGTAAGTTAACTATACACTATATTTTTCTGAATCATACTAGAGAACATTTTGAACACTTTTGTGGTCTGTTTTACCTTTGCCAGTCCAGCTCTATGAGCTCCTTGCGACTCTATATACGCAATGTAACGGCTGAAGTTTTTGAACTCTTCCATAGTTGGGTGGAATGTCATTATTCTCGCACTTGGATTCGGGTTCTCAAATTCAGATGCCATGGTTCTTGTTCACAATTGTCCTTGTCACATGTGAACCAGGAAAAAAGTGCACTAATACAAACAACCATTCAAATAACACAAATAAATAATCAAATCAGGCCTATCCAGGATAGTTTTAAGCATAATATATAAAGAATGCTAAACACCAATGAAGGCATTTCCCCTCCCATTTCCCAAAGATCACTAACTTAAACCCAACTATCTTGGGAGTGGAATGAGAGAGGGGGGAAAAATCCTCCTAACTTTCACCATGTTTTTCTCAACAGCTTGTGCCTCCTAAACATCCGTCACACTGTAAAAATCCCCCGTCAGAAAACAAGTACCAGGGTGTACTGCCAACACTGCTGTTTGCGAAAGACCCCACCATTCTCACACTTGGGATACTGGAAGGTGTTCTAATGGTTGGCTACAGAGGATACGGTATGACGCTGCTTTTGCTTTTGTTTTATTGAGGGCATTTCCTGACATGGGAGCTTGAGTTACATTTCTCACCAAAGAGTTACTTTCTCCTCCAACAAAGACATTTATCAATCCTGAAAGGCCATGAAGCCTAGGGGAAAGAGGCAGCAGTATGGTTATGAATCTCATCGTTGATGGGGCCCACAAGCCGGAAAGGGTTATTGCGCTCGTGTTCTTCTTCGGGGTACCTGGTTCTTCTCCGTGGGAAATAAATGCTGGACTAGACAGGCCTTTGGTCTGACCCAGTGTTACGGCCAGCAAGGCTCTTCTTAGGAGAAGGATGTCTCCTTGACAGGGGCACGTGCGGCACTGTTTGATGGGCCGGGTCTGTTTGGTTTTGTACACACGGGAGGGAGGGAGGCCTGCCTCTCCACGAGAAGAAAGGAAGCTGCGCCCGTCGCTGCGAGACGTGAGGGGCTTAACAGCACTCATCTTTGTAGGGGCGCCCAGGGCTGCCTCGGGCTGCGCCTGCGGTTACAAAACCCGGCCTAGGGGAGGGGAGGAAAATCGGGTCACTCGCTTGTGCGCGGAGGCGGCGAGACCGGCCGTCCCTCGCCCCTTCCACTCATGAAGCCAGGGCCTGGCACCACACGGCGCGGCTCTGAGCCCCGAGAGAGATCGATCCAGCGGAGAGGGGAGCCCACCCTCCATCCACTCCCACCCGAAAGGACGGTCTTCCGCTGCTCTCGGCGGTTCCCGTTCCTTAAACGCGACTTCAGGCCAACCGAGAGGGGCCCCACCCGGACCCGCCTCGCTTCCCACTCCCCCGTTCTCGCTACCCTCGCGGCTCAGTCAGTCAGTCAGTCTGCCGCCCACCCCCGGCACTGCCACGGCTCCCCCAAGAAAGCCCCCTTAATTCGTACTCACCTACGTGCATACAAGCACCACCTCCGTCTTTGCCAAGGCCCAAGGCTCGAGTATTACCCTGGGGCCGAAACCGTCCTATGCTCCGCCCCCTCCCGGTTGCGTCGGGGGCGCTTCCCAGTCACAGTCCAATCCCCACGACCGCCTGGATCGGCGTTACCGTCTCATAGGCCATCTGCAATGCCAATCACAAAAGTCTCGTCCTCCGTCAGGCCCCCCCCTTCGTCGCCGCGACGACTGGTCGGATTAGTGCCCCCTGCTGTGAAAGTAGTTCCGAAGCTATTTTACGGCTGCGCGAGGCGATATTGCGACTTTGTTTGTTCGAACGACCATAGGCCGCCCCCTCCGCTCGAGTCAGTAAAGAAACCGCTCCGTCTTTCTCTCGCTCCCTTTTTTTCCGCCCCTTACTCCATATTCCCAAGCGGTCTCCGCCCACAACGAGATTCACGTACTGTAATTATAGTTCCGATCCAGTCAGCAAGGAGAAATGTGTGAATCGGCTCGACCATAGAATAGCCAATCAGTGAGGAAGGGAGTCTTGTCGTTAAGCAGACTTTGTGTTTGTGGGGAGACGCTGAGAGAGGGAGGGAGTCTCCAGCGTTGGTGAGGGGGTTATCTAATAACCGTCTTCATATTGAAAGGAGAAGCGGCATAAGGGTTTGTTGATATAGGGGACAGCAGCGTGCGCGATACCCTGTTATTATTTTGTACGTCTGCTTTTCATTTTACTTAAGCCCTGAAAGCGAAAACATGTTAGTTGAATTTCCTCGACGCAAGGAGAAATTACTGTCGTTCCTTTATTTACTTCTCAGCGCTGACGCTGGAGCCCAATTCCAACATGGCTCGGTTTTAAACTGGCGAGGTGGCAAATCTGTATTGTTTATTGTTTTACCAAAGTGATTGTAGAATCGTAAAACTGGAAGGGACTTCCAAGGGTCATCTAGTCCAACAGCCTGCGACTCAGAAGTCACAACTAAGGAATCCCAGAGACATGGCCACCTCTGTTTAAAAACATCCAATGAAGAAGGGAGAGGCATGTTGTACATACCGGTACAGTAATAATTTAGTAACAATTCGGAAGTTAGGCAGGGGTTACTGGAGGGAGAAGGCTTTTTTCTGCACAGGTGTCCTGACTAAATAAGAGATAGGGAATCTACAGCCCTCCAGATATTGTGGGATTACAGATCCCATCATCCCCAGCCAGAGTGGCCAATGGTTAGGGGTGATGCCAGTTGTGCTCCACCAGCATCAGGAGGACACTACATTGGCCGCCTCTAAGAGATGCATGACAGAATCACACCAGGGGCAATAGAGTTACAGAAACCAACAATTGCCCAAATGTTTCTTTCTATATTACTCTTAAAAGTGAACCTAGCAGAGGCTGGGACTGTTAATCTTTAATCATATAATATCTAATCTTTGAATGGTTTCCAGAGAGAGACTAATATCCGTAGACTGGCCTTACAGACATAAGAAGAGCCTGCTGGATCAGGCCAACGGTCCATCTAGTCTAGCATCCTGTTCTCACAGTGGCCATCCAGATGGCTGTGGGAAGCCAGCAAGCAGGATTTAAGCACAAGAGCACTGTCCTTTCACTGTGTTATCTACCAGGCAGTCTCATCTGTTGACTATGAGGAACATGAATTTAAGGCATAATGGATTCCAGAATAAATTCTGGTTTGCCAGTAACAAGATATCATTCATTTGGCATAGGGTAAGGCAGCACCAGACCCATGGCTAGAAAGGGGTACTACTAACAGGCAGGGAAATGTGGAGCCCAGTTCTAGCCATGTTTACTTATCTCACTGGTTTCATTTGAATTTGCTCCAATGTAAGCATGGACAGTATTGCAGCCATTCATCTTCATGTTTATTATTGGGTTCAATTGTTCTTCAGTTTTCTGCCGCAAACAGCCTAACACTATTTATCTGGTAATAAGCCCTATGTAATTTAATAGGACTCACTTCTGAGTGGACAGCTCATAAAATTAATGCAGCACACAATTTTCATATGTTTACTACCTTTAAATCTACATGCAAAATCAAATACCAGCTGATTTAGGGCTGTGGAAAACTTTCCAGAAATGTTTATGGAAATTTTCACAATTTATCCCCGCCCCCCGCCAGTAAGCCCACATCACTAACTGAACTGATGCCTTTCTTACTGGGCTTATTTTAATATTAATACAGGGCATACATGTTGAAAATGACCCCTTTGTTTGAAACAGTACAGTTGTCTTTTAAAATCTTGCCTAGAACTGAAGATTTATGCTGGGCAGAGATCTGATTCTAGCTTGATCCCAGATCACCTTCTGAGGAAAGACCAATACACCCCTCCGGCTACGTTGGGTATCTCTAATCCTGAGGAAAAACCAAGCATGCTTGTCATATTTATAGAGACTCTTTACTCACATTAGTATGCCATGGCTGAAAAAAGCATTAACCACCAGAAACAGCGCTGTCACCAGCAATAGACACTGATGCAAGCCCTAGAAGGACAGGGATCCATGTACTTACTTAAAATTATAATCTATCCTGAGTCACATGGATGGTTTGGGCTATAAAAAAAATAATACAGTGGTGCCCTGCAAGACGAATGCCTCGCAAGACGAAAAACCCGCTAGACGAAAGGGTTTTCCGTTTTTCGAGGCGCTTCACAAGACGAATTTCTCTATGGGCTTGCTTCACAAGACGAAAACGCGATTTTTTTCGCTTTCCCTCCCCTTTTTCTAAGCCGCTAATAGCCGCTCAGCCGCTAATAGCGCTAATCCGCTAAGCCGCTAATAGGGTTGCTTCGCAAGACGAAAAAACTGCAAGACGAAGAGACTCGCGGAACGCATTCTTTTCGTCTTGCGAGGCACCACTGTAACTGTATGTCCTAGTGAGCCACTTGTTTGGCAAGGTTGCCCAGGTCAGACCTCAATGACCATGCGAGTCAAATTCTCCTTTCCCAGCATTTAATTAGGATGGTCCTATTGAACCAGTAGAATTGCTGGGAAATTTTCCGGAAAACCTCTCAGCCACTGATGAGAAATGTCAGTTATTCTTGGGAACTCCTAAGGTTTGAGACAGTAGCACCTGCAAATTTTGGAACAGAAGAAATAAAGACAAGTTAATAAAATGTTGCTGGCTGGTCTCCAAAGACTTCCATAGACACGGTCTAAAAAACTTTGGTTATCCTGAGAGAGCAAGCAGATGACTGACGACTAACTGTGAGGGAAACGCTGTGTGTTCTCAGCTTCTCCATAGGTCTGGCAGGCACGTTGTTTCATTACTAAAGTCCTGGAGCAACTTTTAATATCATTCAGGATGACGCAAGCCATTTTTTATGATGATAAATGGTCTAGAATCACCACCAAAGGAAGCATGTAAGGCTGGTGACACATTTATTGTTACCATGGCTGCTCCTGGCTGGAGATTACTTATTAAAAACCAGCAAGAGGGCAGCAGTAGACAGCTGTTTGAAGGGACCAGAATTATTCCTGCTCTCAGACACAATCATAGCCAGAATGAGTGAGAGGAACTTTCTGCCTTCGGCGAAAGTAATAAATGAAAATATTGCTTTAAGTGGCAAGGGGTAGGAGAGTTTTCCCCCACCCCCTAGATTTGGATCATATCTGATCCTTCTATGTGGAATGAATTGAATCGATTGCAATCTGATTTTACAATAATGTTTTCATGTTTGAAATAATACCTTTATTTGAGCAAATGCATATTTTAAACCAATTAATTCAAAGTGTTCTTTCTTTGGCTATGTTTGTACTTCAGGGCTGAACTACATGAGCCATATCTCTTTTTTATTCTGTGGATTTATGCATTTTTATTTTTGGCTAAGCTACATTAGTTTATCAGCCTTCTCTAATCCCAGTTTTAAATGTGGACAATCAATTCTGTGGTGCATTTCTAAGAGGTTTTGTGTCAGTTTTGAAAGCAGTGGCAATGAAGCCTCTGGTTCCTGAGTTGGCTGAGCTACTATGAGGTTTAACAGTTTCTGTGAACATTCCATCTGCTGAGGGAGATTATTAGGCTGTGGCTTCATATTGCTCCAACTTTGCCAGATGAAGTAAACGAAACAAAATCTCTCACATGGAGAATATGGACTGGAAAGCGCAACAGGAAGAGGTCCCAGGAGGAAGCAGCACTCACAGGTAAGCAGCCTGAACACATGGAGGCTAAAGGAAGGTATTCCAGAAATGGAAAGCTGAGGGAAGGTTGGATAAGGCAGAGAGGGGTCTGGGGAAAACAAGAACAGAAAAAGATGGTTTAGAAGAGTGAGATAAAAAATGAGCTAATGAAAGGGGAAAGAGTTTGTGTGTTATTGGTAGGAGTGCAAAACTGGTCAAGTTGTCTAAAGAAAGTGAGTACACACTTGAGTACACGCAGAAAGAGTGTACACATTCAAAGGAGCTGAGGAAATAGCAGGTGGCAGAAAGCTGAAGAGACTAAGGGCCTAACCAAATGCACACATGTGTATTAAATGCTCAGTGAAAGTTTGAATATAAAGTAGGGTAGTGGTGGTGAGAAGATTAACCTTTTACTCTAAAATAAGTTTGGGGAGCAAAATCTACTCCCTCCCCTGCCTTAGCTATGTACTTCACTGTTTTATGATGCCCCTCCCCTTCAGCTCAGCTCTGATACCAAAAGTGAGGGGGCGCATCTTAAAACATCAGAAAGTAAGGTGAAAACACTAACAGCATGGACTAAAGAGTGAAGACCTCCCTCCCACCACAAAAGAGGAAGAATAAATTTTGAATCTTCAAACTAATCTTCAAATTCAAACCAGCAGTCAGGCAGGAGGAAGGGAAGTGTGTACTGGAGGAAGACACTTGATGGCTCCAATTTTCTTTCCCAGCCATATATCTTCCTGGCACTAGCTGTTTTTTTACCCTAAGCCTTCTACTTAGAATCTACTTAGAATGGTTGGACAGTGTTCTCGAAGCTACCAACTTGAGTTTGACCAAACTGCGGGAGGCAGTGGAAGACAGAAGTGCCTGGCATCCTCTGGTCCATGGAGTCACGAAGAGTGAGACACGGCTAAACAACGACAACAAGCCACTTTTTGTTTCTGTCAACCCAAAGGAAAGGATGCAGACTGTCCTTTATGTGTATCTTAATTTTGTTAAGCAGCTCCTTTTCACAGAATTCCTCTTGTACAAAAACATTTAAAAATAAAAATTAGCCTTGCAGTACAAGAGGTGTGGGGTTGCGGGTGGCACTGTAGGTTAAACCTAGGACTTGCCGATCAGAAGGTCGGCGGTTCGAATCCCCGCAATGGGGGGAGCTCCCATTGCTCGGTCCCTGCTCCTGCCAACCTAGCAGTTCGAAAGCACATCAAAGTGCAAGTAGATAAATAAGGTACTGCTCCGGTGGGAAGGTAAACGGTGTTTCTGCTTAGTCATGCTGGCCACATGATCCGGAAGCTGTACGCCGGCTCCCTCAGCCAATAAAGCGAGATGAACGCTGCAACCCCAGAGTAGGTCATGACTGGACCTAATGGTCAGAGGTCCCTTTACCTTTACCTTACAAGAGGTGTGAAAGGTAATGGGGAAGAAAGAAATTGGCATGGGAACAACTCCAAATCCTTTCCTGGCTTGAACTGCTCTTGTG
Source organism: Podarcis erhardii (assembly GCF_964252035.2). Taxonomy (NCBI): domain Eukaryota; kingdom Metazoa; phylum Chordata; class Lepidosauria; order Squamata; family Lacertidae; genus Podarcis; species Podarcis erhardii. The sequence goes on along the minus strand of NC_138510.1, from coordinate 51,118,821 downwards.
CAAACCCAAATTTCTATTTCTATTTTTTATTTTAAATAATATTTATTACTTTTAAAACTTACAAAAAGGAAAGAGAAGAAAAAAGACAAAAAGAAAACAACAACAAGAAAAGGGAAAAACAATACAATACAATATATAAACAATACAAAACACAACATTAACCTAAACAAAACAAAACAAAACAAAAACAATTTAAAAACATACATTGTACCATTTCAGTAGTCTATCTTTCATACCCTTGTTTCATCGACCTCCTCTCACCTCCCTTTTTGTATTCCACTTCTATTAATTGTTTCAGCAATTCCTTTCCATCTTTCTCTATTTTCTGTCATATAAATATCTTAACTTATTTTTACCCTTATTTTCCATTAATACTATAATGCTTATTTATGCTTAACTCCTTATAACATTTCAACTAAAGCCATAAGATTTCATTCCAACATTTTTCTAACACTCAGTAATTTTACAATATTTCTATTTCTGAAAATAAACTTTAAAACTTTTTCCAATCTGCTTCCACCATCTCTTCTCCCTGGTCTCGGATACTGCCAGTCATTCGTCAATTCCAAATAGTCCATCAACCTGGTGATCTTCTGTCCGAGGCTCTTAACTCTTTTCCAAGTCCCTTCTGTAGGTCTTCTTCAAATTTATACATGCACTTTACTTTGTCTTCTACTGATCTTGTTCTTATTTTCCTTCCTTTAATACTGAAGAGCAGATCTCGGGGAAGCTCCAACCTAGCAATGCTTTTATTCCTTCTCGACAGGTCAACCAAATCTCCATGGTTAAATCTAAAATCCATAAGGTATTTCAGGACATGTTTCAAAATTCCTCCAAATCCAAAGGCCCCCACAGCTCCAATCTCCTCATGACCCAAGTCCAAATCCCAAAAGTCAGTAAATCCCTGCATGAAGGGATCTGTCCAACTTTCCTTCTCCAGTCCAGGCAGGGCTCCGATCCTCAAAATCTGACTTTTTCTAAAATCAGTCATAAAAGGCCTCAACTTATAGTCCTCAATTTGCCTCTGTAAGGCTGGGACTCCCACTTGTATTACTTTAGGTTCAACAACAGCAACATTCTCCTTCGCCTTCTCAACAATTTGCCCTGTCAAAGTAGATTCCTGTATCAGATCCTGAATAATTTCTGTATTGATAGCCACTTTTTGTCCCAAGTTAGTCACTTCTTGTCCCAAGTTATCAATTTTAGTAGTCATGACATCTGTCTTCTTGTGGAGTTGTTCCAATGAGTGACTTATCTTGCATAATGCAATCACTAAAGCTTCTTCTGTTGACATTCTGTTGATTTAATTTTCAACACTCTCTCCTGCAGGCTTGCGTGATCCAAAATTTCCCCCCTCTTCTTCTGCTTCCAAGGGGGGTTTAATAGTTTTAATCGATGGAAGTTTAATCCTTTGCAGAAGACTTTCCAAGACCTTAGCTTGCAGCGTCTTTGCTTCAATCTTCAATACAAAAGGGGAAGGCGGACTTCCTGTTTAAAACCTTCCCATTTCGGTGCCAAATTAAGACATTTATAGATCCAATTTTCCATTCTACTCATGGGTAGTTGTTTAAAATCGAATTGTCCACAGGAAAAAGTCAGCGCTCTCCGGCAACAGCAATGTGGCTTCACTCCGTGAAAGAAGCAATCAATTCGAGGCACCGCGCCGCTCACCCCACGTCGCTCCGGATCCCCGAAACCGGGTCTCCTCGCGAGTAGGGGAGGCGCAAAAGGTGCCAGCCGAATCCCAGGTTCACAGGCTTCTCCCACCTGTGATTTTTAGTGGGTCTCCGCCTTCGCCGTGGCGGCCAGACCCTGTTTCCACGGAGTAAATTCCTCCCGATCAGAGGAATTCTGCCATTACCAGAGGCGCTAACCCGGAAGTCTATTTCTTTCTCTTTTTTTCTTTTTTCTTTTTAGCTTTACGAGCACAGATAAGCAAATGGACCTCTGGCTTCAAATCACATTTGCCTTAATTTACTTAATTGTAAAAATTATATATTCAGTGCTTTTCAACACTACCATGGTGCAACAATCTGGATTAAGGTGTGTGTGTGTGTGTGTGCGCGCGCGCGCATACACACACATTTCGTCTTTCGGGGGGAGTTGCGGGAGGGGGAAGAGCTATCAGAATGGGTGGTGCCCAGGTCACTCTTGCCAAAATCTCCAATTGTGCTGACAGGTTCTAAAAGGTTGTCAATCCTAAATGATTGACATTGGAGTGGTTTTAGCTGGAAGCTATAGGCTATAAGTGGTGTTCTTTCACTTTCATGAACATCCCCACGCCCCCACAAAAATGGCCTACAGTATACCATGAATATTTTCTCCCAATGATGCCTAAAGGACATCTAGCTAACAGACTATGCCATTTTGTACCTTTGCACATTTACTTCTGATTTGGGAAGAAGGTGGATTTGCCTTGGGAAAACACACCTACTCCCACAGCAAAGGAGAGAGAGAGAGGCAAATGACAAACCAGACCTCACTTTCAGAGAAATAGCTCACAGGTGAACTGCAATTGTAGCTTCAGGTCACTAACATTTGCAGAATGCAAGAGCCACTATTATACCAGACTACAGTGCTAGAACAGTGGCTTATGTGACAGCTTCAGTGAGGAAATGCTGCAGGATGCCTTCTTTATGTGAATGAGCCTGGTTGTAAAGAATGGCTGTGGTGGTGGTGAAATCCTCTGATCTTAAAAATGTAGGAATTTAAAAATCACTAGAGCATAAGTACAAATGACTTGTAGCCTTTTTGTTTAATGTTTCAGATTTATTTACTTTTTAATAACATCACATGTTCCATCTTTTCTCTTTAACCATGAGGACTAGAATGTGACTTTTAGAAAAATGAAGTTTGGCATTCTTGGGATAATAACAGGAGCTCTGGCTATACATAAGTGTTACTTGTGTTGTATGTAAGCCATGGGATATTTGTTGCCCAGCCTGCCAGACATATAAGCAAGTACAGTGGCGTAGGAAGGGGTGTGTGATGGGTGTGGGCTGTTCCGGGTGTCATCACTGAGGAGGGTGACAAAATGACAAAAATGTGAGGGGTTTTTTAAAAAAAATTGGGCTCACTAATTTTTTTAGTTCAGTCAACAAACGCAACGAAACACAGCTGGCACTGGGCGCCATACCGTGGGGGCCGGCACTTACCGCGGGGCCTGCAGCATGCCCGAGCTGTGAGTCTCTCCTGGGAGTGACGTGGTGGCTTGGGTACCTGCAGGCTCCAGGCGCTGCCTGAAACAGCAGTGTGGGGCTTGCATCTGCCCACCGCCTCAGCCACCCTACAGTTGAGGGGGAGGTTGTGGAGAGGCTCCGTGCAGCGCGCCCTGCCTTGGCTTACCCCCCAATAGGCGGCTTGCCCTGCCCCATGGATGGCTCACCCTGCCCCCATGGGCAGCTCGCCCTGCCCCCCGGGCACCCAAGTGGCTAGCTATGCCACTGAGCAGGTACAAAGTACTTTCATAAACAGCCATTGTTGGGGATTTGTGTTATCAGTCTTGTGAGATGATTAGAGCAATGTAAATTTGTGGGTACATCCATTTCTGGTTCCCTTTTTGCCCCACAGCCCCTGAGGTAGAATGCTGAATTATTTGTGAAAGGAAGTGGTCGCTTTTACTTGCTCATGAGTATTTCTATTCAGTCTAATAGAAGAGAAATGGGCTTTTAAAGTCTCCAGGGACCTTGCTTTATAGATGTAATTTACCTTCAAAGTGTCTCAGATATGCCGCTAGAGAGAATTTCTAAGAGTGCAATTGCATTAGGTATGAATGCAGAAGGCAAACTACAGATAAAATGCAGAAGACATTAAGAGAATCAAGAGGGAGTGAGAAAAAGCTAAAAAATATGAAAGGAATGAAACATTATAGAAGTAAGGAAAACAAAGACTGAAAGATTGAAAGACTGAAAAGAGGCTGCACAGATTCAGCTAAAGCATGCTAACAAGAGTGATCTGGAAGGGAGAGAAGAGGATGTTTCAGTGGTATGTGAATATTGGGAAACATGCAACTAAACTGGGCCTTTTATTCAAGAACATGTTAAAGTAGTGGACTGAATTATTTGATGGTATTTTTCCTTGTACGTTAAGTGCAAAATTGTTAAAATGCTTGAATAAGAAGGAGTGTATATGCGACTCAGGCATTTACAGATTTAAAGTTAGAATGAGCTGGAGTGTGCCATTATTCTTGGTCTCATGCATCTTTATTACCGTATGTGGTATGTCATAGCAAAAGAAACCTATGATATTATAACACTCTTTGCTCATTCTCAGTACAGTGGTACAGTACCTTGGTTTACAAACTTAATCCATTCCAGAAGTTTGTTCTTAAACTGAACCCGTTCTTAAACTGAGGTGTGCTTTCCCTAATGTGGCCTCCCGCCACCAGTGCCCTTCCACCCTTAGGCTTCCATTCTTAGACCAAGGTAAAGTTTGCAAACCGGGACACTACTTCTGGTTTTGTGGAGTTCGTAAACTGAATAGTTTGTAAACAGGGCTGTTCTTAAACTGAGGTCTTGGGTTACAGACGCTTCAGGTTACAGACTCTGCTAACCCAGAAATAGTACCTTGGGTTAAGAACTTTGCTTCAGGATGAGAACAGAAATCGCGCGGCGGTAGCGGGAGGCCCCATCAACTAAAGTGGTACCTCAGGTTAAGAACTTCCCTATACATGGCTGCCTTCCAATATCTTCTAAAAGCTGTATAGTTACTTATCTTCTTGGCTTGGGGGGTTGCATAACTCCATAGCTGCCAACATTTATCCAATTAAAATAGGGACGTCCTAAGGAAAAGTGGAACATTCTGGGATAAAATCAGAAACCAGGATGACTTCTGTAAATGCGGTACTGTCCCTGGAAAATAGGGACACTTGGAGGGTCTAGAATACTCTTCTTTCTCCTTCAACCACCAAGGGGAATGCAGATTCACCATCCCATTCTTCCCCTGGCTCTTGTACCCATTCTCCTCTCCTGCCTACTTAAACAAGCAGGATGTTTGTGCTGTTCCATAGGAGATGGAAAGTGTGAGGAAGATAATATTTTGCGAAGAGCAGGGATGTAGAAGCTACATCTGAAAAATTCCTAAGCAGATAGAGAGGTCTGTGAGTTATTACCTGGTAAGACTCTGGGGCAGAACACTCAAAAGCCAATTTTATGGTATTTGTCACATTCCGGTTCACGGGCGATCGAAGTCCTGGCTGGGGATGTTGGGACCGGGGGCAAGATAGCGGGGTGGGAGCAGGAACGGGAGTCCAGAAGACAGGAGTCAGAAAGCCTAGATTCCGAGGGTTAGAGATCCGGGAGTCAAGAAGCCAAGGGTCCGAGAGTCAAGGAGTCAAACGCAGAAAGGCAGGGAACGTGTTGTTGTGGCAAAGAGCTGAAGGGAAAATGCTGACCTTATATCCCTTCCCTGCTCTTGCCACCAGGTGCTGTGAGTTACCAATTGGCCTCACCTGTGTGGCCGTGCCTTGCCTCTTCAGAACAAACTTAGGAAGGCCCCAGTCCTGCAGAGTCCTATTGTCACAGGGCCTGGCTCTTGCACGCACACCTGACAGTACTCCCCCCCATAGGAAAATGGGGTTCCATCCCCGGTCATGGCCCAGGCTTGTCTGGGAACCTCCGATGGAAGGCCCATACTTTGGTGGGCGTGTTCACGAAGTCGGCTGGCTCCCACGATCGTTCCTCTGGCCCGTAGCCCACCCAGTCAATTAGACAGTAGAGCTTGCCACGGAGCCATTTCGAGTCCAGAATCTGGGTGACCTGGAACTCATCATGGCCATCAACCTGGACTGGCGGTGGGGCAATGCTTCAGCTGGGATACGTGAAACACTGGGTGGATCTTCAGGGAGGGGGGAAGCTCCAACTTGTAGGCGACCGGATTGATCTGCTGCAGGGTGGTGAATGGTCCCTGGTCCACCTTAGCCAACGGATGTCCAGTGCGGTGGTGTTCCAACGACAGCCAGACCTTATCCCCAACCTGGAACGCGGGCCCCTGCTGGCGCTGCCGATCCGCTTGCGCCTTATAATCTGCCTTGGCTCTCTCTAGGTGCCGTATCAGGTCAGCTTGTGTTTCCTGGATGTGGGAGACCCGATCATTGGCGGAAGGCACGAGAGCCGCCGCTGGTAGTTAGCGTAGAAAGGGCTCTGTGCCATGGAGGCATGGCAGATGTTGTTATAGGCAAACTCAGCCAGTGGCAGAAGGTTCACCCAATTGTCCTGATGGTAGCTCAGGAACCTGTGGAGAGATTGCTCCAGGACTTGATTAACCCTCTCCGTCTGGCCATGTGTTTGAGGGTGGTATGCAGAAGAGAGGCGCCTCTCAATACCCAGTCCCTTGAGGAAGGCCGCCCAGAACCGGGACGTGAACTGGGGACCCCTATCGGAGATCACCGCATCCGGGAGCCCATGTAGCCGGAACATGGGTTCAAGAAACAAGTGGGCTGTCTGTTGCGCTGTGGGGTGGCTTCGAGCTGGGATGAAGTATGCCATCTTGGTGAGTGAATCCACCACCACCAGAATGACCAACTGTCCTTTGGACACAGGGAGGTCCACGATGAAGTTCATAGAAAGTGTTGACCATGGCCTGTGGGGGGTGGGTAACGGCTGGAGGAGCCCCAAGGGTCTCTGCCGTGGCACCTTGGTCCAATCAAAAGTCTCACAGGACCGCACGTACTACTTAATGTCCGCCCGAACCCCTGGCTACCAGAAAGCTCAAGCCAATAGCTGCAGTGTCTTTGCTTATCCCCCATGTCCGGCAGTTCATGCATCATGGCACTGCTCAAGGACCTGGGTCCGGAGTGGCCCCTCTGGAATTTAGAGCTGGCTGCGATGATACACACACCCATCCCGGACATCAAGCGGCACACACCCCAGTTCCGAAGGCACCGGGCTAGTATCCAACCAGGCCTTGGTGAACGGATCCTGTCGCCGTGCCCTGCCTCTTCAGAACAAACTTAGGAAGGCTCCAGTCCTGCGGTCCTATTGGTCACAGGGCCTGGCTCCTGCACGCACACCTGATAGTATTAGCCTGTTTTAGCATGTCCTGCCTGTGTTAAAGTGGTATGGGAAGCAGCAATGGTGCCACTCTCATTATATGAGAATTGACCCTTGGTCAGGTCTCAATTCAGCATGAGAATAATGGAGCATTTGGAAGGGCTGGGAATATATTTTTAGATTGTTACCAAGCCTGCACATGTTGACGTGTCCTAGTGCACAAGTCTCCATTCACATGTTTCACAAACACATGCTCCCTATGGCAACCAATGCCTGAGGCCTGGGTCAGTAGCTTACACTTCATTATAGTGGCAGGGCTAGATGGAGGAGGTGAGAACTACTGTTGCTGTATAAGGGTGTTTTTAGGGATATGGCAGGGTGAAATGGAGGCCCAGATGCATCAGGGAAATGTTTGAATACAAAAGTCTTGGGCAGAGTGATAGCTAGGAGATGGAGAGAAAAGGAAGTAATAAAACACTAATTCATACCTTCCAACATCACTCAGATGAAAATCAGGACATTTTCATCTGAGGAATGCAAGGTGTTTCTGACTGGGGGGAAAGGGTGGTGGAGGAAATAGGTGCATACTTACTCAGTACATGCTCAGAGGCGCTACTGACATCTCTTAATTACCTCACACATAACCGGATGAGACCCTAGCACTGGGCATCAGCCCTAGTTCCCTTTCCTCCTGCCCTCTCATCCATCTTGCTAGTTGCTCAGGACTCAACCATTGCTGTTGCCAGCTTCAATCTGCACTGCAACCCTTTTAATCCCTGCCCCCCCCCCCCGTCTCTCTGAAAGGTGCCCTAGTGAGTGACATAATCACGCCGGATCATCCAGCTTGCAGATCACCAAATTGCGAGGGGAAGAGAGGCAAGATCCATGCAGATCTGATCCAAAGAACCAACCTTGGAGAGTCCAATCCACTGCGTGGATGGCAGGTGAGTCTCAGGCCCTGCGTGGCCTCTGCGATCTGCTGTTGCCACTCTCTCACTCACTGCCAGGGCAGCACTGTGAGAGGGGAACAAAGCTTTGAAATTGGGACACCCCAATTTCAAATCAGAAGCTTGACCTCATGGGCGTAACTAGAATTTTTGTTAGGGGGGACATGCCTTTTGTTGGGGGGGGGCAGAACCTCAGTTTTTATTGGTTTTTATTGATTTAAGGGGGGCAGCTCCCCCTCCCTGCCCCACCCCCACCCCCTTGGCTATGCCCATGCTTCATCCATCAAAACTTAGGAAATATTCCCTGAGAAAATTACACATTATTTTAGCACACAGAACAATCACAAAAAGCCATCTCTGGCTCTCCTCATTACTCCAAATATTTCCTCTACAAAAGGAGATATCTTGGAGAACACTTCCCCAATAGTTCTTTCACTTTCAAATCTTGCCTTAAGGGCATATTTATGTATCAATAGGGTGGGTCAGTGACCTAGATGCAATAACTAAAGTATTTACCATCTCAAAAGAATGGTCAGACTGCCCAGGTAATGCAATCAGTAAAACTTTATCAGGTATTCTGGAAGACAGAAGAGAAGCCTCATTGTCAGGGGCTCAGGAGCAGAGGCACAGGGAAGATGGGAAATGGAGAGCGAGGGCGAGGAATCAGAGGTCAGTGTAGGAGGAGATAGTGGTCCGAGGGATTCCATAAGCCTCTCCAGCGAATCGGAAGATTCACAGAAGGGAGCGCCAGTGGCCAGGGGTAGGGGGGTCCCAAGGGGAACGCCCCAGGAGCAAAGGGGGAGCAGGGACTCCCAGAGTAGTAGTTGGAGATCAGGACCAGCTTCCCCACCAGAGCAGAGTGGGGGGGGAAGGGTCCCAGGCATCGGGACCAGTACTTCCCCCACCAGGGAGAGAAGACGAGGCAGAGCTGACCACGCCTTCCTCGGAGAGTCGTACAACGGAGGGGAGGTCAGATCCGGCCAGTGTCACGGAAGAGGGAAGCAGTGATAGAAGCAGTGTAACGGTTAGGAGAAAGGTCACTGGGTTGGCGCGAGAAGCAAGTTCAAATGTAAAGGAGCGCGGGACAGCAGAGAGTGAGGATTGGGAACCGGGTCCTAAAGCACGCCGGAGACAAGGGGAGGAGCTAAGCGACTCAGCGTCGGAAGAGTCCAGGAAGGGCAATGCCCCAGAGGGCAGGAGGACCCAGAGGAGGAGAGAGCAGCGCAGAAGGTGGAGCAGGGCTAGGATCTTAAACTGGTGCGGAAGGGGAAGTGATTCAGATAGGACTTCGCCAATCTAGAGTCTAGACGTAGGGTTGCACGCTCTGGCTTTAAAATGGAAACTATACTTCAATAAAGACTTTTGTACATAATATCAGCCTGGCGTTGGTCCTCTGTGAGCTGGGACCTAGAGGCAGCCCTGACACTCATACTCATATTTCTGTTGGAGACCACTTTACAGATGCAGAATGGTGGACTTCGGTTCCCAACACAGTAGAAGATTCAGATGTTTTAAGGACCGCAGGGCCAAATACAAAAATCAGGAGGTTGTGCAATTGAATGCTTTGCCAATTTGTGGTTATCAGTAAGCTACAGTTTTTCCTCAGATCTGAAAAGAGGACAAAATCTCAATTAACTGGTTTAACTTGACCAGCGCTCTACCCCCTGCCCAGATAAATGTACAACTTCCAATTTTTAAACAAGGGTTGCCCCAGGGCGTGCATAAAATGTCATTGTTAATCTGTCCCAAGACTTTTCTTGCAGCTAAAATGAACAGTAGGGTGTCAGCCCTCCCTGGCTATGCTTAGATCTGAGGACACCTCAGTAAGAGAGCACATAAAAAGATTAAAAATGGCAGATCCCTGTAGCAATTGAGTGCCCACCAACAGTATGGTGCAGTTCCAGATAAGGATATACAACACCAATACCCCCGCTTCATCTGTTGGTAACTGCATTATTTGGAGGGATAGCTGAGGGGAGGAAGCCATTGAGAACCTTACAAAATATTGATTCATTTAGAATATTGTTGTGAAAAGTACTGAGAAATTCCTCTCAAGACATACATAAAATGGGGGAGCACTTTCATTGTGAGCACTTTAATCTTGCTCACTTAAGTGATCCATTACACATACTGATTATTGTGGGATTATTCCCATATACTGCAGTAACTCTGGATACTGGGTGGGAGTACCATAACTTCCCCCTGATGGGAGTATATTTAGCTTGATTTGTTTCTGATTACCTGCACTAGTGCTGTGCGCTCAGAGTGAAGTTGATATAAGCACATATTTGTGGGGCATGAGCAAAACTCCAGTTGAACTGAACTTCTGATAACAACTTTGAACTTGCTTCAATTTGCTGACTTGCTTTTTAGAGACATGAGCCTCCCCTGGCTTGGTAATCCAAGGAGTACTTTACCCTCCCATCTTTCTCTTGAAATTCCACACATTTGTCCTCACTTTTTATATATATATAAAAGCCTTAGCTCATGCAGCCTTTGCTCTAGCCATGACCCCAGTGAATAAAGTGAAGGCAATCTTTGAAGAAAGGATAGGATAGGATAGTGCTTTATTATTTAGTGTTGTGAGGTTCATTTATTGCTGCTGTCAGAGCAGAACTGCAGATCGGTGGCAAGTGAATTCATCACAGAAATGGTATTCAGGGGTGGTAGCTGCTAAATACTTCAGATCAAGTAGAACATCTGTGTTGAATTCAGAAAATGTATTCCTAACACTTTTAGGTCACTGCATCCAAAATGGTGGTAGTGAGCTTGAAATCTGGCATGTTCATTAGACTTTCTTGTGGTTTACACCATTTATTGTTCATTACATTAATGTATGCCCCACTCTTCTTCTCATCAATAGTTTTTTTAGACAGGCTGTCACTGTGCACTGAGTAAATAGAGGAGAAAGGCTTGAAATGGATTCAGCTAACCAGCAGTGGATCTTCTCATTCTGACCTGATCTCTCCAGGATGGGCTGTTCTCTTACCATTTTGCTATCTCGTTTGGAATTGCTATCTGATTGAAGAACAGTCATTTATAGATAAGACTAGTGGTAGATAGAAGAGTTTCAGTTTCATGGCTGGATAGTGGATTTTCTCCACCCCCAAGCAATTTTCTACTTGCCAAAAATAATTAGCATGTTAGTACTCTCTGCTGCTGTACTAAGCCAGTCATTAAAGCAACAGAAGAAGGATGTATGTACAGCTTTTCTGGAAGCATTGATGGCTTGCCCTGCATAAAGAATCCAGAGAACCATAGTACACTTCAGGACTAAAAACAAGCATTTTGAAAATAGGCCCCAAGACTGGGTCCATTATTTCCTCTACACATTTCAATTTATTTACTTACTTATTTATCTGTATTCCTTTCAGCTGTATGCAAAATATGCAAATGAAAGGAAATTGTTCAGACCTGGGGAGTAATAAGCTTATTCTAATTATTCTCCCTGCATCTGGGCAGAACTAAATCTAGCATCCACTGAGCCCCACTGGGACCAATTTGCAGGTGTGGTAAAATGCCTCCTCTCACAGCTGCTTGCCTTACCTGAGCAGACATAAAGTGGGAATTAGCAAAAAATGGAGAACATCTAAACTCCTGAGAAATAAGAAGTGGACATATGGAATATGGAAACTAAACTTGGTTATCAAGAGCTCAGAGTTACTTATTTTGTCACCAAATCTCATCTTCCTCAGTTTAATTCTACCAGACAGGCAGTCTGGTATCCTGTTGTTGTTGTTTAGTCGTTTAGTCGTGTCTGACTCTTCGTGACCCCATGGACCAGAGCACGCCAGGCACTTCTGTCTTCCACTGCCTCCCGCAGTTTGGTCAGACTCATGTTTGTGGCTTCGAGAACACTGTCTAACCATCTCATTCTCTGTCATCCTCTTCTCCTTGTGCCCTCCATCTTTCCCAACGTCAGGGTCTTTTCCAGGGAGTCTTCTCTTCTCATGAGGTGGCCAAAGTATTGGAGCCTCAGCTTCATGATCTGTCCTTCCAGTGAGCACTCAGGGCTGATTTCCTTAAGAATGGATACGTTTGATCTTCTTGCAGTCCATGGGACTCTCAAGAGTCTCCTCCAGCACCATAATTCAAAAGCATCAATTCTTCGGCGATCAGCCTTCTTTATGGTCCAGCTCTCACTTCCATACATCACTACTGGGAAAACCATGGCTTTTACTATACGGACCTTTGTTGGCAAGGTGATGTCTCTGCTTTTTAAGATGTTGTCTAGGTTTGCCATCGCCTTTCTCCCAAGGAGCAGGCGTCTTTTAATTTCGTGACTGCTGTCACCATCTGCAGTGATCATGGAGCCCAAGAAAGTAAAATCTCTCACTGCCTCAATTTCTTCCCCTTCTGTTTGCCAGGAGGTGATGGGCCCAGTGGCCATGATCTTCATTTTTTTGATGTTGAGCTTCAGACCATATTTTGTGCTCTCCTCTTTCACCCTCATTAAAAGGTTCTTTAATTCCTCCTCACTTTCTGTCTGGTATCCTAGTATATTCTAATGTCAAACTCAGTGTAGACTCTTATGTAGCCAGAACAGCACCATCCACACACAGGAGGGAAGTGTCAGCAGGCTCAGAGAAAACACAAGGTTTTCAGAGATATTTTTTTTAATGAGTAAATCCCCCTGTAAGAAGGGGGGAGAGCTCAGGGGCCACAGAAGGATAATTTCCTGAGATTTTTAATAAATGGAAAACTGGAGAGGGGCTGACTAGAATCCAGACAGATGCACTCCACACTGCAGTTTTGTTGCAGGTCCCAACTGTAGATAAACATTATCATATGTCTAGTATGGCAAATAATTTATAATAGTTATCCCATATATCTTCACAGCAGTTCTTTGAAGTAGGTCATGGTTAACTTAGCTTTACAGATGGGTAGAAATGTAGTGTTGGAGGATACCTAGTGTACATAGTTGATAGGAAAACCTTGTCTGTCCATGCACATTGGACAGCCTACAGCTAATAAATGGTCAGCTCTGTTCAATAGGGTTGCCTGATCTCAATCTGCAGAATACAGTAAAATTGCATCTTAGGCACATTTACTTTGTGCAATTTCAGCTATATGCAGTTGAAGGCAGGCTGGTTGAAATTGCACAAGTTAAATTCAAGCAAGCTAGAGACCTTAAAAGCTCTCTTTGCACCAGGTCCACTTAAGGTTACTTGGTGGATAAAGAGTTTTTAAACTCTCTGCCTTGCTTGGGTGGCAAGGCCTTTTTAGTGTGCCTGCTTTGGGATGTGCTTACAAGAGCTCATAGGAATTCAGATGGGCCTGTGAGATCTTGCATGAGTATCCTAGAGCCATCTGAGTTCGCATGCGAACTCACACAAGCATTGCACAGCTGGCCTTTCCTCACAAGCAAGGCAGAGAGCTCAAAAGCTCTTTATGCGCCAGGTAACCCAAGTGGAACCTGTGTATAATGAGCTCTTAAGCCCTCTGACTTGCTTGGGGGGCAAGGCCTGCTCAGTACACCAGCTCTGGGATGCTTGTATGAGCTCAGAACAAGCTAAGGACAGGCTTGCTCTTAAGATTCTATAAATATTAAAGATAGAGTAACATGCATCATCACTGGGTGTGTGTGCAAGGGGAGCTGTGGAATAGGAGAGAGGAGGATGCGGCGTGGGGTGGTCTGTGTGCAAGAGAGAGTTTGAAAAGGACAAAGGAATAGTTAGGTGAAATGAGTGATTAATTAAACAGAATTAAATTAATACACAAACACACATACTAGTTATTGAAAACAGTAAATGGCAAGCATAATCTTAGGGCACATTTTCTGCTTTCAGTCTGACAGGAGAGAATGTCTCTTTTAAAATGATGTCATACATCTAAAAAAGTAGGTGGGTTTGCTCCAGAACTATTGTTTTTACTCATATACAAATATAATAGATGAGCAGACAAAACATATGATTAATTATTCAACTGAGTGAGCTGTACCAATAAACTCACAATTTTCAGATGCTTGCTCTCTTAACAAAATTATCCAAGCTGTTGTCTTCTGCACATATACCAAGGAATCAGCTCTATTGAATAAACATATGATTGCACTGTCAGTTATTAGGTTTTGCTTTTGGAACTAATAGTACATCTATGTGTAAATGTAACAGTAGAACAACTAAACAGAAAGGCACCACATCCAATTTTCCATACCAGGAGGTGGCTTTTCAGTGAGGTGGTTTGGAATAGTTTCAGAACAGTGCCACTTTGAATATACAAATCATGCTCACTAATAGCTAATCTCTCAGTGCATGAGTCAAACTGGAAGAGAGAACTGATAATGCTTAGCTAGGGGTTTGAACCTGCTCACACTTCCACTTGCTGGCTTTGCTGCTGCTGCTGCTGCAGCAGCTGCAAACGATAGGTTTTTTTTTAAGGCTGCTAATAGATTTTTCAAAGGCTGCATATAACTGTTTTAATTGTTTCACTTTAATCACATTACATATTAATATTGTATTCTTCGTTCTGTAAGCTGTACAGAGAATGTATGTTGATGGGTGGTCATAAAAATAAGGTTGCTAAATAGAGAGAAACCTATTGAATATTGGGTGACTTTTGATAACACGAGCGATAGCTAAAGCACTGTCTTCTAGAATCCTGCTGAGACTAAGGCAGCTGCTTTTCCACCTGCAACAACATTGCTTCTTGTTTCACTGCAGCCCCAGCAGGTGTATCCAATTGGTATAAATTAGCTAAGGCACAACAGTAGACCTTTGCTTGATACAGCAGGAGTTCTGAAGCTGAGGTTTGCAAGGTAAGTGCTGCTTTTTCCTTGTTCTGCTCCCTGTGGATTTTGAATTTAGTCACCTATAGGAAACCATCTGAAGCAATGCATACCATGTGGGTTCTCATAATAGTCAGTAGTGAGCAGGCTGCAGAGAGGGATGAGCTAGGGCATACAGCTCAAGTCATGCAAGACTCCTTGTATTTCATGGGCAAATATCATGGGTCAGGCTGTGCAGTCTTAATAGTCTACTTGACTGCAGCATATTTACACCTGAAGGACAATTGACAATGGTCCCCCACCCTGGTCCTGGGTTAGAGAAAGCATAAAAAAAACCTCATACTTAATGAGATGGAGAGTGGGCGGATGCAGACTCTCAGCTTCTGAACTGCCACACAATTATTACTATAACAGATGTACAGCACAAGAGGCATGTTTTTTAAATGCTATACTGAACATTTAAGTTGCACAGAGGGAAGGAAAAAGGTCAGAGGTTAGTGATGACAGTGGAGGAGGAGATAGCATGAGGTTGTACTGATTCTAATTTAAGAGACTGGTGCTGAAGAGGGAGAAGGAATTGTACTATTGTCACCTGTGATTTATTGAGCCAGGTTTCTGAAATGATAAGTGTGAATGGGGGCTTTATTCCAATACAAATAGCAGATCAAGACCATGATCTGGATTGGAACCGTCCTGGCAGGCGGCCTGTTATTCTTTAAAAATATAAACACATCTGCTAATATTGTAAATGGTACTGCATTTAGTCTGGCCCTTAAGATGATTTTGGATGGATATTAGATAGTCCTAGTTTAATAGCTCAATGAATAGTTAGGACAACAAAATGTTAATCCATGTTTGGAAGCGTGCCAGCTCTTTGTATAAATTGCTGGAAGCATACAGCAGGTTAAATCTTTGTGCTTTGCTTTCTGGAGACTGTTGGCTGACATCTGTTGGAAGAAACAGGGTGCTGGACTGGATAGACTTTTGGTCTAATCTTGCAGAGATCTTAGGTTCTTATGAAAAAGTGAGCGGTGTTCCTCACTACTGTCTCTTTTCCTTCCTACTCTTTCTGCAATGCAAACTAAGGTGACATAAATAACAGCTAAAATGCACAAAATGCAGCTCATTTTGCATTTTTTGCTGGAAATTGGATCCTGACAACCTGAGCCAGATGCTGTTTCTCTCCAGTCTTAGTGGAGCTTTGTCCCTGGCTTGAGTGGATGATGTTGCCCTAAGCAGCTATTTGCTAAGTTTTGGTGATGAGATGCCTTGACTGCACATATTATTACACAATGAGTGTACTGAGTAGGGACATTAAATTGCCTTTAATTGGAGCTTGACTTCTTCTGTTCCTTTTGGTTGCTCTGGCAACTAAAGGCAATTGAGTCTATGCCTGATAGTTAATGAGGGGACACTGCTATTCTCAATTCCTGATGAATCATTATAGCACTTCCCCATGTGCCACAAACTTTGGCGTGTATCATCTAAAAGCCATTCTTGATTATGACCTACAGTATCAGAATGTTCCCACCCTTTCCTCCATATTTTCTTGGGGTTATGGATCTGAATTTCACATAAAGGCCACCTGAGCTTTTATTTAAAACTGTCCCCTTATTCTGCAGCCTTCTCACTGATCTTCACTTGCTGGCTCTGTCAAGCCTTTTTAAATTTTGATTTCCTCAAAATGTCCTCCAACATCACTGGTGCATAGGGTGCATAGGTAGAGGTGGGTGAATAGTCCTACAGAGGAAAGGTTGTGTGTTTTCAGTTTGCAAACTGAAAAGCTAACACATGCAGAACTCAAATCTATCCAGCAAATCAGTTTACATGTGGGCTAAACTGAGTTTGAATGCCAGAAAAGATTATAGTGGAAGGAAAGACCTGCCTTTCTTGAGCAGGCTAAAGACTGTTTAATTACCCAAAGCCACTAGAAGATACTGCTCCTGCTGGCTGATGTCTTCATATATTTCTCCCTTCAAGTAACATTGTTGTTTCCCCTTTACTTTTTAGTTTTAATACAGGGATGGGGGACTTGTCATCCTCCAGGTGTTTTTGGACAGAGGCAGATTTAGAGGAGTGCAACTGGTTTGGCTGCATTGGGCGTCAAGCCAAGAAGGCACCTCAACACTGACAAATAACAGAAGCCGAGAGGTGGGAGGGGACACCAAATTTTGATGTCACAGTTTTAAAGCTCAAAGTCCTCCACTGTTCTGGACTACTGTTCCCATCATCCCTGGTCTTGCTTTTTGGGCTCATAGGTGTTGGATATTTGAAGGGCTACAGGTTCCCCATGCCCGTTTTAAAATAATATGTATAAGCTCCCATCAGGTACAGGCCTATGAATAGCTGACGGCCAAGGCAACACAGCACTGCTGGTCTAAAGACAACTCCTCCCTCTTGCATTGTTTAGAACTAGTAAGTTAAGAGACACTCCCAAAAAGGAAAGCTGAATATGTCTTTGTTCTGTGGCCACTAAGTGATCTTGAACTAAAGCCTGGTAGAGGTGTTGGCAGCAGGCTACTGAGACTTCATTTTTGTGTCTACCTGTTCAAATAGCAGTGATGGCAGGTAAAATTTTGACTTGGTAGAGCTGCAGTTCCTAACCCTGCTGTTTTCATCACAATAGGTCTTGTACAGCACTTACTCATACCCTCCAACATGCCCCAGAGGAAAACTGGAACACACATATTTCTTGTGAGAGCCAGGTGACTTGAGTAAAAGCACCCCACCCCCAAAATGTGGTTGTTTTTTTAAGGCCATGTGACTCTCATGAGAGCACGGCACCCCAAAATGGGATGTCTCACTTAAATCAGGACAGTTGAAGGGTGTTATTTAGGAACATGTGCCATTACACATGTGCAGAATGTCACAGTCTCATAATCTCTAGCCCCATCCCCCTGTCAAGTATTCTTTGCACATCTATGGACAAGGAAAGAGCTTTCATGTAAGAAGGCCTAAATATGATTTTCAGAAGATTGACTCCATACCTTTTATTTAGAAATTAAGCATTAATTAAGATATTCCTTCTTCCCCACCCAGTTATATAAGAAACAATATGCACCATAAAATAGCTCTTGCTAGTTCACATTGCTTGTATCATGGCTATGGGACTTATGCTACATTTTACTGAAAATGAAGCCGTGTGTAGGAAGGCTAGAGAATTTTGTTTTTCAAATATCAGAGCAAAACTCCAGTATTAAGTATAAAGCATGTTCATGAGTTTACTTGGTTAGAAGATTCTGATTGATCAGTACACAAAGGCTGATTTTTCATCTGATAAAACCAGGCAAGAGAAATTCCAGCTATACTTGATAATCACTTTTGGGTAGGTTTTGCCCCTATATTGTGGCAAATTGGGCACAACTTCTACCAAGTCCTTTTTTGAATCTGCATCACCATAAAAAAATAATCACCTGCTGCCTTTTAATTCTCTTCCTCTTGTGCACTATCCATAGGCATCTCTGCAACTACCTTAGTGCTCATGTAAAAAACAATAGTAGTTGCAGGTCTTGTACTTTTACCTTTTGAAGTCAGGAACATTAGGTTTTCCCATTTCAAATTATAATCTGTATGGGCAACTGGGTGGAACAAGAGCTTGAAACTGACCTTCCATTCCCATTCCTCCACCCCTTTTAGTTTCAGAAGAGGAAGTAGATTTACTTGCAGAACTGCCTGCCACCTTTGCATCTAAAATATTAGCTGCAGTCTCCAATTTGAGGCATCAGCAAAGGAGGAAAATTATAATTCTTAGATTACGGTACTTGGGTGAGACCTTCCCTGAAATAGTGTGTCCAGTATAGGTCACTCTGTTTAAGAAAGACTGTTTTTAAATTGGAACAAAATTTAGACAATATGCAGCCTCAGTTCTCAACTGCATGCATTCTGTGTTACACGAGAAGCTGGAAATGTTGGGCCTGTTTAGCTGATGAAGTAGGAGTCTGAGAAGCACTGATTAATAGTTAACATGAACGGTACTAGGACTGAAGCCTTGTGATCAACTTCTAGTTCCCATTAGCTCCTGCCAGCATGGCCAGTGGCCAGGGATGATGGAACTGAAGTTCAACAACGTCTTTGGGAACACAGACCCCCCCCCCCCGTATATACAGCCTACCAGAGCAGTTTGCAAAAGTTTGAAATGTTGTATGTAGCAATAAAAATACAACAACACAGAAGATGACTGCAAAACAAAAGAGCACTTAAGCCAGATAAACCCATATCCTAAGTCAAATCCAGACAGATTTTTTTTAAAAAAGCCTTTACCTGGCATGGAAAAGATAACAGAGATAGCAGCAGGAGGCAGATTCCAAAAGCAAGATGCTGCAAAACAAAACAAAAATCATATCCCTGATCACTGTATAATTGTGCAAAAAAGCACATCATGAAGATCTTAGGGTGAGCAGGCTTGTTTGGCAGCAGGTAGTCCTTGAGATACCTAGGCCCTGTAAGCCATTTAGGCATTTGGAAGTTAAAAGCAGCACCAGAAATTGGCTCCAGAAACAGACCTGGGAGCTAAGACCGGAGAGCTATGATGTGGCTAACTGTGGTTATTCAGGAAACTATAGTCTGTAGATTCTTAAACACACTCTATTAGACTTATTTCAGGGCTGAAAACAGGTAGTGAGGATTCCAGATTGAAGGTGGTTGACCTTCATGAGGGGGTCAACAGTAGAAAATGAAAATCTGCTCGCTCTCTACAGGAATTTTGCCTGTAAATATACATAACAAGAAAACTTCCAACATGCTGGCATAGCTTTCCTACAACTTTTGCAAGTACAAAAAAAATTAATTGATTCTAAACAGTGCTTATATAGGAAAATGTACCCGCTTTATAGGGAGCATCAGTCAAGCTATGTGTGGCTTGGCTCATTTTCTTGAGATTTGCATGGCTTTATTAGAAACTTCCCAAACGGTTGCCCCCGCCTCTTGTGCTGTTTCCAGATCTTTTAAGTGGGTTTATGCATGTATGAAGGATCCTGACTAAGGGGAGGTGATGATCATCTTAAGCTGCCTTTACTTAGTAATTCAACTAAGTTTTACTTGGAGAAGACACATGAAAATTTATGAATATGACTTAAGTTAGGTCCATTAATTTCAGTAGGTCTGCTCTGAGTAAAACTTCATTGAACACTACCCATGGCATTTACATACAGTAGTACCTCTGGTTAAGAACTTAATTCATTCTGGAGGTCTGTTCTTAACCTGAAACTGTTCTTAACCTGAAGCACCACTTTAGCTAATGGGGCCTCCCGCTGCTGCACTATTTCTGTTCTTATCCTGAAGCAAAGTTCTTAACCCGAGGTACTATTTCTGGGTTAGCGGAGTCTGTAACCTGAAGCGTCTTTAACCTGAGGTACCACTGTACATGCCCATAAAGTAGCTTTCCAGATCTTTGGCAGTGGAATCTGGAGGAAAAGGGAGCGTTAAGTTTGTTTCTCAGGCACCTGTATTACCCCATGAATAATTTTGCACTTAGCATGGTGGATAGTTTCCAAAAAAACCAACAACATTTAAGTAAGGTTTGTTTCCCTTCTTTCAACGTGGATGCTATTCTCTTTCTCTCTGATAGCAAGAGGCAGGCAGTGTATTAGTGTTGTGGGAGAGAAGGCAGAAGAGACCTCCCTTATCCAAACCCTTTTGTGCCCTGAAAACTTTTGCACAGGTTTTGTAGCTGCAGTTTTGTGTGTAGCTGCCTTACAACAAAGGAAACACAACTTGCTGTGTGGAGCGGCAGTAACTTTTCCTACTGCCCCACACTTTCTGAGAATACCTCCTGTTTGCATAAATGTAGTATGTGCATAGGGTTGTGTGCATGTCTAGAACAATATTAGGATAAAGTTTGGCATGTAAACATGGGGCCAAAATGCAGATTTTTCAAGCTGTTAAGTGATGCTTTGGACAGTAAATCCCCCCCTTTTTTTCAAATGGTTTGTAAATTTAGCTGGGGGCAGGGGGGAAGATGGTGGTAGCAGCAGCAGCAGGGAGGTAAGAGTGAGGCTCACTTGGGTGATGACTATGTGGGTGGGCAGGTGGCGCAGCCCTGCTTGGCTTTGGTGGAGGGGTGCACTGGCAGTGTTGGTGGCTTGCTGGCCCTGGGTGCCAACAACTCATGCTACTGGTGGTATGATGTGGGATGTAATCCACTGGGAGCAGTCAAGTACATTACCTGTTTTGCCTAGAGTGGTCATGCAAGGGATGTTGATCCAGTCAGTCGAACTTCCTGTTCCCTCTTGGCCTGGAGCATCCTTCCTTGCATGTGACTAGTAGATGGGTGTGACCTTTCCAGACCTGGTAAAAGGCCAAGTCACGCAGCCACCTCCCCTTTCTTCAATCTTCTTTTTCATCCTGCAAACTTCCTGATTCACCTGGACTGTACTGCTAGCTGGCTGCCAGCCAGCAGTCTCCCCAGGTTATCTCCCATATGGGGTAAACCTGTTTGTACATATTTGTAACTTTAAGCCTAAAGCCTGCCTTCAGGGATCACACTGTGCTCTGCCTGATCATGAGTAAAACTACTTTTTGTTACTTATGAATAAGACTATGGTGCCTTTATTCTTTTAGGAGGGATCAAAGAGGCCTTACCAGGGCAAGCCAGATTGAATTGTTTATTGTCTTAAGAGGCTCAAACGAGTCTGCAACCAGTTTTCTGCTGCATAAAGGGGGAATGTACTCTACTAAGTGAAGAAACTTGCTAGCGCAAGTTAGGAAGGAATCAATATACAGTGGTACCTCGGGTTAAGTACTTAATTCATTCCGGAGGTCCGTTCTTAACCTGAAGCACTGCTTTAGCTAATGGGGCCTCCCGCAGCCACCGCACCGCCAGAGCACGATTTCTGTTCTCATCCTGAAGCAAAGTTCTTAACCCGAGGTAATATTTCTGGGTTAGCGGAGTCTGTAACCTGAAGCATATGTAACCCGAGGTACCACTGTATCCCCTCCTGCCACCCTCAACATTCCCATATATGACACGTGTAATGTATTACAAACAGCAGCACTTCCATACTATCCTATCAAGAACGCCGTATTCTATTGATACATCATGTAAGTGCTATTGTTTCAGCAGCCAAATTGTCCATGTGGAAATGACACCCTTCTTCGGCTGAAAGGTGAACAGTTCCAGCCGTTCCTCCTTTTTCTTGTCTGTGTGAGTGGCCAAGCAAGAGCATTTCGCTTTCACAGAATTTTGTTTGAGTTCTGCTTTCTAACACATGGACAGGTAGGATTCACTCCCACAGAGTTGTGGTATTTTGGAGCTCCTGCCAGGGTAACTACAGGTTTATCCGCTAACTGGCAAATAAAACAAGACAGCAAAACGAACATGTAGGAAACCTGATTATTCAAATTTATTAACATCAAGAATTATGCAATGATGCTGTAGATTTTTATTAACAAATAGAAAACAGACTGTATACAACAGTGACCCCTACAGCACTATGCTTTCACAAGGTAAAAATGAATGTTCTCTCCAACATCACCAACCCAGGATTGTTGATTTCAATGTAATTTGAATACATTGGATAATATAGTTAGAGACCTTTCCACCACCTTTATTTATAGAACTATGCACCTGGGAGAAGGCTGTAATCTCCCTGCCTTTAGTGCAAGTGAGAGAGAATAAGGAGTATTAATATATAGTACCGTTAAATTAAGTCCAGTAGCCTTGCCACATTGGTTAATTAGACCATCCTGTCATAGTGAAAAATACAGCATTCTAATGACTTTTAAATGTGGTACAGGATAGCAGAAATTATAGTTACACTCAGCCTCTGAGAACTGAATTCCTTACCTGAAGAATCCCACCCCTCCCTCCCTAATAGCCAAGGCACCCCCATGCCGGGGTTGTTTGTGCAGGAAGGCTTGACTTCCCAGAGTTGTGCTCTTTCACCTTGGAAGGTTCTCCAATGCACTTGGTTGGCCACAGTTGCCTAGGCAACAGCACCTCAGGATGCTACTGGCACAGAAAGAACTAAACAAATGTGTCGGTCAGGTCCCTTTTGGGAACTTGATTTTTGTGCGGCAAGGATGCCACATTTCCCCCCCATCTTAACAAGAGAATCCCAAGCAGTGGGTCTCTCCCTCAAATGGAAAGTTCATAAGGGATCTGCTGACAAATATGAGGTCACTGGACACATGTCAATAGGACCAAGCATCTAATAGCTGCTGGAGTCCCACCTGACAGACAGGCTTATGAATAAAAGGCTTTAGAAATAAGCATTAAGTTGGCTTCAGCTCTGTGAAATTGAATATTCTACAAAGGACTGAAGAGGGAGTGGAAGGGTCCCAGAGCTGTGAGCCAGCCACTAATATTAACCTGGGGCTGCCCGAAAATGGGCAGCACCACCTTGATTGAGACAACAAAAGAGTTAAGGGCGGGGGAAGCAAAAGGAAATTCAAACCCCACCACCTCCATTCTTCTGTTTTGCTTGAGCAAAACATTAAGACTTGCAAAAGAATTTTAAAAAGAAAAGATATAAAAGACTAAGTTTAACTATTTTACATATATAAAAGATCCCATTCCATCCACCCAGTGACTCTCACCATGAAATGCTGTCAAGGGGAGGAGGAGGAGTGGGGGCATTAACAGAAATTCATCTGGAAATTGGAAACGCTAGAAGCTGGTCCCACCTTTGGCGCTGTGGCAATGAACCCAAATACTGTGGTCAGAACTGGTTGGTCATGGGGAGGCTTGATGCTGCAACAACAGCAGCAGCATCTGCACAGAAGGACTAACAAATGGGCGGCTGGCTGGGAAGAACCCGTCTCTGCTCTTGGACATTCCCGCTGCAACTGGCTGAAAGCGCTAGTTACGTTGCATAGTGATCGAAGCTGCCAAGGTACTCCAGTGCAGCCCTGTAGCACAGCTGATACTGGTCCTGGAGAAGAAGGAAGAGAAATGGGATAAGCAAAAAGCCTCTAAAGGAGACCACCACTTCTATCACATCATGGTGCAAATACCTGCAAGCGGACTCCTCCACCTCACTCTAAAAGAGGCAGCTGGCTAGCACCAAGCCCTGCATCTAATGTAAAGAGGGGCCATTTTGCTCAGATTAGTACAGTAAGCTTAGATTGGGAGTGAAGTTCCAGTTAAACTGCAGGTGGGAGAGCAGCAAGCTGACTGTATGGGAAACCCAAGTACTGAATTTTTACCAATGTAATTTACTCTCATGGTGCACCAGTAAAATATGTCCTATATAAAAAGGAGGATGAATTATGGATTTCTGCTCTCCGTCTCATGACCCATCCAACCACTGGTTCTGATATCCTTGCACTACACGAAGAACATGACAGAATCAAAGGTCGCATTGATCAGGTGAAAGAGAGGCCAATCCAAGCTGCCATCAAGTTAGACCAGAAAACAGCATGGGTTCTAACCAGAAGATAGCCACTGGCCATGTGTAATCCTTTGCAAATGCTTGCTGGCACTGTTCTTTTGCACAGTATAACCATGACTACCTTTTGGGACTAACCCAGAGTGGGGTTTAACTTATGGTGAGAAATCTTGGCTGGAAGGCGCTCTGATGTGGCTTCATCAGTCTTGACCGATCCAGCTGTCTCACCTTTTTAAAGCCTTTTACAGGCTTCAGAAGATGCTGTAGATACTAGTTGTGCCAGTCATAGCTTAGCGTAATGCTGGTGGTCAACAAAAGAGGTTTAAAGACTGTCTCAAGGCAAATCTAAAAAAATGTAGTATAAACACCAACAATTGGGAAACACTTGCCTGCAAGCACTCCAATTGGAGAACAGCCTTTACCAAAGGTGTCATGGGCTTTGAAGACACGCGAACTCAGAATGCAAGGGAGAAATATGCTAAGAGGAAGGCACGCTTGGCAAATCCACACCGTGATCAACTCCCACCCAGAAACCAATGTCCCCACTGTGGAAGGACGTGTGGATCCAGAATTGGCCTCCACAGTCACTTACGGACTCTTTGTTAAAACTGTGTTTATGGAAGACAATCTTACTCGGCTATGAGTGATCGCCAAAGGAGAAGATTGTATATACCCTATATATCTCATAGAACACATCAACATGGGAATGGGGGCAAGAGGCAAGATTGGTGTCTGCTTGATGTGATTTATATGGAATATGCCTACTTACAGAGAAAGTTACATCCCTTTTCCATACTGAAAGCAAGTGAAAGCAAAGTTTTGGTCCTAAATTCTTGCCCCCAGTCCTCTGTGCAGCAGCAAGCATGTGGCTGGTGGTTTACCTCTGTTTGCACCATGGCTGGTCGTTGTGTCCTCAAGGTCTTCACAGTCTGGAACATGTCAACTACGCCCTCATAGCGCATGCGCTCCAGTACAATGCTTAATGTGATGAACACCCCTGTGCGTCCGACCCCCGCACTGCACATAAGGAAGAGAGAAAGAGACACAGTGAAAGGGAACTGAAGCATCAAAAGATCACAAAGATCAAAAGAAGCTCTCCCAAAAGCTAAAATATCTCTCTACAAGTGCCACAAAGTTTTTGTGTGCTCAAAACTACAAAGCAGAGATTTCCCCTGCCTTTTACCAAGGAAATGGCTTCTATACCTAGAAAGGTGAGGCCATCTCTGCAGTAGTAATCTAGCTTTCCCTGATGACCCCAGCCTCCTCACCACTGGCACACAGCACCTAGGCAGCTTCCATGAACAAGCAAACAGCAGAACTTACCTGCAGTGTACAGTGATGGGCCCATCCTGGCCAAACTGCTCCTTGGTTTTATGAACTTGCCCAATGAAGTCAATGAAGCCCTCTCCAGTTTTTGGTACTCCCTGCTCAGGCCAGTCTGTGAACTGGAACTGCCGGATGGTTCTTGACTGTCCATCCTAGTTGTGGTGAAAGGGAGATATAGTCACTGCATCCTCTCAAAACACACGGCAGCCTTCATGGTCAGGCCTTTCCTACTGGTGCCAGAAAAGCCTTGAGGAGGGGAGGCCCAGCCGACCTAAGCAGATTTCTTTTGCCCCTTAGTGAGTATTTTGTTTTATATAGCAGGGTGTAGTAGATATATACACAACTGAAATCCATGCTTCTGCTTTCCAGCTGTCTCAGCCACTTGACACACAGTAACACCAATGCAGAGGGTGATAAAGCAATGGACAATCAGATGCACATTGAAGATAAAGCCCTTCTGTCCTGTGCTACTTGCAATTTCTGAGCAGTAATGGGAAATAAATATTGGGGAATTCAGGGTAGGCTGTGCAGTACTCACCCTGGCATCAGTGACCTTGAACTCACGCAGAATGTACTGGGGCATGTTGTATTCAGCCATGGGATCCACCACAAAGTACTGGTACCGAGCAGAACGCTCTGCTGGCCAGTACTGGTGGCATTTCTCCTGAAAAGCAAAGGAAGAGTCAGAATTGTTACAGTCAAAATGTGTGATGTGACTGAAGCTTGAATATTTTAGAGTGAGGTGCCTTTTGACATCTTGTCCTGTTGGGTAGTACAATACCCACACAACTCCATGCTCTAATATGCGCAGCAAGACACTGATCTATTTCTTCCCTCCTGCCATGATGTGATTGATTAGACTCCCCTTGCTCCTGCACGCCTCCATTTCCCATGACTTCCTGATTAGCAATCAGCCTGCCTCTTCCATGCCAAGTTACTATGTAGAAAACCTCAGTTCTAGCCCAAATGCCCCTTTTTTGCGGGCCAGGGGGATCAAGTACATTGATGGTTGCAGCTGGAGATGAACGACTCCTGCAGATTGCGTGCTTGTTGAGCATACATTCTGATTTATTTAAATAAAGTTGACAAGGAGGTTATACAATGCTC
The DNA here is from genome assembly GCF_964252035.2 of Podarcis erhardii. Classification (NCBI taxonomy): domain Eukaryota; kingdom Metazoa; phylum Chordata; class Lepidosauria; order Squamata; family Lacertidae; genus Podarcis; species Podarcis erhardii. The sequence continues at coordinate 51,092,402 of NC_138510.1, read as the reverse complement.
AGCAATCACCTGATTTGTTTGTGGAGAGGTTATATGACTTCATGTCAATCAGTTGTTATATTTCTGGTGCATTTTCCCACCACCACAAAAAAGTCTTTTTTGTTGTTGTGCAAGAGTTTTAATTCACTTCAATAGCACAAACCTAAATTTACTCGTATGCAACTGAGTCCCTCCCACAAAACAGTTACAGTCTGAAGACTTCAGTGCAATGAGCTTCACCTTTAGCAGTGACTGCCGTCCCCTCTAGCATTAGGAGAATGAAAGCAAAATATTTGCTCTCAAGACTGGGCCGTACACCTGGAATCTCACTGGAGAAACAGCCCCAGAATAGACATCACTTGGTTGCTGAGGGTGCTAGCTTACCCGCCCCATCTCTCGCAATTTGGTCAGCATCACCACAATGGTAGAGTTGTGCTCCCACAGCATCCGCCAGAAATCCTCTGTAGTTTCAGCAAGGGGTCCCTGTGTGGCAATGTAGGCCTTTTGCTGCCTGCAAGGTATCAAGCATTTCAGAGTGGTAGATGACTGACACTTCTGGGATGGAAAGGAGATCCTTAGCAGTTAGGTCTAGAGAACTAGATAAAGGGCTTGCTGGGGGAGGAGAGGAGGACTTGTGCCACAAATCTGGATCTCTGATAGCATCTAGCTGCTTTCTTCTGCAGTCCTTGCCCACAACCACCTGTTCCACTATGAGATCAATAAGGCTATCAGAGGTCCCTTGATGAAAGTAGAGTATTAACACAAAGGCACTAAGAAATTAGCCAAAGTTACTCAATCTGAGAAGAGGCATATTATATAAGTTGGAGTAACTAATGTTATTACACCAGTTGGATCTTCTAAAATACACATGTGGGGTGAAATATAATACCAGAGTAGTGCTACAACAATTACAAGCTTTTTGTAAAATTGTGTGAGTTCCTTTGAAGTGTGCAGGAAACACTGGTATAGGATGTGTGTTGTACATGACCCCAAAGGGTGCAATTTCTGCCACTGCAAAACTCTAGCTACAGTAGTGAGCAAACCCCGACATATGCTACCAGTGAAGACAGTGAATCCTGTTTCCACAGTGATATGTAGGAAAATAAGTCAGAAAATTGAAAAGAGAATCTGTGCCATCTGTATTCTACCACTATGGGGCACTGCAGATCCTTGAATATAGTCTTAGGCTCTCAGCCTTATCCACTCTCATTTAATCTCTCCACTGGTGCTAAAAATTAATGAATCTGTTGTAGGACAGCTGTAATGTGTGGGACAGAGATGGAAGCTGTTCCAAGGTGGATTTATAAGACATCATAAAAGGCAGGGGGGGGGGGGGAGGTGAGGTGGCAGAAACAAAGGCGCTAATAAAGATGCAGCTTCAGAGCCGTCTGTAGCTCCTTGGGCCAATTGATCTCTTTAGATAAAGTGGAGAACGATTGCTCACTTCAAAGGGAAGGACGGGAAGAGATAAACAGGGGCCTGCAGGGACGGTTTAGGTAGGACATGAAATGCTACCACCTGCTGCTTTGGCACACATTTTTGCCAGCACCCCCTCCCAACCTTAGCAGCTCTCTTGCAGCACCAGACACATGGAGGTGGCCGCTCTAACACACTCTGGGCACTTGCAATCTGAAGCAGATAAGTGGCCAGGACCTCATCTGCTCTTCTGTTTCCAGCACAGCAGCCTAGAGGCCTGGCATCAGGCTCCTGTTTTGCACTGAAAAGCCTCCCCATGTTGCTGGACCTCTGCCATTCAAATGCTCTCCTAAGATATCTTTTGCACTACCAATTCACAGCTGTTTTTGTAGGCTCATGGGGTGTCTCGGAGATGGGGGCAGGGAGTAAGTTATAGGACAATGCTTCCTTTGCCCCCACGCAGAGGGTGCAGCCCTCCTCAATGATCCCCAAGTCCATTTTGGAGGCAGATTTGCTCTTCCCCTGTATAAGACGGTTTCTTTGCTTTCAAGTGACAGGATGCATTTCAGTTGCTGTTATTGCAGCACTGTGAACAACTTTGCAAGACAATCCCATTGTGGGAGGTGAACTGTACAGTTGGTTACCAGCAGTATCTTGGCTAATGAAAAGCTGAGGATGCAGGAGCCAGTACCTGTCACCCCCAGGCTAATAAAACCTGAGAGGGAAAAGGTAACTTCTATCAGGATCCCAGGCTCTGGGGAATAGGCAGCTTGAAAAAAGCCCCATGTTTGCTAATGAAAGGCTACTGTCTGTGCTCTTATTGAAAGACAGAGCTGTCCAGCTTGTATTCAAATTTAAAAGTAATTTATATACTAATAAATATATTTATAACTAAATATTGAACATAACTATTTTATTAATTTATTAGATTTCAGATGATAATTCTAAGATGCCTATTTAAGGATGTAAGCTTCAGTTTAAAATTATTTTAATAGGGAGACTTCCGGCGTACCGCGATCTCAGTGCAAGCAAGGTTCTTACCGGGAGGGGAGAACCTGAGCTATTTTGGAGGGTGGGGGCAACTCCAGGGCGCGGAGACCCTCAAAAATACTTCTGGAGGGTGTTCAGAAGGTCTGGTTCCCGGCACGACCAGGAGAAAGATCGACCCAGTCGCCAGGTAGCCTCTAAGAGGTGAAGAGAGCGGCGGAGAGATCTTGCAGGTCGAGGGACGCCATTACCTACCTCCAATTAGCGAAGCCCTGAGCCTGCGGAGAAAGCGGTCCGTTCTCAAATCAAGAACTCCGAAACGAAAGAAAACATTCCAATTTGGTGGTCAAAAGACCAAATAACAACAAGGAAGTCTCGGAGCAACAAAGAGGAGTGAAAGGAGTTTAGCTGGAGATCGAAAATCAACCCAGACGCAGCACGAAGCCAGTGTGAGAGGAAAGTGAAAGTGAGTTGCCTTGGTGGATAAGATAATTCCTCCCAGTCCTCCCCTCAGGACAAAGGGAAAAAATTTGTGGTGTACTGTTACAGAAGGAGGGAAGGAGAGAGGCCAGGGAAAAATATTTGGAGTGAGGCGTCCTTGGTGAAACGGAGGGGGGAAGGAGGAGAAAAGACGCTTCTTTGCTCTCTGTTCTGTGCGATAAACGCAAGGGATTCCAAAACCGGAAGAGAAGAATCTGCCGCCATTAGAAGCCTTTGAGAGTGAATCTGGTAATAGGTGGAAAGGGGAGAGGAAAAAAGGACAGTGATATACACCAGCGGAACCACCATACCGTAGGTGATTTCCTCTTTTTTCTATTACTGAGGCGCTTGACTTCTTTTTCTTTTGCTTTACTGGACTGGAACATGAAAACCGGAATTTTCAAATATTGATTTACGTGAAAGATTAAAAACAGAATTAAGATAAAGGGACATTTTAGAAAGAAACTGGGACTGCTATCTGTTTATGAAAGACTGAACTGATATCTTAGAATTATAGGGGAGAGCAACGTTGGGAGAGGAGACGCCGAAAAGCTAATGTTAAATTAAGGATCTGGCGACATCTAGTGGCGAAATGAAGACTGTTTAATTCTTTGACCGGTTCCCCTTCCCCTTCTCTCTCTCCCCTTCTCTCTCTCCATCTCTTGTACTCCCCCTAATTGTTTTCTATCTTTCCCTTGCTTTTCGGTTTTGCGATCTCTTTGTTAGTTGTTTTTGAGCGACCACCCAGCCTGATTGGAGGAAAGAAGACCAGCTGATAGAAGAATAACTGGACTGGGCGGAAGAGGAATTTGAAGGACTTAAGGGCAAAATTCCTATAGTGCCTACGGTGATTATAAGGAAAATATAAATAAGGGTTGGACAACTCAGGAGGGTCAAGGACAGAAAGTCAATATAATAAAGACTGAGAAGACTGATAGATATAACAAAAGGGTTAGAAAGAAAAACGGAGGGAAGGCACCACAAGGGAGGGGTGGGAACGCAAAAACAACAGGATGTCGCATACAGGAAAGAAGGGAACAAACGGGGGAAATCCTAGCGATAGAAGGGGATCGAAACAAGAGGTAGATTTTAAGACCGATATTTTGAAGGTGCTTGCTGAAATCAGACAGAGTCAAACTAATGTAGAACATAAGTTAGAACAAGTAGATAATAGGATTGGGAGATTGGATAAAAAGATGGATGAGACAGTAAATGAACTAAAAGGCCAAATAAAAGAGATATTTAGGAGAACGCAGCTCAATGAAGAAGGATTAAAAAGGACTAGATCGGAGTTAAAAGATATTAAAAGAGAAAAGGAAAAGATGAAAGCGGAAGTGATGGATTTAAATAAGGCACAGGAGGAGATGAAGGATATTATCGCAATGAATGAATTGAGGCAGAGGGAGGTGAACTTAAGATTGAGGGCGGTGCCAGAGACACAAAATGAAAATGTCAAGGAGAAATTAACAAAGGAGTTAGCGGAATGGATGGGGATGACAGTCGAGGAAATGGCCAAAAATGTGCAGAGTGCATTTAGAATGCGGGTCAGTTCAACAAGAGTAAAGAAATATACAGGCGATTGCCTGATAACATTTAAGGATAAAGAAATGAGGAATAAGATACTCTTAAGGAATAGGGAAAAGAGATTGAATATAGAGGGAAATTATATTATTATCTTTAAAGACGTCCCAATCAGACTACTTAAACGTAGAGATTCTTATAAATTGTTGGTGCAGGCACTGAAGAAAAATAAAATAGAATTTAGATGGGAATTCCCGGAAGGGTTATCCTTTATATATAGAGGCAAAAAGCATAAGCTATCAAACCAGGAGGAAACCGGGAAATTCTTGAGGAAATATAAAGAATTAAGGGTGGAGATGAATGGAGGGGGGGGAGCGGAAGGAGGAGTTTCAGGAGAATCTGAATCAAAAGAAGAGGAGGGAGGGGGAGGGAGTGGACCGGACGAAGAGACAGAAGGAGAGCCAGAAGAGGAAGATCCAGGAAATTGATAAAGATAAGGAAAATTTAAGGGAGTAATAGAAACAATGGGGTTAAAAATCTGGAGTTGGAATATTAATGGGATGAACGACAAAAAAAAGAGGAATAAAATTGAACAATATCTGAAAAAGAAAAATCTAGATATTATTTGTCTCCAAGAAACGCACGTAGCAAGAAGGCACAGGAAAATACTAATCAATAGGAGGTTAGGAAATGAATTTGAGTCTTTGGATAAAGAGAAGAAAAGAGGGGTGGTCTTTTATATTAAAAATAAGATTGAGGCTAAACCAATATTTAAAGACGAAGAGGGCAGAATAATAGGGGTCCGTATCAATTGGCAAGGAGAAAATTTGGTGGTAATTGGGGTATATGCCCCAAATGATAACAAGTCGGAATTTTTTAAAAAATTGGAAGAGAAAATTTGTGAATTTGTTGATCAGAAAATTATTCTAATGGGTGATTTGAATGGGGTGGTCTCTCTAGAAGCTGATAGGTGTAGGGAAGGAGGAAGTAAGAATGGGAAGCTACCAAAATCTTTCTTCTCAATGGTAGATAATGGTAATTTGATAGATATTTGGCGTCTTAAACACCCACTGGATAAACAATTCACCTTCCACTCCGAACCAAATCAGTCGCTGTCACGTATCGATCAGATATGGATCTCAAGCGAGTTATGCCCAAGAATTAAAACAATAGAAATAAGACCGAGTGTATTCTCAGATCATAATCCGATGGAGTTGGAATTAGAAAGCCTGGAGCTAAGAACTTTTAGATGGAGATTAAAGGATTATCTGCTGGAGGATCAAAAAATTGTTGAGAAAGCGCAGGAAAAACTAAAACAATATTTTATGGAAAACAGCGGTAAAGGAACAAAAGCTAACGTAGTATGGGAAGCAAGTAAGGCAGTAATAAGAGGTTACTTTATCCAGCAGAATGCAATCAAAAACAAGAAGAGAGAAAAAGGGAAAGATGAGATTTTGAAGCAGATAATGGTAAATGAGCAGAAATTATCCCAAAAACCTAATTGCCAGAAAGCAAAAGAAAATATAAAAATTCTACAAGCTCAATTTGCTACAATAATAAATAGAGAGGTCGAATGGAATATAAAAAAATTAAGACAAAAAAACTTCGAGTTTGCAAATAAGTCAGGCAAGTGGTTAGCATGGCAAATTAAAAAGAGGAAGGAAAGGAGCACAATAAATAAAATAAAGGTGGGAGAGGAAGAGAAATCAGATCCTAAAGAAATTAGGGGAGAGTTTCTCAATTATTATAGAAGATTATATTCCAACAAAGAGAAAATTAGTTTAAGGAGAATTGAGAGATTTCTGAAGGATAAAGGGGTGAAAAAAATCTCAATGGAGGAAAGACAACAGCTGAACACCCCAATAGGAAGTGATGAAATAGAAGACGCAATTAAAGAGTTAAAGAGGGGGAAAGCTCCAGGCCCTGATGGATTCACCGCGGGTTATTACAAAGAGATGAAACCCATTTTGGTGGGACCTTTGAAAGAAACTATGGATAACATTTTAAGGAAAGGGGAATTCCCAGAGACCTGGAAAGAGGCATATATTACGTTTATCCCCAAGCAAGACGCAGATTTAACCCAGGTTAAAAATTATAGACCGATCTCACTGCTAAATGTAGATTATAAAATATTTGCGGGGATCCTTGCAAAAAGACTGAAGAGGCTATTATCAGAGACTATTCATGGGGACCAAGCGGGATTCCTGCCAGGACGGCAGATGAGAGACAATACAAGAAATATAATTAACATGTTAGAGTATTTATCTGTCAAGATTAACAAACATGCCATAATGATGTTTGTCGATGCCGAGAAGGCATTCGATAATGTTATTTGGGACTTTATGTTGAAAAATTTAGAGCATATAGAAGTGGGGGAGGATTTCTTTAATGGAGTAAAAGCCATATATACAGATCAGAAAGCCAAGCTGATTATCAATAATATAGTGACAGAAGAGATAAAGATACGAAGAGGAACAAGACAGGGCTGCCCGCTCTCCCCGCTTCTGTTTATAATGACCTTAGAAGTATTACTAAACTCTATAAGGCAGAATCAAAAAATAAAAGGAGTGTTAGTTGGGCAGAATGCATATAAGATTAGAGCCTATGCGGATGATGTAGTTATAATGACAGAAGAACCAACAACTGCAACAGGAGAGATATTAAAAGAATTAGACCAGTTTGGAGAGGTAGCAGGGTTCAAATTAAATAAGAGTAAAACAAAAATAATAGGTAAAAATTTGGATCAGAAACTAACAGAAACAATTCAACAGCAAACGCAAATAGAAGTGGTTAAAAAAGTGAAATATCTTGGCATTTGGATAACACCTAGGAATATAGATCTGTTTAAGAATAATTATGAATCGACGTGGAGGGAAATAAGAAAAGATTTGGAAATTTGGGGAGGGTTGAAACTGTCGTTTTGGGGAAGGATTAACACAATTAAGATGAATGTGCTGCCGAGGTTGATGTTCTTATTTCAAACTATCCCAATAATTAAAGGAAGCCGAATCTTTAAAGAGTGGCAACGAGTGTTGTCGAGATACATATGGCAGGGAAAGAAACCTAGGATTCAATTTAAACTATTAACAGACATAAAAGAAAGGGGGGGCTTCGCCTTGCCGGATGTGAAATTATATTATGAGGCGGTTTGTCTGTGTTGGGTTAAAGATTGGGTAAGGCTAGAGAACAGGGAATTATTAGACTTGGAGGGTTACGACAACAACTTCGGCTGGCACGCTTACTTATGGCAGGATAAATGGAAGATATATAAAGGATTTGGGAATCATATTTTCAGAGGACCTTTAATTGAAATATGGGATAAATATAAAAATCTGCTGGAACCAAAAACCCCACATTGGCTTTCACCTCTAGAAGTCATGTGTGTGAAGACTATTAATATGAGAAATAAATGGGCAACATATAACCAGTTAATAATTAAAGAAGATGGGAAATGGATTGTACGACCATACGATCAGGTTAAAGAACATGTCTATGACTGGTTACACCATCTCCAGGTGAACCAAATGTTCAGGAAGGATCTTAAAGAAAGAGGCTATGCAGAGAAAGAATCTAAGTTCCAGACGGAAATTATAAACAAAGAAGAAAAAATTGTTTCGAAAATGTATAGGATACTGTTGGATTGGAGTTTAGGGGATGAGGAGGTTAAGTGTGTAATGATTCGCTGGGCAAAGGATGTAGGACATAATATACTATTTGAAGATTGGGAAAAACTCTGGAAGGAAGGACTAAATTTCACGGCGTGTGTAACGGTAAAAGAAAACATAATGAAGATGTTTTATAGATGGTATTTAACACCTATGAAACTGTCGAAAATGTATAAGGTGGATAATAAGTGCTGGAAATGTAGGGTTAGTGAGGGTTCCTTCTATCACATGTGGTGGGAGTGTGGAAAAGTTAAACAGTTTTGGGAAAAAATCTATATAGAACTGAAGAAGATTTTAAAATACACGTTTCCAAAGAAAGCAGAATTTTTCCTACTAGGTATATTGGGTTATGTGATAAGAAAAGAGGATCGTAAATTAGTATATTATGCGGTTACAGCAGCAAGAGTAATGCTGGCCCAGATGTGGAAAAAGCAGGAGACACCAACGGTGGAGGAATGGAGATTTAAGCTGTTGGATTATATGGAATTGGACAGACTTACAGGCAAAGTAAGATACATAAGAGACCAAAAGTTCACTGAGGATTGGGGAAAATATGTAGATTACTTGGAATTCATTAGTCAAGGGAAAATAACGCTAAAGGGATTTAGAGACGCACTGTGAAAGACTGTGAGTTATTGTTTAAAGAGAATAGGAGACCAAATAATATGTAAGGTTAATATACATTAAGAAATGTATATAAAAAGGTACAATGACAATATATACTAAGAAATGTGTAATTTAAAGTGTTACTTCGAATGATTTTCGGGAAAGCTAAAGGAAGTTTTGAAAACGAAGATTAAGAAATGTAACCAAAGTGAAAATTAAGTTTCTATATATTTCTCTTACTTTTATTTCTTTCTTTATTTCTATTTGTCTGTGCAACACTTTTATTTCTGTATGTTTATATGTGTGGGCGTGTACATATTCTTTACTTCTATGAAATAAAAATTTAAACGAGAAAAAAAAAAGGAAAAAAAAATTATTTTAATATATTAATGAAATGTTGAAATATTTAGGATGTGGTTAATGTCATGATTTCTACTGATACCATATAATAGCATCAAATTTTTTGAAAAAAAAAAAGTAAAGAAAAAAGAACACAGAGAAGCAGCAGCACAGCAAGACCACAGGAGGAGATTTTAAACTCTGTTTAGAATGACTACATTACCTATAGCCATCTACAAAGCTGGCATTGATGTAATCTGAGCCCTCGACGCCTCGGATTGGCTGCAGGCAAACCCGTGTCAGCTCATAGGGCATAATATTCACCAGGCGGTTTTTGAATTTGTTGCAGGGGAGGTTGGCACTGATGAATCGTGAGGTATGTGCTTTAGAGTTGGCGAGGAGCTGTTAGGGGAGAAGTACAGATTAGAGGGCGACAGGGGCACACAGAAGTTGTAACTACTCTGGGAGGAGCAGCTCCCACATGATGTACACACATTTATTCACTCTGCCACATAGAATAATGACCGAGGTTAACAAAAGATGCAGGAAGCTGGGCTAAAGCAGCCCCTCTGCCCAGATGAAATATAGGGGGCATTCCAGCAGCCTTGAAAAGGAAGAAAATTCCTGCCTACCCTGGCAAAGGTCCTGAGGAGGCAAGACCCTGGGAGGATGTCTTTTCAGCCAAAGCAGGGTCATTTTGCCCATGATGCAGAGACAAGCTCAGCAAGGATCTATAGCCAGTCACAACTCCATGATGAGCGTACCCTGTTCTTCAAGTTCACACTATAGATTTTAGATGCACATTTTAAAACATCTTACTTGTACACCTAAAAACATAGGCTTGTGTGTGTGTGTGTGTGTGTGTGTGTGTGTGTGTGTGTGTCTGTCTGTCTTAGAAGGGCACTTAGGGTCACTCTATAGTATTCTTCCCCTGGGAGCTCTTGTTATTTGCTTTTACTCATTAGCACCTTACTAACACTCATTCTAACTACAGATAGGTAGCCGTGTTGGTCTGCCATGGTCAAAACAAAATAAAAAAATTCCTTCCAGTAGCACCTTAAAGACCAACTGAGTTAGTTCTAGGTATGAGCTTTCGTATCTGAAGAAGTGTGCATGCACACGAAAGCTCATACCTAGAACTAACTCAGTTGGTCTTTAAGGTGCTACTGGAAGGAATTTTTTTATTTTGTTTTTACTCATTCTAACATCATTCCTGACCTGCTTAGAAGCATGTACCTTGCTCTTCTGAGCAACCCTTGCCTTCTGTCTCATGCTGGTGACTTCTGGCCCATGACTGAAATATCCTATGCTTAGAGGGAGCCTCAGCACAGGACACTGCACAGAATACCAAAATTTGTGAGATTGGTATTTTAAGACGTTTGTTAGCACTCATCAGGACCCAAACCTCTGAAGAAGAAAGGGAGTGGGACTCTGGGACTCAAGTGGTTTAAACTCCACAGCTCCCTATCTTCAGAGGCTGCTTCTTAGAAAACATCCAGATCAAGGGGACTTTAATATTGGGACACCCCCTCCTCCAGGATCTTGCGCGTGTGTGTGTGTGTGTGTGTGTGTGTGTGTGTGTGAGTGTGTGAATGAGAGAGAGTGAGTTGAAACTCAGGTTGAGCCCAGCAGTGTCTCCCATTCATTAGACCTACTCAGAAGGAGAAAGCAAGCCCCATATATACTTCTAAGCAGCTCTAGGAAGAGCTGCGGCCAACAGGTCCTCTATTTCCCAGCTGCTCAGGTCCCCCCATTCTCAGCTGCTCAGTGCTAATTCTACAGCTCCAGGAGATAAGCCCTTGTTTAGCCTAGTAGCTTCATCTCCTTGCAGGACAGCTTCCTTGCTTGGCAGGAAAAGGACCATTTTTTACATTCTCTACCAGAAAGAGTTAGGGGACCCTTTATGGATGTGCTGCCCAGTTTCTTTCTAATTGTATGAGGACTTAGGAATCTGTTTTGCTCCATGTAACTCACTTTCCACTCCTTTCCCCCTTAATTCTTACTGCAGCTCTACCCATTCACTTCTTTCACTCCGTGGCTCCTGCTCTGAAGTATGGCATGGCACATACAACCAAGTTGCTTTCAGAAACAGGGCTGCAATCTGAGCTGCTGACATCTGTTGAGGTCTACTACTGACTGCCAGAGGCCTGTTGTTCCTCCTCATTATCACTGCCTACTTGCCTCCACTTTCCAGGCAATAAGCATCAGCAGTAAGAAGCAGACGCTGCCACCTGCTTCCATGTCTGCCTTTCCCTCTGGTTGGCACTGGGAGCAGGCTAGGCCTAGTTCCCACTACCACTGAGTGACAGCTGTTCACTCTCCTCACCAGTATCAATTCAACCAGTCTCCTGTATCATCTCTCTTGAGAGTGGTGGCGGCCGCAAGGAAGAGCAGCATCCACTGCCACCTGCTTGCCCCTTGGCTCTTCTGGAGTGAGTAAGCAAGCGGCAGTAACTCCTCCTCTTCTCATTGTGAGGCTGTTACCACTCTGCTCACTCACCCGCAGAGGACAGCAAGCCAGTGGTGGGCAAAGCAAGCCATCTAGCAAGTAGTGACAGCAGCTGCTCCTGCTTGCTGCCATTACCTCTCTCATGTTCATTGAGCAGTGATGTCAGAATCCAGGAGTAGCAGCATGGCACCCCCCACTTGTTCACTTCTCCTTTGGGGAAGTATTGGGGATTGGGAATAGGTGCAGGTGGAGGTGAGAGCTTTGTCCAACCCCCCCCCCAAAAAAAAACCTCCAGTGTGAGCAGTGTTCAGAGCAAAGAGGCAATGCTGTTTTGCTTTGTGCCGTTTCCACAGCAAGTCAATATTTTGACTCCATGGCTGCTGTTTTGCAAGAGGCTATTCCCAGGGTAGAGCGGGGCTTCCGCAGTCTGTTTCACACTCTACATGCTTCACTGCTTCCCCACAGGAACTATCCCCCGCCCAGCCTTTGCTGTACAAATGCACATCATTGGAGAATGTGGGCATTAGCAAAAATTGCAGCCTGTATCAAGGCTGTAAGAAAAAATTGGTGTGAAGCCGACACAAGTGTGGGTGTTGGTGCTGGCAAGCAAAGACAATTGTGACAACCAGGGGACTTTACTTCCTTAAATTGCACCAGGCAATATGCCAGCTAAGCCTGACAGTGGCCCTCCCTCTCTCCTCCTCCATACTAGGGAGAAGTACAAGTGGAGCAAGGCAGGGGGCACTGGAGCTGTTGACATCTCAAGTATTTAAACTAGAAGCATTTCCAGTGAAGTTGTTCATAGTGACATCAATTACCACTAATGCCCAATCTGCATCTGATTTTGGATGCAGCTCCAGCCACTCTGCAAAGCAATGTTGCTGAGAACTTCATATCAATCTGCTTTTTTATATCCTTGCCAGAAGCTGCCATTCTAGGAGGGAAATGTCGAGGACACTCACTCTGCAATGCAAATGTATTTCAATCACTTCCTACCTGGTTTAGAAATTTACAAAAGAATAATTATCCCTAGAAAATCTCCCTTCAGCCCAAGAATCAACTCTTCATAGTTGCTCACAGATCTGTGAGGGATGACAGGCAGGGGTGCCAGTTCCAGCTGAGCAGCCCCTTGATCACTCTGTGTGTTGACATGTGGAAAAATTGCAAATGCTCTTCTGCTCACCTTAAACTCCAGTTCCATTGCTGTGACACTCTCACCCGGAGGTACCTGACTCAGCTTCTGGATGTGAGCAAAGAGGTTGCGTGCAGGCACCTCAGTGTTTCCACAGGTGGCTGCTTCAAGCAAGGCCTCGTGGATGAAGATATACTGATCCTCAGTCTGCACCATATAGTTTCTTTGTGAGCGCATGCATGTCACATGCCCATAGATGTCCACTGTCTTCTCATGCTTCATCCTCTCAAGCATGGCATCGATTACAATGAAGCAGCCTGTCCTGCCCACACCGGCGCTGTAAAAGCATGGCACAAAACATGAAATAGTACTTCCTTCAGAGTCATTTCTAAGCCTTCACCAAGCCCTGCCCCAACCCACTGCATACTGCAGGGACTGATAATCCTCAAGTTCACACTTTCTCCGAAGAACCCTCAGAGAGGCAGGTTAATGCACCTGAATAGAGCAAATGGAATGAGGATTCTGCACTATGGTCTCTCTGCCCCCACCCTGTGCACACTTTCTGAGTAATGTTCCTTCTTACAAAACCAGCAAACCCAAATCTTCCTTGGTGGAGGCAGAGATGAGCTTTCTGAAGTGTATAACTTGGTCGTGCTCCCAGTGCACAAACCAGCACAACCAAAAACATGCCAACAAACAACAAATGTGATGTCTGACAGCTAAGAATTCTACAGCAGGACATCTCCTTGCCGCTGCTCATGTCAAATTCCTAACAGGGTTTTAATAGGGAGAGAGCGTGTGTTAATTATACACCACTCCCATCTTAACCAGAGCATGAAGGGAGAGCATTAAATACCGTTTCTAAGGAGTTCGTGAGAGCTGCAGTGATGAAGTGGTTTGTTCAGTAATAGTTCCCACTCAGCTACAAGAGATAAATCACTGGCCAGATAAGATGCTGATTCCTAGTGAACTAATGTTTGTGGCTGAAGCAGTCATTTCTTTCCATCCTGAAGTGCAGCAAGAGATTATATGAGTGCACATGCAGATGGTGTGTCATGCTCTGTAAATAGATGGCATATGTATGTTTGTGCAGAATGGTGTCCCATGTTTTCGTGTTGTGAATGCACATACTTGTTAGCAGAATATGAATGTTTGAGCTGTAAGTTTAGATTAGGCATAACAGTTTCCTGAATTGTGTATGCATGGTGCTGGGATATTTCATCTTGCTATGTGGTTCAGTTAGATATTCTACCTTGAAGGTTCATTTTAATATGTTGTAGCTAGCCTAAGCCTTCAGGTACAGGGGGGAAATAGAAGCAAGTCAATAACAGAGTAATAATTGCACGTTTTATGGATGCTAAAGTATGCTTGCATTTTATGTGAGATGGATTTGTGGGTTTCTGTCATCAGTATTATTGCCATTGTTGTTGTGAGGATAAAATGGAGAGAGGAAAAACCATGTACCCCACCTTGAGCTCCTTGGAGGAAAAGGTAGGATAGAAATGCAATAAAATAAATATATAATAAAGATGCAGAATTCCCCTCTGAAATGTTGCTTCTCATACTGTTTTAATTTTTAAAATATTGCTGTTGCTTCTCAGGTAAAAATAGTGAATTAAGTGTTGTGATGATGGGCACTGACTTCAAAGTGCTGCTTATGCTAGCAGAGGGCTATAATGCTGATTTCACTGCTCTTGCAGCAGCAGCGGCGGCGGCACCAGGCTGACTGTAAATCCCAACAGGTGCACCCCTGCCAAAATACAGCGACTGGCAAGCCCTTCCCATTCCTTTATACTGATAGTCCTTACCTGCAATGTACAACCACTGGCCCAGCATCAGGGGGGTTGCAGGCTTTCACTCTTCTCAGGAAGGCTAAGATTGGGGTGGGGTACTCCGGCACCCCATGGTCAGGCCAAGCCATAAACTGGAACTGCCGCAGCTCCCGCTTTTCACTGGACCCATTCTATGGAAGAAGCCAAAATATGCCAGCTAGTGGTGGTGCAGTGGACAGTGGGCTTTTTCTCTGGTTTAGAAATCCCATGCCTTCAGACACATCAGGGCTCAGGATAACTGTACACCAGGGATGGGAAACCCTTTGTTTCAGCCCAAGGGCTGCACTGCCTCATGGCCACAGCCCTATGGTGGGTGGGCCAAAACAGAGGGATAGATGACAAAAGCTCTCTTCAATTGGTAAAATTTAATGCCTTCTAACTTGTGGAGTAAGCAGCCTTTTGTGACTGTAGCTGCTCCCTGCACATACAGCCACATTCTGAACATCTGGAGAGGACTATACTCTCAAGTGTTCATACACACAGCAAATACATACTACCATCCGACATGGCACACACAGACGTTAATACTCACCTCCTCCCACCCTACAAGTAATTAGGCTTGGGGGGAAAGCGGCAACCTTTATGGTGATTGCAGATTGGGAGGGGACAGTTAATTCTTCCCTCCCCAGCTGCAATCTCAACAAATATTGCTCTTGGAAACAGCCTCTCATTTGAGCCAATAGAAGGCTGCTTTCTGTGGGGAGGGGGCAACTTTGGGTGGTGGGGCCTTAATACCTGGGAAAGGGAGGGTTAATTATTTCCTCTCTAACTCTGCACACTCATGCCCCCCCCCCACATTAAGGCTTCAAAACAGACTATTGTCTGGTCAGATGAAAGGCTGTTTCAAGCCCAATTGCTGCTGGGTGTGTGTGTGTGACACTGAAGAGGGGAGGCTGTGGGTTAGATTTGGAGGCTTCAGGGCTGCACGTGGCACCTGGCTGGTGGTTCCTCATTCATTCCATACACTTCCTTTCACAATATGTTCACAATCTGTTCTGTTCTATTTTTGTTTCATGCTGAATTTTTGGCTGCCCACTGTGATTTGTTTTTTGCTGTATTTTATCAGCTGCTTTGAGAGCCATGCCTAATAGCTGTATAGATAGACGGAATTCCTCAGGCCATTGTAACCTTCAGGTTAGTTCACCAGCACAATGAGAACACATGGTTTGGCCTTCACTGAAAGGCCAAGATGCACAAAGAATAAGCTCCTTGGCAGAATAAGGCAAGACTGGGCTGGGAGTGAAATGTGTGTAGATGGCTCTTCCACTTCAGCCTGTATTTTTTGATGATGGGTTCTCTCACTTCAAGCATCTGTGAAAGAGTCAGTGTAAGTCCTTGCACTTGCATGTAACTCTCTGGGAAAGATACTTCCTGGGCGCTCTTGCAAGACCTTGGCTGCCCACACTTTCCTTCCTCCTTTACCTTGTAGAGGGCGAACGTCCGAACTGTGTACGTGGCAAGTTCAACTGTGTCCAGCAATGTCACCTGGATCAGTCCATAGGTCTCTGTACCACGGCCTGGCCAGTACTGGTCACACTTCACCTGCAATGAGAAAAAGGAATAATGGGTCAGTGTTTGGGGGTGAAGTTATCAATAGGCTCCACATATGCCCCTAAGATGCCTCAGAGCCTGGTTTTCTCGCCTTACTCAAATTGCCCCTGCTAGGAGCCAATGGCTGGTGTGGACCCACTCTGAGTAGTGTAGAAATGCAAAACACCTTTACTGCATTTGGCTGAGGTTTACAAAGCAAGTAGGTATTTTTGTTTGACCCTCTACTTTGTTCTGCAAAAGGCCAGTAGTACTGGATGGTCTGGTAGGAAACAAGGAAAGACAAGATGCTTGGTGCTCAAAGGTAGGAATAAGGAGCAAGAATGTTAATGGGCAAGGGGAGTGCAACAGAGAGAAATGGTCTATTCAAAAGCAATTTCTTCCCCTGTAATTTTCTGTCCTTTCCCTGCTCTTTGAGAAGATTGGTGTCTGTAGACAAATGTACTGATCTTTCCTCCCCCTCAGTGGTGAATGTGGGAAGCCTGGCCACAGTCTATCATCCTCTGCTTGGGAATCTGCCAGGGTTCCTGCCATGACGGTCACTGGCAATGTCCTCTCCAGGAGACAGCAGGAGGGGAGAAGATCCTCTAAGTGGAGACGGAGTAGTAGATTCTTGAAGGGCAACTGAGACAGCCAGTTTGAACCAAAAAAAGTCTAGCAAGAGAAAAGAGTCAAACGGAGCCACAGAATGGACATTTTGGGGGTTTTATATTGAGCTTCTCCAGGCCCTGAAGAAATGCCTGTGTATGCCTGCTAGAAGGAGCCCCTCTAAAGGATAGCTGAAAATGCTGCTCTCTGCTGAAGTAGGATTGGCCTGCTTTGCTGGGAAGGTGCCAAATATGTGAGAGATGCATCAAGCTATAAACCATATTTTCATCTAGTTCTCTCTCTTTGTCAAAGCCCAAGAGCTGGAAGTGTGCTTCCTGTCTATAACTGCGCTGTGGGCAGTCCACACAGCAAGGATGAATTTTCCCACTCCCATTTGACTAAGATGCATTAGTGGGGAGCACTAACATATTTTCCTGCATGTAAATTGCTCTCTGTATAGACTTGCTCCTCTATTCCATGGTGGAGAGAGGTGACAGGGAAGATGTCTTGTTCCTTTGCCCAAATCTTCCATATTTTAAAAACTAAATTCAATGTGTGTCTGCTGCTATTCCTCTCCACCTCCTGCTTCACCTATCCACCCATCCGTCCCTTGTACTCTGCTTCCTATTCTGCCTCTTCCTATTTTTCCTTCCCAACTAAAGCCTGGCTACAACAGAACCTCTACAAGGGAGAATGAATGAGGATCACCTGGACCTGTCAAGTAATGGTAAGCTCAATTATTAGCTGTGTGTGTTTCTAGGGAATGGAGGACATGGAACAACACCCTAATTAGAAATCATTGGTGTTCCACCTATTAATTGAGGATATTTTAATGGGTGGGCTTAGTAAACATTTCTAGATAAGAGATTTAAGTGCACCCTAGAACTGCTGGGGTGCAACTTCTTCCACTTCAGAATCACTGCTTAAGGTCAGAAGCAACTTCCTGGGCAGTTGGGGAAGTCTGTAGAGGAGCTACAGGTAGCTGGGATCCTGGTTCTCCTGAGATCACAGAAGTATGTGCTCAAGAAGGAAGGTTTGTTGTCTGGCTTACTGGTAAGCTGCCTCGCCCAAGTGACAGCTAATATAGCAAATGGCAGCACAGGCCTGGCTGTGTCCAACTGCTTCTTCAGCAAATGTCACCCTTTTCCTGCCCAACTCTGGGGAGACTACAGTGTTTATGTTCAAACACAAAACAAACTTTCAAGTACTCTATCCTAGGGTTTAATAGCAAAGCCCAAACTGGTAATTGAAAATTATTTATTCATGACCAGATAAGAGTCACTCACATTTTCTGCCAAATTTACCCATAATGTTTATGCCCCATTTTCAAGCTCTGTAAATTTTATGCTGAAGCTGATGCACGATGGCACTAAACCAGATAAGAGAGTCTTTCTTCTGGCATCACTCGCTTCTCATTAATGTCACGAACACGCTTACTACCTGGAAATTCATTTACTGCTGGCAGTGCCCAGTGGCTCCCTCAATCGCTGGGAAAATAAGGAGACCCCCTTAATACAAGTGCTACAAAGGAAGAATAGCCGATTTAGAATATCTTTACCAGGCAGGCCACATCCCAAGACCCACTGTCTGCAAAATGGGATGAGAGGTCTCTAATATACCTGGGCTTCAGGGCACTTTCTATTGAGCGGTGCAGAAACTGGGAGAGTGCAAGGGAAGTTTCCTATGGAAAAGGCAGTCTGGGCCAGTTCCCCAGAACACATAGGGCCCTGGAGACTCACATATTGCTGATTCTGCTGCCAACTGCAAAAGCTTTGGAGGCAGTGAATGAATATGCTTTTATGTAGTATGCAAACATGAAAGGTGAGGATGATATATGTACCAGCAAGCTGCCAGGCCCTGCAGGTCATAACAAGGCACCAAATAGATACCCCCCCCCCCATATTGCTTGCCCTTCAGAAGATGTGGAAACCTTTTGAAGCATTGAGCTCCCCAAATCCACGAGGTCAAAGTCCAGAGCAACAATACCCACACACAGCATTGCTGCTGGGCCTGAGAAAGTGCTCTCATCTGAAACTGCTCTCAAAGGTCCTAGGCTGGGAGACAGCTTGGAGATAAGAAAAGGGGCAAGCTTGAGCAAGCACTGAAAAAGACAGAGAGAACCCTTTCACTTGGAGAATCCCTAAGTGCTAGGCTAGCGTTTAAGATCACGCATAGGCAAACTTGGCCCTCCAGATGTTTTGGGACTACAACTCCCATCATTCCTGGCTAACAGGACCAGTGGTCAGGGATGATGGGAATTGTAGTCCCAAAACATCTGGAGGGCCAAGTTTGCCTATGCCTGGTTTAGATCAATCTGTTACTCCCACCCATCAGGTACCTGTTTGTCTGATTCCACCCTGAAGCTACTATGACTATTTAATTGACGGTTCCCTTGATGTGGGTGCATCATATCTGTGATTGGTAGTAAGGCAGGCTTCTAAAGAGTAGTGGTATGAACTCAGTTCAATGCAGACAAACAAGTGTGTCAGTGAATCTTCCCCACCCACCATACTTGGCTGGATGGTATGCTAACTCACTGAAGTATGTCACCTTGAGGGTACTACTGCATCCTCCATTTCATAGGAAGTAATTAGGAGGGGGAGGAGGGGAAGTGTGCTACTAGGAGATAATGTGCATCTCAACAAGAAGCAAGGCAGGAGAGAGACAAGTGCCCAAAGGGCCTTACAGAACATGTTATCTTGGAGAAACACACTCTGTGGAGCATCTTCTGATAGCTGGACAGCCCCAAAACAAAGCAAACTGGACTTTGGATATTCATTTATTCTGACACACAAAAAAGGGTCATTTCATGTTTACCTTAAATGCAAGCACTATTCTAAAACTGAAAAGCCTGTATTGGAGTTCCATGGCCCAGTTAATAACCACAGACAAATACTGTGTCTGCTGCTTAAATGCAAGCACACGGAGGCATGTCTACTTGGCAAACTGTTTGTGGAAACTAACTCCCAACCTATTCTCGCAATTTTAGCTCTCTTAAGACAAACGTGAAGGAGAAGAATCACATTGGAGTGGTGGTGGGGAACTGCTTCATGCACAAAGTTGCTTGGCACACAAAGTTGCCGCCACTTTGGTATGTTTGCAGCAGCCATTACCTGCTGCAGAAAACTAGGTTAGCTTTAAGTTAAGTATCACTCTGGTTGCCCTCCGCACACAAAAAAGGGACATTATAGGACAGCAGCTGGTACAGAAAAGGACAAGAAAATACAACAGGTCAATCATCCTTGTGGAAAAAGGTTTTGAGGGTTATTTAGCTTTGGGGAAAAAACATTACTGAGGAGGGGCTGGATAGAGATCAAGAATGGTATAGGAAGAATGACAAGGGGAAATTGTCATAAACCTTGAGGCTATTCATTGAAATTAAAACGAATGGTTTTTTAGTTAAACAAACTTCGCTGCAGAATGCATGATTAACTTCGCTGCAGAATGCTGTTATGCAGCTAGAACAAATTGTTTTCAAATCAGGCTAGATAAAATATGGGAAGGAAAGAAACATAAATGGCCACTACGTCAGATGGTGGGAGAATAGCAACAGAGAACAGATTCTCATTTTCATTCCTACTTTGTAAAAATGTCTATTATATCTGGGGGTGGGGGCAGTGTCAGGAAGTCAACCATATGGACCACTGGTCTGATCCAGCCTAGCATTTCTTATTAGGCACTGGCAAAGACTTAGCAACAGCTGTGCAAATCCACGATGAAGGAGGCTACTTTCACACTGCTGACTGAATGCTTAAGGCGGCAGGGGGAGATACACTTAACAGGTACCCCCCACACCATCCATCAATACCGACAAGCTTTTTCTACAAGAATCTGGGGTTGATTCCTTTTTGCCTAGGATGGAGCATAGGCTGGTCCCTATTGCACTCTCTGTAACTCCGTTCTGTTGTCCTCTTATCACACAAAGCACTGGTGTTCTGCTTTCAGCAATAAAACTCAGCAAAGCAAGGAAGGATACATGCCTGCGTTTGTCTTTTCTCCCTCCACATACATCACCCCCCTTCATTCAGCTACTTCCCTCTGTCTGCAAATTCCCCATTTCCAATCTCCTGACTCAAGTCTATTTGACTAAAGAGACGAGTAAACCACAGTCCAAGTGCACATCTCCCTGCCCTGTGGTTGGCATGGAAACATAAAATATTCTGTGAGCATAAATGTTCACTACAAAAGATGGTACTTTCTGGGGAACCCTCCGCCCAAGGTTCTCCACACTGAAATCCATGTCTCTGAGGATATCTTTAAACACATGCATCTTAAGCTCAGTGATACCCAGGCAACTGGGAAGGGCACAGCTATATGGGGGTGAAAGAACCCTTCAGAAATCCCTGTGCACATTCAAAGAGTAAACATTGGGATAGGGATTGAAATCAGATCTCACTATTTGTTATGTCTGACCTCCATGTGTTGGGGGACACATCTGCACAATAGCCTATGCATGAAGAGCCTCCCCCGCCCCCTTTGCCAGCACATATCATACTAAAAAGCAACTATCCATTTATGTGGTAGCTACATTCTGGGCCCCTGCATGCACATGTAAAATTGTGTAAAATGGGGAGCAACTTGGAGAATCCTAGTGACTTGCATGGAGACTCACCCTAGACCCACCAAAGAGGGTTTCCTTGCGAGCTGGAGGGGCAGTGGGGCTTTACTGAGTTGCTCAACCTTCCCGCCAAACAGCTGACATGTGGGGCGGTGCAGCCACTGTTGCTGCTTCCCCGTGCATCAGCTGAGCTGACCTCACATTGAGGTCCTCTTTGGGCTCTGGGGAACGTCTCCTCGTGAGCCAGGAGGACTGTCCAGGGAGCTCCATATTTCCTCTGGGTTCCCAGCACTGCTTGTACATGTTGGTTGTGTGCAAATACATCACACATAAATGAAGAGTTGTTGCCTGTATAGAAACTTGTCCTCTAATGAATGGAAGTTGGGTCCAGCAAGGTGATGGGGACTTGCCACAATGGTTCCGATTCCTTCCTCCCACTTTGAATGCCTTTGAACATCTGCATTATGCCTTTGAGCATAAGGCTGGAGAGGAGCTCCACAGCCCTGCCTCTCAAGCCACTGTTTCACACAGGAAGCCATGCTGAGTTTTTATTCTTTGTATGTAGCTCTATGGGATAAGATTCCCATCATGATTCACTGATGAAGCAAAAACTCCATCAGACTGTGAAACAGCCATAGAAATTACCATTCCCCCATGTCACATCACTCATTTAGGCCGTTGGAATCTGATATAAAAAGTATTCAGTTATGGATTTCTAGAACTGGTCAAGGTGGGGAGGCTATGCTTGATGATCAGGCTGGCATTAAAATCCTAGTACCATCTTTGTCTATAATGTTATATTCTATTTTCCTCAGAGGCCTGCACTTAGGACCCCTTGCCCCATGTCACAGTACCATATGAGGCTGCTACTAATATCAGCTGCACTGCATGCACAGAATCAACATGCACCACATTTCTCTGACTTGTCTCTGCCCAGAAGAGAAGATTGCACTTGTCCATACCCGAGACTTCTCCTCCAACCGGGTCATCATGACGATAGTTGCTGTGCGCTGTTCCCATACCATCCTCCAGAAGTCACTGAGTGTCTCTGGCAAAGGCCCTTGTGTAGCAATGTAGGCATTCTGCTTCCGGTAGCCATCAATGTAATTAGCATTGATGTAGTCACTTCCAGGAACACCTGCATGACAAAGGAAGAGGATGCACCTTCAGGGGGTTGAGAAAACAAGGGGTTGCCAGAATCCTGGACCATGCTGGTAGTGGAAACAGACTGTACTACAGGGAGTAGTTGTTAAGAGATGTGAAAGTGGTTGGGGAGAGGCTTCCTATGATGTACTCTGGGGGTGGGGGATCTCTGGACTGGGGGCCAAACACAGCCCCCCAAACCTCTCCATCTGGTCAAGTACACCCTCCCCAGGCATGCCCCTGACTGACCCTGCATCACAGTCTCTTTGAGTGTTTTTGCCTGGCTGGAATGTGTCACTGAACTCTGATAACGCCTTACACGTGCCTGGGTGGAGGATACAAAGGGGTGTATGTAGCTAGTCAGCTGTACAAAAGGTAAAACATTAACATTTGCTGCTCTGCCATTTTTGCTTCAGCTGCCACCCAGTACTGGCATGTGTTCCCTGAAAGGTTGTCCAGGGGAGAATACAGCCTGTAGTCTGCAAATGCTCTCCACCCCTGGAACACACTTTACTTCTGCCCAATTTTCACTGATAAAATGGGTCTTCCAGTTCTGAAACTGGACAAAACCCTGCAAACCTGTTTACCAGAGGTGAAAAGGAAGGAGTAAACCATGCAAAGGGGGGGGGGGAGAGCAAAGATCACTCTTTCAACCTTTCAAGAAAGCTTGCAGCATTTTACATTTTTTAGTTTAGAGAAAAGGAGAGTAAGAGGTGACATGATAGAAGTTTATAAAAGTATGCATGGTATGGAGAAAGGGGATAGAGAAGGTTTTCTTCTTGTCTCATAACACCAGAAGCTGCAGACATCCAATGAAGCTGAATGTTGGAAGATTCAGGACAGATGAAAGAGAGAAAAAACTTGTTCACAAAGCACATAGTTAAACTATGGAAATCTCTCCCCTAGGAGGTAGTGATGGCCACCAACCTGAATGGTTTTAAAAGATTAGACAAATTCATGGAGGAGAGGGCTATCAATGGCTACTAGACACAATGGCTATGCTCTGTCTCCACAGTTGGAAGCAGTAATGCTCCTTAAAAGTTTTTAGAATGGTAATGTGTTTAAAGGCTGATTTGCATGGGTTCTCAGAATGTGCTCAAGTGATTCAGTGAAAAAAAACCAGTAAGGAAACCATGAACTCTTTGGGTCACTGAGTCCACTAGAATGATACCCTCTAAGTTATTCTGCCAGCTGGAACATGGTACAGTTACTTGACATCACATGAAATGGGGATTTGAACCTCAGGTCTGATGCACTGAGAATTTTGTTAGCATGAGGTGCTGCTAACAACACTTACCATCAATGGAGGTCAGAATGACACGTGAATGGTCATAGGCAATCACGTTTGCATAGCGGTTCTTTGGTTTGTTCACTTCCAGGTTGGAGTTCTCCCAGGTGAACTGCTGCCCGGGATCAATCGACTGCAACAAAGAAGAGGAGAAAAGGAGTGCTAAAACACAAGTTCTTTCTGTCTCTCTCAATTCATGGCACGATTACAAGCTTTCACACTTCTGTGTGCATGTATACCTTTCAACTCTGAAATAAACACCAGCCACCCTAGAATGTGAAACAGTATGGAAAGAAAGTTTTGTATGCGAGAGCTTGTGAATCAGCTTTCAGATTGATTTGCCATCGGCACATTCAGTCTGGGCAGACCCCCCCCCAAAAGGGGGGGAAGCCTTGCCTATCTTGAAAGTCAACCCCAAAAATTGAATTGGCCCTTTACAATCAATGCAGCAATTAAATACTTTTTGCACTGTGTGAATTCTCTAAAAGTCAAAAGCAGTGATTCATCTTGAGTTGGTGAAAGTTGTCTCATGAGTAAATCCTCTGATGTGCAGCATCTCTGCAAATCTGGGCCCAGTGAAAAAATACAACTCCCAACTGTCTTAGAGGCATTATTGGGCAAAATACTGTAACATCTTTAAAAATAAGCTTGAGGACAGAAGCAAACATGTATAGTAGATATATTCTCTCTTAGGCATGAACAGTGTTGTTTGCATCTAGGATGAGTCTGTGTTGCAGGATTAGAACCATTGTATGAAAATTGCAGCGGGTGGCGCTGTGGGTAAAACCTCAGCGCCCAGGGCTTGCCGATCGCATGGTCGGCGGTTCGAATCCCTGTGGCGGGGTGAGCTCCCGTCCTTCAGTCCCAGCTCCTGCCCACCTAGCAGTTCAAAAGCACCCCTAAGTGCAAGTAGATAAATAGGTACCGCTTTATAGCGGGAAGGTAAACGGCGTTTCCGTGTGCTGCGCTGGTGCTGGCTCACCAGAGCAGCTTCGTCATGCTGGCCACGTGACCTGGAAGTGTCTCCAGACAGCGCTGGCCCCCGGCCTCTTAAGTGAGATGGGCGCACAACCCTAGAGTCGGACACGACTGGCCCGTACGGGCAGGGGTACCTTTACCTTTATGAAAATTGCATGGGAGCATTTTTTGACCAAATATTAGGAGAAACTTGCTAATGGTAAGAACTGTTTTGACAGTGAACAGAGAGCCTTGGAAGGTGATGGGCTCTCCTTTGCTGGAGGTATTTCAGTAGGTCTGTCAGAAGTGCTGTGGTTTAATCATGCATTATAAATTGTGCATTCAGCAGGCTAGATGAGATGATCTCAAAGATCTCTTCCAACTCTATGATTCTAATGCAAGTCTCTCTCCTCTGCACACCAGTGAGGCATGATATGTAGGGAGGAAATGGTGTGTATATAATCAACCTTTTCCTTGCAACCTCTCCAGCTGCTTTCCCACCACTTGATGTGGCAAATAATCATCTGGGAATAAAGCATCTTGGAACGTGCTCTGTGGGTGGATTAAGAGTTAATAATTTATTCCAATTGTTGTTTCAATCCTGCAAATTCCTTCCAACAGTACTCTGCAGCAAAGACACAACCACCCTGGTACCTAGACCCTTTTGCAGATCACCATATAAATTTGGCCTTTAAACCAGACCCAAATCCCTGAACGCTTAAGTCCTCTCTCCCCTTCTGCCACAGTGATATCTACTGTGTCAGGCTAACCAGAGCTACTAGTAAAAAGGGAGGTGTTTTTTTTACAGGAAGTCAAATGTGCAACTGCCAGAAAACTAAAGAGCAATGAAAGGAAGGAAAAACACAATCCAACCCTACATTGTCCTACAGAAGTACAGGACTGCAGAGTAAATGTTCCCTTCCTGCCTTCTATGGGAAACAGGTTGTGGAGAAGCACTCAGGTGGAATTTAAATAGGAACTTTAGCAGTTGGTTCCTCTTACGTGGGCTCAGCCAGAGAAATCTCTCAGCTGGATCATACTCTATAATTCTATGTACAAGTTCCTTCATTTTTGAGTGGCTGAGAACTCACACCTGCATCTTCAACATGGGTTCATGGAGCAAATGCTGGAGAAGCTGTGCCCATCCAAGCATATGTATCCAATGCACTGGTCTGCTTTGATCAATGTTTTTGCCACAATTCTCAGTGTAGTTGGCAGGACTAGATCGGCAACTCCTCTTTTTTTTTTTGAAATAATATTTATTAAGGTTTTGAAGGTTACAAATAAAACACAAAAACACCAAATTAAACAAAAAACAAAACAATGTATCACATTAAAAAAAAGAAAAAAAGAATACCATACAAATAAGAAAAAAAAGAAACAAAAAAAGTTAAAGAAAAAAGAAAAGCAAAAGCAAAAAACACATCAAGCCTTCACATAGTATATCTTTCATTTGCTTGTTTCCTTGACCTCCTCCCACCTCCCCTTTTTGTATTCTAATTCAATTAAATATTTCAATAAATCCTTTCCCTCTTTTTCTCCTTAAAATTAATATATCTATTTGAACTTAAACTCTTAAAACATTTCCACTAGGGTCATAAAAATTTCATTCCACGATTTTTCTCTCCCTCATTAAGTTTTACAAAATTTCCAAATATAAACTTTAAATTCCCAATCTTCTTCCACCGTCTCCTCTCCCTGGTCTCCGCCTTCTGTCAACTCCAAAAAGTCCATCAACCTGGAGATCTTATATCCGAGGCTCTTAACTCTCCTTCACGTCCCTTCTGCCGGTCTTCTTCATAATCTTTAGTGCTAAAAAGCAGATCTCGGGGGAGCTCCATCCCAACAATGCCTTTATTCGTTCTTAACAGGGCAGCCAGATTTCCATAGTTAAAGCTAGGATCCATAAAGCGTTCCAAGTCTTGTTTCAAAAATCCTCCAAATCCAAATGTCCCAAAGGCTCCAATCTCCTCCTGACCCAGCTCCAAATCCCAAAAGTCAATTGATCCCTGCATTAGGGAATCTCTCCAACTTTCCTTTTCCAGACCAGGCCAGGCTTCAATCTTCAAAATCTGGCTTTTTCTAGTTTCAGTCATAAAGGAGCTCAATTTGTAATCCTCAATTTGCATCTGCAAGGTCAAGGCTCCCCCCTGTATTACTCTAGGCTCGACCACAGCAACTTTCTCCTTCTCCTTCTTAACGATTTGTTCAGTCATGATAAATTCCTGTGCCGGATCCTTGACAACTTCTGTGTTGATACAGTGGTGCCCCGCAAGACGAACGCCTCGCAAGACGGAAAACCCGCTAGACGAAAGGGTTTTCCGTTTTGGAGGCGCTTCGCAAGACGAATTTCCCTATGGGCTTGCTTCGCAAGACGACAGCCCATAGGGAAATCTCCGGGACAGTGGGGAAGCGCAGCTCGTCTTCCCCGCTGTCCTCGGACCTCCTCCGAAGCCTGGCGGCGGGGCGGGGACACCTCCTCCCGCCGCCGGGCTTCGGAAGGATGCCCCGATGCCGGGCGGCGAGGCCAGAATGCCTCCCCCCGCCGCCCGGCATCGGAACGATGTCCCGAAGCTGAGCGGCAGGGCGGGAAAGTCTCCCCCCGCCGCCCGGCATCGGAACGATGTCCCGAAGCCGAGCGGCGGGGCGGGAACGCCTCCCCCCGCCGCCCGGCATCGGAACGATGTCCCGAAGCCGAGCGGCGGGGCGGGAAAGTCTCCCCCTGCCGCCCGGCATCGGAACGATGTCCCGAAGCCGAGCGGCGGGGCGGCAACGCCTCCCCCCGCCGCCCGGCATCGGAACGATGTCCCGATGCCGGGCGGCGGGGCAGGAACGCCTCCCCCCGCCGCCCGGCTTCGGGGCATCGTCCCGATGCCGGGCGGCGGGGCGAGAAAGCCTCCCCCCGCCGCCTGGCATCGGAACGATGTCCCGAAGCCGGGCGGCGGGGCGGGAAAGTCTCCCCCCCGCCGCCTGGCATCGGAACGATGTCCCGAAGCCGAGCGGCGGGGCGGGAACGCCTCCCCCCGCCGCCCGGCTTCGGGGCGGGAAAGCCTCCCCCCGCCGCCTGGCATCGGAACGATGTCCCGAAGCCGGGCGGCGGGGCCGTGAAGCCTGTCCTGGACCTCTTCTGAAGGCAGGCGGGGGGCAAAAGTCTTTGTCCCCCCTGCTTGCCTTCCCAGGGGCTTTTAAATCGCCCGGACAGCGGAGAAGTCGCTGTCCCGGGCGATTTTAAAATGCCGCCCGCCAGAAGAGGTCGGGGGAAGGCGGTTTCCATAGGAACGCATTAATTGATTTTCAATGCATTCCTATGGAAAACCGTGCATCGCAAGACGAAAAACTCGCAAGACGAAGAGACTTGCGGAACGAATTAATTTCGTCTTGCGAGGCACCACTGTACCCACTTTTGATCCCAAGATGACAACATTAGTGGCCATAGCATCTATCTGTTTATGAAGCTCTTCCAGCAAATAATTTGTCTTATAAAGTGCAGACACTAAATCTTCCCTAACCGACATTCTTGGGATGTTCAAGGTCAAATTCTGGTTTCTCACAGTCCTTATCTTACAGCTGGATAACTCCACTCCACTCTTGTAACAGTTTCAAAAACTCAGTCCTTTCCAACACAATTCCAAAGGTGAAAAATAGTATCAATTTTCAGTTACTTTTTCTTCTTTTAAAACGCAGAAGCGGACAATGGAAACAGTATCTTTCTCTTGTAGCTAGCTGTCAAATATGTACTGTTCACTGTCAATGGACTTTTTCCTTTTTTTTCTTTTTGCAGCCAGTTCCCAGGTTCAGAGACGTGGTAGCTTAATTTTCCATTCTCTCCTGCAGGCACGCTTGGTCAAAATTTTCCCCCTCTTCCCCTGCTTCCAAGGGGGGTTTTATAGTTTCAATCAATGGAAGTTTGATCCCTTACATGAAGCTTTCCAAAACCTTAGTTTACAAATACTTTGCTTCAGTCTATTTACAAAAAGGGGAGGCGGACTTCCTGTTTTGAGCCTTCCCCATTCAATGCCAAATTAAAGTATTTAGAAATCCAATTTTCCATTCTACTCACGGGTTGTTGTTTAAAGTCCAATTGTCCACAGGAAAAAGTCAGCGCTCTCCGGCAGCAGCACTGTGGCTTCACTCCGTGAAAGAAGCGGTCGATTCAAAGCACCGCGCCGTTCACCCCACGTCGCTCCGGATTCCCGATACCGGGTCTCCCCGCGAGTAGGGGGGGCGCAAAAGGTGCCAGCCGAATCCCAACTTCACAGGCTCTTCGGCCTGTGATTTCCAAGGGTCTCCGCCTTCGCCGTGGCGGTTCAGACCCTGCTTTCCATGGAGCAAGTTCCTCCCGATCGGAGGAGCTCTGCCATTGCTGGAGGCGCTAACCCGGAAGTCTCCCTAGATCGGCAACTACTGCCTGCTCTCCTGCAAAACTTAAAACACCTGATTGTGATATCCAGTTAACACTTGGCATGCGATCTGTTTCATGCCTGACATGGCAATTTAGGTAAGAGTCCTACATGATGCAGACTGCAATGGACAGAGAGCTGCTTTTTCAGTTTGCCACAGGCACAGCATGGCAGACAAAACTGTCTGAGCAAAACCAGAGCAAGCACTTTATAGAATAGTAGAATGCACACGAGCAACAAAGTCAAAGCAGCTCAGTATAGGTAGTGTTGGCACTTCTCCTAGTCTGACTCCTCCCAACCATTGCTGGGAAGTTTCCTTGTCTAAGGGCTTTTCTCCCACTGCATTACAGGAGCAACAGGCTGAGGCAGTCATAAACAAAAATGCACACGGGCTGGTTCACTTGGAGGAATGACAGGTTTAAGTCCAAGAAATTGCACAGGCCTTTCAGGAAAACAGCATCCCATGTTAGGTTCAGTGGCAATGGGTATTCCTTTCAAAGAAGAGCAATGCAGCACATAAAAGAGATTTCCACTGTCTCAGCAGGGAGGATATGACATCACAGCACTGCTAATAGGTGGTTTGGGAAATGCAGGATGTAAATAGACGTTTCCAACAGGAACCCTATAATCTTCTATTATCAGAGTAATAAGCAGGCAGTGCAGTGCAAAGTGGCAGGAGTAGACACAGCCCAGCTCTCTGCAGCTCAAGGCTAGGGCTCAAGGCACACTAAGCACATGTCACACATAACAGAAACAAGCCAGGTTTCTGGTCCATAGCTACCTGGACCTGTCCATTTGGCACCCAGATGTCTTTTGTTTTCCCCTAGCAGAGAGGAATTCCATTTGTGTTTTTTGTAAACTATCCTCTCTCTGCAATAAATCAATGGTAGGGAAGCATTTTGTGTCTTGGCAGGATTTTTTTACAGCTCAAGACAAGCATAGCAAATATAGCCCATCCCAAGCCTAATATTATATTTCAGGCCACATTTCAATAAATATGGTAATATCCTCAGCAAACAAGTAGGAAGATGTCTACTCTCTCTCTCTCTCTCTCTCTCTCTCTCTCTCTCTCTCTCTCACACACACACACACACACACACACACACACCCCATTGCACTGGTAAGATACAAAGAGATGAATGGGCAACAGTGCACTTTCACAGGTGCATTTGGTGAGGACACAAGAGAGGGCCTTCTCGGTGGTTGTTCCAAGATTGTGGAAATCTCTTCCACAGTAGGTTAGGCTGCCCTCCACCCAGCTTTCCTTTAGCTGGCAGGCAAATACTTTTTTGTCTAGACAGGCCTTTGGTCATTTACTGGCTGCTGTGGCAGTGTATTCTGATTGTTTTTGGTGCTCTTTTTAATATACTTATTTTTTTTAAAAAAAAATCTTATATTGCTTGTGTGTCTTTAAACCACATTTGTTTTAATTCATTCTGTGAGCCATATGTGGTCCTATACTGGGATATAAAGTGGGCCACATCACTTTAGACTGTGTAGAACTTCTGTGCAGAAAAGCCTCATTCAGAACCCTCCTGGAGGCCTTGCCCTAAGGGTAGAGACTGAAGCACAAAACACACCTCTGCTCAGTCAGAGTCACACTGAGACGGCTGCAATGACATGGAAGATAAAGGCAAGGATGGCATAGCTTCACCCAATCCCCCAGAGTGTAGCATCAGCAGTACCACTACAGCAATTGTCTTGCTCTGCAATGCGGAGGTGAAAAATCTCCCATGTTCTATCACCAACGACCCCATAAGAGGGCAAACAGGTGAGAAAAGCAGCATCCACCTGGCAGTGAAGAAGTGCTAATTAAATACGCCTGCAAATGAGTGACTTGTTTAGAAGTGAAATGATTTAATTTAAACTCTGCTGATGAATTAATGTGCACCTGTTTCCCCCTTAATGGCGGGCAAATGAGTAAATAAGGCAGGGAAAGAGAGGTGCCCCAAATGCAGCTGAAACCCATCAAGCAGTTTTTTCAGATGGGCTACACCAAGTAAAGGGCTCATCCCACTGTTACCTAACTCCTCTCCTCTGTCCACGGGCAAAACAGCTTTGCAGTACTGGGATGTGCACATTCACTCTTGCAATTTGGGCCCAACAAGAACCTCATATTACCCAACCTAAGACAGCAACAGCAGCGTGTATGTATGGGGTGGGATTTTTCAGGCAGGGAGGGGGACAGACACCAATTTGAATAAAGAGTTGTCAACTTTTTTCCTGGAAGATGTCCTGTATGGCCAGCAGAAATTCAGCAGGTGAAGCTTTTCTT
The DNA here is from genome assembly GCF_964252035.2 of Podarcis erhardii. Taxonomy (NCBI): domain Eukaryota; kingdom Metazoa; phylum Chordata; class Lepidosauria; order Squamata; family Lacertidae; genus Podarcis; species Podarcis erhardii. The sequence continues at coordinate 51,061,239 of NC_138510.1, read as the reverse complement.
GGCAGGTCCAACGACTGAAAGGATAATATTCCTTTTGTTAAAGGTGCAGGAGCACAGCTAGAGAAGAAGTTGGCAATGTCTCTACTTTTTTAGCAGGCTGGGATGATGCAAACCTTGCTAGCTACATGGTTTGGTTCCAGCATGTTTGCTGTGCCCATCAAGAGGTTATGATTCCTAAACCCTGAACTCCAGGCAGTGCTCTAGCATAACCATAGCAAGCTAGTGCATTAGTGTACTACCAGTGTATTAATGATGGCAGCACCCATGTTAACACAGCCATTGACCAATATAAAGTCAAAAAACAATCACTGGCAATGTGTCAAATTGCAGAGTCAGATCTGTCACTGAAAACCTCCAACTTCTAGGACATATTGCAGCACAGTATGCAGATACGGCCATGGGAACTTGCATGTAGTTTTGATGGACCCAATGAATGCCTGGAAGGAAAGCAACTGGGGATAACTGAGGAGCTCACCCTCCAGAAATCCCTTGCTGCCACAGGAGCTTGATGGCAGTGACTGAGTATGCAGTTATGTACCTCCTGCTCCAATGATCTCTTCCCTTACTTGCACCCTGCTTGCTACAGGAGATGAGAGAAGGGTGAGCAAATTAATTAGCAGGGCAGGAGATGTTGCTACTGCACACTTGCTGTCATACTTGCTTTGAGCTCTTAAAGTGGCAGGCAGTCTCTTAGCAAACCCCAGTGGGGTCTTTGTTCTGTGCTCAGATGGCCAAGGAGGATTTTGGAAGTGGGAGGCATGGCAGGATACTTGGAGAGGGGAAAGGCAATACAGTGAGGAACAAGCCACACTGCTCTTTTCTAGCTGTAACCATCACCATACAACTAAATATCTGCACCTTGCTAGAGTGTCTGATAGGTTCTAATGCTATGGCAGATGGTTGGAAAGGAAGAGTTTGAAAAGATGCAGCTCAGATGCTTGGAAGCATTTGCTAGTCTTTCATTATCATTTCAAGGGGCAACAATGAACATATTGCCTTAGCAGGTGGTTGCTAAGCAGAATCTGCAGGGCTTCTTCAGTAACTGACTTCTTTGTGGCTTCCCAAATAAGGAAGGGTGCATGGCAGTCTGGGAGTCGTAAATCTATCCAGCAGGATAGAATTAGGGGAAGGAAATGCTGAGTGCCAAAAATGCTGGGTGATATTTCTGGTTCTGCAGTGGAGATGTTAGGACAATTATTAGTTGAAGCAAGAGAAAATCTACAACCATTAGGAGTCTCTAAGGTGTATAAGGAAATGATTCAGAGTGAAACAGGACACCCTCTTTTTACAACAACACATATACAGAGGGACTTGCTCCATGGCCTGTAGTTTTGCCCTCTTTGATCTATTTGGAGCATTGCAGCCACCACCTACTAACTATGCTGACATGATTAAAGTGAGGCAGGGATAGGTTAACAGCTCTTCACAACAGTCCAATAATTCAGTGTAGATACTGCTTTTGTAGATGGCAAAAATATACTTGGTCTCCATTAGCTGATCAGAGAATGAAATGCCTGGAAATGTTGGGAGTAGGCCAACCATCCATGTTGGGACTAGGCCAACCAGTCTTCTCATCTCATTGACAGATATAAGGAAAAGAGCTCTAGCTAATTCACTTACTGCACAACACACAGCATCTGCTTCCTATTTGCATGCGACCGTGCGGGGGGAGGAGAAGGAGGAAGCACTCCAGCTCGCTAGTCGGTGACAGAAGGAATCTCACTTGCTCACTCACTGAGCCGAGGAGGAAGACTGGCCCCACCTCAAAATTGCCTAATATTTATCCACAGTCTGGCAGACCACCTGCTTTGAGTATCTTGTGGGCACAGCCTGTCTGCAGTACAGGCAACAGTCCAACAGGAGGAGCTCAAATACAAGCATTGCTCTAGCACAGCAAGAGTGTAGATAAATAATTAACATGCTAGCGTGATTGTGCTTATTTAATTCTATTAATCCCTGGCTGTAAATTCTCTCCAAGGTTCAGTGTGCTGTAGGAGCTAAAGATGCTCTCTCTGTGGTTTGACATCCAGACCTATCAAGAGCAACAATGAGCTAGCCACTTCCACTCCTTACGGTCTGTGCAAGTCACATGGAGAATGACACACTGACTTGAGATCCACAAGGGCTCATAACCAGCACTGGCAGCACCAGGCAGCTGTTTTGCTGGGCAAATCCTTTTTCCGCTCCCAATTCTAGTGCAGCTACACCCTCTGCAGGCTGCTGGCACAGTGCTTGACCACACTTTCTCTACTACTACCCCTGAGGTCCTGAAGTTGAGGCTAGGAACTGTAGTGTTTCTTATTTTGCCTATGAGATAGGTTTTGCCTGAGCAGGTACTCCTAATGCTGTTCCATCCCTGTGGCTGAAGTATTAAGTATGCAGACCTCTGCATTACCTATGGCTTTGAGCATGTCCTTTATGCAGCGGTTTTGCAGCTAGGTTTGTGTGAGAAACGTAACATGCAATTCTACCCAAATTAATGAGCACACAAATAGCCTCAAGGGCTGATCCAAACTGCTTCCCCTTTCCTTCTTGCTGCTTCAGCCAGCTGCAAACCCAGTTCAATTAGCTGGGTTCTTGAACTCACAGGATTAGGCTGAGTTGTCTGGGAGAGGAAAAACTGTGATCTGTGTTGTGATGCAGAATGCCTTCTCAATGTCTCAGTATACCCCCCACATCTCAGCACTATATTGCTCTTCCACTATTCAGCTTAGATACACAAGATGCTCCTGAATCATCTACCTACTATTCTAGATTTCTTCTTCCACACCACACTGCCATGGCCCTAACAGAGTGCCTGTGGTATCAAATTGCTTGCTAGGCCTGAAAGTTCAAATTTTCTCCAGTAGTGACAAGGACAAAAAACAATAAAGGGTTATTTCTTTATTTTCCAACTTTCTGAGTGAGTATTGCTTCAGTACGACTTCTCTCTGCCCTAGTGGGAAAATCCTCTCCTGTTACTCAGCCTGCCCTGGACTTAACAAAGATGAATGGTTCAGACAGGGGTACAAGGCAGCAGAATCCCCAAGAAAAATCCATATACCAAAATTAGTTCCTTCCTTAATAGCTACTTAATCATGGTAAATGCAGCTGATGTTTACTTGAAACTGGAATTTGAGAGAGAGGGATTGGAAGGTTGCAAGTCAGAATTGTATCTAATGACCACTTTTAAGAGATAGTGTGTTCTTTAAAGTGTGATTGAAGCCCCCTATAAGAGTGAGAACACTCAGCACCCCCCACCAGCCCTGATACTATTGTAGCTAATGCTGTCCATGGTCCTCTTTTGTACCACACTCCAGAAAAAAATGGATCTTGTCACAATGATCTATGAAAACAAGAGCCCAATTAGAAATGGGCTTGCATGTGGGATTTTGGGTCCTGGCAGGCTAACAGCCTCATAAGCACTCACCCAGCTGGGAGTTCCTGGAAAACATACCGTATTTTTCACCCTATAGGACGCACCGGCTCATAGGACGCACCTAGATTTGGGGGGGGGGGAAATAAAGGTAAAAAAAATATTTCCCCCCCTCCCAGGCGCAGGGCTGGGGCGGGGGAAGCCCGATCTTCCCTCGACCCCAGCCCCCAGAACAGGAGCCAGAGCGATGCCGAAGCTTCGGAGGGTCGTGCAGGGCTCCGGAGGGTCACGCAGAGCTGCGCGGAGCCCGGGAGGGCAGGCAGCTCTGCGCGACCCTTTGGAGGCCGGCGCGGCTTGGCGCCGGGCTCCGGAGGGTTGCGCAGAGCTTCCTGAAGCTTGGAGAGTGAGAGCGTCTCGCTCTCCAGGCTTCAGCGAAAGGCTGTATTCACCCCATAGGACGCACCCACATTTCCCCTTCATTTTTGGAGGGGAAAAAGTGCGTCCTATAGGGTGAAAAATACGGTACTCCTTTTTTGTGTCCTTCCCTGCTAAATGCTGTGGATCAGCAGTGTGTGGTTAACAGTCTTTCCAAACCTTGCTAGGCTTTGGTGCCTCTTTCACATGCTAGCCTTTAGCCAGCCAGTGCTTCTCCCTGGCCTCTATAATCTTGCCTTCTGGGCAATGCTTGTATCACATCCCCTGAATCAAGGGAGATATGCTGCTGCAAGGGGAGGTCAGGGGCAAAAGAAGATAACAATTCAAGCAGGACCAATAATGCATGAAAAGGACACTTCCTCAATTTATCCTCCCCCTCTACACATATGAGAAGAGTTTTATTTATGATTTAAGCCCCTCACAGCTGAAGTGGGCCCTACAGGGCATGCTGCAAGCACAGGAAAACATTTATCCTGCTACTGTGACTCTAATAGCTACAAGGGAACTTTTTCCAACATAGCAATTTTTCAAATTAATCATCTGCCTAGTAAATGGTTCATCGTGGAGAGAAGGAGTTTGCCTGCAAAAGCCACCATAATTCCTGGCCTCTCAATACCACTATTTTGGCCTCCATCACAGCATATACAGCACTCCGAGGCTACTGAAACTGTAACCTTTTCCAGTATAATTAATAACTAACAGAAAGTGTGCAAAACATAATGTGAGAATCTATATCTGTATTTCTCTATATACTGGAAGCAAAACAGGTCTGCACTTGACCGTTCACACATTACATTTTACACTTCTTTTCCAGCATATAGGGCAGTTATGGGCAGAATTCTTTTGTAAGTTCTGCAATGTTAGGTCGGGCTGAGGAGCTGCAGACAAAACTATTGTCCAGGTCAAAAGCAACCATTCCGGTGCTATCGAGACATTCTAAATCACAACTCTCATTAACTCTCTGGCTGGGGCTCATGGGAGTTGCAGTCCAGAAATCTGGAGGGCACCAGGTTGTCGACCCCTGAGTCTGGAAGAATACAGATCCAAGATTAAACACCCAAGCAGGCTCACCTCATATTCCTGGGAAAACTTCAGCCCATCATTGGCCTTCAGTCGGTCGATGTTGTCTGCGAGGTCCGTCACTGGAATGGGAGGATGATCACGCATGCCTACCAGATCAAACATAAGGAGGGGAGGTAGCAGGGTAAGAAGTTATTGCACAGCTGTAGAGTGTTCCTGCACATGCACACAGCAGACCAAATGGCAATGTGGCGCGATGGATGGAACATGAGTGAGGAAACATGGCATGCAGTGCCCACGCAATGGCACAATGTATGTGTGCATGCTCTGATGAGACAGCGACCAGCCAGATGGCTTCTACATATAATACCAGGCCAAAAAGGGTGAAGATACTGCTGTATGGACTGAGGCTGGAAGGGGCCTAGGCAATAAAGTACAAAGCCCTTGGAGTCTGCGCCCTGCATTCCATTCAGACAGTGCACAGTACAGTACAGATACAGAGATCCTGAACAGATGCTAGCATTGTTCACTGGGCTCTGGGACCACTTTCTGTATCTCTCAACAGCCCACTCTCATGTTCTCAGTGACTGAGGCAGCGGACAAGTCTTAAGCACTCACAGCCATGAATCTATAAGAAAGGCACCAAGAAATCCTGTATCTAAAAGCTGGGCAATTAAAAACCATTCCTTATCAAAGAATATTTTGCCTAGTGATAGGTAGGGAGCAAAGAGGGTCTGGAAAGTAAGCTTTTGTGCAACTAGCCTTCTTGAGTTTGATGACTGTGCAATGATGCACAATCTCACAAAGTAGACTTACACCAGCCCCTAATCAAGAGACAGGATCTATTCTTCTTACAAGTTAAACCCCATCTCTGTTCCTCTGCAATTCTCAAAGTATCAATAGGAAGTAAAATCTGCAGCAATCCCCCCCCCCCCGCATTTTCCTCTTGCCGTGGAGGCCAGAGCCAAAGTAAACTTTACAGGCACAATATAGAACAAAACCCCATCCTTCTCCTTTGTCCACCAGAAGCTCAGAAAATTAAGACAGTATTTGTAGGCGACACACTGCACTTCACATTCATTAAGACATAGGCAGAGAGAGCAAAAGAAAAAAAGAGCAGCTGCATGAGGGACTACTCTTGCAGATGGTTCAGAAGTTGCAGTTAGAGGAAAATGCAGCAGCCCATTTGGTTAGTGGGTCAACCACCTGGAATCATATTATTCTAATTCTATAGGATTTACATAGGCTTCCAATACATTTCTGAGATCAATCCAATGTACTATCACTGACCTATTAAGTCCTGCATGACTCAGAACCCCTGACGGAGCACCACTCCCAGTACTGTCCCGCCTGGTTGTTAAGATGTGAACAAAAGTCCCCTTTTGATGTCCCACATCAAGGGTCAGTGCCCATGGAGTTATCCTTTTTGCATCAGCTCAAAACCTTTTTGTTTTCACAAACAATTTTAAGTGTTGGGATTTTATGGAATTATCTGCAGGACTTGGTTTTGTAAATTTTAATTTCCGCTACTCTCATGTATTATTTTGTATTGTACCTCAAGGACCACCTTTCCTCTGATCAACCAGCCTGGACCCTGCAATCATCATCTGAGGCCCTTCTTCATGTGCATCTTCCACAAGAGGTCTGGAGGGTGGCAACACAAGAATGGGCCATTTTTGTGGTGGTTCCCCCTTTGTGGGATGCTGTCCCCCAAGGAGGCTCACCTGGCGCCTTTCTTACATATCTTTAGGCACTAGGCAAAATCATTCCTTTTCTCCCAGGCCTTTGGCTAATTAGACAATCTATGACCTTTTAAACTGTGTGTGTGGTTTTTGTTTGTTACTATAGTATGTATTTTTGTAGTTTTATATTGTAAACTGCCTTGTGACCCTTGGATGAAGGGTGGTATAATAATAATAGTAGTAGTAGTAATGTCATTGTTTTTATACCTGTGTATAACTGGGTTTAAGAATGACTGAATGCCTAAATAAATACATTTGGGTTTAAGGCATTCCAGTAAGGTGCTGCCTGCAAAACAGTGGCTGAGGAGCATATGGAGGAAATGAGCAAGTCCTAGCTTGCTGGACTACATTTGGATAGAGAACACTTCCTTTTCATTTTGGAGGAGATGCTGTATGGCTTCCACATGATATAAGTGCATCCTTTGCAACTGCAGCCAGGCCTTGCTTCCCTAAGTTGGGGTCCTATAACATACCAAAGAAAGAGCTGCTGCAGCCTCAGGTGCTCAGTCAAGATTGCAATTTTGCTGGCTGATTTAGGAATTTCATTGTTTGGAAAACTGTGATGTGTTAATCTCTCTTTCTTCACATGCAGGCTGGAGCATTGTATGTGAGTAGCACCGGAGACTAGTTTGTGGGGGGCAGCCTGGCTCACTAGCAAGAGAAGGGTTAACACTAAGTCTGTGGTGAGTGAGGTTGACCTTCATGACACTGAACAAAAAAGATGAGAAAGAAAGAGGCGGGGAAAAGATAGTGAGGAAGAAGAAAAAGGAGGAGGAGAGAAAACTAACTTGAGATATTCGGGCAACTGGGGCCACTGGCACCTGAAAGAACAGAAATCCCATTAGCTGTTGCTGAGGGAAGAGTTAAAGATGCGACAGAGGAGGGTCAAAGGGCAGCAGAAAAATCCCCACCACAACCTTCACATTCCTACATTCAGGGATGGGAATTGCAGCTTGATGCTTGCTACACACGTGGCAGCATGGAGGGTGATGTATTAAGACAAGCACCAAGTACAACCAGGATTATTTCACAAAGAGGATTTCCCCACAACAGACATGATAGATGGCTTTGCTTGTTGGCCAGGAAACAGAGTTCCTATTCCCAGCACATGCTGCTTTCCAAGACCATGCTTCCCTCCTACATGAGACAGCAGCAGAGCCTTGGAACCAAGGTGTAGTCAAAATTCACCCAATCGCTTAGTAGCGACATCACCCTGCCTGACCTGCCACAAGTCTGCAAAATGGAACATGAGAACAAAGGAGCTGACAATTCACGCAAGAACCTGTGTCTGAAGTGGAAACTATTAAAGTGATAAGCTTAATATTTAATAACAGCAGCTTGATTAATTATGTACTGAGCAAGGCCTTTCCTGCCTCTACATTTGCCAGAAGGGATATCAACTATGAGACTGCTCAGGGTTTAGTTGCTGCTGTCTGGCCCACAGAAGGCATCCATCCATCACAGAAGAGGGTGAGGCTAGGTGGAGGCAACTAAGTGTCTCAGGCTGAAACAATAATACCAGAACTTTTTTTGTACACTGATTGTTCCCTACTGGGCACCTGAGAAGATAAAAGGGTGCAAAAGCTCAAGCTAGCAGCTCAGCAAGTATGGTCACGCCTGAGAATACGTGTGGGGGGTTGCATATACACTATGAGGCTAACTCGCTTTCTTTTGTCAAGCTTCCCTTTTGTGCAACATCCCTTGTTAGCACATACAACTCTGCACCATGTCCATGCCTCTATCTTCTCTCTGTGACCCCTCTGGACTAGACCTCTAACTCTCCTGTCATGTTGGACTCTGCAAACCATCTGGTGGAATAATGACTTTACACTAATAGGGTGGGTCGTGCTCCCAATTCTGCAAGCTGTGTGCGTACAACCTACACAAGCCCCCGTCCTCTGACCCATCTGCAAGGCAGTATGAGGTAAAGGACTCAAGCCTAGAGAGAGAAACAAGAGAGCAGCACTGCACATAGCCACAGGACACAACTTCCAATTCCCTTCCTGCAACTGCTTTCCCCCAAAAATCATTTATAGGAGGACAAATAGTTTTGAGGAAAAGGAATACAGGTCACATGTTGCTAGGTAGAGTCTGGGTATACTGAACTAGAAGCCCCCACTGACCGCTAACATCATTCAATAGCCTTCATGAATCCCACAATCTAAATAAGGAAGGAATAGGTTGCTTTAACTCTAACACGATAGAATGCAAACCACATCCTGCCTCAGATGAGGATGTGAGGCCCTCCACAAAGCAAGAAATCTAGGAAATAGACTCTGTTGAAGACAGATTGTTTTGCTGACACAGCTAAGCAGCATCTATTACAACGGCAACATACCTTAAGAGCTGGAAGCACTGCAGGAGCTGAATCATGAACCTGCCTATCTGCTACTTGACAGTGGACCTACTGGGATGTCGGACTTTCCTTTTGCTGTCTAATTTTGAGGCCATATCTGGAGAGCACGATCTGGGCCAAAAAACTGAGTGTTATCTATGGAATATAAGATAAATCATGACAAGGGCTCCATTAAAGCCTGTTCTTTGTCACGCTATGCCTTCCAGCACCTTGTGATGCATGTATGGTCAGGCTATTGAGCCAACAGAAAGCCTGCCATCCCCATTCTGACTGTTGCCAATGTCAGATATACACGTGAGCGACAGTGTATTGAGCCACACTGGCCTCTGAACCTAGCCTGAGAAGGTGCACACAACACTGCAAAGGGAAGAAGAGGCTCTCTTATCACAAACTTCTGCCAGTAAAAGGAGCACGGGCCTCTGTGGGGCCGTCAAGTGGTACCTACCAGGTGTTTGGTAGTTGAGTCGCCTCATTTCAACAGGATCAGAGGAATGGGCCAGCAAGGAGTCCTTCAGGCCAATGGAATGTTCATCCTTGGCGGAGGGTGAATTGGCCCTTTTCCTAAAGGAAGAGAAGGCGCAGCTCAGAAGGTAGATCTGGGCATGGAGCAAATGGCAGAGAGCTTCAAGATGACCCTGTAGCAGACTCAATAATGCACCTAGCTGTAAGGGGGACTGGTAACCCCCTCCCCAGAGCCAGACACAGGCTTACAAAATCTCCAGTTCCACTTCCATCTTCCACACACCAGTGTTGGGAACTATTTCCTGTGGTGGATGAATATAGTTAAGATTTTGCCAAGTATTAAAAAAATTATTTAAAATGTGAAGAGTTGTAATATAATAGGGTAAGGGCTCTTCAGGGTGAATTTTATTGGTCCATTAATACTTGTCTTGAGTGGCTGAAGGCCCCCCAGGCGTGTGTTAATGGAACAATAAAATACACTGTTGTCTCTTCATGCTATATTTATGCCTGCAGCTCCACCACCCTAGGCTCTTATCCTAGTAGATTTCACTAGCTAAGCAGAGATGAACCTGCTCAGTGATTAAATGGGAGACATTTACAGGAAATTTTGGCATGACAAGAAGAGTTATCAGTGATGTCCAGTGGCTACCATTAAACAAAAAAACCTCATATGGTGTTGCCTCTTAATGTTGCAATGTGTTTTCTGGGGTAACTAAGCCACGGGGAGGGGGTATTCAACAGAAACAGAAACAGAAACACCCCAGCCTGGTATTAAGGAGCACTGTGCTGCAATCCTGCAGGCAATTCAGCAGAGAGGTGTGTGTATCTGTTGTTCTTTCAAATGCATCAGAAGCCCAAAGCACTTGTGATTAACCTGGAGACACTGTTGATAGCACCCTGAAAAGGATTTTTTTACTTTGCCTGACGGCACAAGTCTGTTTGTTAGAAGGGAGAAATTGCCACAATTAGCATGGTGCCTCACGAGCTCTCTGTGCTGTGAGGGGAGAAAACAAAAGTTTGTTCAGCTGTATGCACATGCATGCATGGAGTGGGGAGTCATTTATAAAGCAGCCACCACATTACAGCATCTGAAATAAGAGCCCTGCATCAACTTGAATTTATCACCAAAGGGGACCATTGTTGAAATAAGCCCAAGACTTTGCTTTGGTTCCTGCCTCCTGCTGAAAGTCAGTGTCACTCTGTTGTAACAGCATTACTTCCAGATTTACTAAGAATCAGCTAGACACCAAAGTCAGCAAGCAGTGGGAGACCTTTGTAGGACACACACAGTGACACTGAAAAGGGAACAGCTAAGAGCAAGGCCTTATTAACTGGTTTATAGAGCAGGCTGATTATGTCAAGGAACTAGAGTCAGCTCATGGTAATGTCACATCCTTGATCAATATAGGGGGCAAATAACCCCACAAATCCTGGAACACCAAATGCACTGAAAAGGAATTTTCTAAAACTCTGTCACACCTTACTTGTGAAGCCATTTATTTAAATATAACAGCAAGAGAAGGTTAAAGGAGTTTAGGACACCACAATGGCTTGGTAGGCAGAGCAATATCCAAAAGCCAGATTAGTCTGGGTAGGAAGACTTATGCTTACTGTTTTTAACAAGATGAAACAGTGGATGTGAAACAGACAAAGCAAAGGATTAGTAAGGGTGGGGGGAGGAGGGCAGATGTCTACCTTTCTTGTTTGCTAGATCCAGGGACAGCAGAAATAGAGAAAAAAAGAGGAAATCCAGGTTACAAAAAGGTACTAATTGTGCATGCAATAACCCAAAGTCACCTCCCCTCTTGGTGTTATTATGCACATTTAGTTAGAGAAAAATGATGACAGCTTCCCAGAGCAAAGGTGGGAGAGTAAGCACTCCCTGTAACCAAATGAGCAGCTCCTGCTTCTTTTAACAGCCCAAGCACTTGACACCCATGTCCCAGATCATGGATCAGAACACCTATGACTAGGCTGAGGACAAAGCTCTGGAACAAAGGGTCCCTGTTACCACATGGAGGGTTCATTCTTGGAGCCAAGAAGACTTGGGGAAAAGCACCAGGCCTCTGAATAAACCAAGGGATATAGGCATTTCTTGGCCAGAGCCTTTTACTTAATCTGAGGCATGGTGATCCAGGTCATCACCCTAGAACCACTAAGCAGAAGCCATGTTCTATGGCTTCACAGTTCATCTGGCACTGACACAGCCCCAGTTCACTTCCAGTATATACCTTCCCAGCACAAAATGAAATGCAGAGACCACTGAATGTGATCCCATGCTCCCCACCCCTTCCTAGGGCTTGCCTTACATAGCACTGTTTTGCAGGCTCCATTGAGAAACCTTCAGGAAGGTTCAGACCACATCCCCCAGAAGAGACAGTGTCCTTGGATTTATAATATGGTTTGCTCACTGTAAATGTTCTTGAGCTTGGCACAATACTGCACCATGGACACCACAACATTGCACAGGCATAGGCGTGTGCTCACCTTTTGAAGAGCAGGATAGCAATGACAATGATGATGATTAAGATGACAGCCAGGACAGGCCCCATCACCCACAGCATCTCTGGTTCATCCTGCTGTTTTGCTGAAACCTCCATCACAATCTCATCTGAGTAGGGGCTGGCTGCATACTTCTTCTGGTGAGTTTGAGAGAGAGGAGAGCAGACAAAGATCATTGATCAGGTCTCTTCCTTGCTTAATTCTGAGTTGTCCCTCGGAACAATAGCCCCAAGCTGCCCACCTGCAATTTTCCTCATGAGCATCCAGGGAATTAACAGACACCGTGAAAACAAACCTCCTCTCCACAGTAATGGAACATTCAGAACCACATCAGCTAGAAAGTGGCCTCCCTCAGTGCCAGAAAGGAATGGTCCAGCTGAGAACAAGTTGCCAGCCTTAGACACACGAAGAGCCAAATTATAGGCTTTGAAGATGCAGCCAATTGAGCATCAGGCCTGGCGGGTAGTGACTAAGTGGTTTATAATACCTATTATGCCGTTATAAACACATCACCCTAGGGGGTTATATGTCAAGGAACACCCACTGGGCATTATGTTCCACACTGAACAGGAGACTAACTCATGGCTGTCCTTGAAGCTCTAGCATAAGCCCTGAATACAGCAGGATTCACATGGGGCTTCTCACATGCAAAGGCTTCCAAGTCATACAAGGGAATGGCAAGTTGCAACCAAAAATGCAGTACAAAATTGGCTGCCTCTGTTCCAATACATGCTACGCTCATATCTTTTTTTTAATGCCTGCCAGAAGACATATGTTCAGGGAGGACCATGTTCTCTGTTCTAGTGGAGGCTTCCTATTGCCCTGCTCAAGGGAGAGGCGTACACTGGTCTCACTTTTAGCCCCTGCGGAGATACAGTGGTACCTCGCAAGACGAATGCCTTGTAAGATGTAAAACTCGCAAAACGAAAGAGTTTTTCGTTTTTTGAGTTGCTTCGCAAGACGGATTTCCCTATGGGCTTGCTTCGCAAGACGGAAACGTCTTGCAAGTTTGTTTCCTTTGTCTTGCAAGTTTGTTTCCTTTTTCTTAAAACCGTGCATTCACTTCGAGGAGCAACTCATAGCACGCGGTGTGGTAGCCTTTTTTGAGGTTTTTGAAGACTTTGGTGATTTTTGAAACTTTTCCAAAGTCCGTGCTTCGCAAGACGAAAAAATCGCAAGACCAAAAAACTCGCGGAACGAATTAATTTCGTCTTGCGAGGCACCACTGTACCTGTTGACCAAATTCTGCCAGTCTGAAAGCGGAGATCTTAAACAGCCTCTTTGACTTCATGCACAGGAATTCTGTGAAACACAGAGAAAACGTGCCCATAGCAGCTGCTTTTATGGATGCTCAGCAGCAAACACCTGCCTGGCTTAATTTGAGCCACATTTTGTCTCTGTTTCAGTGGCAGGGCTAAGTCCTAGAACATGCAGAATAGTAATAAATAATATTCTAGAGCCCATTTTCACATTACTGAGAAATAACTACACGTTCCCCAAGTTCTAAGATTAGAACTAAATTTCTGACACTTCTTGGGGAAACAAAACACAATAAATGTCGAATTCCAGGGGGCGGCAAAAACAAGGAAGGTATTTGCGGTGCCTTAAAGACTAATAAATTCACTGTGGCATAGCTTTTGTGAACTACAGCCCATTAGATGCATGAAGTGTTACTCTGAATTACAGGTATATGTATATATACACATGCCTGGGGACATGGAGGGGGCTGTAACCAATGAAGTCACAGGGAAATGAAATGCAGAATAATGCAGTGATAAATGAAACGAGACTGATAAAGTGCTAAATGACAAAGTAATCTGTGGCTCTACAATCGTTCTTTCAGAAACAGCCATTTATGATATTGTGGCTTCATTCCTCTAGTTTAAGAACACGACGACTGAGTTGAGTGCCAAGCTGGCGCTCACAACCTGGCACAGGTTTCAGAAAGAACTGGCAGTGAACTTTGTGAGGGCAGCAGATCTTATGTAGAGGGAAGCTGCAGTTGCACCACAAAATAAAACCAGTTGCTTGGAGAGTTTGCTCTGCTAGCCAAAGTGCTCTTGTGCACATTCACTCTTGTACATGCAGTACCCAACCTTGTGGCACAAGGGCACCTTCTCCGCCTGCTCTGCGGCCTCTATTCTCCTGCCTGCATGTTTGCTATGTCCGCCACACAAGTGCTCAGACCAGAAGAGTAATGAAGCATTTGACCAGCTCTAATGAGCCATTACAAGTAAATGAGGCTGAAAGTGAGAGACCCAGCATGGGACGGAGCAGAAGGGCTTGAGTATCTTCATTATGGGTGGACATTATTTACACATTTGCAGAAGCAATGGCATTATCCACCATTTCCCCTCTCTTATTCATTCTGGCTTGCAACAATGGATAATCCTAAAAATTACAGGGGTGCGGAAAGTGAAGAAGCACAAAGAGTGGGGGAGATAATCTATTTTCTTCCTATGGACTGTGAGGCACCAGGCAAGAGAGGGGAAGGAGATTCTGAGTTGTTTTATACATCTGATTTTATTAGCTTAAGCTTTGCAGAGCAAAGTTCCACTGTGACAAAGCTTCCCTAATGCCATCTCTGGAATGGGCCTCTTAAGCAGCACACAGTCCCTTCGCTTCTCGTGGTCCTTACCGTATCCCCATCCTCCAGTGAAGCCAGCACAAAACAACGGTAGCTCAAGTCTTCTGAAAGGGGCTTATTGTAGAAGCCTTGATAGCTCTTCTGGTCCCCCAAGACAAAGGTCTCTGGCAGATCATCCATTTGGGCAGCAATGTAAGGCTTGAGCCGCTCTGCCTGACGTCGCTGGCGCCTGCTTGGGTCGCCTTGGTTCATGGCCTCAAGTAGCTGGGTGGCAAAAGGAAGCTAACGTGAGAGAGAGCAATGCTATTTACCAAGGTGACTCTACATTCCCATGAGGAAAACCTGTAAGCCAGGTGACAAAAAACACCAGGGAGGTCCAGGTATTCATTACTCTAGTGCATTCCCAAAGGCTTTCTCTAGAACTCAATGAATGTACAGTTAATTAAGTTGCTGGGGGTAAAACTGGAACCAAGTGTTGTCCTGGGTTTATGGTGGACGACTGTGAAAACAGGAAGCAGGACACGATGGACCCCTTGTATGACCCAGCAGGGCTCTGCTCACATTCTTATGCATGTTTTGTTTGTATTCATCATAACCTACACTGGGCACAGTTTTGTGAAAAATAGTGTACCATTTTTATAAAGTTTATACCCCTCAACATCTCAAGGGAAATCATTTTAAAATACGTGTTTCTCTTTGATGGTAGAGCAGCAGGAGCAGCAGAGAACAGTCCACACATGCATCTTTAGATGCCCAGCAATTTGAACTTTTGGAGATAGGCAAAAATTCAGCAGGCTTTGACACAGATTTCTGCCACTCTGCAAACACACTTTGTAGCTTACACTAAAATGGACAAAATCTGTACGCAGAGCTCACCACCCCCACCACATCCTGCTGGGCTGCAGCAAGACTTTGTATAAATCACACACAGCGCTAACATGGAACGTTCAGAGAGAGGAAAAAATGGCAAATTTCATAGTCGTCCACAAACTCAAGAAAAAAGGATATAAACACACCAAAATTCAATTACATTGCTCAGAAAAGCTCTCAGATGTTTAAAGATGTTTTTCTAATGAATAAAAATGAATGCTAGGCTCTGAACAGAAATTCTAATTTAAAATGAAGGAGGAGGCATGAAATACATTTCACACAAAAATGTGTTAGGGCAGAGATGAAGCATTAGAGCAATGGTGGTGCCAGGAAGAAAACAGAGACCACACAGAACCATGGCCATTATTTCAGGGAAGGAGGGTGCTGGCTTGTGACCCTAACAAAGTGGCATCCCTGCCCTCCAACCACTGCTTCTCTGCATCCCAACTAATGTGTGCAACACACAGATGTGTGCGCGCGCACAGAGTCTTATCCAAGCTTCAGTTTTTATCAGTGGAAACTGATCTATTGGGGCAAATTGGGGCACTGCTCCCCTTGGTAAGCCCCCACTTGTGTGGCTTCTTATTTACATCCAGTGTAGGAGGTGGCACTGACTGCCAGTTTTCTCTTTCTTAAGTCTCAGTGTTTCCCATGCAAAACTCAGCAGGGAGAATTAAGTGACTCTGCCTGTCACTGGCTCCGACTCCAAGTACAGTTTGGGCTCCCTGCCTTCTGCCTTACCCATCCCAATGGGAACCTCTGCTTCCTACATCTTGTTTTGCATATAAATTATACAACAGAACCTGAGGGCAGAAGGAGGCGTGGTGTGATCCATACATGCAATAAGTCCATGGGCAATCACACTTCAGTGACCTCTTTCACTGGACCAGTAAGCTTCACAGGCAATTTTGAGAGCTGGCTCAAGATGAATATGGATATCATGGGTATTTGAGGAACTTGATGACTTCAGGATGGCAGAAGATGGCACCTCCAAATTAAGCTATCAAATGTGGGAATTATCCCACATAGGCAAAGTTTCCGAAACCCCAGGTCTTCTGCCATTATCTCCAGTATGACAGGATGGTTAACGTTGCTCATATACTCTCCCAAATTATTTCATATGTGTGGGCTAGTTTCTTGAACATCTGTTTCCCTTACCCCCTTCAAAATAAGTGGAAACAAGTTTTGGCCTTCTCCTACCTGGTCTAGTCCCATATCATCTGGGCTCTTCAATCTGGAGCCAACTAGGTTGCTTGTGTGGTCTATCGGCACAACCACAATGTAGTACCACCTGGGGAACAAGAGAGGGGAATGGGTGAGCTCTACTTCAAACAGAGGGATGCTCTCCATGAAAGCCCTGCAACTCCCTCCTTTGAACTTCCCAGAGACATGGGCTGTAGCCTGCTGGCATGTATTAAGTTAATAAAAGTCACTAGGCCAGCTTCTAAGTGATAGTGTTGGAAGCTGGGAAAGCACAGCTCGATAATCTGGTTCCTTTTTCAGTGGTGGGAGATCAAAAACACATATGAGACTTCCACAAGCCTCCTATTAGGATTTACATACATTATTTAAAGTAACTGTGCAGCAGTGTGGAAAGTACACCCTGGGCCCTTTCAGATTAATGATGGGGATTATGGCTCCCTATTTTTCATATAATGATAGGTGACTGAGAGGAGCAGGTTATAATACATAAAAATGGTAGCCCAGATCCAGAACCCTAATCACATCCAGCACATCGCCCTTGCCCAACCTAGTGCCTTCCAGATGTTTTGGGCTACAGCTCTGATACCCTTGTCCATCGACCATGCCAGCTGGGAGTTGTAGTTCAAAACATCAGATCAGGTAAGGCTGCTGCACAGAGTGCTCTCATATTTTTAGTAACCTCTTGCTATTGGGAAGCATTTTTAACATGTTGTAGGTGGATTTACACCATTATCATGATTTATGAAATCCAATACAGTTCCCTATATTACCACCCTTATTACCTGTGCAAAAGCACCAAGACTCTGCAGGGACTCAGGAGACCCTTCCCCAACTATACAACACCATGTTCTCCTATGGTAGCATCATAAATAATAAAAAAGTAGAAACATACCTGACTGGCACAGAGGTCTGCACTTTGGGGAGAGTCAGAGTGAACTGCCCATTATGGATATATTTGTATGTGGAAATGGGCTTGCTCTGGATGACATCAGGTGCTGTCCGGATGAAGACTCGGTGCTGCAAGGCTCCTGCGCTACTTCCCCGGTTTGTGAGTGCAAAGGAATAATTTGTGTCTGGCTGCAGGTTATTAATCAGCTTCCTCATGGAGTGGCCATCCACCTCCACAGTCTGGCCATTGTACAGAATCTGTAAGCAGAGGGAAACAGTTGATTCAGCCCAAACTGATAGGAAAAGGGTTGGATAAAGTTCTTTCCAAAACTCCTCTTCCTGGCGTGGGTCTTTTTTCTTTGGCAATGTTCACACTGTGTTATCAAGCTGACCTCTTGATAAGCGTGACTATACCAAATCTGAGAGATCATGAACCCCCCCCATGGAGAAATAAGAGTTGGTGCTGCCTTCTCCCAGCTCGGTTGGTCTGCACATGTGGGTAGGAAGAAAGATACGGTCCCTAGCTCCCATAACTATTGCAACTTTTTCTGTCGTCCATTCGGGAGTAAGGAGTGCGGTGGTGGTACGGTTATCTAGGGTAGAGATGGCTGCTTGGCTCTTCCTCACTTGCTGGGCCTTCTGGATTAGGCAACAATGGTGTAAGTTACTGTGTCAGAGAAGCTAAAGTAGTCTGCAAGATGAATCTGTTACTAAAAATCTGTCAAGGTACAATATTAGGAGGTGGAAGCCAGGGCTACTAGTCTGAAAACATTCTGCCTATGCCCTCATGAAAATGTCTCATGATCAGTTCTCATTCCCCAACACAGCATTCATTTAAAATCCATTTCTAGCATCAAACACAGGCAGGGAAGCAGCTCTCTTAGATCAGGGACAGTGTCAGGTTCTGATTGCAGCAGGAATCTCACCATAACATCACTTCTCACTCACTTCACAGGACCAATCATCTCTTTGCAGGGAGTTTTATCTCCTGGACCAGATGAAGCAACGACTCTTCTCTGAGGAGAACTGAAAGCCCTGTTGTTGATTCTTCAGTGAAGGAATTTCAGAGGTCTCAGTTCATTCCCAATAAAAAATAGCATGATATTTAGCCTGCGCCTCAGTGTTCACAAATCATAACAATATCTGCCTTAATTAAATCTGTTAAAGAGAAAGAGGACACCCTTTGGGATGTAGATTTAGTGCGAGACTGTTTATCAAGTGTAGATAATGCTAATTGTTCCCATGGAGACTTATCAGCGGTGCTCGTTAGATTATTAGGCTTTGGCCTGGCATCCTGTACACTTGAATTAAGCAGCTCAGCACAGGTGGGTGGGGGAGTGTCCTGTTTGCAAAGTTGCTGCTGCTCCTGGGCCAGCTGCTCCTGGGCCAGTTACTCTGTTGGCACTTGTGCATGGCCTGGACATCTAATACTGTCTACAGGAAGAAGAAAGCTCATTTACACCCGTTGCGTTTGCATGGCTGCTCCTCAGCTAGTGAGCCGCTAACACCATCTGCTCCTGTGCCTCATCATGGCAAACCCATGGCAGCAACTGCTGTCAACTCTCTGCTTACGTCAGCAAAATCTGGCAACTACGTTTTGAAGCCCACACTATGCAACCGTTTTGATGATGGTTCCAAGGCAGCTCTGACCATACAGCATTAGGAACGAGTCCAAAGAACTAGCCTTTTATGAACAAATTCCCCGCATAGAATTCTCCTGCTGTCACGAGTGCTTACTTATCTCTGTCATGTTGCTAGCGACCATAGGCAGAGCAGCACACTATGGTGCCCTGTTGGGATCTAGAGGTATCTCTATCCTGCCCTAAGTGTAATTCTGCCTGTGTTTTGAACAAAAATGCTTCATGATCAGCAGTAGGATCAAACCATTTTGCCTGGAATGCAGGGGATTTGGGCTCCTAATTGTAGTCTGTTCTGAGCAAAAGATTGTGCCAGTGCTGAGAATGAATTCCTCACTCCACCGTGCAGGACTCATGGGAAACCAATTCCCATACAGCTAGAGTAATATTTAAAGGGCATATATGAGTCTCCAAAACTGGCAAGGGAATTAAGAGGTTTTGTCTGGAAATGTACCAGTTTTTAACTAATTTCTAAAGACTTACCTGCTAATTTACCATGCTTGGTGATCTAGACTAAAGGAAACAAGTGTCAGGACTCGAGGGTACCTAGGACAAGGGGGTGTCCACACTTCTTACATCCTGACTCAAGCCCCCTGGTGTTTCTCCGGATTTGGTTGCTCAGCTTACATAACTGGGTTGATGAAAGCAAGACTCTTGGTCTGAAGGTCCCTGAGACAGACTTTCTAATTTCTTCCTTACTGCACATTAATTGGGTCCTCATACGTGACAGACATATTCCCTTACCTTGAAAGGAACTGCAGATTTGTAAGAGTCTGGAACCTCCCAGCTAAGTAGCACTGATGTTTTCATAACAGCACTGACACGAAAGTTCTTTGCAAACACTGCAATTAGAAAGAATCCTTTTGAGTGGCCCCCGTGAGGCAACACTGGACAACTAACCCTTTCCCTTCCACTCTTCTCAGTAGCAGCAAAATTTGGTGTTTTCCTGTAGATTCAATAAGCCTTCTCGCACCTTAGGACACTTAAGCTTTTTGACCAAACTGTGTTGCCACCTTCCCCTCTTTGTCACAGACTGTGTACAAACTATATATTTAAAGCACGTTCAAAGTATATTCTCTCTCTGGGCCCTGTAGTTTGTTATGGGTTGCTAGGATTTTTAACACTGCAAGAGGTAAACTACAGTGCCCTGAATTCTTTGAGGAAAATAATGTGTTCCGATTGTACTTTAAAGGTATAGTGTGTACACAGCAATCTTCAAAAGGTAGCAGTTATGAGGCACTGTTTCTTCACAGAAGCTGCCTGTTCAGTTTGCACCAAAGCAACAATTCTTATCTGGAAACAGAAAATGGGGTATGTGTTTGAAAAAACAAATGCAGTCATGCAACCTCTATGCCCCCCCATCCAAAAAATTATAAGCTCAGGAAGGTAAGACTGACCAGGTCATCTCTGACCTGTTTTCTGCCATAGATGTTCATTAACTGATCACAGGGGAGGCGCTTACCCTGTTCCATTGGCATTGTCCTAGACTGAATGCTGGGGCTGAGAGGGCCAGCTCCCTTGTTAGTGTGGGCTCTAACTTTGATGTCATAGGTTGTGTCAGGTTTGAGGTTGGTCAGAGTGATGCTCGTTTCCCTCGTAACATTGGTCAGGTTCTGCTGGCTGTTAATGTCTCTGTACACAACTGTGTAGTTGGTCATTTTCCCATTCCTCTCCGCCAGAAGCGGAGGCTCCCAAGTCACTTTAGTGGTGGAGGTGGTCAGCCCCACCACGTGCAGGTTCTGGGGGAAACCGCTTGGCGCCTCCTCTGCGGTAGTGATTTCTTTTTCAAACTCCTCCCCAAGACCAACCCTATTCTTGGCAGCCAGCTTGAAGATGTAGGTGGCACCCTTGTAAAGGTCAGTCACGGTGAAGTGATCCACATTCTTCTCAAAGTTCATAATCCTCATCTTCTCCTCCTCAGCATGTTTGAACTGCAGCTGGTAGCCCAGCAGCTCCCCAACCATCTCTTTAGGTGGGTGCCAATTGATCAGAGCTGTATTCATGGCTGTGGTGCTGATCATCATGGTAGGCTTGCCTGGGACTGTGGGACAAAAACAGGGTGATATGCCATGAGTGGGAGGGAGACAGAGTTCTGGCCTTTTCACTGCCGGAGTTGCTCACTCAGGAAATTTATCTACCTGCTAAGGAATATTAGCTAGCACGGCACTCCCTATCAATTTGGCATCAGATCAGAGATGAAAGATCAATATGTTTGAATGCTTCCCCACGTTAAAATTAGCTGCACACAAAAAAGCAGCATATCTGGGAGAAGACTTTTCCTTTGCATGCTTTCCACAGGCAGGGAGTTTACAGGGGCAATGTCCAAAAAGGCAAACCACCTGCAATTTGAAGTGGTTCAGTCCAGAAACAACTGCACTGTATTTCTGAACATATCAGTGTTTACTCTTCCCTCCAAATTCCACAATTAAACAACAGCAACAAAACAAAATCCAAATTTTATAATGGAAAAAAACTAATTTCTACATTTCACAAATATCCTTAATCTATATGTTTGTCTGTAAAATGTGCCTTACTTGATCATAAGATCTGATTTCTTTGGGGGAGGGGAGTTGAGAACCCTATAGTGGAAGCTATAGGATCTTAAAGGAATCGGGATGAATAAGATTATCACAAATGCCACACTTTGTGCAAGCTTCTGAAGGACTTTTGTCAGCTGCTATATTTTGTGAAAACCTTTGTGCCTGTAGTTTGCAAACACTGAACCAAACCCTGGGGCAAATTATTTAAACAGCTAATCCCTAACTTCTATAGTGTAAATTATTCCAAATGTAACTATTTCCAAAATTGCAATGAAAAATAACACTGTGATGGATACTGTCTTCAAAACTTCCTTGTATCTGACTCTTAAATCTCATCATACTTCCGCAACCACTCCTTGAATCTTGCCATTTGCAGAAGCAAGCCTAGAGAAAGTAGATTTGGGACAGTATGATAAAGAAAGTGAAAGGTAATGCCATAAGATAAGAAATCAGGGCTTTAATATAAGATGTTGCAGAGAAGCCCAGACTCAAAACTGGAATCTCCGCTAGTTTGATGCAGGCAATTTTCATAGCAATCTTTATAATTTCACCACCTGTGCGAGCTGTTGAGAGCATAGCATGCTGTTTGCAATCAAAATGTGCTGTGTTTGAGCTGATGAACTGGTTCCTGCTAGGAATGTTGATGTGATGGCTGAGCAGCAACAGGATTCCAAATCTCATATATGTAGCACAAATTAAGGGCTGCTCCCTTCAAAGCTTAACACCTGCTGTATAAAATGGATGGTTTCATATCTCTGTTCCACCCACAACAGAGACACATCCTTCCCCCAAATCAGGGGAGATTGACGTGTAAATCCATCAACAACAAAACTATTCAGTATCAGCACAGTGCCAAGATAACCATTATCCTGTGCCAGACTGTGGCACTCAGAGCAAATTCACAATAGCATAGTGGTATTCTGGATTTGGGGAGAGTTGATGACTAAGCTGTGATGAAGCTGCCACGTGAATGTCATGGTATTTTGCCAATTCAAGGCAGAGGCATTTCCCAGCAACTATTAGCCATGGTAACTATGGGCAGAAGCGGTACAGTTCCAAACGTCAGATACTTGGGATGAACAGGAGATGGTCATTGTTCTCCTGCTCTGCTTATGGCTTCCCAGAGACATCTGACTGACTGCTGTTAGACACAGCATGCCAGAATGCCTGCAAATTATCTCCATTGTAGTAAAATTGTAATGTGTGAAGCAGTTCTTAAAGAGAGGAAGTTTCCATTCTTCTCCTTGCTTCTCCATCACCTGCAATTCAGTCTGCAAAACAAGAGGTTCGAGGGTACAGGTGCTTTTTTCACCTTCCTAACACTTCTTAAGATTAAAATTTCTGCCATCTTTGATTTTGGAGCTCAAAATATTAGAGTAGATTTGCCCATCAAAGATGTGTTGTAGTACTATTGGCTCACCTGCTCCACTTGTAGTAACCACCTTGTCCCTGCTGCGGGCCCCATCCCCTTTGGTGGTGTAGGCTGCGATGCTGATAGAATAGGTTGTTTCGGGTAAAAGGCCTCCTATGAGGGTTTCCTGTGGGAAACAGACATTTTTAGCTCGTTATCAAATGAAGGAAGGCAGGAATATAAGAACATTTCTGTACTTTGGATATTTGACCCATTTAGCTTCAAAACACACATGAAGGAAAACTGACCCTGAAGTTTTATTAACTTTTTAATGAGATTACTTTGGATACAGGTCCTCCATCTCTCGCATCACTGGTGACAAGTGAAAGTTGCATTGAGAAAACATGTTCCTAGGTTAGTTGATGCAATCCAGTGTTTTCTGGTCTCTGTGAAGTAAGCCAGGGTATGTTTTGTCATAGGCTACTTTTGTTGTGTTTCCTGTGCACCTCCCTTTGCCAGAAAGCACCCATTTTCATTAAATCACATGAACAAATCCACACATTTTTTCCTATGTCCAACATGGGATGAAAGGGTTGGTTTGTCTGGAGCAGCTTGTCAAACTCAATACTTGCAACTGCCAATGCAGTTGCAGCAGTCATTAGTTGCAGCCCAATTTCTAGACAAATTGCCCAGCATATAATTCTGGATAGCCAAGGAAGTTCACTGCAAGAAACAGGGACCCAACAAAATACAGCAAACTGAAGTGGGAAGGGAAGAGCAACTTTCCCACAACTTCTACCACAAGTGAACTTGTTACTGGTAAAAGGACAACCAAGGGCTACTGAGTAGTTTCACCATTTCCATCCTGGCAAGACAGCCAGAAAGGGAAGATCAAGCTGGTGCTAACTGGAAGTAAATGTCTGTTAACAATTAATCTCTTTTTGTTCTGGTACTTACAGACTAATAAAAAAATAAAAAATACCCCATCCATCTCTAAATGGCCTACAGCATATATAAAAATCAAACATTTAAAACTTCCCTCTACTTGCCTTCCCTTGTTGTCTTGTCTTTTAGTCTCTGAGCCTGGCAAGGTTCTGTGTCTTATTTTCACTTATGAACAGCACCTTCCAGCAGCATCATATATTGAATTTTAATTGTCATGAGATGCTTATCGGAGACAAAGTGCTTCCTCATATCAACAGGCCACAAACAAGCACATTCTTTTGCTATACCTGGCAGGGCAAACTGCTAGGCAGTCATGTAATACAGGGCATGAAGCAGTCTTCTCTGTTCATAGTGCTGCCATTTACCCCACAGATACATGGGCAAAAGATGAAAAGGACTGGTTGTAAACCTATTGTAACAAGAAAGTAGCAGCCCTTCCATCACAGTTAAAGTGTTAACTTCAGTACATATAACAGAACAGAAGCAGACCACTCACTTGTCTCTTCCAGCAGAAGGCCCTGGGATGAGCAACAATATAGCTAGTGGATCTGCCACTTGCCATAACATGCTCACCAACCACGGTATTCAAGAGTCTTGCTTCTTAAAAATAAACTACCCATGCTACATACATCAGGAAAAATGTAAGGCGAGAGAGCAAGCATAAAATTCTACACAAAACAAAGGCCACAGGATCTATAGGCCACAGGATCTGTTACCTTCTCAATGGTATTGTCCCCAGCTGTGCAGGCTAGAGACACCAGCAGGGGCAAGTAGCAGTAGGACCTTGAACTATCTCACTGGATCATTTGACGGGGTTGGCTTTGTAACCATAAGCTTACTCCAGCTCTCTCAAACCTTCTACATTCTATTAGCAAATATGGACCCTTGTGAAGGACTCCACAGAGAAAGACCTGCTCAAAGACAACCTCTAGCAGTTTTCTAGTAGAATTTCAACCATTAAGCCTATGCATGAAGGAATGACTGTTAATGCACAAAAATAAAAATGTGATATAACCAGGAATAAATCTGTATTGTGATGGATAGATAGAGCACAATCTCTTCCTAGAACCTTGGTTTGTCAGGGTGCTTTGTTTTTGGCTGTCATGTAATTGTTAATTACTTGAATAAAACAAACAAACAAACAAATGTGAATAGGCTTTTTCTCACTGGCAGCCCAGGTAAGTTACAGGATTCAGCCACCTAACCCAGATTATTCCTTCATTGCTTTCATTTGCAAACCCAAATTAGCAAACAGAAATCAGAATGACACCAAAATCAGAGTTCAAGTAAGATTTCCTTTTCCCCCTGGAGTTGTATGAGAGAGCAAAATCAATCAATGGCAATAAATTGATATAGAGGGAGATACTCAAACACACAACACAAAGGCTATGAAAAGATGTAGTCATCACCACAGTCCACACAGGAGAGTAATTCTCACACAGGGAAGAGCATGCCACTAGAACAAAGCAAGTTAGGGGGAGAGAGGAAAGAAAGAAGGTGGAATGAGAGATACCATACATAGGGCTGTCGCTGCAAACCCCTTCTAAGCAAAGTCCTTCTGCTAAGAGACGAGGGAAGTCACAGCAGGGTATGTAACTTAATCTCTCTTTCTCCAAAGGTAATTTTCAAGCTTGTTCCTCCAAATTTATATCTCAAAATTACTTGGAAAAATTGAATTTAACTGTTTGAATGTGATTGTGTTCTTATTACAGCTTCTGTTTCAACCAAAGGTCACAGCTGAGAGAACAGGGTATTTTTCACGACTGGGATCAATGAGGTTTAAAGATTACAGATCTGACTCTGCCATGTAACGAGCTGGACCAAAGACTGTAGAAAGTGGGCTGCTCCCCCCGCATCTGCCTGAAATTGCATTGCAACAAGCTGGAAATACAGATTATGAAAAATGTCAATTGCTTTTCTGCATTTAGCAGCAATCTAAATGCCAATTTGCTCAGGATTTGTGGCTGGTGGAAGCTCCACAGAGCAACTCCCTAGAACCATCTGAGGATTGACAGGGGTGTTTTGACAGCACTATGCACACAGATTTCACAAAATGATCCTCAGACCCATCTGATCCAAGCAAACACTCTAACAAATGGTACTTACGTGGTCAATAGCGTCCTTAAACCTTAACTGATGGGGGGACAGGAAGGAGGAAAGAGTAAGGGAACTGTGATGACAAACTATGGATTATTAACACATGCAAGCACACACACAAGATTTGGCACTATCTGGACCCCCAAGTGTATCTACTGCTTTCTTCCACAAACACCTCTCTCACACAAAGAATTGTAGCTCTCTTTCTCCCCCCCCCCCCGAGAACTACAGAAACAACCCCCCTCTTCAAACTGCAGACTATCTAAGGCTGCAATCCTATACACACTAACCTGGGAGTTTGATATGTTACATTATGTAGGTACGTATGCTAGCTCTGGACACCAGCTTTAGAAACAACATATTGCTACTGTTAGCAATAAAGGAATTAACAGTAACAAGGAGAAACACATGTGAAAATAGTATGTTCCTCCTGTAGTGAATGATCCTAGTGGAAATAGGACATAGAAATGTCTTCGTGAAATGCTGTGGCTGGGCTCCAGAGCCTCTGATGAGACAGCACAAGCCAAGAGACTCAAACCAAATCAGGAAAAATGACCTACCAAAGCTTCAGGGCAATACTTGCCCTCCCCCTCCCCTTCCACCAGCTGAACCCTTTCAACCATTATTCTCAGACTCCTGTAACCCTCCCTGTTAAGATAAGCAATAGCTGTGTACTGAGATAAGCTTCCTCAAAAACCATCCAGAGAAGCAGCATGATCATCAGTGTAATCAATTTCTAAGTTTCTTGCGCCAAGCAGAGTTACTTAAATTCTTGCAAAGAGTGCATTTACCTAAAGTGCATCTTACAAAGCAAGCAGATTTATGGTGCACGTCTCATTTACTCATCTCTTTGCCTTCCAAAGCAGCATGCTTGGGTTCTGAAGGAAGGCTCACAAGGATTCGCATCCACCCCACCCCAGGCAGGCAAGTGATCTCATACTACTGAACTGTCTGGACAGAGGAGCTCTTTGCTGCAACTTGCTCTGTAGCAAATGAGTTTGGCAACGACACATATGTTTTCACTGGCAGCAAAACCCAGAAGCAAGCTCTTTAAAACAAGTGAGATCCACGGCTACTAAGGCACCAGCCAGCAGCAAAAGCTGTTGTAGGAAGAAAGACCTGAAACTGCTGCAAAGACATGATGTCCCATAGAAGTAATCAAGAGATGTAGAAGAAGTAATCAAGAGATGTTTGTCACACTGCAGTTGGTGTGACCAACTGCAGAGTGATGACGGAACAGCAGGCAGGAAGCCCAGACAGGCAGGTGAGTGACACGGGTGGCAGGTGGTCCAGGCAAGTGGTGTGGGTTGTGGACAGGCAAGTCACAGAGAAACAGCCAGGGCAGGGCAGGGCAGTTCCCCAGCAACCACAGTTTTGGTCCAGCACTGGAGGACAATGAGGCAGGAAGCAGCAGCAGAGCCAAATCTCCAACACTGACCTTTCTGCTGCTGTGCGGCTCACTTGGGCCACCCATTCTGCTTGCCTGGTCTGCCTTCCCCTCTTGCCTGCCTGCTGTTCTGCTGGGAGGCTGTTGCTGCGGGAAGGAGAGAAAAAGCCTGCATTTTAAAATGCAATTTCTTTTTCTCTCTCTGAGTGACAGTGGTGGGACAATTAAAAGGAAACTTGTAGCAGGGCAGGAGTGCTAAGGTGAGAAAAGACTATCTCCTCTTCATTTACTTCATTTCACCCTACCAGTGGTGAAGTGTAAAGGGGAGAGGCTTTGGGTGAGGTTTGCGGTGTTGAGGTGTAAAGTGGAAGAGGGCTGGGGATTTGGAGGGGTGACATGTAGACAAGGCTGGCAAGCCGTGAGAGCAGGGGCACAGGCCCAAGTAAAGTAATACAATAAAACCATGTTTTATAAATGCTTAGGCAACACCTATGCAAAGGGGGATTCAGAGGATGGAGAATTAATAAAAGAAAGGAGGAGATAGGGAAGAACACACACTGAATATCAAACAGAAAAATCAGTGGTATGTTTCAATTCTAGCCCACACTGGAGCTAGGCACTTTGTCTACAGGAGAAGAGTTTGGGAACCCACAACAGAAATTCAAACTGGTCTTCCTGGGGGAGCAAGGTGTTGGGAAGACATCCTTGATCACAATGTTCATGCATGACAGTTTTGGCAGCACGTAACAGTGTAAAGGAGAAGCCATTCTCCTAGGATGAATGAGACACAAAATGGCACAATTATTCAAGACAATGATATGATCGTCTATCCTGTCTGTTCACAGGAACATGAAAATATGCACAGCTGATCACTGCTCAAGAATGTTGCAACTTATGAGGTTACAGTGTGCTACATCAAAGGCTGGTTTCTTGCTCAGCCATCTGCAGGTGAGATTGCAAAGGTGCCTTAACTTGCTCTGTGTATATCAGAATGTGAGCTCCTCTATCTGTATTAAACTTGCTTTCTCTCAAGCTAATTAATAATTACATTTCTCAGCTGCCTGCTCAGAACTATTCTATCAATATGAATGTTTGTTTTCACCCCACTCTGGGATCCATTGTGATGAAGAGTGGGTTAGAAATATTATAAACAAAAGCAGTAGACTATATCCAAGCCTGTGTGCATTCAATTGATTTCCCTCATGCTTTGAAGTTGTACAGAATTTGGTACTAGAAAGAGATTTCTGCCTTCTGAGCGTTTTAAGCTTTTATTTAAAAAGGAAAAACATACACACAATATTTTGTTTCTAAGGGCTGCCAGCCCACTACATTCTTCATTCAAAGCCCTACTCCATATCCTGCTGTTTGGGGACATCCAACTGACTGGGACATGGGACAGGGGCTTCTTGGTTGTGGTGCCCAAGCTGTACAATTCCTTCCCCAAGAAGCCTGAATGGAGTTTTCGAGAGTTACATTTTTTTTTTTTTGCTTCACCAAGCTTTTAGCTTGATTTGAGGGTTTTTATCCTTGCTGTTCTATATTCTGTTTTATTATTCATCAGTGCTTGTATTTTTTATTATGTCCGGGGGCCCTTTGTGAAGCTTAAAAATGGGGTATAAATTGTTTAAATAAAGGAAGAAATATCTGTTTCTTCTAGAGCCTTTATGGACTGCTGTTGTTTAATTCCTATGTTTTATTCCTGCTATTTTTAATATTTTATGTATTTCTTTTAGATTGTATTTTATTTTACTACTTATTTTTGTAAGCTACATCTAATGTTTCCTGAAAAGTGAGGTGATAATGATAACAATGATTATTATACCAGAATGATGATAGATTTTGCATATATAAAATGTATTGAAAATATGACATCCAAGCCAATATCAATAAGCAGACCGTGAAAGCAGACTGTGCAAATGA
Source organism: Podarcis erhardii (assembly GCF_964252035.2). Classification (NCBI taxonomy): domain Eukaryota; kingdom Metazoa; phylum Chordata; class Lepidosauria; order Squamata; family Lacertidae; genus Podarcis; species Podarcis erhardii. The sequence continues at coordinate 51,031,942 of NC_138510.1, read as the reverse complement.
GCAAAATGCTCCAAACTGCAGGAGAACTCCACAATTTCCCTGAAGGGCAAAGCAGAAATATGTGAAGCAGACCAGCATCCTGGTGGCACCCATTCAATCTTAACAGTTTATTTAAATGTAGTGTTTACCCTGACATCTTCACCAGACTCTAATCTCCTCACAGATCAGAGGAACCTCCACAGAAGGAGCATCTCTCTGAAATCTGCTCCAGCCAAATGTCTGAATTTATGAAACAGTCACCTGCAGATAAAAACATTTCTCTGCTAAACCAGCCCAATTGCTTCTTAAGTATTTAGCGTTGCTGAGTAAGATAAATGGGTTTTAGGAAGGCAGTGGCCTTAATAAAAAAGATTCAGCTGCTGCCACTGCTTGGGAGCACCAGAACCAATACAAGCAGAGCTAACACTGGCAGCTGGTATTTATGCTGGCTGCAATGCCCTTACAGCATTTCATTTTAGTCTTCATCATGACTCTCTATAGCCACTGTCTCTCTGACCATGTCTGCAGTTCTGGGGGAGAGAGCTGTGATATGGATTACTTGGACTAGCCCTACCCTGACATTTATTTCCCCTGTGTGTGAACTGTCATTGTAGTGAAGATTTGCCCTAGAAGCACATACACACGCCTGCTGAATGCACAATAATTCTTCACTTCAGGTGTTGGCTTTTTTGTTTGTTTTTTACCAATGGATATCATGTGGATTTTGCTAATAAAGCCAACTTAAGTGGTTACAGAATCCTTGTCTCAGAGGAGAGGTTGCTATCCTTCTTGTTCTTTGGTGTGGAGATGGCTAGTTCTAAAGACATATTTATGTGCTTGTGCTATCTCAAGCTGCTGTCAGAGACTGCTGAGCTAGATGGACCACTGGATTTGACTCATCCACAGCATGCATTTAAAGCACATAGCTTCCCCAAAGAATCCTGGGAATTGTAGTTTATCCCTTATAGAGCAAAAATTCAAACTACAGTTCCCAAAAAAGAATTTTTTTTTTTTTTGGGTGGGGGGAAAGAGAGACACCATGTGCTTTCAACATACAGTGTGGATGTGATATATGTATAAGACAGCTGCCTATGCTCTTATTCTATTCTGAAGGCTTGCAACTTTTTAACATGGCCCATCTAGACCAGCATCCTGTTCTTATAGTGGCCAACCAGGTGTCTGTTGGAAGCCTCCAAGCAGGACCTGAGTGCAAGAGCACTCTGCCCTCCTGTGATTCCCAGCAACTGGTATTCAGAGGCATCCTGCCTCTGACAGTGGAGGTAGAGCACAGTCCTCATGGCTAGTAGCCACTGACAGCATTGTCCTCCATGAATTTGTCTAAACCTCTTTTAAGGCCACACAAGTTGGTGGCTGCCACTGCTGTCTGTGGGAGCAAGTTCCATAGTTCAACTATGTGCTGCATGAAGAAGTACTTTCTTTTCTGTCCTGAATCCTCAAATGTTCAGCTTCAAGGGATGTCCACAAGTTCTAGCATTATGAGAAAGGAGGAAAATGTTTCTCTGTCCACTTTCTCAATGCCATGCATAAGTGTACTGACTTCCATTGTTTCGCCTCTTACTCGCCCTTTCTCTAAGTCCCAAATGCTGCAACTGCTCTTCACAGGGGAGTTGCCCTTTTCTGAGCCTTTTCCAACTCTACAATATCCCGTTTGCGTATTCCTGTGAATACTAAATATGGAGCTAGATAAACTAAAGACATAAAAGGTAAAGGGGTCCCTGACCATTAGGTCCAGTCGTGGCCGACTCTGGGGTTGCGGCGCTCATCTCGTTTTACTGGCCGATGGAGCCGGCATACAGCTTCCGGGTCATGTGGCCAGCATGACTAAGCCGCTTCTGGCGAACCAGAGCAGTGCACAGAAATGCCGGTTACCTCCCCGCCAGAGCGGTACCTATTTATCTACTTGCACTTTGATGTGCTTTCAAACTGCTATGTTGGCAGGAGCTGGGACTGAGCAACGGGAGCTCACCCAGTCACAGGGATTCGAACCGCCGACCTTCTGATCGGCAAGTCCTAGGCTCTGTGGTTTAACCCACAGCGCCAACACCCAAATGAATTTTGTACCAAATTATTGTGCTTTGATAACCTAGATTATTCCTTTGGATTAAATTAATTGTGAGATGCTAAACACAATAGGGAGGAGGGTGTAACCTGACTTCAAAACAGTAACTCTAAGTACTGGAAGACAAATCCACCCTTTTCTAACTGATGGGTAAATTTCAGGTGCTTCCTACACATTCATATTTCTCCTTATCTACATATACGAGGGCTAGGAAATCGTGTTCATTTTTGTTCTCTGAACTGATTATTGCTTCCTGAAACCTCCCATATGTAATTTTAATACATAATCTTAAGTATGTATGGGATTGTAAGAAATGGCAGACATCAGCTTCATTTTCCTATAGTCATCTGAATAAACTGACCAAGTTTATTTGTTCCATCTATATAGTCTTTGTCTCTATGCCTCTATGTGTGAACATTTCCATAAGGAGGAAAGCCTGTGGCTGCAAATCAGACAGTCTGAGAAGAGACTCTACCGTTAGATGCCTTATTTGATACCACACAGTATCAAAGTACAAGGTGTGAAAACAGCCCAGATCCAATCCAAGGATGAACTGAGCCAGGATTGTCCTAAGGCATGAGCTCTACAAAATACTGTGAAGCATCTCAGCCGGAAACTTGATGATCACATAAGAAATAAATGAAGCATGGCATCAGGAAGTAAATCAGAATGAAGCAATGCCAGGGCTAGAGGCAAGCAGGGAAGCAGGAATGGTCAAATCCAACTTGGTCTGCATCTGAGCAATGAGTTACTCAGACTGTGTAGCTAAGCTAAGAGACAGCAGGTTTATATGGCCAGGTGGAACCCTATTTGGCTTTTGTGTTAGGTAATTCCAGGAAGCAGGAAAGTGTGTATATGGTAAGGCAGTCCTCCTGGTCCCAACTAATATGACGGACGGATGGGCACTTGAAGGGGGAAGGGGAGGAATGGGAAAGGGCATTCTTTACCCAAAGCAGCCTGGCAAGCAAACCTCCCAGGTGGTCTGAAGATTCCCTGCCTCTGTCTCTAAGGTCCAAGTGGAAGACAGTGGTGGAGTGGGATGAGGTGGCAGTCTAACCTGCCAGGCTCAGAAATATTACATAATTGGTTCTTAACTCTTTTGGGACTCGCTCCCAGTCACATGGCTGAGGAATATCAGAGTCAATAAAATGTGCATGATAAAAGCACTTAGCACTGTAGCCATAGGTAGTGAACAAAAGAGGTACGGGGGGGGGGGCATAAGGAAATGTTTCCCTATCATAAGGTCTCAGTTCCCACCTTCAGCAAGGTAAACTGAACCTATGAAACCCCTTTCTATATAAATTTACCCTGGAAGGGAAGTAGGATAGGAAGAATCTAGGAACTCAGCAAGATATGGCGGCAGACTACTATAATGCATTTTTACCTTTCAAAGGACAGATGGGAAGGGACATTAGCTAGCCTCTGATCTCTGCCATATGGGGAAACACTAATGCAGAGACATGCCCATGAAGGACAGGAGACCATGGAACATGCACTTGCAAACTTAGTGTTCTAAAAGAACAGTGGTGAAATCTGTTCTTAATGCCCAGGAAGGTTCATTTTCTCTCTAACAGAGGAACCCCTTCCCCCAGTTCAAAAAGCAAATGCAATCAAGTTATTTCATTTAGAGAAGATTAACAGCATAGTTTACTTGGGACCAAATCTTTAACCCCAAAGACCAAAAGAACACGGCAGCAAGTTGATGATTAATTTCACCAGCCTAAAGGACAACTTTGAGGAAATTGGAAGAGGCGCTGGGCTGCTTCACAAATACAAAAATTCGACAAAGTCTGTAGGAATCATGATGGTCTAAGCTGAGCAGTGAAGTCTTGAGCTAGCAGGTCTTTGTCTCACTTTATTCCCCCTCCCCACTCCTTGTTGGGTGGTTTTGGGTTGTTTGTGGGGTGGGTAGTGGTTGTATGTGTGTTGGGGGGTTGGCTGTGCTTTACTCCCTGCTGAGAAAGATGCAAATGAATCAAGTGTTGTATTAATGAGATATATTAATTAGTCAACATAGCTCTCCAGTAATCCTATTGGGTGCCATTCAAACAGTCTAGCTCACAAATGATCACACCTAGACTGCAACTGTAGAAGTCCCAGAAACGTCTGCCTTGTCCTGCTCCCTGATACTCCCAGTTCATTCCATCTCAACCCTTTTCACATCGTTCTCTCCCAAAATTTGTTTTAGGCTCTCAACTATAGTAAGGAAGCCTGTAACAAAGAAAATGCATGTTCTTTGCCATAATATAGCTCTTTCTCTCTAACCATATAAAGTGAAAAAGCCCATGACAAAGCAAATACAGACCCTTCTCCAAAATATATTATTTATCTGTCTGTCCATGCATGCATCCATCCATCCCACTCATACCAGGATATACCTGGGACTCTGCTACCATGACGTCTTTCATGATAGGCAACCCAACTGGCTCATTATTCTCCAGCTTCACACAGATGACTTGGTAGCCTCGGATCTGGCCATGCTGCTTGTTAGAGATAGGTGACTTCCAGGTAACACGAATAGTTGTGGAGTTCACTGATTCTACCTCCACTTTCCGAGGTGGAGCACTGGGCACTGGAAGGCACATGAGAAAATTTCATCAGAGACAACAGCATTGCTTCTGGGGTGGAGGAGACACACATCACCCAGATTACAGTAGAGTGAATGGCAAATGTCCATGATTGTACTGTGGGACTAAGCTGTCCTGCTATTCAAGGCGTGGCATAAGGAGATGCAAAGCTCTGTCTAGATTACTAGTACCCACACAACCCAATACATACATATCAATGAGTGGACATATTACAGGCACAATGGGAATATAGTTAATGATTTACCATGAATATGCCAGGAGCGTCCACTTCATACCTCCTTATTAGTGAATGGAAAAACAAACCACAACCCCTAGCTATGGGAGTTGCTCCAGAAGAATACCACGGTCAAAGGTATCAAAAGCCACCAAAAGATCAAGGAGAACAAGCAGGGTTACACTCCCCTCATCTGTTTTCGAACAAATGTCATCAACCAGGGGGACTAAGGTGCTTTTTGGTGTAAAGTCTGGGCCTGAAACTGGACTGAAATTAATGATTTACTGTGTCCAAATGCTGCCACTGATGAAAATTTATTAAATTTATTAAAATTGCTCTAAGGTCAGCTGCTCTATAGCCTAAAGTGGGAGGCTGGTAATGAGGGAAGAAGGCAGTCCTAGGAGACTCATATTCTTGGCTGGCCATTCAGCTTACAGAATGATTTCCGAGAACAGTGTTCCTTCCAGAGAGTATCCTTGCTGTATTGCTACTCAGAATTTGCTTGAAAAAAATAAGACCAGAATTCTGTTATTGCAGGGCAAATCCACAGCCCCTGTAAACACACTGTGTCCCATTTGCTAGTGCAGAACAAGGTTAATTGGGGGCAGAGAACTGGATGGAACCTGTAAGGACTGTTCTATGCAGACACGCGGCAGGCAGGCAAGGCAGCCGCTCACCCTCTGGCAACTGGTTGTTTCCACAGATCTCACTCTTAATTGCAGATAATTACTTGAAGAGGAGCACAGAGGGGAAAGATACATATATTAGCAGGGGGAGGAGGCAAGCCTAATCGGTGAATGAGAAAGGGGATCATGGACCTCATTCCATCTTTCTCCATAAACTGCAAAATGGGGTGTCTTTCCCTGATGGTTATTCCTCATCTGAAAAATTAGTGGAAAGCAAACTACATTGCAGTGTAGTAACTGGACAACACTCCCCTTCTGCTCCAACAGTTAGACATGGCTGGGAAAGTGCTTGTGATGGTTCTGTCAAGGCACAGCAATCACGAGACTTACCTATACCTGCCGATAAAGGGCAGAGTCTTAAGCTAACAGCAACTGCCAAGGGACTGAATTGTTGGGTCAATGGAGGTCACCCCAATTATGAGGAGGGTATATTAGCTACCAGTAATATTTCAAGATTCAAAAAGCACTCTCACTCCCTTTTTGTGCTACCACCTATGAAAAATGAGTGCATCAGAAGGTTTTAAAACCATTCCTGACAGAGAGCTTAGCTGGAAGAGCCAACTGTACGGACCTCAAACTTATGCAGAGAGCTTGCTGCGACATTTCTAGGGTAGCAGTGTCCCTCCGGCTAAGGCTTTGCTAAATGAGAACTGAAGCAAACAATTCAGGCAGCAGGACATACAGATGTGCAAGCAAGCTTCAGAAGTAGGCAATGAACATTGCTATGCAAGGCTTTACAGGGTTGCAGTGGTGCAAGCAACAGCACAGCATGGGTGGTACAACTGAAGTATGCCTGCTCTCAGTTTACTGAGTGGCTCCCTTTTTCTATTTGCCTCTCTGTGCCCTTTTTGGTCTCTGAGGCAAGGATGCAGCCTGGGAAGTGCCTTCTGACAGTGCAAGGACTGGCACTTTCTACAGAAGAGATTTAAGCTGGCATGACATATCTGACAGACTAGCCATAACAATGCAATTTTTGCTTCAGAATGTCCTTGATAGAGAGCTGCTTTGCCCATGTGATAGAGAAGAGGAACAGATTCATGTAGGAAGCAGGCATTTTGATTATATTTCATACATATTAACCCCATCATTCTTATTGACTACATTTAGACCCCCCTTTCTGTAGAGCCGAGAACAGCACTACAAATGCTATTCCTTTGGCAGGACCCAAAAGAGCCCTTGTTACCTTCAGTCATGGGTCAGGAACCTACCGTCTTCATCAGTGCGAACCCAGACCGGGATGCTCTCTGGCCCAGGACCCACGTCTGTGTGAGCCCTCACCCACACTTTGTACTCTGTCCATTTCTCCAGGCTGTTGATCTCCCAGCTTGAATGCTCGTGTCCAATGCCCTCAACCACACGCTTGCTGTTGTCCTCTCCTTCCACCGCTTGGTATGCGATAGAATACTGTGTGATGACTCCATTGCGGCTCTGAGCCGGTGGTGGTACCCAACTTACCCGGATAGAGGTGGAGCTGGTGCTTACACACACGACCTCTTGGGGTGGGGCAGAAGGGGCTAGGGATAAATAAAATGAAGCAAGTGGGGAGATGAGGGGAAATGATTGGGCAAAATACATAATTTACAGGGAGCTCTTACCCAGCCAACAGAGCCTCAATAAACATAGAACAAAACCCACTAGGCCCGATTCAAATGAATAGTCGTCTGGCTATTCCCTCTCATTCACCTGTGCACCCCACCAACTACTCTGGGGGATTGGGTGAACCCCCAGAACTGGGTGCAGTGGGGGGGGGAGTAGAAGTGATGATATTCCATCTGGCAAGCAGATATGCTATTCCCCCGGCCTTTAATTTGAATTGAGCCTGATCTATTATTTTCCTTCTGTTCCCTCCCCATCCCCTTTTATGAAGAGACCCGCTCTGAGACCCCACAGCTAATTCTCCCCTAGCCTCCTCTGTATAGGTTGCCTAAAAAGAAGAGAGAACTAGAAAATACAAGACTTAGACAGATGTGAGATCAATAGGATAAGTAACAGATGAGAATAGGAGAGCAGGAATCAAGAAGGAAGGATCTGAAGTATGAAAATTATTGAAACCAAGAAGAAAAGGAAGAACAGTGTTGTTTTGTTCCTTGAATAACCTGATGATGCTCAAGCTGAGGGAGGCTATTGGATTATACATCTTCTGAGGACAATCTGACTGTACACTAACTGGCAAGCAATCAATCCTGGAGAATTGGATTCTTTGCATCTGACATATTGCTCCAAACTTGGGAGCAGGGCACAGAACTGGAGGCTCCTAAGGCTATGAGGAAGGTTCCTAAAGAGGTAAAAAAAGTACTACAAACAACACTGCTGAGGTGGACCTGAAAGGTAGAGAGTAAAGAAAGAAAGCCAAGGCAATGCAATGCAGGAAAGTAGACAAAGTGAATATAGGTATAACCCAAGAAGGATACATGGGGTATGAGAAGCAGACAAGAAGAGAGCCTAAATTAACTGTAAACAATCCTTTTACTAATGAATTTGGAGATTTTGGAGAACAGGCCTCACTTGACAAAGCTCTCAGCAACTAGAAGCAGAAGAACTATCAGCATGCATAATAAATGGATCAACACATGAGACACAGTGATTTCCCACATCTACTAATGGCTGGGTAAGAGTCACACCTGAATAGTGCCAATAATAAGCTGCAGCTTAACATCAGAGGACAAAATAAAACTCAGCAACACAAGCAAAATACATGGGAAAAGTACATGAGAAAGAAATGCACACCAACATGCACGTGCACGTACACACATACACACACACACACACACACACACACACCACACATTTTGAACCATGACACACACAAATATTCTCAGAGGCAAAATGAACCCATTCACTATTCTCAGGTTATGCCCTCCCTGGAAATGTAAGTGCCTCTAAATCTTGCTTATGAGAATGGCTACTTGTGTGATGAGCACTGGGTAACCTAATTTTAATGTTTCTATGTTTAGTACTAGATGACTGATCTTCTCAACATGATATTAACCTTAAGAAAAATGCTAGGAGTGGCAGCATTTTCCCCAGAGATAATGTATCAAAGGACATAGATCCTATGTGTGATTAGAGGAGCATCTTATTTGGGCTGTTCAACAATTAAGGTCAGGATTCCCCATATCTGGCTTTGCAAACTATTCTTCTAAAACAGAAAAAAATGGCTTCAATTTTTCATTTGAGCCAGGGTGCAGCCTTGGATCCCAAGTTCTCAAAAATCATGCCCTGCCTGAGTTGCTTAATCCTTCCCTTGTTAGCTGCCTTTCCCTCAAACTCCACCCCACCGTTTTCATCTTGTCTGTTTCACTGAATGTGTTTACCTTGCAAGCACAAACCTTGAACTCCATTGGGGTTGGGTGGGGAAAACAACTTGAAAGGTAAAGCACTGTTGTCCAATGTGGTCTCCTCTGTATGTTGTGGACTACAACTCCGATAATCCCTGACCATTGGTCATGCTGGCTGGGGTTGATGTGAGTTTGGGCCCAAAGCATCTGGAAGGCATGGTGTTGGCTACTCCTACTCTATCCATTTCCGACTGCTAAGCTGTCCTTCCATGAGGAAGGGACTAATGGCTAACATGACACATGGGTGAATATGACTAGTGTAATATGTAGTTTAGCCTGGAGTATATGCAGTTATATTCCTTCATAAAAGCTAAAGAACAGACACCTGGAACTAGGAGATATAGCCAGGGATGGAGCCAGAGCACCTATCTTTTTATAGTATGAAACATTGCCGAGGAGGATCAGTATCATAGGAGTTCTGTGTCAGAGAGATCTCCCTTGCTTCTGTCCCCAGAGACCATTTAGTATGCTACTGGGAAAACTTTAGAAATATAGCTTGGTTGTTTGCTAAATCAGCATATGCTTCACCACCTCCACATGCAATCTGTGATGGCAAAAAAGCAAGACTAGATGAGAAAAATGTTCAACAGAAATTGGTCTTGAGGCATGCAATCCCCTTAACTTTTCTATCAATTAGCAGAAACTTGGATTCTACAGGTTTCTCACAACGCATCAGGTCTGCAAAAAAAGCTGTTTTCAGACATTGTTCAAGGAAAGGTAAGCTTTAGAATTCCTACCGATAGGTTCGTTAGAACAGGTTTCCCAGTGATCATAGCCACTTAATTCATGCTCCAAATGTTACATTTCATAGGGAAACGTGCTTTGGAACTACATGCCTTCACCCCTCACCTGGGAGGTGTGAAGAGAGGTTTCTTCCTTTACCTGTGGACTAGAATCCATGAATGGCTAAAATGGCACAACATCAGGATTAGCCTTCCTTTAATTGCTGGACTTTTCTTTGCACAGACTCCTAACATGGCCCAGCTACACAGAGGTATGCATGAGTCACAGGTTGGAGATATCTGCATTACTATTTGCTTCTGATATTTGTCTGTTATGCCTTGTTAGTATGATGGCTTGGCAAGTGCCCAGTCATGGCCTATCAATACACATGCTCCATCAGTAGCTGCTAACAGAACAATTAATAGTATCCACATTCAGTTTGTGTCCCCCAATGTAAAATATTTAGGATGCCTCCCTCTGAATATTGTTTCATATATTTTTGTCCAATCGTCCTGGCACCAAGATCCCATTAGCTAAAGAGCAAGTTAAACAGGATTGTTGGAATTCTTATGATTGATGTGCCAATGAAAGGAGGAAAGGTCATTCCAATCATAAGTGGAGCAGTTCTTCCCCACCCTGATTCATCCCAGGCACTCTCTGGCTCCACACAGAGAGGGCGGCTGCTGCCTCCTCTATTGCTTGCCCCACACAGCCACTAAATCCTTGACAGATGGCACAAATGAAAATGTCTCACTTTCCCCCTTTAATGCTTTTTGCATAAAAGCAAGCCCCAAAATCGTTAGTGAAAACAAGCTTATCTCAGAGCTCTTTGATAGCTTTAATCTGCTTATGTGCAGCACTTTGAGCTGCCAATAAAGGTGCATTGGTCTCCTACTCCACCAGCACATGGGCTCAGAAGAGAATGAAAGTGATCCAGCTTGGGTCACCTCTTTATCTGGCCTTCTGACTTACTTCACTGTTTGCCTCAAGCCTTCAAAGCCTTGGAGCAAAACCCACGCAGCAGTCTTCTTCCTCCTTCCACTCCACATGCAAGCATCCACATGCACCACACACCTCACTCAGCACACATCCCCTTAAGAAGCTATTAATCATTCAATCTACTAGCAAAGATCCCACCACCCCCTCAAGTTAATTCTTCCAGGCTTGCAAATGCCTGCGGTGTAGCAGTAATGCAATGTGTGCATCGCTCCTCTTGTACAGAGATGATTGTCTGGAAGGGGCAGGGAAAAGGCGAGCAATGGTGTCTCTAACTGGGGTATGAGGTACATGCACAGCAGGAAGGTGCATGCACGAGGTGCAGATATCAAACACCCACTACAACTGAATTGCATGGGGAAGAGGATGTGCCAGTAAACTCACAGAGATACAGGGAATAAATCTCATCAGCTTCTCCCACCTATTCCCTTTGCCCAGCATATCTGTGAGTCCACCTGTTGAAAGGGGAAAGCATGGACTGAAGGACAATGGGACAAGACTTACCCTGGGCAAATGGCCCCTGCATCAGAGCCACAGCTGGCCTGTCCTCTCCACATTTCTCTTGCTACTGGTTCCAACCTCTCCATTAACTCTCATACAAAAGTGCAATAAGATTTTGTCCCTCACTCACTCTCAACCAAACAGAGACACTTACTGGACTGTGCTGTTCGAGCTTCCAAAACTGGGGTATAGACCCCTAGGCCCAGCTCAGAGCGGGCTGCCAGCTGGAACTTGTAGAGTGTGTCTGGCTTGAGCCCTTCAAGTGCATATGATGAGGTCTGGTCAAAGTCCACCTTATGCTAGAAAAGGCAAGAGACAAGTTTTTCTTTTACTCAGATTGGGGGGGAGGGAGGGAATAACATAGCTATTGACACCTGAGTATTGGACTCTTGGCTGTGGATGCCTACCAGTACTGCATACTAGGAATCATGCAATAGAGCAATCTATGCTCATCCTATGTAACCCTGAAAGCCATTATTTAAAGGAGAAGATTTCACTTCCCCACAGATGTTGTGCATTCTCATTACAGCCATGAGAAAAAAATCACTTTCATTTCCCAGACACTGCAAACTTTTGGCTAATGAAGTATGTGTTGACGCGGGGCTGCCCTTGAAGCTGTCCCAGAAACTCCAGCAGGTACAGAATGCTGCAGCGAGGCTCCTCACGGGGTCTCTGCCATGGGAGCATATTCACCCAGTGCTTTTCAAGCTGCACTGGCTCCCGGTGGAGTACAGGGTCAGATTTAAGGTGCTGCTTTTGACCTTTAAAGCCCTTCACGGCCTAGGACCCTCGTACCTACGGGACCGCCTCCCCTGGTATGCCCCACAGAGAGCCTCAAGGTCCATAAATAACAACACCCTAGTGGTCTCGGGCCCTAAGGAAGTTAGATTGGCTTCGACCAGAGCCAGGGCCTTTTCAACTCTGGCTCCGGCCAGGTGGAACGCTCTGCCTCATGAGACCAGGGCCCTGCAGGATCTGATTTCTTTCCGCAGGGCCTGTAAGACAGAGTTGTTCCGCCTGGCCTTTGGCTTGGAGCCAATTTGATTCCCTCCCTCCCTCTCTCTTTTTTTCCTCTCTCTTTTTTTTCTTTTTTCTTTTCTTTTTCTTTCTTTTTTTCTCTTCTTTTCCTTCTCCTCCTGCGATGAGGCTACATTTTAATATTTTAAAGTTCCATTATTTTAATGTTGTATTTTATTTTTGTTTTTAAGTTTGTAATCATTTATCTTGTTTTTATTATTGCTTGTAAGCCGCTCTGAGCCCGGCCTTGGCTGGGGAGGGCGGGGTATAAAACTTATTGTTGCTCTTGCAGGAGCAGGAGCTCTTGCAGCTATCACAGGGAGGTGAAACTCTGGTATAGGTTCATAATCCAATGGGATTTGAATTGCAGAATTCTCACAGATGCACAAATATCTAGTCATGCAAATGCCATTTCCCACAACAATCATACTGGGCCTAACTCTAACAGATATAAAAATAAGTGCCCCATACCCATAGGCTACTTTGGTATAGGTCTTTAACCACGAATGGGTCATGTTGTCCCTCACCTGGATCCCATCTGTCTCTTCCCAATACACCAACTCATACTTGGTGACACGTTCTTGAGGTGCTGGCTGCCAGGTCAGCATGATCCGTGTGTCAGACTCTGCCTCAGCTTGGAAATCAGCTGGCTGAGATGGAACTAGAAACCAATAAAACAAGAGTCAGTTGTGGGAGGGGACTCCAGAGCAGCTTTAGAAAATTTCAAGGTGCAAGCCTTATCATCAACGCACTTCAACAATAGCACTGTCATAAACACAATCTTAACACATTCTCCTAAGCTCCAGGTTCAAACAAAGACAACTATGTTCTTTCTCAAACTAGTGATTAACCAAAGTATCCACAACTATGCTTAAGTCAACTGTTAACTATGCTGGCAACAGAGTGCTGCTGGAACACCTATTTGAAAAGGACAAATTGCCTACCAAATCCCTAAAGTCTCTGGATCACACCTCAACCTCAGCTCAAAATATTAGCTCTTGGAAACAGTAGGACAGAGAAGGAATAGAGCTCACACAAAACATACATACCACCCTGTTGGGCCTTTATCTGGATGGCATCAGAAGGGGGTCCATCTCCTACTGAGGTGAAAGCCAAGACACGAATACTATAGGTGGCCCCATTTATCAAACTTCCTACAGTGGTGAGATGATGATCATCAGTGTTGTGTTTCTGCCACTTGCTGAGTGGTAGGTGGGGGTCAATGGTGTAGTACACTCTATAGCCACGGATCATCCCATTGGGCTCTTCAGGTTGTTCCCATTGGACCAGCATGGTGCTGGAACTCAGCATCCGTGCCTTCACTTTGAGGGGTGGGCTTGATGGAGCTTGCTCTCCTGTCCGTGCATCCACCAACTCACTAGGGGGACTCCTGCCAATGTTGTTTACAGCAATAATGCGGAACTCATATTCTGAGAAGGGGCTTAGGCCACCAATGCTATAGCGGGTGGTTGCCACACCATCTACTTCTCGGAAAGTGCCCTCTAATGACTTGGACTTATATTGGATGACATAGTAGGAGATAGGGTCAGCATTTCCTGAGTCCCAGGTGAGAGTCACACTGGTAGCTGTCGTCTCCGTTACTAATGGCTCCATTGGAGGTTTTGGAAGAGCTGAAAGCAAAAAGCACAATGTCAGTAATTTGATTAGTGCAAATGCTGTAATGTGCAGAGCTATAAAGGAGGCTTAGATGCTTGCTAACATTTTCCTTTAAAGGCAGAAATCATTTCATAGTCAAGAACGTACATTTTTATATTACACATTACCATATATTGCTTGAAGTGCTTCTTAATGGAAGAGTAAACACAGCAATCATGTTATTAGATGTGCTCAAAGCACTTGCTGGCAGCTGGCTAAATAAAGGTAATTTAAACAAGGAACCAAGTCAGGTTTTCTAAAGCAGAAAGGGTTATTCAGCTGAGGTACACTTTAGGAAGCCAGGTTCATGGCCTTTTTGGAAAGTATACCGGGGCAAAAGTAGTTCCATGTCTACTGTTGCTGCAAGAGCAAGAATATGTGGACTGCAGGGACTTGTGGCAAGCATATTTTTGTGGTGGGATGTTAAGGAAGCCAATCCTGTTATGAAAGTTCTGAGCATTAACAAGAAAGCAGAACTACTCTAGCACAACTGATCACATCAGACATTTATCCAAAAAAGATAAATTTGTGGTCAGTACTGTGTTCTACTATCTTGGGATCCTTCTATGTACTAGCTAGGCACAAGGAAAGCATTTATGATCATGAAGAAAAGATTGAGAGACTCCCTGACTCCCATAATGATCACCCTCTGGAGCTGTATTAATGTAAATACTGAAATCACATTAGGTTATAGGATGTTTAGTAAGGTAACAGAACTGAAAGACAGGTGCTCCCACAAAGCTTTTTCAAGTGACCTGACAGAGATGTGCTGTCCTGGATGCTATTTCACACCATCCAGATACATGCACAAACCAAACACATATTAGCTCTTGGGCAGGGCTCTTGAATTACAGTGGAGAGGCCTTATTATTTCTCCCTGAGACTTGCTCTATAATTCTGATGTTTGGCCATTCCATTTATGCACTGTAAGTAAACCTCTATTTTACAAGAAAACAAATGAGAAAACCCTGGGAGATAAATGTTGGGTAACAAAGACGGGGGGTGGGGTTGGCACACGCAATGTGTCTTAAAAGTCTACACAAGTACAGCAGACTCCCTGCTACAGATGTTTGCCGTGAACATGTGAGAAGCTGGAAAGACCTGTGCAATAATGGGGACAGGGCTAATGGTGAGGCTCCACAGCATCTTTGTACTCAGGTTCCCCATTCACACCAATAATGACTGAGTAGGGCTTATGTCACAAGTGCACCCCATTCTGCTACCTGGTACCATGCAGAGGTAGATACCATGGAGCAGCTTCTTACCTTTGACAGTGATCTGAGCTGTTGCATGGATTACCCCCAGTGAGGACATGGCTTCGCAGGTGTAGTTGGCCGACTGCGTGATGTTGGTCAACTCTAAAACATTCCTGCCCATTGGCATGTCATCTTCTTTCGTCAGCTCCACGTCTCCGACAATCCACTTCACGTAGGGCATTGGGGACCCCACTGCTACACATGTGAGATTCACGCTCCCTCCAGGCATCACCTCATGGTTACTTGGAGGGATTGAAAATCGAGGTGACACTCGCCGCACTGAAACAAGGAATAGACAACTAGTAGGGTCACAGCCTAGACCATTGATATTCACTTGCTGCATACCCAAGGGGTGGGGGAAGGATCAACATTTCTCCTAAGTAGTAGCAAATCAATCCAGAAAAGAAGAAAAGAAAAAAAGAATTCTGAACAAGAGCTGTTCACTGCTCTGCCAAATTTCATACCCAAGGTTCTCCCTTTGAGCCACTGGTGTTTTCGGCAGGAGCTCAACTATAGGACTGCCACCATTATTGTTCTCTCAACTAAGTTACATTACGGACACTAAAATGTCTTCTTGTTTCAAATGTACCCACTAATTAGAAAATATGTTCACTTCCTGTCCATAGGGTGTGCAGAACCTCTGCAAGGTGGAATAAGCTACTACTGGTTGGTTTCACAGCAAAGCAACCTGCAGGACAAACCTATCTTGCAGGGGCAGCTACAGGGTTTTATTTTTAAATTACTGCATGCATTACTGCTAGCTAAAACTGTGTTCCTGTGCAAGATTCAGCAGTGAGCCTGGGGCACCTCACAGCCGGATCAGAACACCTTGTTGGCTAGGAGCTTCATCCTAATAGACAGGAGATCAGATCCAAGTGACAGCAGAGGGCCTGGGTGACAGGGTCCTCTCTCCCATTGGGAATGTGCTCCAGGAGAAAGAACACTCCTTATTTCATCACACAGCATCTATTCATATAAAAGTCTCACTTGGGTTATTTTGTAGACAAACCATTAGATCGGCTAAAGTGCCCCAGCTGTTTGCTGTACACACATCAGTCAGGGAAATGACACTGAGAAATGAGGACCCTTCTTTAAGGCCAGTGTTATGGGCCAATTTAAGGAGGGATAGAGGAACACAACTGAACATAGTAAATCTTTGTCTCCTCTGGGCAAACTCATTTCAAATACATACAATAAAATAAAAAATTAAAAGTGTGGGAGGGAGGGTGCAATGTGTCTCTTCTGGGAAGCCTGCTTTTCTGGAATGGAGATGTCACTACACATTTAATATCACAGCCTCTCCAGTCCACAGAGTCAGGGCTGGCAGAGTAGTGAAGAGCTGCAATGCAGAGGGACAGGGTTAGCTGGAAAGCAGTGGGGTGGACTATTTGTTAGCAAGATGGGAGAGACCTTCTCAGGGGCTAAAGCCCACTGGGACTGCCTCATGCTGGGCCTCCTCCTGCGTCATCTCCAGCACCACAAAATCTCGTTAGAAAAGGGGCAGCTGCTGACAGACAGGCTGACAAGATTCGGCTCAGCCTGACACTTCCCCTAATCAAATTTCGCTTGAGCTCTCTTTGATGATTCATTCCCAAACCAGCAGACTCACAGAAATAGACTGAACACAGAAGCCCCCACATTAGAATGTACAACAGAGTGAGGGTTTGGGGATAAATTAGACAATGCTGTCAACAGTGACAAAGCAGAGCTCATCAGCTCCTCACCAGCTTTTTTAAAGGGGCCCTCCCATAATGATAATGTGCATGTTATCAAATGTCTAAATCTATAATCTAGTGGGTTGTTCCTTTTAATCAATTGTTCAATCTCAGATCAATAATTGTGTGCATGGTCACCAGTGAAAGGCTTGCTCCCTGCCTGACAGGGGAGTGCACCCCCAAACAAGACAGAAATTAAAGCAAATCAGCGCTCTAACAGAGTTATGAGAATACCCTGGTATTGAATGGACATGGCAATGGATCAACATGATGGGGTGGTTGTCCAACGCAGCCTGGTTCTGATCGGCAAGAGGCAGGACTCGTTCTCCCCCCCACAATGAACATGGTATTGAGCCAGTACATGAAGAGGTTTATTCATTTGTTGTGTTTTATTCCAGGGACCAACCAACTTCCCACCCGCTCACCAACCAAACTGGTCTCAAATAAAAGCAAGCTTGAGTAGTAACACAACAGGCTCGTGCACGGCAATAATTAATTGACTTGACATGCGCTAGACAGGAAAAAGGCCAGGTATGGGAAAGAAGCTGTTACATAAAATCTTGACAAAAAACAAGAGTGGGAGGGTTGAAATGCACAGATAGGCAAGCACGAGGCACAGGAATGAGATTGGAAGGAATTCATGCAGAAGGGCTGAAAGAATTCAGTAGCATGCAGAAACCACCTCTGCCATCCACTCCAGTGAGAACCAAGCAAGATACTCCTACAACTACCTCCGATTACCTAAGCCACCTTCAGATGCATGCATGAGCAGTGGTTAGAATTAGAGTGAATCTCCACCAGAACAGCATTCCATGACATATCTCTCAGACATCAGTCCCCAGCTGTCTCCTTTGTGGCCGTAAAAAGACCTGTCAAGACCATGCTTGGGAAGAAAGAACACGGCTTGTGAATCTGCCGATAAGCGCTTTAGTTCATTCAGCAAAGAGCTATCGAGAAAACCTCTCGCCCTTTTTGAAAGCTGCTGTTTACTATTCTAGCGGCAGGGGAAGAGAAAAGGTTACTCGACAATGTATCAGAGAGGGGTCTCTTCTAGCCTAGCCACAGGATGAATGGCAATGAAAATCTCTTCCCCCCCTCCAATCCCCCCACAAAACCAAGCCGATTTAAAGAAAGGCTGTAGGCAAGCCCCTTCCCCAGGGGTAGGTTACTCAAAAAGAGGATCGGAAATCAGAGCACTTCTGATTCCACAAGACGACTCAGCCAAATGTCACTCTTATGACTGAGCAGAGATATGTATCTCCCTAAGGCCAACACAGACACTAAGCTGATGAACCTTTTCTTTCCTATTGGTACGTCGATGCAGCAACAGTTCGAGATTGGTTACAGGGCACAAAGGTGCAAAAGTGAGGCTGCTGCCTTAGTTCTTCACTCAGTTTCCACTGTTTCATTTCCAAAAAAATGCTTGCCTTCTTCCTGCCCTAGGTTGCCCTATTAATGACCTAGCCTCAACAAATTGTCCTCCAGCCACAATACGTTGCCTAAGTACTGCACTGTGCAAGCAGAATAGATTGTTTCTGTTGGTCAGAAAGGGTGGTGGCAGGAACAGCTCCCACACTAAGGCTGTGAAGACTCCGACAGTATCCAGTGTTTGTTGCCCTTATGCTGTGCCTGCCTCTGTAGCATCACTTTGGTGGTTTCTCTCTTCCAGTCTGGTTGCAAATACTCTTCAGATGTGCTGCAAATCAAACTGTAGTTCTCATTATGTAGAGGGGAAGAACAGAGGCAAGGTGATCAATGGAGGCTCAGTTGTGTGCCTTACTAGCGAGTGGGAGGCAACCTCCCTTCTATCTAGTCTTTCCTTGGCTATTAAACTACACACTGAGATCTTAAAATGTCAATAAAACAGGAACAGATGGGCTTAGAGATGCTACTGTCAATCCAGGCTGGATTATAATTTAGAAAGAATGCCTGGGAAGGTTAGAAAGGAGGTGGATTCCAACCTAGCAGCAGTATAGCATTCCTGGGTAATTGGCAGCTTCTTTGTGGGCAGAGTCCAGTGGGATGTGAAGCACAGCTGTCAATCAGCATTAGAACATTCTGGCAGAGCAGAACTAGTGAAGGTTGCTTACACAGCATCCCCAAGCATGCATATGGTTCTAGCTTCCACTAGGCTCCAATCTTTCTCCTGCCTCTGGCATGACAATCAATAATTAAGGCAGATCCATTCTCACCAATTGCAGGAATCTGCAGAAATCCTCTTCCAATTTACAAAGCAAATCACAAGGACCAAACGAGAGTGGATGCCTTCCAAATATTTCCAGTATCATTCACACTATCATGACTTCTTTTCTCAGTAGAATTTGTCAGAGTTTTTTTGTTTTGTTTTCTGCAAACTTCTTTTAGATAAAGCAGAAGTGAGCAACTTGGTGATTTTGGAAGAAACCACATGGGGGAAACTATTGTAAAGGTCTATGGGTAATGGTGTTCAAGGTTTATTTCAGCAGACTATCGAACATGGAATTCACTGTTATTCATCCCAGAGCATGGCATCCTATATGACTCACAAAAGAGGAAAATCCCCCAGGCTTCCCTACGGAATGGAGCATGCAGGGCAATCATTTGGCAGTCAAGGTGGAAAGTAAGTGACATATTCTGAGCCATCTCACAGCAGTGGAGGTGATAAGAACACACCAGTAGAGACCAGCTCCACATTCTGGAAGGTGGGGAGGGGAGACGCAGGCAATACCACAAAGGGAGGTGGAGAAGTGTTAATAATTTAGCATGCATTAGCGTGCACCTTCCTTGCATCCAGAATAAATGTGCATGGATCAATCAACCTGCTTAGCTCAGATTAGAGCAGCTGCTTCTCGGATTTCATAAAAACACTGAGGTAATCTCACTAAAAGTCCTCCTCCCATCACTTTTCTACTTCCATCGTGGGAAACTCCAGGCACTAAGCAATTGCTAAAAGCTGGGCAGTTTTAACAACTATTAATTGATTACTGCAGCAGAGCTAAGAGAAGGCCACTGGAAAATAATAACAGAAGGAGTGCTAGAGTCACACTAAAAGTGAAAGGCACCAGCCAGCCAAAATTAATTTACAGTAAAAGATGAATTCCTGTTGTTGTTGTTGTTAGCACTTTTGGACAGTAGGATCAATGGTGTGTTATTTTTAAAAATTCCTTAATAAGCAATTTGCTTTTGTCACTTGCAAAGCTTCAACTCTTTTCATAGTCTGACTTTAAAATCTCATACACAAACCCCACTTCATCTTCTGCAAGTATTGCATCGGACCATGACGTGCTTAGGGATTTTAATCTTTGTCAAAAGTTGTTTCCAGATTCTAGAGTATTAATTAAAGTTCAACATTGTGAGTCTTGATTTAGCTTTTAGCACTCTTAGTTGTGACAAAATGCCAGAACCATCCAGAAACAAAGGCAAGGTAGTAACCATCATTGCAATATAATTTTGACTTTCGCAAAACATTTTATTCAAGATATCTTAATTTTGAGCGGGAGACTATGCAAATTGATCCCCTCCTTCAGGTAGCGAAACTGCTTTAATAAGCTGTTCATGCCAAAGACAACTGCCTCCTCTCTCAATTCTTCCATAATATAAATCTCATTTTCCTGACACCTGCACAAGTTTGCTACCTGGGTCAGCTTACATGTATGGTTTTGTTTCTGGCTTTGTGGGAACGCTGGGGTAAAAGCAATGCTGTTGGGAAACTGAACAATCCTTCCTCCTGTACTGTCCAGTCTCCACGGCTCTATGTTACTCTGCTTTATTACAACTGCTTCTGGAAGGTGGGCAAACTGGAAAAATTATCAGATCTGAATAACCCCTCCACCCCTTCTCATACTTGTCATTACTGTTTTAAACAATATCTCCTGATGGAAAGGTAGTTTCTAGGGCCTCACAATCTATTGACAGAATCACCAGCAGGAGGGAGAAGACTGGAAGGAAAAAGAAGATGCATTTAGAGTCTAAACTGCTGTTCAAACAATGCCTCACTATTTATGTTCCCAATACATCCCTGAGTGCTGACATTTTATAGACAATTTCCAAAACAGGGCCTAGCCATTTTTGGATTATATTTCAGCTATAACTTTTAGAGCTAATTATTTGCGCTGACAACCCCATATAAAAGAGGATCTATCATTACAGCAGAGCAATGCCAAAGACCTATCACGGTTCGGCCTGGTGACACGCTAATAGCAAAGCAAGGGAGAGGCAGACTCTGCAGCTCTGGAATTTGCATTCATTCACTTCTGAAAATAACACAGCATTAAAGGGGGGGGGGAAGAAAAGAGCTGCTATATCAAGATAAAACAACTCCTTAATAAATAACCTGGTAGCAATCGTAGAGCAATAATTAAATGCATGGGTGAACAGTACACAGTTGTAAGTAAAGCTGGGAGGGGGACAAAAACTAAGATGTAATTATCAGTGCCAAACAAATTATAAGGCTTGGAACATCCCACTGGAATATTTAGCATCTAACATATGTCTCCCCATTAAATGTCTGAGCTTTGGGACATTTCTCGTGGGATGGGACCAAGCAACATCCTGGTCAAGGGCTGTTCCACATATGCCTTTTTCTCACAAGGGTGTTGGGAAACATGTACATCTGGGAATATAGTGTGAAAATAGTGCCTGTTTTCCACAGGCTAGTGGTTGTGGCTTTGAAACAAGAAAGAAAGAAAGACAACTGAAAAGCTGTTTGCTAGATGAAGTATTCTGATAGATTTTTAAATAGCTTTATGGAAGCTTAACTGGACGGAATGGAAACCTAAAGGAATTAGAAATTTTATTTATAGATGCAGAATATGATATATGTTAATGAAACTGGAACAAAAAGTTGGATTTAAAATGAATTCTGAGCATATAAATTGAGATATGCTGAATTATAGAGAAGTGTGCACTTGTGAATAACATTAATGATGTTTATATATGGTTTGCAAAGTGTAACTAATAATAAAAATAAAACACACCCATTTGTGCACTGGAGAAAATGGAAGTCACACTTATGATTTTAATATGTGAAGGTGTGAGCATAATGCATGAAACAGCCCTAAGCGTATATCTGTCAATCAAGGCTACTTTTGCTATTGATATATGCTGGTGGTTCCACTGGAAGAAGGGATTTAATTTTTTCAGGTTAATTGACCTTAGACATGAAAGTGCCAGGCAAACAGAATCTGTGCAGCTTCAGATTATTTCACTATCTCTCAGCTTCAATTCCTGCCAGGATCACATGCAATGTTGCCCTAAACAAGCTTTGGTTTATGTCTGAAAACAATAAAACTTTCTCCCCTTGTTAAGGGGAGCATATTCAGAGAACTAAAATGAAAACAAAAGCAACAGCTCTGGGACAACTGCAATGACAGCTCATTAAACAAGTTCTAATTCTAATTCTAATGAAGTTCACTTCGTATGGCTGTGTAGCAGATTGAGGAGTCTTGGTTTAAGGGAATGTCCAAATAGCAGTGTCTCAGGCTTCATGTATTTTAGTGCTATTGTGCTAAACAAGAAGCACAAACAACAGAAGAGTAACTTGGAAAAGTAGGTGCTTTTTGATTCCCTCCCCCTCTTTCTTTTTTCTTTTCCTTTCTCCTCCTGCAATGAGGCTACATTTTAATATTTAATATTTAATATTTTAATGTTGTATTTTAATTTTGTTTTTAAGTTGTATTCATTCAACTTGTTTTTATTATTGCTTGTTAGCCGCCCTGAGCCCAGCCTTGGCTGGGGAGGGCGGGGTATAAATAAAAATTATTATTATTATTATTAAAGTACAGACTCCAACCATAAGTCCTGGCATGCAGAATAGGGTAGTCACTGTCCTATGATCATTACAGGTACACAGGAAAAAGTGTGGAAACATAAGCGATGCAATAGCGGAGCATGTGGACTGAAGGATGAACATTATCCCCCTTCAGAACTAATGCATAGACATTTCCTAACTCTCAATATCCACCATTCTCTATTAATTGGTCATTTTGGGGCCTATAAAGTTATGGATTCTGTTTCTTTCATCAAAGGAATACTACCTTGGGTCAGAGAAAGTTGTTGATAAAGCAATAGGAATTGCTTCAGGTTATGGCACTGCTAAGTCCAGGCAACATCCTCCCTTAATTTCAATACTCACTCAGCACCATTTTGAAAATACCTGACTTAGAACAGAAGTTGAACTTCAATGGAAATATTGGAGTAGCTTAAGCCACCTGCTAATTTTGATGTCTACCAATCACCTTTTGTCTAATATCTTGGTGCAACACAGCACTGTCAATAAGAGAAAGGCAGGTAAGATAACGGCCCACCTTCCTTTCTCTAGTACAGTTATTGCCCTTGCTGAGTGAGTCCTTGTCCAGGGAAGAATGAAGTCCCTGGGTTTCAGGTATACAGGTATCAATCTTATAAACAAAAATGATCCAGCATGAAGAAACTCTGCTTTTCCAGTTACATCAGTGGTGCTTTGCATGTATCATAAACACAGCATCTCAAACGCAAGTGTGATGTGGAATGAATTCAATGTGTTAAAAAGGCAGCTATGGTGCCTCTATCAGTTGCTCCTTCCTCTTCCTACTCTATACCAAGCAGCTTACACTGTGAGTGAGCGGTGTCCACCCTGACCAGAACTTCAAATCAGTACTTTGCATTCCTCAACAAAAAGGAAAGGTCACACAGGAGTCTAACAAAGTAACAGATTAAGGCAAAACCCACTCTGCTGCCTACTCTCTATGTACATGCACCCCATTCCCATCTCAAAACACGGAAATCTTTGGGATGGACTGCATGCAGATAAGGGTCTGTGCATTTTAAACATCAAGCGACAAAAGGCATGCAAGCAGTGTGGTCAATGCTGTCAGCAAGGACATAGCAATTAGGAAGCAGATTCAGGCCTGCTATGGCAGTGCCTGGCAGAGAGCCAGGGGCCATCAGACCCTCCCCTTGCAGGGCTGGCTCTCCATCCCCTACTGGAAAAGTCTCATCAGAGGTGGCATACTGTAGATGGATAAGAAGTGAAAAGGACCAACCTTCTCGCGGATCTGAGAGATGAAAGTTTGTTTTGTTTGATGACATTGTGCGATGAAGATGAGAAGGGAATAAAAAAAGACAAGGAAAAACACAGAGAGTAAAAACAGGCCAAGCTGCATGTGTCTGCACAGCACTGAAACAACAAGACATGATGGTAGAGACCGGCCAGGACTACCCACTGTGCAACTGCGCACGCACACACACAAACATTCCTGCCACAGAACACTGGATTCAGCTTCTCTTCCTCATCCAGATGCACACAACCAGACCATCAGTACATAGGAGCACATGTCCCAGGAACACCAAGAGCCAAGTTGATTTTGGTAGGCTGCCCCCACTTCTGGCCAAGTACAGGCAAGAACAAGTGTGCACACACTCATGGACATACCCACCACATTTCAGACACCACAGGATTTTCAGTCAAGTGCCAAGCTCCATTCCAACTATACAGACAGTAGCGGAGGCACTTTAACCCCCACCTGCCTCTCTCACACAGCTCAGTATCTGCACACATGCCCCATCACTCCTCAACACAGAGGAAGCAGTCCTGGTGAACAATGGGAATTCTTTAAGCATGAAGAGCCTCTTTCTCCCTCTTTCCAAACAGAGCTAAAAGCAGCAGAGAAACATTAGTGCAGTATGAACCAGTTGCTGTGTCAGGACCCCTGATGCACTGAACTGGGAAAGAAAGGAGGGCAAGAAGTCAAAGCAACAATCACCCCAAATCAGCAGGGCAATCCAGTACATTCCTGTTTTTGTTCCTGCAGGAGAGACAGTAAGAGGTTAGTTGTGTTTCCCTGAAGGGCATGGAAGACCTCGTTTCCTTTGCTGGAATGACCTTATAGCAGCTAATATCTGTGGTGAATCGCCTGAAATTGAACCCTTGCTGAGAGAATGCAGAGACTGTTCTGGTGGTTAGAAACTGCTTATGAGTCACATTTTAAGGGTGGGAAAAGGCACGGCGGGTGTGGGGGGAGGACATTGCCTGTCAGCAGAACACACTCTCAATTAAAAGCCTTAATGGGAAAGATATACACTGTATGGTTGGTTCCATCAGTAATTCATTTGCAAGGATGAGAGAGGATGGGATTTCAGCTAGTTTTCATGATGTGCAGCCACCTACCTGCTCCTTAAACAGACTGCACCAAGAAGTACCATGGAAGCTAAGATATACTCCACAGTGCATATTCTCAGCACTGATACACAATAGATGTGGGGGAGGAAGGGGAAAGGTACTCCTCTCTTTCCATAGAATCGACGAGTATGTGCTCACTTGCTCAAGGACCAGAATGAAGTGTGTTGCAGTAGCCATTAAGTACAGAAAGTGGAAATATTGTTTTAGTTCTGCTTACTCCTTTGTCACCACCCTGGCGTGAATGGGAAAAGTACTTTCTCTTTTCTGAGTGTGACAGGAGGATTGTACATTTGTAGTTCCACAGTTGTTTCAGGGGATGATGGGAAGACGCCAAAGGTTCCGCCTTTGGATATGTAGTCAAATGATTGTCCATAAGATTCTATTATTTGAACCTAATCTGCTGTATGAAGGGATTAGAATCCCAGCTATATAACCTTCCTATTAAAAAAGGTTCAAATCTTTGGGACTTCAGCAATTTGGGTGGGTTTGAATTTTGGCTCAGTTCCCCATTTCTCAGTGAGGTGAGCAGACCTGTGTCTGGGGCTGTACCGCTTCAGAGTACAGATAGGAGGATTACATAATTAAAGATTCGCCAATATGGAGCCAAAATATTAATAATAATTCCTGTACGTTAGTAAATTAGTATTCTCTGAGAGAAGGCTAGGCTAGAATCTTTCCCTTTGACATTTAGTTTTCTAGGTGGAAGTGATATTTTTATAGGAAAGAGAGCATTGAATCATGTGAACCCCACTAGAGGTATGAAATGTATCAGCCCAGATACAGTTTTACTACCCCAGTGAAAAGTAGTTGCATAGAGGCAACTACTTTGCAAAATTACCAGCATTCCACAAAAAAGGAACTAACACTGAGGTAGGCAATATGAAAAGAAGACTGTGCTATCGGAGCTGCACAGCAATGCTATACAACTCATCAGTACAAAGCCCAGGCCAGGCAAGCTGTAATGGTTTGCCCACATGTGTTTGTACTTTAGATTACAGTAAGCAAGGTTCACTTATGAAGCACACTAATACAAACAGATAACTTTCTAGCCCGTCAGTCAAGAATGATCTTGGGGCCTGTAATTTGTTACTAATTGCTGGATTATCTCTTAATCACTTCTTATACTAATGGATTATAGGAAATGAACATCTGCAGCTGAGTCTGCTTTGGAAAGACCCTGGATGGAAGCAGCTACACCTCATCTCATGTTGAAATTGTGCCTGCTTTATCAGTAAATATGCCAACACCTAGTGAATTGGAATGCTCACTTTCTCCCAAGAGCCCTTCTCTTCATCCCTTATCTCTGGCACTGCAGGAAGCAAGTCCTCCTGCTCTTTTCAGAACACTGGGACTTAAAGGCATGACAGTAAGAAGTGCAGTAGTTTACATCTTCCATGGAAAGAGCAATATATGCAAAATATACCTGACACCACAACCTCAAGTTCTGCTATCACCTACAGGAGCCAAGAGAGGCTTTAAGTGTTCCATGTTTCTTGGGCCCCATCTGTCAGTAGTCTGACAGCAACTGCTAGTCTCACTTGATGAGGGGCAACAGCATCAAAATAACAAATGTGATATTGGACAAGCAATCAGAAGGCACAATGCTGTTCCCAGTATTCCACAGAGAAACAGAAAGTAAATGAAGAGGTTGAGAAACTCCTACTAACCCTGATTACTTTGATAAGGTCAGAGAAGCTCCCAGTAACCCTGATCACTTTGATAATTTATGTATAAACCTTATAGCACATTCTCCTATCCTCTGCAGAAGAGCCAAAGTGGTAACAGTTAGGGTGACTACTTGTACAATAACCCCCACCCCAAACAAGAAAATCCATCACCCCAAAAGAGGACAAAAGAGGGCACTGGTTTGCCTAAAAATTGTATATGCCAATTTGTATGTATAGATGCCTATTTAGAAATAGCTGTTATAATTTAACTAACAATACAATGCATTTCATCATACTGGAGAAGTCTGTGACAAAGAAACAGGTGTGCTTGCTTAATATTTATTTTTAAGAACTCCTGTTTAAAATCTTTACATGCTAACTCTTACCAGCTAATTATGCATAGAAAAAGGGCAAGACATGCCTTATCGCAGTGTAAAGTTGGTGTTTTTTTAATCATAGAACCTTTCTGTATAAGGCTTATGAAGATTAACATTTTTTTAAAAGTCACAATGTGATCAGCTTTTTGTACAGATAGGTAGTAACAGTTCCATCTATTTACTCAGAAGCAACTCCCACTGAATTCAGTGGGTCTTACTCCCATGTAAATAAGTGGGTACAGGATTGCAGCCTAACCAATCTCTGGTTTTGTGGGTCAACATCAACATTTTACTTTAATAGTTGATTCAATTAGCAATTTTATTGTTCATAAAAAAAATCCTTCAAAATTGCATTACTAACTGGGCTGACATAATCTGGATGACACAGTGATGGGTAACTCTTAGCTGATGCTCAATTTATTTTGGTTTTACAGCACTCAAGAACTCTTAAGCGATAGAAGGATATGTGGCTCAGAGAGCAAACTTTTTTTATGTGCGGGAGGAATATAACTAAACCAAATTATCCACCCTGGAGTTTGTATCCACTGAAGCTAGTTGGGAAAAACTGACGGAAAATGCAGAAGAGTCCAAGTGACAACCATTTCAACTTAAAAGGTTGCTAGGAGAGAGAAAAAAACATTTTGGTAGGATGCCGCAAGAGCTAATCCAACCATCTGAGATCCACAAGTCACATTCAACCGATGTACAGCTACTCAGACCATCCCCCTGCATGCTATATTTTATTCATGGAAAGAATTATCTCCTTTTCCCACTGACTGTTTTTTCCCCATGTACACAAGATTAGTTGATGTAGGGAAGTGGTTAAAGGTGTGGTCTAAGAGAGAGGAAGTACCCAGTTCAAAGAGCTCAGCTATGATTTGCTCCCAAAAAGCAGGTCTCTCTCAGTTTCACCTCCTAATTTGTAGTATGTGGATACCGATAGTGGTTTATTTTACAGAGTGTAAGGATTATTGAGAGGAGTTATGAAAATGATATGAGCACTAAGGAAAAGTGCTCGGTTATTATACATGCAGGTTATATTATACACACAGAAAACTATATGGGATTGGAGGCGCCAGCTACACAGATTACTGTGGCTTGCCATTTACTCTTCTCAGAACTACACAGAGACCACACACTATAGGATGCTTTTAACTCTTTGGATGCACATCTGAACAAGGGTAAGGGACAAGCTGCATGTTATGTTGCAGCTATGGGTAACAAACCCCTGAATGGTTCCTCCTCCTCTCTTGCAAAGTGCTGTTGCAAGGGGATGCAGTGCAAGGAGGGAGGAGGAGGAGTAAAGGGGAAGGAGTAAAAGTGATTCTTAACCTTCCTTTACCAGCCACTTTCCCTTGAAACTGCAACCCTCATATTTTCGTTTGTGAGGGTCCAGACCTGTGATTTCAAGGTTACCAGGAATCCAGAACCTTGGTTGAGATAACAGCAGCTGTGTGTGTATGTGTGTGTGTGCATATACACACCCACACAGAAACAGCAGTGGGAAAACTGAATAATCCATCCCCTGATGCAAACCAACACTACCTTAGGACACTTTGCAAGCAAGAAGGGGTGATCATGGTTACAGTATTCCTTGCCTCTAGTGCCATGAAACTTGTATGGTTTCAGTAATATAACATGTGGATAATATTTGTGCATACATCCTGTTCTGTTTTCTCAAACAAGGGAAGTAGCCTCCTGCTTTGGCAATGGATTGGGAGCCAAAGGAATGGTGAAAGTCTTTCACTGGGCTGGTTAGGGTGTCTATTTTGTTCTATAAAACGAAGCTGCCTGCACAAATATAGTCCGAGAAACAGTACATATGGCAAACCTCCACAGGGGACAATTTATGTAGTAACCTGTCTTTTATATACTATGGGGCTTTATCTCAATCCTGCAGCTTGGAGTCCAACCTTGTAAAGATTATACGCAATAAAAAGAGTCTTGTTTCAAAATTTATGCCTGAGAAATACAACAGTTAATAGAAAATGAGCCACACACACAGGGCTAGAAACATATCCTTACTAGAAGCTTGGCTTGTGTCACCTTATCTCCAGAGAGAGCCAGCCAGCCAGCCAGCCAGCTAGCTGAACAACCTGCTCTTTGCATCAAACCTGGGGTCACAGTTTACTGCACTCCTTAGAATCTAAGGGGAGTTCTCTAGCTAAATAAAGAAAGTCTCAACAAACAGGGAATCAGGCAGGTTTAAAGGTGAGGTTTCTTTGCCTTGGCAAGCTGTGTATTCAGGTGAAACATTAGCCTTCCCAAGCTTTTTCGGAAAGGCTCGACACAGAGAAAGATACTTGAAATAAAATGTGAAAGTGATTAAGAATGTTCAAAAATTTACACAACAATGTAAACATGAAATATGTTCAAACAAACACCCTCCCTTTACTCTGGGGAGATATGACATTATTTTTACTAGAGCTGACTACACACACACACACACACACACACACACACACACACACACACAGAGTACAGGGTATATAAGGTCAATAATAAGCACATTATGCTTGAGAAATGGGCATTTCTGCTGCACAGATAAAGAGTTCTGAGACTATCTGAAACTTCAGCATCGTACAGATTTGTACGTTGAAATTGTTCTGCAAGATGAAACGGCACCTGTAGAAAATGAGTGCTGAACACAATGAGAGTAACCGAGAGACCTAGAAGCAATCACACAGTAAGTCATTTTGGCTTCTCCTGGGAATAACTCTTCCTTAGCTTGGTTAAGGCAGCTCCCCTCCACTCCACAAATAAAAGGCGTGTGCATGAGTATTAGGAAGCAACGATCAAGTGGGGAGACAGAGAGAGAGAAAAAAGAGAAAAGACAGAGGAAGGAATGAAGATGGAAACAGTATTTCTAAACGGGTAGTTATTGAGATCCAGGACCTAAGAAGGAAAGGCACCAAATTGACACTCTTCTTCTTTCCCACTGTTATGTAAGTACCAAACCACACTCCAAGGGTGTCTTACATTAATATCCCTGGCTAATACAAGGTCTGGCCAAGGAGAACACACATTGTCCCCATGTAAAACTGAACAGAAAACTCATCAGCTTTTAATGAAGTACCAAACTCTTTGCTCTCCAAACACAAAATTCTGTATCAAATTTAACGCAGTGAGTGAAAAGACTTTGAGATCTAGGAATAATAACAAGTTAAGAAAACAGTCTGGCAAAGTGGCTTCGTGCAACAAACTGAAGCTGATTCTCAGCAGGAATGGAAGCTATTGTAATAGCTTCTGCAATAATCCCCGTTGCTGACAAGGTGTTGACCAAGAGAGCTTATGGAAACTAACATGCTATTCCAGAGTCAACATGATGCACCAACTCACCTGCAAGAGAACAAGTCAAGCTTATGAAATGAATGCTCAAAGCTTTATCTCATTAAAATAAATAAATAAACCCTCCCCAAAAAGGATGGAGGTGAGAAAAAGAAAGCCCCCAAACAGGCTTTTGTTTAACAAAATATACAAATAATTAAACATGAACTTCTGCCCCCTTTATGACAGTGGTTTAACCAGTTTGACCATTAAAGAAGCTCTGGCGAAAAAAATGAAATAAAGAAAAAAAATTGTGGCAAGAATTGACTTTCCAAAGCTTGAACTCAATGACTGGTTGGGCATTTAGGTTTCATCATTTACAATACATCATAAAGGTAACCTCTCACTGCAACGTCTCATGGGTCAATAGAGAAGGTGTAGACATGGAAGAGAAGGTAGAAAGGGATGGAAGTTTGCCTTCTCTAACTTTACCTCGCACATAAAGGTTGGCTGGAGCAGAGTAACGGGTCCCAGCACTGTTCGTGGCGACACATTCATATTTGCCTTGGTCTGACTCTTCACTGTTCTCAATCTGTAGAGCTCCTATGTGGAAAATAGAACACAGACAATATTGGTTATAATAATATATTTACAAAACGTGTAAATTTTTGCTCTGTGTCTCTAACTTAGGAGACAAAGGGTTTCTGGTAAAAGTGTGGCATGGCACTTCTCAGAGGGTCCACCAAACACCACTTCCACTTGGTTGTTGCTAAAAAGCACCTGCTGTGTCCAGTTTTTATAGCTGCACAGGCAAACAGTTACTGACACCTTTTCAATTCACTTCTTACGGAATACATCCATTTCTACCAAGCACAGAAACTTTCAAAAGAATTCAGGTTTATTCGTTGAAATATCACAACAAATACCATCTTCACACAACCAATTTGCATCTTGGTGCACTACTCTCTTTCCTTTAATTATCAATTTGATTCTCTAAAATTAAACCTTCACTTCCCCATCAAGTACGAATAACAGACCCTTAGAAACCTACAAACCAAAAGGATTACCCTGAGAAGTCCTTTGCATCTCTGCTTCTGAAGACTACTCCTTTCATTTATGATAAAGACCTCAATACAACCATCAATACAATTAATAAGTCAGCATCAGAAAATGGTACAACTTGTGTTAAATCCAATTTAAACCTGAAATCAGCCCAACCCACATTAGGGACAAATACGGCTTGAATTGCATTATTGTTCCTTATCTCGTCCATCATAGATGAGTGCTGAACCCTGTCCAGTTGTTTCCTCTGGAAATCATTTAAAATGGGCTGCATCTAGTTTGTGGAGGAAGTAAGGATGACAATGGTGAAGGGGAAAATAAGCAAAGGGTGAATGTAGAAGTAGCCTTGATGTCACATTGCCAGATCAGAACCTCCATACTTCCTGAGTAGCAAAGACTTTCTTGGTTCTTCCAGAAGTTGAGATTCCAGAGATGGCAGAAGAGGGCATTTGCTCAGAAACACATACACACCTGAACCAAGAAAAAAAGCATTAACCTGTCTGCTTGTCAGAGTCTGAACCCATTTCCATTTGCCAGAGAAAACAGCACTGTGAACAGAAGCCAAAATTGCTGTCTCCGCTCTTCCCACTTCAAGGAATGGAGGTCAAATTCAGTTTTCATATCATTGCAACAGAAGGAAAACTAATGTGAATCAACTGCCGCCACCTACATTATTTAGAAGGATAAATTGAGACTGTAGCCTAAGTCTATATGTCAGGGAGAGAAAAAATGAACCTCACTGAGCTTTGCTATGTAATAAAAATGATGTAGGGAGCCCTTCCTATTGTTACGCTGGGGCTGGCAGGGGGCAGTGCAGGGGACACCAGCCAGAAAAGCCTTCCTTCTGCCACTCTTAAGGTGCTTTCACATATAATACTAATAAGTTGACTGTTCTTTAATACAGCAGCAGCATTGTCAGGTTTGTTTTTAATGTTTTGTAACCCAGACCAGGAAAACATCTACTACTACCAATACTACTACTGCTGCTGCTACGTTGCTGCTGTTGTTAAATTTATTACCCACCCTTCATCAGCAGGTGCCAGGGTTGGTTACTATGATTTCAATTCAGTATTAAAAACAGTTAAAATTAATTTCAGGTGGGTCCTGAAAACACACATCTGAAAACACCAAAAACACCAGGATAAAAAGGTGTGTCTTCAGCAACTGACAAAGGCTATATAGCAAAGGTGCCATTATTCATAAGCTGCTGCAAAGAATGTCCTCTCCTGAGCCATCACCTTGAATTTCTGAGGGCAGCAGAGCCACCCAAAGGGTCCCTCTGCTGATCTTAATATCTGAGAGGGTCTGTAGAGAAGGCAGCAGTGTCTCAGATATTTGGGGCTTAAATAATTTAGAGCTTTAAAAACTAGCATGAGCACCTTGAATTGGCAGAAAAATGTAGCTGTTTTAGAACATGAGTTGCATAAGTGCTAAAGGCAAACCCAGCAAGCGATCTGACCATTGAATTTTGAACCAGTTGAAGTTTCCAAGTCATCTTCATGAAGAGTAGTCCAATCTGGAAGTTACCAGAGCATGCAGCACTGTGGCGAAGTCACCTCTGTCCACAAGGGGTTGTAGCTGGCAAACCAAGCCATAGCAGGAAATTAGCCACCTCAAGTGACAATGCTGGACAACACCCTCAAGCTATGAACCTGCTTCTTCCAGGGGATTGCAACCCTGCTCAGAAGAGGCTGCCCTCCCAGCTCCTGGATTTTCAGGATTCATTTTTAATTTGTTGGCCCACATCCAGTCCATCACTGCCTTCAAATATAACAAAAGCAAGTATTAAAATATAGTAACAGCAAGCAATGATGACCTGCTTCATGAGTGACAGGAGGCAGAGGGAACCCCCAAGAAAGGGGATTCAAACTCCTAGCCTCCTGTTCCTTGACCCTGGATATTTCCAAACATTATTTATGTGCGTTTCCTTACATTGCTCCTCTCTACTTGTGAGGCACATGCATATGCTTTATATCGCCTTCTCCAGCCCCAAAATGTTTTGTACTAAAATTCTCATCATTTCTCACCATTGGCTATGCTTGCTGGGGCTGATGGGAATTGGGGAAGGCTACTCTCTACTGACTTGTAATTGCAAGTGAAAATAGGTAGTGGGGGTCGGTGGGCTTCATAAGCATGGGCAGAGATGGCTAAAATCAATAAATCCACAGATACCTTCTCACCTTACATTTCTGCAGGTAGGTCTAATCTATGGAACATAGAAGTGTTCTGGTTTTGGCAGGATCTGCCTTGCTTTGCCAGCAAAGTTAATGAAAAATGTTGACTGTCTCATTAACAGAGCAATCCTATGAATGTGTAATGGTTGTAAGGGGTTACTTGTGCGTAAGCTGCCTTCAATTTCAGTTAGATTGCTTGGTTCACCATGCCTTGGCTGACAGCCCACTCTCCGTGGCCGGTCAGTCGCTTGCAGAATCCGTCAGTGGGCGTTTCTTGAACCTCTTCCAGCATAAGAGCTGTTTGACCCCAAGTCTCCTCCTACTTTCCCTGCGCGGAACCCGTCTGCGCAAGTAAGGGGAAGGCAGAGGCGTGTCAGCGCTTTCCCCACTAGTCTCTGGTGAAGGGTCTTGGAGCCCTGTCTCCACATCCTCCATCTCCTTCTCTTCTCCACTGGTGTTACGCTGAATTCCTTCCCCCCTGCTGGTCCCCTCTCCTGCATCGTTTTGGAGCCTTGCCTCCACCTCTCGCTCTGATGTCAGTTCCCTGACAGAATGTTTACTCAGAAGCTTCACTTGTGTTCAGTTAAATTTATGTTTATATAAATTTGAGGATTTGACGAGGAAGGCAAAAGTCTACTTTCACAATCTCACACTGGATTCTTGCAGCTCTGCAGTTGTCAGTAGAGTAAAATGGTGCACAAAATTTTCTGGATCATGATTTATATATCAATACTCTACTTAACATGCCACTTAGATTTTCAGCTCTAATAATCCTAGGTGCTACCTGGAATGGCAGCCAAATGCCCCCATCTCAAATTTATTTATTTTTTTACGGCCAAATAAGCTAAATAAATAAAAACAAAACTACCACAGTGACGTTATTACTGATGCTCAATATGTTCCTGTTCAGCTGTGCCTCTTCTTCCTGAGCATGATGATTGGCATGGCTGGGACCTGGAATGAAGCTGGGTTTCTGTGATATATACAAGTGAGGCAGTCACTGACGGAGAGCTATGAAACTGAGCAGCACACAAGGGCAAATGCAGGAATACAGCTCAATCACTGATTCCCCTTCCTTTTGTGTATCATGCATCTGGCATTCATGCACTTTCCTCTTGTACTCCAGATACAGAAAAAGAGAGATTGAGATATGCAGATCCCAAGAGAAGCAGCACTACAAGGCTGCCAAAGAGGGTGCTAAGGGCAAAACAGCGTGAAATTTGGGCAATCGTAAAAGTATTAGATAAAAAGTTTCTCAGCCCTTCTCTGCCAATTATCAGATCTTTCTGTTTCAAAGTAATTGTCCTTCTGCTTTGCAGTGGTGAAACTCACACTGGAGGAAAGTCTATCCAGTCAACGGGTACAAACACTTTCCAATTGATTCCAATTTATTTTGTGACGAAAAGGACCATTTAAAATGCTGTCTTCCCTTTAACACTTCCACTGCTTCTCATGTACCTGCAATAGCAAAATCTGAAGCATCAGAGGTCCATGACATGCCAGCATTTTCTGCTTCCAGGATAAATATTTCTCATAATATTTAATTGCATTCTATAACAACATAGAAAACTTGATTTGAACTTTGAGAAAGGGGACATGTGTCAAGTCACTTCCCCTAAAGCAGCTTTTATTTTTGCTTACTAGCCATCCTTCAAAATTCACATCCATTCATCCATCCTCTTGTCTAACCTGCCAGTCACCAACTAGACCCATGCATCTCTGAACAGTCTATCAAAACTCACCCTGACCTTTCAGCCTGGGTCTCACCTGAAAGGCAAAGGGGGAATGTTAAAAGTGACAACATGCCTTGTGAACACAGAGCTCTCAGTTAGAAAAATGACAGCACCTCTGGACAGCAAGAGTAGAACTGCGGCTGCAGGGCCCAAAGGAAAGGTTAGTTTCAGAAATAAAATTTTATCCTGCTTCTCCGGCCTGACTTCCATAACACTTCCATTCAATAGGCAGAAAGTATGATTGGCCCTTCAATGCATTCACATAGAATCCACCTCTCAACATGAACCACTGAAAATTTTACATCCAACTAGCTGTGCAAACAAAAAAAAATTTAGTTTTATTTCCACATCAAATTGATCCCAGAAGTGCAACAAACTTACCTTAGTGAGAACCACAGTACAGACCACTATGTGAGTATAACCTCCCTTTCACAAAAGTGCCTTCACCTACCACATCTGGTAATCTTTAGAGACTCAATAGCCTGTGTGTTTAACAAAAGGTGTAAGTCTGACACAAATCCTGTATGAGATGCTAAGAGGTGGCTTTTTGGCACGTACAGAAATGTCATCTTTGACATTCAAACGGGACACATACATTTTAAATAATGTCAGACACATTCTTAAAATACCTCATTAGGACTCAGATAGGGAGATTTATGTTTTATGAGATGGATGATTCTCATTATAAAGATATGTCCACTTTCCTCAAAAAGGATGTACAGAACATCCAAGCGGTTCTGGTGCTGAGTCATTAATGCCCTCGCTTGTTGATACAGAGGAAATACATAGCAGTTGTGTGCTGGGAAAGGCCCAACCTGATATGGGCAACGATAGGGCCTGCTTGGTTACTTAGCATTCAGTCTGTCATTTTGCTTTCAGAGTTGTGATAGAAGCAGAGAAAAGGTTTTAAAAATGTGTGGCATCACAGCTGTCAATCTTGCAGCATTCCAGAGAGAAGATGACAGAGAAACCCATTCATATCAAAATGAGGTTTACAGTTTTTCCCCTGACCCAGATTTTTCACAGAAGCAACTTGATGCAAATATACTTGAAACAGCAACCCCCATTTGCTCCAAAATCACTTAACAAGAACTGAAAACATTAACCCCCAGCAACAGAATCAGTTCCAAAGACTTGGATTATTAACTTCCAGCAGTGATTCAGTGGAGAGAGAAGGGGGAGGAAAGAAGGGGAGCATTGGACAAATGAGATAGTGTAATTTTGTGGTGCTAAAAAGTTTATCAGGAAATTCAGGGGTCAGTCAACAGCAGTAACTGAAATCACAAGAGATCAGAGTCACACTATATAGTACTGATTACAACCTTAAAATTAATTCAAGGGACTACTTTGAGTGTGTAGGCTAGAAATGTTACTAGCACATATAGGCAGTGAAACTAGCAAGGTCTGGGAATGCAGAGCTGTCAGACTGGAGGTGGATTGAACAACTGAAGACTTAATGCAGCCAGATGTGTGTCTGATTCATTTACTCACAACAAATCTTTATGCTACAGTGCACCATGAATCCTTGTCAGGCTTCAGAAGGGGTGGAGCTGGCATCTTAGATCTCCTCCCTTCACCTTCATATCAGAGAAGGGCCAGCAAAATAATAATAATAATAATAATAATAATAATAATAATAATGTTATTTATTAAATTTATGAAAAGGTGCACCTTCAGCTCTCAAAGAAAGTCCTCCAGTCTTATTCCTCAAGTTAGATTTGCCTGGCATTTTAAGAATTTATTTCCTTTGTATTAGTTCAATTCCTGTCAGCAATAATGCAGAAGGAAGGGCTTCACTGTTCTCTTGTGAAAGTGTTACATCCTTCAAAACACGTCACAGCAGCTATTTCAGACCTGCCAGGACGTGGTGCCCCAGAGGGTGACTGAATCTGAAAGATTCAAGACCTCAGAGCCCTCTGTGGCATGAATGGCGATAGCGTTCTCCCTCTGAAAACCTCCCGTTGAATAACCCCCTTTGACCTGTGCACACCTGCGATGGATGATTCTACAAGGCGCCACACTAAAAATAAACAAAAACAAGCACACACAGGAAGGAACGGCAGATGCGCAAGTGAGCTGACAAGAGTTTGGAGTGAAAGAATAGCTGGAGATGATATACTGTTGGAGACGGGCATGGCAGAAAGGATATGGAGTGACATGACAATTAGAGGCACAGTTCAGCATTCTTACCTCTGATTGGTGTACCACCTGGTGAGGTAATTTGAATGCAAATAAGATTAGAGAGAAGCGTTAGTACAAAGAGGAAAGGAAGAAAATTATAACTAAAAAAGTAGAAAGTTTTTCAAAGCTAGAATCTGTATTAGCGCAACAGGAACAAACAAAAATAAATAAATAAAAATAAATAAAGGATGTACAGTAACAAGTCAGAGTGATGCCCTCAGGTGGTTAGTAAAGCTCTCTGCTACCAAGAACACAGAGTCTGGCCCCATTTTACCCAATTAATATATTGCTGGTCCTACACAAAGGAGGGCTCTGACTCCTAAGCAAAACCACTAGCATTCATTGTCACAACTGAGATGGAGAAGCCACTGGGATATGGGTGCTGCGCCCTTTTATTCTGCCAGAAGATGGGGCTGTGGGAGTACCAGAGTGAGTG
Source organism: Podarcis erhardii (assembly GCF_964252035.2). Taxonomy (NCBI): domain Eukaryota; kingdom Metazoa; phylum Chordata; class Lepidosauria; order Squamata; family Lacertidae; genus Podarcis; species Podarcis erhardii. The sequence continues at coordinate 50,994,159 of NC_138510.1, read as the reverse complement.
TTGTGAGAGAGTGTGTGTGGGGAGAAAAATTAAGCATATGGTGTTGGTGAGACACACATTCTTGGTTTAAGATTGCATGGACCGTTGGGGACAAAATCTGATTATGTAATTGAAACTTAAAAACTGAGTGATGAATTCAGGGGTAACTTTAATAAAACCTACACCAGGTTCCCCCTGGCCAGAAATTGGCATTCTACACAACAGATTTTTCAAATAAAAATCTAAAGCACTTTCTTCTAGTTTTTATTTGGACCAATGGAGCACCAGACTCGCGCTGCATAATTTATCCAGTAGGCAGAGGAAAGGGATTCCAACCCTCCTTATAAGGGAGCAGAAAATAAGTTCACATGCTATGAGTGCATCTTATAAGGAAGGCTTGGTTACAAAGCTAACTGCTCCAAAACGTCAAGCAAAAGTGCAGTTTGCTCAGTCATGGGCTTTATTGTTAGCATGGTCCACATGTGCAGAGGGAGACCCGTGTATGTAAACTGACAGCAAACTCCTCTGATCCCCAGTTTTGTCCCCTTGGTCTTATTTTGTGCAAATGAAGGCTGTTAGTAAGGTGAGGGAGATTCATGCAGATCTAATTTGTAGGCAGTTCATGGTATGTGTTGGTTTGATGCAGATTTTGCACATCTGAACACCAAGCACTTACCAAAGAAAACTGGGGAGTTTAAACAGATAGAAAGAGAGGGTTAAACAGGACACAGAGCGTCAAATCATGTTCCGTGTATTGATCAATAAATACCAGTAAGCATATGAGTGCTGTGTATCTGAGATTAACCGCTCCCCACATTCCATTATCCACAGCACTGATCACCCAATGGGAAACAAAGAAAGACACTCAAAGATTTCTGTAAATACAAAGAAGGCAGATTTTAAGCATGTTTAACTTGCCTCTTAAAGAGTAATTAAAATATTTACACTTGTTATCACTTTCCCTCCCACTCTCCTAGTGTATGTTCCTTCAGGCAGTAGCCCTAGCTTTTAATCAGAGGAAGCAGTTCCAGCTGCTTCGTTTAGCATTCTCCACAGCCGAGATGACATTACTCCATTTTCGCTTTATGGCTGGTTTATACTTGCTGATGCTTTTGTCCACAGATGAGTGAAGCATCAGGAAGGCTAATGCCGTTTGCTGAAGTTGCGGGTAATCTCTACCATAATAAATCTGCTGCCTATTTATCTGCTTTTCTAACTACCATTCCATCCCCCTTGACAGAACCATTCTCATCACGGAAGCTTGCATGACTCACAAGCTGTACTGACAGGAAGAAGAGGGTTATTGGTTCATGCCCCAAAGAAAGATTGGCTGAGTGCTTACTTGCCCCTGCACCATCTCCAAATTATCACTGTAAATAAAGAGTCTACATCCCCTTCCCCCACTCTAAGAGACAAGAAGCATCTCTTACAACAGAGTCCAGAAATGAAACAAGATCTCTTTGGAGGTTTAGTATGCACTAATATATGTTAGAGAATATGGCAATAAAAGACATAAAATAAAAATTATTCAGAACTCCCATGATAGTGGTCAGGATCACCAAATGAAGATGTACCGTATTTTTCGCCCCATAGGACGCACCGGCCCATAGGACGCACCAAGTTTTTTGGGGGGGAAATAAAGGGAAAAAAAATTATTTCCCCCCCAGGCGCTTGTGGGGCTGGCAGCGGGGAGAAGCGCTCTTCTCCCCGCTGCCCGCCTGCAGACCAGGTCCGGGGACAGCGGGAGGACGAGCTGCGCCTCCCAGCTGTCCCCGGAGCTTGCGGGGCTGGCGGCCGGGAGAAGCACGTGTCTCCCCGCCGTCAGCCTCCAAACCACATCGGGAGAAAGCGGGATGGCGGCGTTCCGCCTCCCCGCTGTCCCCCGACCTTGTGGGACTGGCGCTGCGGCTCTCCTGAAGCCTGGAGAGCGAGAGGGGTCGGTGCACACCGACCCCTCTCGCTCTCCAGGCTTCAGCGAAAGCCTGCATTCGCCCCATAGGACGCACATGCATTTCCCCTTCATTTTTGGAGGGGAAAAAGTGCGTCCTATAGGGCGAAAAATACGGTAAGTCATATGCTACAAAATAAAAATTTGGACAACATCCTAAGTTTTAATTCTAATGGAGTACGTTTTCAGCATGAACAAGAATGCAGAAGCTGCCAGTTTATCCAATTCTTGGCATCTCCAGACTCCTGCTTGAAACCTGGAGACCAACTGCTAGTCATTTTAGACTATATTCACCTAGATGCACCAATGGACTGACTCTGCATGCCGCTTCCAGTGTTCTTATAAGACATCCACCCAACCTAAATAATTAATGACACTTATTATTGTGCTGCCTTAGGGTGCTTCCAGGACGGGGCTTATATTGCAAACATAATGCTCAGATCAGATATTTCAGTGTGCGCATTTGGCATGTTAGCTTCCACATATTTCTGTTCCCCACCTCTCTCCCAGTCATGGATATCATTGCTATTCTGCAGTTGCTGTCCACATTAGAGGACCTCAACAGAGTGTATATGAAGATGGTTTTGTTGTCCCTCCTGTCCAACACTCCACCACCACCCTCCATTGCCTTCTGCTCTGTGCATGTATGCAGGTATTTCTGTACCTGTGTTCAGACTGTTGCATTAGGGGCCACCCACTGAAATGTCACCACATGTGACAAACTGCCACCATCACCACACAAAAAAGTGCTAATGCACTAACTGGCTTCCACTCCCGCAGTGACTTTAGGTTTATAACAAGTTATTTTTATTTATCTATTTTTCGCAGTAAAGGGTATGGAAATTAAATGTAATATATATATATATATTGCTTGGCATTTTGGTGACAACAACTTCATGTGGACACTGCAAGAAAAAATTGCATGGTTCAGCAGCAATTCCACAATAAACTTCTGTCTGGAAGCACCCTTAGTAAGCAGAGACAAGAGCAGGAATTTGGCTGTGCATACAGTCCTTTCATTCCTCACTTCAAGCAAAACAAACCACAATGTCTTCCATTAACGATAGTTTCCCATTTCATCTGAACTAGGAAACCATGGTTACCAGTTAATTAAACTTTGAAAAACTGTTTAATATCTTGGTTTGTTCTGAAGATGTTAACCAAAATTTCCTGGTTTGGATGAAAATAGGAAATTATAGTTAAGGAGTGACATCTGGCCCTCATGGTCTCTTCCAACTCTATGATTCTATGATTCTATGATCTTCATTTGCTCACTTTCTAGCACAAAGGAGCTTTGAATGTGACCAAAAGGCTTGTCCATATCATTGATAATCTACATTAGAAACATTCAGGTCTGAATGACCATTTAAACCAAATCCAAACCAATTTGAGGTATATGGCACTTTGCATAGCCTTGAATGCAGAACTACAGATATAGCAGACCTGAGGATCTGACTTTCCCAACGAGGTAACTAGGCCAATAATATTTGAAAAGAATGTTGGTATGCGAGTGCTACTCTGAGTAAAAGCTCAATCCTAACCATGGCTACTCAAAAGTAAGTCTGACTAGAGTCAATGGGGCTTTCTTCCAGGAAAGTTAGATAGGACTGCAGCCCAAGCCACCCTAATTCTAAAACCTTTCCACACTTCTGCTGTTCCTTATACTGGATGCTCTGGGTGTTAAGTAATGCAGATCCCACCAATGTGTATAAAATGCCTTCCATCCTACAATGCCTCCTAGTAACATTCCCAGGGTTGGCTTTACTGAGAGAATTCTGTTGTTCAAAATTTTGTATTTGGTTGCTTTAGTATTTCAAAATTATAAACCATTTTGGGTGCCTTGGCAGAATGGCAGTCACATAAATACATTTAATGAATGAATGACCATGCCCACACTAAATCCATTTCATTCCTACTTTTAATTTATGACCAGCCACATTTTCTATTAATGCCTGGCCCAAGCAACAAGAGCAACTCTGCTGGCCACTTTCTTGATCTGGTACTGTAGGAGTATCTTTTAATCATAACCTTGCCAATGATACAATCTCGCCTCCCATTTCAGCTTTGGTTTGTGTACTTCCTCTCATTTTTACACAAATTTTTCAGCAAAGTGTAAATGCGTCTCCTTAGCCTACATCTTCACTGCCATGCCTTCCTCCACTCTACATAAGTCAGTGTTTAATATGCCCTTACTTTATTTTACAACATTATTTTATTTAATAGTACCTTGAGCAGCAAGTGCAGGAGGGGTGTGATAGAAAGAAAAACAATTAACAACAGTAAATCTTTACATCACTCATCAGCCAGGAGCATTAGAGGAACTGTGTTGCCAAACCTTGTATGTTGCAGATCTGTCTTCCTTTGCTTGGGGAGCAAGTGATGAAGTGGGAAACTAGGCCTCTAACATAATCATTCTATGGCTATGTTCCATTTTGAAAGCAATGTCCTAAACACTTGAGGTAAAAACCTAACACATTTTGACTGCTTTTTAATCTTGTTCATCTTTAAACAAACTCAGATTGAATGTCACAACCTGAATCTTACACAAGTAAGTCAACTGCCTCTCTTAGATTGTATCATGTAAAGGCACAGTTTAGTTTTTATGATCAAACATTTATTACTATTTACTTCATTTTGGGATGCCACTTTTAGTTGCACCTGGAGGAAAAGCCCACAAATTGCCCTGTCCAGCCTCGGTACAATCAATAGCGAGGAGGAGCTGCAAGCCACTGTCTAGACTTGGTATTAGTTTTCTTCCACAGTAAATGTAGGAAATATGACTATAACCTTTAAATACTTGTTTTCTTTTTTAATAAGTAAGAAAGTTAATCAGAATATGAGAGTGGGGCATGTGAGAGATTATCTGCTGCAGGTTCTATAAAATATGCTTGCCATTTATTGCACATAGCACTGGTTATATTATTTGTTAATGCATGATTATACTGGAAGGCTTTCTCATATCTGGCTTTGGCTTACCTATTTAATATAAATAATATCAACTGATAAGATTTAATGACTTATATTGTCTATTTTATATAAACATTATAAAGTTTGTTTTATCGAAATGAATTGTTTATTCAATTTTTTTATATTTTGTAATGAATTGGTTTTGGACTATTTAGTGTAGTGACGTATTCATATGTTTTTGCTGTTTTGCTGTGAGTTGCTTTAAGGCATGCTTATAGGGGTAAGTGGCATACATTAGAAGAACCCTGCTGGCTCAGAAACTGTCTACAGTGGCCAAACAGATGCCTACTGGAAGTTCAGAAGCAAGACCTGAGAGCAACAGCACCCTTTCCACTGATGATTCCCAGTAACCTCAATACTGCCTCTGACAGCAGAGATAGTACATAGACATCAAGGCACTAGTAGCCACTGATAAATTTATTCCTAATCCTCTTTTTAAAGCCACCCACAGTGGTAACTACAACTACATTTTGGTGGTGTAGATTGTTGAATGATCACTTTAAAATGTGAAGGTTCATTATTGCTTCACAAGTTGTGTATGTCTTTAAGGGCCAGGGCCAAGGCAAATAACGAGACCCAGTCTTACAGCTGGGAAACATAGCAGGTGCTACTAGGTTGTGTTAATTAAGCTGTGTCAGCATTTGGGCATAGTATATAAGGAGCAGCACCTAGCTCCCTCATTACCCTGGGGGATGGGTTGGTGGTTGGCTCTGGTTTGTTGTTGATGTATTTAGTGTATAAGGAGTTTTTGCTTTTGTTATTAAAACCTTGTTTAAGTTATTTTTGAGTCCCTTTTTAATGCATGGTCTCCCCAGCAAGCTCTCTGCAGCGCTACTAAACTGCAAATAGCCATAGTTAATAATAAATTAGTTAATTTTATTTCAGCTGATTATATACCTGTGTGAAGAAGTACTTTCTTTTATATGTCTGTCCTGAATCCTCCAACATTTAGCTTCATTGGATGGGCCCAAATTATTATGAAAGTGGGAGAAGAATGTCTCCCTATCCAATTTCTCCACACTATGAATAATCTTACACACCTCTACCATGTCCCTGTCACTCAACTTGTATTGTAAACTTCTCATGGGGGAGTTGCTGAAACCTCTTGATCATTTTGGCTTTCCCTTTCTGAACCTTTTTGAACTCCACAATATCCTTTTTGAGGAGAGTCAACCACAAGCGTACACAGTATTCCAAATGCAGTTGCACCATAGATTTGTATAACAGCATTATGATATCAGCAGTTTTATTTTAAATTCCTTTCCTAATGATCCCTAGCATGGAATCTGCACTTTTCACAGTTGCTGCTCACCAGGTCAACAACTTCATCAAGTTATCCGCTGTGACCCCAAAATCTCATTTCTAGTGAGTCACCACCAATTCACGATTTTTTTTTGCCTCAGTGTGCATCACTTAACACTTCCTTACATTGAATTCTATTTGCCATTTTATGCACACTCACCCAATTTGGAGAGATCCTTCTGGAGCACCTTACAATCCTTTTTTTGTTTTAAACACACTGAACGATTTGGTATCATTAACAAACTTTGCCACCTCACAACTCACCCTCTTAACTCTGTGCAAGTCAAAGGGAGAAGGCCCCAACATCAATCCTTGAGAAATTCTACTTCCAACATTCCTCCATTGGAAGGGATCTCCATTCTAACTTTCTGTTCCCTGTTTCTGAAACAGTTCCTGATCCATAAGAGACCTTTGCTCTTATTCCATGCCTGCTGAGCTTACTCGGGAGTCTTTGGTGTGGTACTCTGTCAAAGGCTTTTTGAAAGCTGGAGTACACAATGTCTACTGGATCACCTCTATTTACATGCTAAAAGGTTATTGAGACACCGAGACAGGACTTACTCTTGGAAAAGCTATGGTGGTTCTTCAGCAGCAATACTTGCTCTTCAATATGCTTGCTAATTCTATTTTTTAAGAATGCTTTCCCAGAACAAACTAATGGACTTGTAACTTCCTGGATTCCTCCTCCCGCCCCAATCGCTGTTTAAAAATTGGTGTTACATTGGCCGCTTTCAATTTCTCAGATATGCAGTCTAATCTTAGGGAGAAGTTAAATATTTTGAATTATTTAAGAACTCTCATGTGGATGTCACCCAGACCCAGGGACTTGTCATTTTTTAATTCGTCAATAGGGCCTAGAAATCCAACTCCTTTCAACGCTATTTGCCTCAGCTTCTCAGACCAGTGGTGTCACAGGGCCTATCCAACTGGTGGTCATGACACTCAGACAATCCCATTCGACATGGCACAGTACATCTTATAGATTCTGGTGGGAAAACAGCTGCATTTGTTCAGAGATATACTGCAGTCTGAATACTGGGAAAATATTACACAGAAATAGAGAGTGTTTGGAAGGGCCCAAGTCTTCAGCAGCTGACCAATAGAACGGCCCAGTTCACATGCCGTGCAAAGCCAAACCATAACTTGGCATGAGAAAGCAAACATGCAGGTTCCCAGAATGAAGACTGCAATGCAGCATTCCTCCCCTGGTGCTGCTAAATGGCCCAGGCATTAACCACGATTTAGCTTAGCATTACATCTGTACATAAGTTTGAGATTTGACTCCTCCATGCCAAGCTTCTGTTTGGCTTAGTGCTACATGTGAATTGGGTCATTATCTGTTCTATGCAGTTTCAGAACCCTATGAACTGCAGACTTATAAAGTTCCCTCTTTTGATTATGAAAATGAAATACTTTGTTACAATAGTCCTCTACACACTTGCTGGAAAGGAAGCTTCATTGAGTAGAGGCAATTTGGATCAGCGGCATATACTAATGTTGCTTTGTGAGCTCTTCCAATGTTCCTACCAATAAAGACCTTAAACCTCTTTTTTGAGCTCACTATATGCAAGTCTATAAACCTCATTTACTTCCATACAGCTTAATCAATTTTCTCTCAGGCCTGCAGATATGCTACTCATTGATTTCTACCCTCCTCCCGGAAATTCAAGTGTCTTCTACAACTGGGGACTCCGAATCCCTGGTGAAATTCAGTTGAGACACTGCTTACAATGAAGAAAAACAAAATAAACTTTGGACGTGACGGTAGTGCTGAACACGTTTTGTTTTTAAACTCAGGTTTTTCCTCCCTGAAGCTTGCTCAGCAGCAGGCGAGTGCACATGATGTGAATGTTGTTGAGAGCCCAGCATGTGCCTAAGGGTTGCCCAGCTCATCTGCAATCCTCCTAGATGAGGATGCTGATTTAGTAAGTATGAAGAGCAAGTATCCATGGATGCACTTCCCTAATGCTGCCTGCTTAGTGCCTTTCAAGTTAAATTAACGAGGGTGATATTTTCTTTCAGCACAAACATATTGAGATTACGCTAAAGGTCACTGTGAAATTATATAAACTGTAAATTTATCAGTGTAATTAGTGCTCACTGCTCTATATGCGGGGGAGCCTACTGCAAGACTGAGGTCTCACAGGTGTCAGCAAGGAGCTAATTATAAACTCATTTCTGCAGAATCTGATATATATCAATTTAAGAGCCACGACCACTACCACACATGAGTTACATTGCTTGCAGGGGGTAGTAGTTTTGCATACAAGTAGTTATCAGAGGCCAGCTAATGGGCATGTATGCTCATTAGACTGGGGCAGATATCCCAATCACAGTCTCTCTCTCTCCCTCAAAAGGACTATCCTCACTTCCTATCCACACTGTGCTCTGGCACGATGGCTATATGAAGAGTTTCCCTGTTACCAAAAGAGGCAGAATTGTAGAACGTATGAAGCCACTGAAATGTTTTAAGCAGCCCTCTTCAGAGTTGCCATTAGGTTAACATAAATTCATGAGGGAGGCAGCTGGGTGAGTAGGCTACCTCCCATCATTCCCCAACCTTCATTCTTATAATTTTCTCATTTAATGTGGAAAATTTCTGCAGCAGGGAAGATTTCTGTTCAAGAATGTCCTGTGCATTTTAGAAATCCAGATTTTCCACATTTTGGAAACTGGCTAAGAGCTTCTGTCTTTGGCCCAACTGAGTAACTATTAATGAATCAAATGCTTTTTGTCAGACTGTTGGTCTAAGTGGAACAACTAGTGACATGTGTTTTACTATCCTGAAAGCAGGAACCTATATTGGAATTGGAGTGATATATTTCTGATCCAATATGCTACCGGGTCATGGATAAGAAATCTCCTTTGCTCATGGGACACAATAAAGCATGTTCAAAAGGCTCTGCTTCTTCAGTTAACAAGGACAAATATCGTAACTATTGAAATCTACTCTCTCACCCAAATCCCAAACCTTTCTTCATATCACACAATGTTTTAAACGTAGCAGACGTTGGGTGAAAAAGTGAACCCCACAATCTAGGTACAGTTGCTTCCTGTAGAGAAAGATTTGGGGTGGAGTCGGCTCAGGAAATGAGAAGACTTTATTGTTTTACCTGAACGGAGCTGTTTGATTCTGCCATTGCTAGTGGCTGTGTCCACAGGAAGAAAGTCTTTGAACCAGGATATTTCAGGGTCAGGGTTACCGCTGGCAGCACAGAGCATTGTAGCAGTGCGGGCCTTCTCTACTACCTTGAGCTGTGGACCCATGTCTATGGTTGGAAAGCCAGATGGGATCTGGTTCTCTGAAACACAATAGAAAGAGAATCATGTTACCAGGTAGCAATGGGACAAAATTCCAAAACAGGAAATTGGTTTGCAATATTGCAAGCACCAGCCAATCAGGGCTGTGCACAGGTGACTCCTCTGGCAAACCTATTTTCCTAAGCTTGATCATGCAATTGTACATCTATGTAGATTGGGGTGAGTCCATGATTCCACAGCAGCTCACCCATTCAAACAATATATGACTGTATATATGACTTTCAAGCAATAAACACAGCAAAAATAGTGAAGAGGCAGCTCAAATCTCTGACAAGTATTTTTCATTTCAGTTTTCACTGAATTTTCCCCATGTTGCCCTGATCTTCCAAAGGCACATATGATTATTAAATGACTATGATGAACAAATGAATGTAAAATTAACAAGCCAAAGCAATTGCACCAATCCATGCCAGGGTGCACATTAAGAAGCTGCCAGAAACTCTCCCAGGCAATTGAAGATACCTGAGGCGTGCAGAAAATGAGCAATGTACACCCTGCCGTGGCTTACTGCTCTATTATAAGATGAAAGTATCACTATGATGAACAGTTTGAAAAAAGAAAATTCAGCAGTGAGAGAAAAAGGTAATTCTATCTGCAGTAGCTGTACTACCCTTACAGGTAAGTGTAGCTGAGGCCATTATGAGGCCTGTACAGAAAACCCCCAAATGCTCCAGAGCAGCACTTCAGCAAATATCTCCTAAGCTCAGCACATTTCCTCACATCTTAGGCAAGATGTACTGTTCTCTGCTAAACATGAGTTGCAAGCAAGACAGACAAATATATGAGAAAAGTCAGAACACCATTTAAAAGCTTCTTAAAATACTAGAACCTCATTTATTCTCATGTCATCCTTTTGTTTGCAGATACTTAAGCAAAACTAGAGTGTTAGAACTCTTCTTACCAGCCAGTCCCACATCAGCTGGTGTTCTTATCTGGATATTTGAGCTACGGAAATCATTCCTTCCTACTGGATTAAGACAAACCTGTGCTTTTATAGACTACACAGTCAAGCATTCTACTCTCCTTCCCACATGGTGGGTAGAAGAAGAGCAAATGGTCTGTGATTTTAGCAGCATGCACCAGCACATGCTGTGTGTTCACATTTAAAGCAACATTTAGTTGAAGTACGGTTTAAAGTGTTGTATGAACAAAGTCTAAGTGTTTTATACTTCTGTCCTTCATGTTAACTTTCTATGTCCAATCTGCATATTCATGATTTGCATAACATTTTAGTCCCTCCAGCCTTCTCCTCTATTCTGCTTATCTCTGAATGGTCAACCTATTTACAGGGCAATGCAAAATTGTGCAAATAAAATATTCACATTTTATCAAGCGTCCTTGTCTGCTATCTTGTCAAAAATCCACTTTGCAGACACTACTTTTTCCATATTCTATAGCATGAGAGAACATTGAAATGAATCTGGTTTCTGACTTCGCGGAGTTAAGGGGCAATGGTGGGTATCTATAATTTTCAAAAGAAATACAAAAAAAAAAAAAAAGCAACTAAAGCTTAATAAGAGCCCAAGCCATTTCTTGTATGCAAAGTCTGGCATCCCGAGAAACCACCTCTTCACTAGCAAACATAAAAGGGTTTTTGTGCAAAAGGTACCACTGAAAACTAGTTCTTTTTTATTTGCTCTCCATTGATTTTCAAAGACAAAAGGTACACAGAGCTTAACTGGAAAGACACCAGAGCTAGCATTCAAAAACAAGAAACAGCAGCACCAATACAACCATAACACACACACTCCTCTACAGTACAAAATTAAACAAAAGCAGGGATATAGAAGAGTATCACGAGACACAGCTTAGCTTGCAAAGGCATACACAAAGAATAGCAAACAAAAACAGTCTTTTGGAACTAGCCAAGTGTGCCTGAATTACAGCTGCACCTTTGCTGCCTGCAATATAAAATAGGTGGTTAATCCAGGGAGGCCAAACCCTCCAAGTGATCAAATTTAATCTCTAAGCCTTTTGCAGTCTTTCCCAGTTTGTATGTGAGAATACACAAAGCAAAGACCCAGTGAATTAACATAGTCCAATGTTGCCATTTCAAGCTGCAGTAGAGAAAATACATGTTATCAGGACTTACTCATGGCAGTGACAGCTAAGCAGGACAAAGCGATGCAAAATAAGCATTACACATGGCCCTCCCCCCCCACACCAAATTAAGCTCTTTCTACAATATTGCTGTTCAATACTAAGGGATGTTTCATGTGAACATTTTAAACAAGATGTTGGAGATGAAGTGAAACTGCCTCAAGTGGTCTTTCCTAATTTCTGGCAGTGATTAGCTTTGTGAGTTCACTGACATCTCTCATACCACCTGTTGGAAAGCTCAGATAGAAGAAGAGTTGAGCTGGAACATAAGGAACTCAACATGTAATGAGGACCTACTAAAGCAGCAGTGGGACTTCCGGAGGCGGCGCGAAACAGCGATGGCGGTCCTCTTCACTCTCTGAAGAGGGGCTCCGCAGGAAAGGGTCGTTCGCTGCGGCATAGCGACGACCCGTTAGGAAAAACCACGGGCAGAGGGAGCCCGTGGCCGTGGGACTCGGCGGGCGCCAGGAACTCCCCCAGAAGTGTTGAAGGGACCCCGTAAGGGGCTCCGGAGCGCGAAAGGGGGAGCGGCGCTGTGAGTTCATCGCTCTTTCTGCGGGAGGCGAAGCCGCGCGGCTGCTGCTGATGAGCGCCGACCTTTCTTCCTGTGAACATCAATTTGGCAAGTAACATACCCGTGAGTAAAGTGAACTACAATTTGGACTCAAAATATCTTTTTTCCGGGTTTGAAAACGGGAGACGAGTAAAAGGAAGTCCGTCTCCCGATACTGCTTACAAGATCAAAGCATAGGCATAGAGGAGCGCTGAGGCGTTTAATGGGAACTTTGTAAAGTGGAACTATTGTGCATTTACAGAATTTGCAGTCTTCTTATTTAAAAGACCAAGAGAGATCTTATTTCTGCCTATGGGACTTGTATTCGGGACTTTGTTTCAAGAACGCAAGTCGTCGGGCTGTCAGTGCGTAACTGAGCTGTCAAACTGCGGAATATAGTAACAAGATTTTAAGTTGCTACTTATATTGAGACTTTAAATGTTTAAAACACTGTTGCAATTACCACTCTGGCTCCTAGCGGCTTTACTTTAAAAAGTAGAGGACTCTGCGAACCTTCCTTTTGTCTTGGAATTACAAATTAAAAAAGAGATTACAGAAACTTTAAATGGCGGAAAAATCCTCTCCTTCCCTGAAACTTTAAGATACTCCCCCTAGAGGATTGTGGAGTTACAGAGGCCTGGGAAACATACTTTGTTTGGAATTTTTGTGGTTTAATTGTTTGTACTCTGGACTTGATTTCTCATGGAATAAAGGATAACTTGACCTTGAACAAGAGGCAGGTGTGGAATGAGTGGCACAGGGAAAACAAGAGCAGCCAAAGCTAAAGAAAGAGAAAAAGAAAAAGAAAAAGAAAGGAAGCCTGTGCAACTTGTCCAAACAACTTTAGCTCATCATCGTAGATCATCTGTTCCAACCGTCCTGACAGCACAGGAGGTGGAGGCCGAACAGCCTGCTGAAGAGGACATGGCAACAGGAGGATCTGACACAGTTTTGAAACAAATTTTAGAACAATTAGCAATTCTAAATCAAAAAGTGGACAACCAATCACTAAAAATAGACCAAGCAACATCTACTATTGGTGCATTATCTGAAAAGGTCTCTCAGAATACACAGGCAATTGAGAACTTACAAGGAGCTACAGCTGAAAATCATAAATTAGCTGTGGAAGCCTATCAAAAAGCGGAGCAAGCAAGTAAAAAAGTTGATGAGATTAAAGGTGAAATCAAGCCTCTGCAAAGACAGGTAGGGGAACAACAGGCCTACCTGTCGATGGTGGAATTGAGAAACAAGGAGAATAACCTTAGGTTGAGAGCTGTCCCAGAATTGGAGGAAGGCAACTTGGAGGGATTTTTGACACTTTTATTCTCCAAATTTTGGGGAATAGAAGAGGATAAAGACTTTAAAATCGTGACTGCATTTAGACTGGGCAGATCGGTGAAGAAAGACAAGTCCAGAGACTGCTTGGTTATTTTGAGATCAAGAGAAGAAAGAGACAAGATACTAGGCCTACATTTCAAAAAATCTCTAGAGATAGAAGGTAAAAAGGCTGAAATTTACAGAGATATACCCAAATTGTTATTGGATCTTAGAGCCTCATACATAGAACTGGCAAAGCTGTTGAGAAACAACACAATCCCTTATAGGTGGGAGTTCCCGCAAGGATTATCATTTAGCTATAAAGGAAGGAAAATAAGAATCAGAACACCAGAGGACCAGCAGAAGTTTCTTCACGACAACGGGGAAGACCTCCAGAAAGGAGCAGTTGCGTCTTGGCCACCTCCACTACCAGAAACCAAACAGCCTGGAGCTGGACCATCACTGCCACTGCTGGGAACGGGGGAACTAGACACCCCATTGTAAGGTCTATAAACTGATTCAGGATGTCTCTGCAACTTCTTAGTTGGAATATAAATGGCGGAAATTCTCCAGAAAAAAGAAGGAAAGTATTCCACATTTTGAAGAAAGAACAATTGGACATTATTTGCCTGCAAGAAACACATGTGACAAGGCTCCATCGGAAAGTGCTAATTAACAAAAGGCTAGGCCAAGAATTTATTTCTTCGGACAGAGTTAAGAAAAGAGGGGTAGTGATATATGCAAAGGAGAGCCTGACACCGAAATTTTTATTTAAAGATGAACAAGGCAGAATCTTGGCTATTGAAATTTATACACATGGAGAAAAATTTTTGATATTAGGAATCTATGCACCAAATGATGGAAAATCGGAATTTTTTAAGAAGCTGCATGAGACTTTACTGGACTATCTAGACTATAACAACATTATTATGTTGGGAGATATGAATGGGGTTGTCTCTGTAAATATGGATAAGTCGCAGAGTGCAAATATAACTAAAGAAGGCAGACTACCTAAAACTTTTTTTGAAATGACAGACAATATGGATTTGATTGATATATGGAGAGTCAAGAACCCCCTAGGAAAAGAAGGAACTTTCTTTTCTGAAGCTCATCTGTCATGGACACGAATCGACCAAATATGGACAACTAAAGGACTGGCACCTAAAACTAGAAAAGTGGAAATTTGCCCAAAAACTTGCTCCGACCATAATGCTTTGAAAATGGAATTGAGACTAAACATAACCGGATCCTTCCGATGGAAAATGAATGACACTTTATTTAGAGATCAGGAGATTGTGAAGAAGGCCCAAAAAACTTTGAAAGACTACTTTGAGATAAATCTAAACACTACGGTGGAAAAAAGAACAATCTGGGACGCAAGTAAAGCGGTCATGAGAGGGTTTCTAATACAACAAAACACTGTAAAGAAAAGACTCTGGAATGAAAAGAAGCAGAAGATACTGGAGAGAATAAGTGAAGGTGAAAGGAAATTAAGATCCAGGCCCAAGTCTAAGGAAGTGCTGAGAGAAGTGAAATTTTTCCAGGCCCAATACATGAAACTGATAAATCAAGAAGTGGAGTGGAAAATTAAACAAATGAGACAAAGATCCTTCGAATCAGCTAACAAGTGTGGGAAACTGCTAGCATGGCAGTTGAAAAAAAGACAAAAACTAAATACAGTTACAAATCTAGAGATTGAAGGGAGAATGGTTCAGAAGCCTGAAGAAATTAGGAAATGTTTCCAGAGATATTTCAAAGATCTTTATGCACAAGGGCCGCAGAAAGAATCTGAGATGGATCAATTTATCAAAACTAACGGATTACAAAAAATTTCCCAGGAAATGAGAACAATCCTGAATGTTAAAGTTTCACAGCAGGAAATTGAGAGTGCCATACAGAACCTCCAACTAGGCAAATCTCCAGGCCCTGATGGACTTACCTCCAAATATTATAAGGCTTTGAAGGACTATTTGATACAACCCTTGATGGAGGTATGTAACCAGATCATGGAGGGTAAGAAGGCACCAGAAACGTGGAAAGAAGCTTTCATCACATTGATTCCTAAAACAGAAACTGAAAAGACTCAACTTAAGAACTACCGTCCCATCTCACTCCTAAATGTGGATTACAAAATTTTTGCAGATATTTTGGCTAATAGATTTAAAAAAGTATTGAACGAAGTGATTCATAAAGATCAAGCAGGCTTTCTCCCGGGTAGGCATTTGTTTGACAACACGAGAAACATTATTGACATTTTGGAACTCTTACAAACAAATATTAACACTAGAGCGGTGCTAATTTTTATTGATGCTGACTGGGAACAGTTATGGACCACCGGTATGAAATTTACGGCATGTTCTGCCTTGAAAGAAAACATAATGAAAATGATCTATAGGTGGTACATGACCCCAGTCAAGCTGGCTAAGATCTATCATCTGCCTGACAATAAATGTTGGAAGTGTAAAGAGTCTGAAGGAACATTTTATCACCTTTGGTGGACCTGCCCAAAGATTAAGGCCTACTGGGAAATGATCTATAATGAAATTAAGAAAGTCCTTAAGTGGACATTTTCTAAGAAACCAGAGGCCTTTCTCTTGGGTATGGTGGGCCAATTGGTACCAAAGAAGGATAGGACTTTTTTTATGTACGCCACTACAGCAGCAAGAATACTACTAGCAAAGTATTGGAAGTTGCAAGAACTACCCACTCTGGAAGAATGGCAAACGAAGGTGATTGAATATATGGGACTGGCAGAGATGACCGGCAGAATCCGTGACCAGAGGAAGGAGGCGGTGGAGGAGGACTGGAAGAAATTTAAAGTGTATCTTGAGAATTGTTGTCAAATTAAGGACTGAAAAGATGTCGAGGGGTAAGAAATAAAGATTTACAGCTGTAAACTATAAACCATAGGGAAGAAGTTTTAAGGAGGTGATATGTAAAAATTGACTGAAGGGTTGCTAGAGAGAATTGTGAAATAAGGGTGCAGAACAGGAGAGGTATGGGGAAGTCTTCAAGTTTGTATGATCTGTGTTTTTTCTTTTTCTATGTTGTATTGTTATTTTTTCTTGTTATGTTTATGTTGTTATGTTTATGTTGTGAAAACTTAATAAAAACTATTATAAAAAAAAAATAATAATAATTTTTATTGATGCGGAGAAAGCCTTTGACAACATTTCTTGGATGTTCATGAAGAAAAATTTGGAAGGGATGGGAGTGGGACGGGGGTTTGAAAATGGTATAGAAGCAATATATTCAGATCAAAAAGCTAAATTGATAGTAAACAATGTGGTGACGGAGGAATTCAATATTGAAAAAGGGACACGACAAGGGTGCCCTCTATCCCCATTATTGTTTATCTCGGTCCTGGAGGTGCTTTTGAACATGATTAGAAGGGACCGGTCAGTTCGGGGCATTGAGGTTGGAGTGAAACAATACAAATTGAAAGCATTTGCAGATGATTTGGTATTAACATTACAGGAGCCAGTTCCTAGTACAAAAAGAGTTTTGGATTTAATTTCTGATTATGGTCGGGTGGCGGGATTTAAGTTGAATAAGCAAAAGACTAAGGTCTTAGCAAAGAACCTAACGTCTACAGAAGCAGATGAGTTTTTGAAAGAGACAGGATTAAATGTGGTTAAAAAGGTAAAATACCTAGGGGTGTACCTGACTTCTAAAAACTTGAATTTGTTTAAGGACAACTATGAGAAATGTTGGTCAGAAATTAAAAGGGATTTGGAAATTTGGACAAGATTAAAACTTTCCTTGTTAGGCCGAATAGCAGCTATAAAGATGAATGTTTTGCCGAAAATGTTATTCTTGTTTCAGACCCTGCAGATTGTGGACAAAGTGGTATGTTTTGGAAAGTGGCAGAAGGATATCTCTAAGTTCGTTTGGCAGGGCAAAAAGCCCCGAATTAAGTTTAAAATACTAACAGATGCGAAAGAAAGGGGGGGATTTGCCCTGCCAGACTTGAGGTTATATTATGAATCTACAGCCTTCTGCTGGATGAAAGATTGGTTTTTGTTAGAGAACACCGATGTCCTAGATCTGGAAGGGTTTGATAACGCTTTTGGGTGGCATGCGTATTTGTGGTATGACAAGGTTAAAGTTCATAAAATGTTCAAAAACCATATTGTTAGAAGAGCAATTTTTATGGTCTGGACAAAATATAAAGACTTATTGGAGAGCAAAACACCAAGGTGGCTTTCACCGGCGGAGGCCAAGGCACGTAAGAGACTTAATATGGAGGCCTACTGGCCAAAATATTGGGAATTAATTGAAAAAGATGGTGACAATTGGAAGCTGCAGAGTTTTGAAAGTGTAAAAAGCAAGGTGCGAGACTGGTTGCATTATGCTCAAATTCGGGAAATTTTCAAAACAGATAAAAAGGTTGGGTTTCAGGTGGAAAAATCGAAATTAGAGACAGAATTGTTAGAACCTAAAGACAAATTACTTTCAAGAATGTATAACTTGCTGCTTAAATGGAATACACAGGATGAGACAGTCAAATCCGCCATGATAAAGTGGGCACAGGATATTGGACATAACATTATGTTTGAGGACTGGGAAAGGCTATGGACCACCGGATTGAAATTCACGGCATGTAGTGCCCTGAAAGAAAATATTATGAAAATGATATACCGGTGGTACATGACCCCAGTCAAGCTTGCTAAGATATATCACATGTCTGACAATAAATGCTGGAAGTGTAAAGAGGCGGAAGGGACGTTCTTTCATCTCTGGTGGACATGTCCGAAAGTGAAGGCCTTTTGGGAAATGATCTATAATGAGTTAAAAAAGGTATTTAGATATACCTTGCCTAAGAAACCGGAGGCCTTCCTTCTGGGCATTGTAGACCAGAATGTGTTAAAGGAGGATAGAACTTTTTTTATGTATGCTACAACAGCAGCAAGAATTCTCATCGCAAAGTGTTGGAAGACACAAGATTTACCCACACTGGAGGAATGGCAGACGCAGTTGATGGACTATATGGAATTGGCGGAAATGACTGGCAGAATCCGAGACTTGGGAGAAGAAACAATGGAAGAGGACTGGAAAAAATTTAAGGACTATTTGCAAAAATATTATAAGTTGTATGAATGTTAAGAAAATGCACTTTTTAGGAAATATTAGCCCCAGCAATGGTAATCAGGTGAAATGAAAACTAAGGCACAAGAAGATAGAGGTGAAATTAAGAAAAATTTTTATTGCATTATGTTTTAATCACAATACATAAGATCATGGTTATAATAATTTTGACTTTGGTAACATGATGAATTGAAAGATACAATAAGTAATGAAATAAGATAATAAATAGCTGAAGACTTTGTATTATGAACATTGGGTTACAAATATACTGAAATGGGTAATATGACAAAATGAAAGATACAATAAGTGATGAAATAAGATAACAAAATGCTGAAGTTGGTATTATAAATAATGCAGATTCGGGATGATGTGGGGAAGTCCAAAAGATTCTGTAAAAGAAATATGATTTATGAAACTCTTGTATTTTATTTTTTGTTCTTTTTCTTATTCTGTAAAATTAATAAAAATATTTTTTAAAAAAAAAAAACTAAAGCAGCAGTGGGGGAACCTCAAGTCCACAGGCTTCAATAGGCCCACCTATTTGACCCGCTAGGTTGATTTGGCCAAGCTATGCCCATCTGCTGTACACCTGACGTCAGATAGGACACCTGGTGTGGGACAGGCATACAAATTGTCCTGGCTAGCTTAGTGAAGTCATTACAAGAAGATAGGAGACGTGAGCCACACCCACCTTTTAAACTTGATCTGGAATGGAAGGGGAGGTAAAGGACAGGCCCACAAACTGGATTCAATTCTACACCCATGTGCCAAAGCACCCACAAGACTAGTTGCAGCACAAAATTTATCAAGTGGTAATGGGTTTACCATATTGCTGCCACATAAACAGTTGTATGTTTCAATTGAAAATCAAAAGACTGGGATGGAATCATATTCTCTTTAAATTAATTTGCTATTGCATCCGTACATCTGAACCTGGATTCTGAAAGGTGAAATTAGGAGGAGGCCAGAGAACTCTTGCTCTTGGTGGTGTTGTTCTTTGGCAGTAAGGAAAGAAACACATTTCTGTTTTTAAACAAAGACTTCTGGAAACTATTATTGCGATCTCTACTGTGGATGCAATTATTTTCAATCTGAGTGACAGTTCTTACCCATACCTGAATGATCTGCCAATTGTGTTTCTTCATTTTCATTAATAGAGAACATTAGTCAAGAGCAAGCACCATGATGTGACAGATGCCTGTTAGACTGTTTTGACCCAGGTACAAAAGCCTTGCAGGTCATTACAAATGGGTACCTGTGAATTCCCTCCTCCACAAAAATCCCATTTATGTAAGCACATTTATCACAATCCTCTTTCAAAAATGTTAAAGAAAACGGCAAACATATTTATGGACATTTTTCACACTTTCTCAGTTTCTTTTTGTGCTAAGAGGAAAAGAGTTCTCTGCTTAACCAATAAAGACTCCACACCTCTAAGAAAACGTGGACCGACAGCCCATAACCCTTCCTTACACATTGGATACATCTTCAGGGGTTTAAAAATTTCTCAACATGCAGTGCAGAAATGCTGCCAATTGCCCATGGAGTGTGATCTTTTCCTCCATGGGCAGCTTGCTTTTCTTCCATGCTGTGTGCTGTACTGTCCAGCTGACAGGGGGCTGTGGGGGGGAGAGCGGGCCTGAGGAAAGGCCAGTGGACTTATTCTGCAGGCACACCCAAGATGTTCCACAATGCTGCTTTAAATTGTTAGGGTTTCGTAGCCCCTTTTGTAGCACAAACTGGTGTGTGAATGGGTGCGTGCACGAGCATGCATTGGAGGTTTAATTAGAATTGGGTGAACTGGATGGGGAAAGAAATAGGGTGAGGTACACATCTCTAGACTTCGTTTTAAACAAGAAGTTCAAAAAGAAGGGGAGGTTTGTGGCTAACTCAAGGGTGTTCTGAACATGAAAACTTAAGCACCATGAAGTGGGAGGGGATTTTTTTTTATTCTCTCCCCCCCCCCCAAACTCCTCATTATTCCTCATGGGTGTTAGTATCTAGTAATAGTAATTTTAGTAGTATGCAACAAATTTATTCAGATTTCAAAAATCAGTTTCAGATTCCCCAAGATAAATAATGAAATCCCAAATGAGCTCTTTGGACATTTTTCTGATTAGGAATAAGAGAAAATTTCTGAATATTCACAGCTGGTAATATTATACAAGGTCCAGGTTCATTCTGGACTCTGAAGGTTAGTTATATATTCTGTCCTATAGGATGCTTGATTAATAAACAATCCCACATTTTTGTAGTTCCAAAATACCTATCATACTATAGTGTAGAAACTGTTTATGGACATATGGTATGAAAAACCGCAATATGCATAACAATTTGGAGACTCTTTAATACTGCTACTCAGATATTATGCATCAACATCAGAAAATCTGGGTTAATCCTTTGAATGCATTTAGATGAAAGACAAAAAGTTGTAGTCAGAACTAGTCCTACTTGAGTGCAGACTCAACTGAAATGAATGAACCTAAGGTAGTCATGTTCATTAGTTTTAATGAGTATACACTGAGTAGGGCTAGCACTAGACACAACCCAAAGTAATTACATGAAAAAACAATGACAGACCAGTAGGCACACTGTGAATATACTTCAGGCTCTCACAAATAACGGGTCAATCATACCATAGCAATCAGCTCATCTTTATATTGGCAGGAATGATGCAAATCAGAATAAGGAAAATGGTCATTATTTTGAGTATTTAAGCTATCAAGATGCAAGAGAAATAAATTAAGAACTAAAAACCCAAGGAGGAAGGTAGGAGGTAGACTCAATAAAATGCCTGACTATCTCAAAAATTTAAACAAATAACTTTCATGTCTGAAATTTTTTAGCCAAGTATTTTTCCCCTGGGTGGTTTTCCTCATTAGTCTGGAAAAAAACTACATTTATCAGTTTGTGTGAAGACCACTTACCTTTCTAAAAGGATCTTTGCTGTAGTCGTCACATGCTTAGTAGGACTTAAAGGCCAAAAAATTACTTTTCTTTTTTTTTAAGTTCCACTTGCATTCATTTTTAATTACTCCAAAAAGATAAGTGAGGGTACTACGGACCTGAGAAGAACTAATATGGAAAGGGTTGATAAATGACAATGGATAGTGCCACTTTGCCGTGACAGAGGACAGTAGGAAAAGAACACGGGGTGTGGATAACAGACTGAGAGGGGAGATAGGAGTGCGATAAAACTAGGCATTTAAAAGCAGCATAAGAGGCATTTGCCAGGTGCCATTTCCCTATCTCTTCACACCATGTCAGGAAAAGCTGTACTGTTTCCCTTCTGCTTGTCACACAACTGTCAAAATGCTCCCCTCAAACACTGCCTACACATTTGCAGGCTTCCAAGTTTTGTGCTATATACCATATTGATTCCATACTTGTGCAGAATATTTTTTAAGAAATTGCACAGAATATTTATCATTATCAACATATTCACTCAAAATATATTGTTGTTATTGGTATCCATCTGTCGAGAGAGAGCTCCTCTGGGGGTGATGACAAACGGCTGCATTAGCAGCACAAAAGTGACCTTCCCAGGGCGCAAGTCTGAGCAGTGTTTATGGAGGCTGCTGCCCAAACAATACAATTCCCCTTTTGGCCTCACTGATGTGATCCAAAGGAAAGCAGAGCAATACATTTGACACCAGCTTGGCTACACAAGTTGCCAGAAGGAGGCATACAAGGCACCATCCAACTGTCTTAGGGACTCCACTCTAGATTTGTGAAGGGTTTACTCCAACTTTTCTTCTCCCAAAGATACCCCGCAAGGCTTTAGGATCAGTTTTCCTTCTCCTAGATGGGCTAACTTTCCAGGTGAATGAATGAATGAATGAACACCTTATGACATGCTTTCCCTCCATATTTAGCTTCATATTCCTTTATATCAAGTTAGGGAAGTTATTCTCTAGATAAAATCTACGGTACTTAGTGAAGATCTACATGTGCTCACACTAAGATTTAGAACAACCTTCTGAGGATTGCAGCCAAGCTTAAGTGCCTTTCTGTTTTCCCACAAGCTTCTGAATATTTTGTTACGGAGCATTTTTAGTTTAATTAGAATGGTATGTTATTACTGTTGCTTTTTATACTTACCATTTGTTTTGTTTTGATCGTTTGTATACCACTCTGAATGTTTTAACAGAAAATAAGTTATTATGCTCTAGATACATGAGATAATTTATAACATTTTGAGAAACTAAAACATTTGTTAATGGGAGGTTCAAGCTTCTAAGATGCCAACACACATTACACTCCACTCCTTCTGTTTGCTGAATATATAGCCTTAAGCTGGTGACATGATGCTGTTGCTCAATTAAGGCCAGGCAATCAAGAGCAGTAGAGCAGATCAAGGGCCAGAGGAATGACTACAGGTTATGTGGCAAGAGGTCCAGTGCTGGTCAGGCATGACTACAACTGAACTAAGAGATTTCTATGAACAATTTGCAGGGGTGAACAGTGACTCTTAAAAAATAATAATATTAGCACATGTTGGCAGGGAAGTGTAGTAAAGCAAGCAATGCATGCGTAGGTGATATACTATGGACTTGAGGGAACAAGTGAGGGTCTGTTCCTGCCAAAGCCAAACACACCTCAAGAGTACCCAAGAAACAAAAGGAGAGGTCCATAAAACAAGGACTTCAAAAACAACTTAGCATCAACCATGAGGAAGGCAAATAATTCAGGTTACTCCTAGCAACAGAAATACATAGCAGCTTCTAATGACAGCCCCGCCAACAGACTGTGATGTGGCACTCCGAAGGGACACACCGAAGGTACATTTTTAAAATGTTCCATTCTCAGGGAAATAAGAAGCTTTTAAGAGGATCATCTCTAGGGAATTTAACCACATGAAACAACAGACAAGAGCAGAACATAAACAAATATTTGGTACCTGAAAAATACCTAAAGCATAACTGTTCACACACACACAAATCATCTGAGTCAGCCCAAACTTCTAAAGGCTTATTGCATTTAAAAAAATATATAAAAAATCCAACACCAATAAAGAACAAATTGGCAAATCAAAAGAAGACGAGGTTGTTAATAGGAAATACACCCTTAGTCTTTTAAGTGCCCCTAAACTAATTCTCTAGATGGTAGGAAATGGCTCGCACTATAATTGTCTCGTGCTTTTCTACTGCAGCATTCAATTCTGGTCATATTCTGGACAAAAATATAATGGACAGGTTGACTCAACAAGGAGGCAATTTTAATGTTCCTAGATGAAAAATGGGAAGCCATAAGACAGGAGTGGGAAATAATTTTCTGCCCAATGGTTACATTCCCTCATGGACAACTTTTGGGCCTTGCCTGTAGTAAATGGGGCCAGAGGGTAATAACAACACCACTGCTCAGTTCAATGGCATGCTAAATAAGTCATATTCCCCAGAATCTGCACAGTGTGCCTTTTAGGTACTGAGCTGACTTCAAAGTATTGATGCTAAAAATAATGGCTTGGGGCTCAAGTACCTGACCGACTACCTCGCCTGGTATGTGCCAGCTTGACAATTCAGATCATTGGCCAAGGGCTTCTTGTGTTGCTGCCTATAGGCTAAGTCTGAGGAGCAGTGTCCCAAGCTAGGGCCTTCTCTGCTGTGGCACCCTCTTTATGGAACTCCCTATCTCTGTAGGTGTGTCAGGTATCATTTTTATTTCAGTTTCACTTGTTACTTAAGATGCACTTATTCAAGTAATAATACATTATTTGTACCCCATCTGGCTGGGTTTCCCCAGCCACTCTGGGCGGCTTCCACAAAGACCAAAAATACACAAAGATGTCACACATTAAAAACTTCCCTGAACAGGGCTGCCTTCAAGTGTCTTCTGAATGTCAGGTAGATGTTTATCTCTTTGACATCTGATGGAAGGGCGTTCCACAGGGCAGGCGCCACTACCGAGAAGGCCCTCTGCCTGGTTCCCTGTAGCTTTGCTTCTCGCAATGAGGGAATGGGTTAGAATGTTGGACTAGGACCTGGGAGAAAGAGAGCAAGGTTTGAATCCCCCGTCAGCCATGAAGTTCGCTACGTGACCTTGGGTCAGCCACCATCTCTTAGCCTAGCCTACCTCACAGGGTTGTTGTGAGGATGAAATGGGGAGGAGGAGAACCATGTACACCACCTTGATATCCTTCGAATATAAAGGTGGTATATAAATATAATAAATCAAAATATTATCCCACTGTTGTTTGGAGCAGATTTTAAGATTGTTCTTATTGACTGATGTGGTTCTGTATTTGGTTATATTTGTAAACCATGCTGTCATATTGTTATGAAGAGTGGTAGATAAATGAAATAATAAATATATATCACATTATTTAACTGAATAATATAGCCCTCCACTATAGCATATCAAGTTCAAATCTTGTGTTATTGCACTATGAGGCTGCATCTTCATTCCTGCTTGCTCATATAGACTTTCTGCAGTTTGAATTTCATTTTCATTCAAGCTAATCTATCTTAACCCTCTAATTACAAATCACTGTGTAGTATCAAGTTATAAGCGTGAAAATGAATGACATCTGCTAATCCTCTCTCTCAACAAATTTCTTCCAGCTCTATGCTCTGTGTATCAAATATTTATTGCAGTATTTTCTAAGACCCCCATATGCAACAAGAGGGTAATAGCCTTTTGGCAAACTGTCAAGAGAAATACTAGACAATTCACCTGTGGCTGTTCACTCTCTTGAGGTTATGAATACTATTTTTACATTACCAGATTTGTATTTCATCTGCCCCTCCCCTCTACAAAGCAGTAGAGCTATGATCTAGCCAAGGAAATCATCATCAAAATCTAGCAAAAGGAGAGTGTTATCTTCACTGCCAGGAAACTGCTATTTAACCTTATTAGTAGTATTAACTACTGGATATTAATTAGCAGCATTAACTACTGAATATTAATTATCCAGCAGTGGATAATACTGGATTATTAATTATCTAAAATTTACAAACCTCTGATACCTTTTCAACCGTGGAGCTTGACTGGCTGGTGAGCCTCTATTTTTCATTATCTGATATAGCTGCTCTTCTAAGAGGCAGCAGAAGCTCTAGGGACAGCAAGCAAGTATGTCGGTACTAATTTCAGCTCTCCTGTTTCACCTTTTTTGCCATCAGGCAAGGAAGAGGCCTTCCTCTTTCCCATTGTTACAAACATGTCAACAGAATTATGCAGCACAACACAGACTTACACCATTTCAGACCCCCAGCTTTTCTACACACCAAAAGACAAACATACAGTTTAGGTTTGTTTAATATTAGTTTAATATTAGGCAACTGAATGAAGTATTTATGTAGTAACTGATTTTCAGAAAGGCCAACTTCTGTTCTTGTGGTTTTAATTAAAAATATTTTTAAAAGAAAATATATGAAATCACACTGTTTCATTAAAATGACTGGTTGGATGAATCCACAAGGAAAACAGAAGTTAGAGAAATTTTTAACATTACTTATGTCTGTCCTGCAAAAGAAATGATTGAGAGCTATTCATGCTTTTATATACTTTAATGCAGAAATCTCCTTTAGATACAATATTATGCATAAATTTGGTTTCTAAAGTTGACAATGGCCTGGTTTATACATTAGACTAATTCATGGCTTGTTCAGCTACAGTGTGGTTTGTTCCAGTGTCTGAACCTAGCCCAGCAGACCATGGTTTGTTTTCTGGTAACAAATCACAATGTGAAGCTGTGGTTCTGTGCTGCTTATTTATGAACAGAAGTGACCAGAGGAGGAGTAACTGCTGGGAGCAGTGCAGCAAGAAGAAATGCCATGGTACACCTGCGTAAGCTGCATTCATCTGCCCCAGCTGCAACAATGCATGACTTTCCCATATCGTTCCAGCAGGCACTGTAACTATCCAACAGTTTGACTTTGTTCCCGAAGGTGCACTCTTCCATTGTCTCCCAAGACAGACAGACACCAACCACACTTATTTTTACTATGGTTTGGTGTTATGTCCTAACACAACAGTCTTGCTTAACCATGCATTGTTTGACCACCCTACTGTAGATACTTGCCAAGCTACAGGGGCATGAGGCAAGAACAGCTGGAAAACAAACCAAGCTTTGGAGAAACCATCCATGGCTAATTTGCTTGTCTGCTTGTTTGAACAAACCATGGTTAAAAGAAATCATGATTCCATGGAAAGAATACACATGGAAGTATTATATCAGAATTACTCATGCTACCTTTTCAGGATCCACTTGATCATATCCTAAATTTCTGCTTTCCTGCAAATCATCCAGCAATAGACAAGTTACAAAAAAAATAGGATATGCATATGCTTATATGTGAGACAGTGAAAGTGAAAGCAAAATCCATCAGGACAGCTTTGCTACTTCTCTTAAACTTGAGAGGGCAGTTTTTGTAATATACGTGGGATGTACTCAAAGGTGAACTTCTTAAAATAAAAGTATGCAGTTGTACCAATTCTGAACTAGTTGCAAAATTTTGCATTCATGTGACATTTGGTAGTGAAAGAGTACACATATGTAGCAAAACTGCACTGGAATGGATTATCCATTTAACTTTCCACAGATGATCATAGGCAGAATACAACAGTGATCTAGAATGCCTGGAAATAAATCCACAAACTTCTCCAGATCTTCAGTGCCCTAGGAAGTGATCTGTAGCACATCAGCTGGAAGCTTTCTTGACTGGTGCTTGAAGGTGATTCTTACTCACCTAGATCAGTGTTTCTTGGGCCTCCAGCTGTTTTTGGACTACAACTCCCATCATCCCTAGCTAGCAAGACCAGTGGTCAGGGATGATGGGAATTGTAATTCAAAAACAGCTGGAGGCCCAAGGTTGGGAAACACTGACCTAGATGACTGTCTATTTTAAACCCCAATCTAAGGTTCCATTTATAGGCTTATCTTTTGAACAGAGATAATCCATAAAAAGCAAATGTAGTGGTTTTGGTAAAAAAATCCAAAATCCACAACTGGGTAATATATTTATCACAGGACTAATAAAAATGTCATATAATAGTAGCAGAACTATTCATTAGGAAATACGATACACAATGTAGGTATGGGGAAGGAAAAAACAAGAACCAAATTAGGCTGGATATTGTAGTCATAAGGTCAGCTTGTAAACTCATTTCCAAGATAATAGATTGCAGGCTGAATAAGTCTCTGATAAGGACTGCAGATATGAGGTTACATACTAGGATTCTGTGATTTAAAAAAAGCAGTAACTACTTCCTATTTTTGAAAACAAAACTCCAGGTGTTACCTAGATCTGTCCAACACCTTAAATGAAACACATAGGTTCCTAATTAGCAGAATAAAAGACAAATATAGCAGCATTATCAAAACTAGAGATTAGTTTTGAAGGTGTACTGGACAAAAACAAAATATACAGTATCAAAAAACATAGTGTTAAATGGTTAGCAGGGATAAAGCTGTCCAATCCAAAGTCCATTTTCAGTTGGTAGCAAATTATCTTACTCTAGTTGTAGATGCTGCCCTGAAGAGCTAGATTTGGTATTCTCCAAGGTACATAAAAACAAAAAGTAGTCATGTTGGTCCGTGAGAAAAGCAAAACCCTTTAAAAAATCTAGTTGAGCAATACATTTATTAGGACCAACAGAAATGCCAAAAAATAGCGGCAAGTTTCCAAGTTCTTTAGGACTCATCTGATTTCCACATGTAACTGTGAGAACTAAATTATGTTATAACCAGCTCAAAATAATGCCCAGAACACATCACACAAAGCAAGAATTCAAAGTAATATATTTGCCATGAGAAGCCCCAACACTTGAAGCAATTTTAATTCAGTTTGTATGTGATTATCATTGTGACAAAACCATCAGAGCATTTAAAAAACCTATTCATAAAAGTAAAATAGCCAATGTTTGTGGAAAAGGAATTGCTTTGGCTACTTCTAAATTCTATTTTCTAACTTCTCTGCTAATTTATCATGGATTTTCTGACTTGTTCATCTGCACTGGTGTGATATACTATTAGTATAGAGATTTTCATTTTTAGCAACATAATCAATAAAGCATTTCCATATAACATTAATGTAACCTGCTATTAAAATTAATGGATCATTGATTTTGATCCATTTGAGTCTAGTTTATGCTTAACACATGAAAAATGATGTAGGAAATACATTAATCTGACAGCATCAATCTTCTGAATATCTAAAAGTTTGGCCCCATATTAACATTAAGCATTCCTGTTGTCACTCAAGTGGATTTAAAGTCTAACTGTTTCTACTCTGAGCTACAGGAAAGGATAGAGAGATGATTTTGGGTCACTAGCTGCCTCTGATAGGTTTGGGACATGATCAGTTTGGGTTGATTTTCAGGAATTAATGTTCATCTTATGATAGCTTCACCTTCAGCAGAATTATGTAAACCGGGCTGATTATCCAATTAACTGAATAATCTATGGTCATATTTGCCATTCAAATGGAATTTAGGCTGTGAAGGCTGATAGTGCTAACCTTTAAAGTGCTAATGTTTTCTGATCATGCCTTTCTATAATATCTATAACACAGCCATTCCCTGTACTGTACCTTCAGCAGATAATAACATAGCAGCAGTGTCGCCTCTCCCACAAGGCAGCATGATATGGTGGGGGGGGGGTAGTAAATAATAATGATTTGAAGCCCTCAGTTCAAATTTTCAGTTTGGACATGAATTCATTGAGTAGCCTTACGATGTTTGCTTCTTACACTACAAGAGAAATTTCGGGAACCAATGCCGTTTGAATAGTGAGCTGACATGTTCTCAAAACTCAGCTGTAGCCATCAATCTGGGTGCTACATTTTTTACAATGTGAATTTCCCAGAAACTTTTCAAAGGCAGCCCCTTGTAACTTAGATATACCGTATGCCATCATGGCCTGATCTATTCTCTCCAGCAATAGAATGGAATCTGGGTATCCAGGATCAAATCTGGGTCTAGCAAAACTTCCACGAACCCAGAGCTTTTAAGTACACCACCTAGCATAAGCTGAATTTATGAATGAGTAAGAATCACAGCAGAATAATTTACTGGGTAGGAGCAAACTTCAACACAGCCCTAATCATGTACTATTGAATTCAGTAAGACCTACTCTCGGTTAAGTGAGGTTAGGATTGCAGTCTTAGTTAGCCAGTTCAGCAAAATAAAAAATATTATGGTTCTGCTATGGCAATATTTTTGATACTGGGTAAGGGGTGTAAGTCAGAGAAAACTACCATTATTTTGCTGTTAAAAAAATAGATGTGAAATCAAATGCAAATTATTTTTTAAAGAGCCAAGTCTATAAATTTGCTTTCTTTCTTAACTGTAAGAGAAACATCTATAATATGCAGTGCTTTTTTTCTGGGGGTACGCAGGGGTATGCATGCCCCCTAAACATTTTGTGAACCTAAGTTTTGCCTCATTGAGGGCAGTATTTCAATATGAGTAGGAAAAGGAGAGTACCCCTAAACTTTTTTTTTTATAGAAAAAAAGCACTGATAATATGCAATGATGATCTTGCGACTCCTGCTGAAATTTAGGCACTGGTATTTGGTCATCTTAACCACCTTGCAAAGGCTACATAGTCATGGCAGAGAGACATGCAAATAGGAAGCCAGTGATCTGGATACAAGCATAAATAAAGTAATAATCTTAACAAGTGATGCTTTATAATATTCGCTTGATGTAACTGATCAGAGTTTACTAGGAGGAGTTTGTTAACCAAAATATTAGGTACTGGGATCTCAGTCTTTATCCACAGCACTGAAACGCCATCCAGTTTTTTGAAACATGCACTGTAAAAATCTGTGGTTAGTAATTTCAGACAGGGCTTTAAAACAAACACCTCATGAATTAAAAAGAACATTTCAAACAAGCAGCAGGTTGACAGAGGAATCATGCCAGAATCTTGGGATCAGGGTATTTCTCCCCCTCCTTTGTGTGTGCATCAATACAAACCCAATACAGCAGATCAACAAAAATTCCAACACAACACTTCAAAATTGTATTTCCTGTATTTCTGCTGATGCTGCACATGCCGATCCTCGTAGAAGTGAAAAATGCTCCTCCACCCATCCAAAGGCTGCCAGTGTTTTCATCAACAAAACATCAAACCATTCGGCAGGACAGGTATTTCTCATTTTAGGGCACAGACAGAAGGGTGCTTCTCTTTAACTTTTCAATGATGAAATGGTCCCTAAATTCAATCAACTTACTGTGGGAGTCTCAGAGACACTGTATGCGGTATTCAGTCAAATAAGAGAGTTAAGGGGATTCATTTTTCTTACAGAATATAATTGCTTCTCCCTCAGATTTTAAAGTCAGTATATGTCTTTGGCACTGGAATTATTATTGAGAGAAAGAAGTCTCAGATCAATTCTAGATTCTTGAGGGTTTGAATGTCTGCTTCTCTATCTGGCAAAATAACGAAAGCAACACATGAAGTGTATACTTTCCACAGCCCAGCAATACAAGTGTAGCATGCAACACTAAACGAATTAGACTACTACTGCATCTTCAGTCCATCACCTATACAACTCTTCAGGACTATTGAACACATGAAAACAGAGCTGGCACTTGCCTCAGCCAGCAGATCCGGCCTCCTCTGTACCCACCCAATACTCCCTACTACCATGCCCATCTGCCACCACTACAGTCTCCTCCAGGCCTGCTCACTGACACCTCCTCCTTGTCAGCAACAGAGGGTTGTGCAGGAAGAGGTGGTGGCAGCAGCAGGCTGCAGAGGAGGTGGCAGTGGAGAAGACAGCTGTGGCAGGCAGGCATGGTAAGAGGCAGCTGTGGCAAATGGGCATGGAGGAGTCAACCATGGCAGATGGAAAGATGGAAACATTTTTTGTTTTGTCTGAAGCAGCAAAAGCTCCTGGACTGGCCCTGCATGAATGCTTCCACCTCCTGCTGGCAACTTGCAAACAAGATGAGGGTCAATATAAGGTGAAACAATGGACGTTGTATACTTGAAGCACAAGGAAATCCACTATTATATTGTACCTTCTCACACAGTCACAAGTAAGTGCAACTTCTGATATTATTTACATTGGCGTTCTATCATGTCAGCTGCACAACATTAATTTTGCAGGCTAATATTCTGCTGATCAAAAATGGACGACCATGTAAGAATATGTGCTGGAGATTTCCTCTGAGTAGCCTATGTAGTCACTGACCTGGGCAATAGGCAAAACTCTTCTAATTAGGCAGCACTTGGCCCCTTGAGAAGGTGCATGCAAATGCATTAATGCTACGAATTTAGTCCTGCAGCTCTCTTCACCCTGCTCTAGATAATAAAAATAGGGCAGACTTTTACTTTCTAGGCACATGGAGAGAGAAAGCCTTAAAATCTAGTGGATTTCACTAAATACTCAGAGTAGAGATACCGCAAAATCCCTGTTTCCTGATCCAACATCACATGATGGCACACTGCTAGTTTCCAAGAAGGGATTTTCATTTTCCTGTCTCTCCTAATACTGCTTATTAACTAGCATTGCTACACAGAAACCATTGCCTATCATTCTGCACCTACATGTAAGGGCTGATGAATGAGCACTGTAATACACACTACATTCTTTTCCATGTTGTAATGTTTGGGTTGATTCTTTTCTGAAAATCACAAGGACTTAACCTGTTCCTCCCATGTGACAGTCAGAATACAGAATCCAAAACACATAATGCCTGCCTTGTTCTGCCCTATCTAACATAAACTAAGCCATTGTCAACACACTTGCCCAACAACCATGCTTACATTCAGCACACTCAAATGAAGTTTAATGGAAAAAGACTTGGTCTACAAGCAGAAAGTCCCACATTAATCCATACAAAAATAATGGCTGCCATCACCACCTCCAAGCAGGCTGATTTGCTACAAAATGTTTGTGTCTATGAATTATGACAAAGTGATGTTATGTCATTTATTATGAGGTGTACTGGTGTCTAGAAACACTCAACCCAGTAAGACTTTAGGCAGAGAAGGCTTATATCTGTACATGGTAGCATCATTCATATCAGAAGCACATACCCCCAACCTCTGGAAACCAGCATATTATGAGGCCTAGCTAATTATAAATAGGTCCAGAATTCTTAATAGAAGTCCTTGGGATTTATGCCAGATTAAAGACAATTAATTTCCTCTTTCAATTATTATACACCTTAATTGCTTTGCCCTTGATTTAACTTCATATTTCATGCAAACAGTCATTTAAGGTGCATTCTAAACTTTGATGCACAATTTCTACACACCTTAATAGTTCTGTCCTTGATTCAGTTTAATCTTTTAGATACACAGCCATTTAAGGTGCATTGTAAACTTTGATGCACATGAAGAACAGTTAATAAATTTCCGAATCAAAACCGAAGTGTAAGCAATCAGATTTTTAACCACATCCAGATCCTAGATTAGAGAGGAGGTTGTCACACAGCCTTTACTCTCTAGTCTTTAAAGGCATGAAACAGTTCCACCCTTCCCTTTCAGATCCTTGTTTGATGTACAGCGTGGTGGAACACAGATAATCAGGGTGGTTTCGTTAGCAAGCACTTTGAGTGAAGTTCATTGACTATTTGATATACAAAAGTTCAAACAGAACTGTGCCTGAACTAGCTCACTGACATACATAAGAGCCAGACACTGAAAAGATTTATCCCAGTGGTACCACAGCAAGTGAACGCCCTCAGTAAGTGAATGGAAAAAAAGTATTTTACAAGGAAATCTAGTGTACAGAGAAAAGTGCAAAAATAGTTATGTGTTTCTAGTTAATAGCTTTGTCATTTTTTTTCTTTCAATAGCTATTTCTGGGGAAATACTGATTAAGTGAAATATTAACATAATGGAATTTATGCATAGTAACTTCTGAGTAAAACTTACAAGGTAGAATACCTGTGTATGATATTAAGATGCCCAATATTAGTCTATATTATAACGCATCTCATAGTTTTATTGGTTTTTAGATAGATTCAAATTTCTGGTAACTGAGCAGTCACCAATATCTGAATGCCCATTTGAATGAAGAAAAAGAAAAAGAACAAACCAAGAGGGACTGAGAATCCTATTCTTAAACCTTTAACCTTAGAATACACAGAGAAAAACGTTTGAGCTTAGATATCTCCATTGTCTTGTAAGACCATGGTCTACCTACTATCTTGATCAAGGCTGTGGGCAGCCATACCCTAAATCTAAGACTTCCAATTCTAAAGTTAACGTCCTGAGAGGATTCTGAACCCTGAGGTAAGAAGAAGAAGAATGCATTGCTTTTGTAAACTTATACCATCTTGTCATATATTTGCATTATATTTTCTATTAATGGAGTAACAGCTCACCAAGGGCTGTTCCTCAAGCAGCCTAAGAACCCTAGACCATGACAGCATGCCACTTTCCTTTGGAATTGGGAAGGCAGAAGGCCACACTTCCATTATTTCATAGAATCATAGAATTGTAGAGTCCACAAGGGTCATCTAGTCCAGCTTTTGCAGAAATCTTTTCCCCAACTTGGGGTTTGAACCCATGACCCAGAGATTAAACGTCTTATGCTCTACCACCTGAGCTATCAAGTTGGATTTATAGCAGATGTGGACAACCCAGAAGATTCGTAACACCTATCACATGAGCCAATTTTGTGCATTACTGATGCCCATGGAAGTTCCCTGGTATTGAAGGGAATGACATGGCCACCTGTATCCCAGAACTGGCGCTGAAATTTGTATCACAAGCTTACTGAAGCAATCCCTGGTGGTTTATGAACACCAGGGAGAATGAGTTTGAATAATGAGTCTCTTGTATTGAGCTTGACCACAGTTGCCTTATGCAGAAGCAAAATAGAAAAGCATGAGGTGTTCATTAGAAATGTGTCCACCCAGAAAATAGAGGCACAGCCCAACAGCACATGGATCAGTGATCTGCTGAGCAGCTTGTAATGAATAAGTCTCCATCAATTTCACCCCCACAAGTAGTCCTGCCAAACAGCCTGGAAGTGATGGACGTGTAGCCACCTTGGGGTGAAGTGTAGTAAAGCTCAGTAAGTTGTCTTAGAAAAGTTACTATTTTTTAAGCATCACCATTTGCAGAGCTGAATAATTTTGTAAACTCAAAAGAATACATACATGATCAATAAAAGCAGAACAAAACAAAATCACCAATATGAAGGGCTAAGGCCCTTATCCTTCCTCCTTTTTCACCCTCCCTCTTTAGCTTTGCAACTACACAATCTCAGCTACGCTCTTGTCCTGGTAACAGCAAGGGGCCATACTGCATCCTTCTCTGATGCAAAATGACCAAACAAATGACAAATGGGAAGTGGGACAAAGAGATTAGGTCTCAGATAATACTTGCAAGTTGAGAAAATTATCAAAACTAAGCAACTTTCTCAAAAGAATAGAACAGAATAAGGTGTATTAAAATTTAAATATATCAGTAAGCTTTGATAAACAAGATTTCATTGTGACTACGTGAAAAAGGGTAGTCTAATGCTGTATCTTACTAAAGCAAACTGCATTTTCAAATTATTACAGATCAACTTATTCATTATTTTCAGGGCGAGTTTCAAAATTTGGAGTTGGTTTTTTTTATATAAAAAGTTCATATTTCTTCTGAGATGGGCTTTGTTTTTTTCTTTATGTGCTGGCAAATTGAGACAAATACTGTGGCTGGACTTAAAAGGACTGGACAATTTTATGACATCTAATAACATTTGCAGCTATAAAAGCTAAGAACAATAAGAGTAATGAAATCTTATGCTGCAGGGCATAAGCAATTTTCCTATTCCCATCCCACATACAGATATGAGCAGCTAGCCAATGACAGTTAAGGAAACAGGAGTCTACTCTTCCTCCAAAGCCCCAAAACAATGGGGTTCAGTTACATGTGTACAATCCATCTATCTTGAAGGACATCTGTTCCAATACTGCAACTGAGGGGCTTGGGCTTTTGCTTCTTCTTGCTCTTTGGCCATGCTGCAATTTCCATGTCTCATACCTCCTGTGCACACCCACAAAGTGGCTTGCTTTTTTCCTATTGCATGTCAACTGTGATACCAAGAAAGCCCACGTTGGGCACCTCACTTTATAATCTTCTCCTACCTATCACCTGAAAAGAATTGGCAGGGCACTGAATGCCATTTAGCCAATCTGGCAACTTGCACAGCTTATGAGGACTTCTTGCTGCCCACAGATTCTCCCAATAAGATCCTGCTGCTTTTAAGTACGAAGTTGAGGGGGCTATAGCTTCCAGAAGCTGGCTGCCCAATAAACTTTTATGGGAGCTATCATTTTTAAATGCCGAATAGCCTAGAAGCCGACAGCTCCCTGGAGCTTGGCAGGCAACGACCCATGGTTACAGTTTTACACATTAGGTTTCTGCAAGGAAGAGACGAGTAATGACAGCAAGCTAACTCTGAGGCTTCAGACAGGAGCTAAGAAGAGTGTTTTGAAAGCAAGTCACACTCCTCAAGGTCCAGCTATGTTACATGCAAATTCTACTTCAGGAGAAGTTGAGCAGACAGTAAAAGGAAGCAGTAGCCACATGCTTAAGAAAATGGTTAGCATGAGGGTCAGAATTGGAGATGGACAAACAACACTGATAAAGACTCAGGGGTGCCCTTCAAGTATGTGACCTAATGTTTAAAGTGAACAAATTTAAGCCGTCCATTGGCTGCTACTCTATCTCTCTTTCCCAAGGAAATTGTCATTTCTTGGTGGGGAGTCACAGAGCTTTTAGTCCAGCTCATGAATTCCCAGGGAGAAAAGTGGCTCTGAGTCATTTGCCAGGAAACAATAATTAAAAATGCACACGCAACTGGTCACTGAAGCAGGTATAACATACTTATATGCAGTAGATTATTAAGGAATTAAACATTTAGTAGCCTAGGAAATGTTTATCCATTTACAGATGGGGAACATAGTCTCTACCCTAAGGATAATGAGTAGCTCCATGGTGAAGACCTCAAAAGACACACAGAGCAGATCCCTCAAGGAACTGAGCAGGGCTATAGGTCGAGTCTTACATTGGTACTTGGGATCCCCAACCTTTTCAGCCCAGGTGAATATTTGGAAATCTAAGAAACTCTTATGAGCACCATAAAATACCATTTCACAGAAACTAAACTGGCAATATTCCTCACCGCCACTCAAACAGGCAAAAAACCAGAGAAATATAGTTAAAACCACTCAACATGCAACCCCCTCTAAACCAAACAACAACAAAAGTAAAAAAGCAAATAACAACCAAAAAATGAGGGTGTGCTTTTAAGGGAAAATGAGGGTGTGCTATCAATCATGACAAGGTGGCAATGCTTGGTAGATGCAGACATTATAGAATTCCCTGATCTGCCCCTGGCAATGTGTTACTCCTCCATAAATTTCTGTGAGCAATTTTAACAATGGGAAAAACAGGGGAAACTACTGTCTGATCAGATGAGTGATTTACCTCATAATATTTGGTGTTTGTGTGTGCAGTACCCATACGCAAAATAAAAGTAAACAGAGGGTAAAGACAAAATAAAAAAATTCCTTCCAGTAGCACCTTAAAGACCAACTGAGTTAGTTCTAGGTATGAGCTTTCGTGTGCATGCACACTTCTTCAGATACACTTCTTCAGTGTGTATCTGAAGAAGTGTGCATGCACACGAAAGCTCATACCTAGAACTAACTCAGTTGGTCTTTAAGGTGCTACTGGAAGGAATTTTTTTATTTTGTTTTGACCATGGCAGACCAACACGGCTACCTATCTGTAACCAGAGGGTAAAGGTCCTCTATGCTGCCCCAATGGTGATTTATGTAAGGAAAAAGACAGAACAAATTGACTTGTGAGAATGACGATCAAACAGTCCTGCAAAATATACCCCTCCCTTTGCTCTTAGCCTTGAGTGTGGCCATTTGGGGTCTCCCTGTGTTACTAGCATCTTGCTATCATGTCTGCTTGATGTCAGTTTCTGCATAGGCTGTTTGTCAGCTCCACGCAGCATGAAGGCTTTGCTGCAAGCAAATCATTAAATTCATTACTCCCTACCATTTTAAACCATTCTTCAAATAATTACTGTAATTTGATAAGCAGAAATCACATAAACCTGCTGAAGCTTTATCTCTCCCATTTGCTGTCTGAAGGAAAATGTGCAAGTAATTAGTCACACGATAACAGTCCAGGTTATGCAAGCAAAACAAAATTAATATGATCCCAACTCCAACAGTAAAATGAAGATTAAAAATAAAAAAAAAACACCTCTCCCTTGGGAAGGGAAAGGACAAAGCAGCACCGGGGGTGGGGGTGGGGGGGGGGAGAGAGAGAAATGCAGGTGAAAATTCTCCCTGAGCTATTCTCACAGGCAAATTCACTCACTGGCATGCTGAGAACAGCCAACCTGCAGCTACCTCTCTCTGAGGAAAGTCCTGTCAGGTAACCTTGGCAACCAGGAGGCCCAGCAAAGATGGGAGGAGAATGTTTCCTGAAATATTCACGGGACCATGACAAGAACATTCATTAGTGCTCTAATGTCAGAAAGCAGCAGTGGCCCGGACTGCTGCTCTGCATTCCCACAACTCTCTCCTCACCTTGTTTATGAGGTTCCTGACCTTTCTTGCTACGAAGCGGTGAAAGTCAGCAAAGCACAATTCATAACACTGAGAGGAAAAGGGAAGGGGAAAGTAAGGGAGGGGGGGAAATTACCCTTGCCAGCTCTTCCAGCAGAACAAACGCATGAGGGTTAGCACTTGTGTGGGGGTGGGGATGAGCATGTGTTTTCTCTCTGCTCCTCTCTCTCAAGCACAACAACACATCACCTCACTTGTATAGTAGGCTGCATTTCAACAGTCTCACTGAACATTCAGTCATTTCTAGTGCTAAAGCCGCATCAAGCTCATTTTCACCAGCAGACCCTCTACTGCTAGATTATTCAGTTCTTCCGTGGTGGGTTTTGTATAAAATTCAGTCTGTAGCTAAATCAACAGTGGTTCAGAGTATCCACGGGAACTAACATTAAAAGGCCAGTTCAGAGGAAGGGGCCAGATTCCCTTCTGTGTTTTACTGCCTCCATACCTCCTTGCTTATTGTACGGCGGTTTTGAATAGCCATACTCAGCACAAAGCATGGGAAGAGAGAAGCTAGTGCAAATGGACATTAATTCCAGCAAGAGTAATTATAGGATAAAGGTGAAACGGAAGGATCATGGCTTTGAAGTTACAGAAATAAAATTAGATGTGGAGAACACAGTCCCTCAAGTACTATGCAAATTTGCACCCATACTGATTTAGCTCCAAAGAAAACCAAAGTGAAGAAAAAGTTTACTAAGACTCAAAGGCCAAATAATATGAGGCAATTTTCACGTACTTTGCCCTGGCATTAATAGCAGGTGTGGGTGGGATGGATCGTGGCATGTGGGGAGGGAAGCTTTAATCCCTTCCTGCCACTGTCCTGATTGGCATATCCCCTCAGTGACGGTTTTTTGCAAATGGAGGAAAGCTCCCACTGAAAATAGTGGGTATGCTGGGGGGCTGATTCGACTTGGGACTGTAGTGGAAGATGGGATGGAAAACCAAGCAGAAGGGGATGGAGACGCAGAAAGAACAGTATCCTTGAAAGGGCATGGTTAAGCAGCCTACACCCTGAACAGGCTCCTACCACACTGCAACAATTTGTTGTAGATCCCATTTATGGATATTTAAAAGCTGTCTCCATTCACTTGTCCATGAGTAAGACATGTGACACCCTCCCATTTCCACATTACTAGCTGTGTCTAAATGTGCCAAGGAGTAACTTCACTCTGTCTATCCAATATAATTAATAGGAAAGCCATTTATCTACTAGAGAAGTAAAAAGAAGGAAAGAAATGGTCTCCTAGCAATAGTTTTAAAGCAACCATGTTATAAATCACCTTTAACGGGGAAGATCTGTGCTTTAATTCTCACTTTTTCTGCCTTCTTTTGCTTCTGCAAACTGTTTTAAACAATTGTATAGGAAGCACTTTGAAAATAGGGATGCAAGTCCTGATAAAACTGCTGAAACATTCCCTGAGCACACAAGATAAGGAAAGATAAGAATTAGGGAGCTTGCATGATGGATTGCAATAGGATGCCAAAGATCTAAAAATCACATATACCAATTGCAAACTGAGGGGCTGAGTTATAATGGCTATATAGGCAAAACAGAGCTTGGGGTGGGAATACAGCACCATCAGTAGGTTTCATAAAATTCCAAGGTTTGCAGAAGGGTGTGTGGGAGGGATTAGAGCAGGAATACTAAGGGAGCAAACCCTCCCCTATTTATTTATTTTTTAAACTACTGAAGACTGAGCATGCTTAATGGCCTGAATTTCTGTTTGGAGAAAGGGGATGAAAAGCCAGGAGGGAGGGGCAATGGAATAAAGTACCCTTAAAGAAGGCACGGCAGGCTGGAACACTGAACAAGAACATGTTACATAACAACAACAACAACAACAACAACAACAACAACAACAACAACAACAACAACAACAACAACAAATTACTGCATCATTTTGCAAAACTGCAACATTTTGATGCAGATTCCGCTTGTGAAATGACTGGCATAGCTTCTAGTGCAATGGTGAAAACAAATTATAAGTTGTACAGTGTATAGATAAGCCCCAGAATATATGTACCACATTGTTCTGGTGTCCACGTCAGCTAAGGAGAGCCAAAGCAGAAGGCAAAAGCCTGTATGTGTCTTGAATAATAAAACCACCCCTGCTGGAACATGGTGCAGCAATGTCTTTGACACAATTCCGTAAGGAGTGCTGGGAGTTTACAGAAAGCACTTCTTGAATGTAGGGGCTGCATCTTCAAGCTGCCTCGAGATGAACAGTTGTGTGTATGTGAGAGAGGATTCACACTGCTCCACTCTGCTCTAGGCATGAATTGCCAAGTGAACATTTGAGTGAAACTTGGCAGCACCCGTCGTACTCCTTTTCTACCCCTAGAGCTTGCATCAGCCCAACCATTAAAAGCAAATTTAAGTCTTAAGCACCACACATAACAAGCAATTTACAAATGTGCTCGTGATTAATTTTAAATGTAACTCTTTTCAGAGGAATCAATCTTTATGCTGCAGCTCTCACACTAGTTCTTCAAAGATCCTAAAATAAAATACCCCAGATTTTAAATCCAAGAATAAAACAGAAGCTGCTGAATAAGCAAAGCTAACTCTAAATTAAGATGGGAAAACAGGAATGCTAGGCCAAAAGTGATAACTCTAGATGGCAGGAATTCAGCAAACAATGAAAATATGACATCAATTATTATGTACTCATGGAAATGATGCATTCATTGTGGTCACTGCAGCTGTACACCCAAACAAAACCAGAATTCCTTAGCCAGCCAGTCACTTCTACCCCAAGGTATACACTTTCATCCTGTGCTATGCAACACATGGGTTTTCTCCCCCCGCCCACTGCACCCCACCTCAACTTCAGTCCACTCAGTACTCCTATTCTGCTATGCTTTCTCCACTATAAGCTGTTCTGTGGTCAACATCTATAAATATGTTAAAGCTTTTTAATCTAATATGCAGTAACAACCACATCATGTGTTTTATGGGCATTCCTGACAAAGAATACACTATGTTGTTGCTTCCTCTATTTTTAATGAAAGCAAATTAAGCAGTGAGTAGTGATTCCAAATCTTATTTTACAAGCAAGTCTGGCTGCATTTGAAGTCAGGGTTGCATATATAGTTAATACCGCACCCGCTCCTCTCTCCTTCAGCCCAGGGCAATATCACCAATGTTCTCCAAAGGACTGAGTCTATAACATTGTGGAATTTCTGAGTGTACTGGTACAACACTTTCTTTCTGGTGCTCAGTGCACAGTACAGATACTGAAGAATTAAAGAAAAACATATCCATGCTATCAGGCCTACTTCATCATTGATGAAGCAAGAACTCTCTATGGGAAACACTCAGAGCTCATCCTTTGCTTTATGCAATTAACACAATAAAGGCAAAATGTTCCAACATTAGTATCCTTCAGACTGATACCACAATTAATGCACCTCTTACACTCTTACACTGGAGGCTAAGGGCTTCCACATCAAAATTAATTCTGGATACTCTTGGTTCAGCAAATGTCACAGCCAACTCTACCTTATTCCTGTGACTTCAAAGCCCTGTCCCCTTCCTTCATTTTATCCTGTTTGCCTGACTCTGACCTGGCACATAAGCCTTTTGGGCAGGGACCATGTCAATTTGGGTCCTGTAAATGCTTACCCTTCTGTTGGAGCTAAACAAATGTGAAATAGCAACAACAACCATAGTGAGCGGCTTGTGTGGCTGTTTAGCACAGCAGCTGCTAAGACTCTGAGGATCTTGCAGAAGTGCACCAGTAGGGTGGAATGCGCGTGCTAACAGCTACATAGAACATCCATGTAAACTGCAGTTGGCATTTGCTGTTTGTAATGAGCACTCCCAATTACATAGCCAGATGTGTAAACTGGACTCTGGCGAATAGAAGGGGGAGAAAAAGAACTGACAACCCTGTATGACAGATGCTTTAGTGTGATTGTCCCAGAGGAATTCATCCTAAAGTACGTTTTCAATCCTGGACATTCACTACAGAAAGCTTTAAGTATTGTGCTCTTTCATCTAATTATGAAGACTTTCCTTCTTTGGAATGGCATCTGATTGCAAGCAATGATCTCTGCTAGCGTAATTGCCCATCTTTTCTATACCTAAAACCCAGCAAGAGAGATGCACACAGGAGGGGGAAATGCATAATGCAGAGGAAGGCATGCCATGTCTTTATATGAAACCATAATCTTAAGGCTTTACAATTCCATTTATTGCACTGTAGAGGCACTCCTCTTGCTAGCTTCTGCACGATTTGCTTGGTAATCATCAGAAGGGTCGTTAAAAACCCATTGTTAACAGTTGCTCCATTGTACACCTTACATTGCATTGTGGCAATTCTATCTTTAGCGTTATGTTCTAAGCATCAAACGGGGGTTTACTTTGGTAGCTCTTCGGATAATAAATCTTTTCTAATTTGAAAGAATTCTTTTCTCGCCATCATGCACATAATTTCTTATACCCACATTTATATATAATAAAGTCTTTGACAGTTTTAATTGTCAAGGGATCATAAAGCTCAATACAAATAGTTATGCAATGATCCTGAGGGGGGGAATGTTTCCTTTGATGCTTGTGAAAGTGAAGGGAAAAATGTTTCCACATATTTGCAACTTGGGAGACCTATATTCCACAGGAAAGGAAGAGGGAAAAGGTCAAAACAGAGAAGTGGGAAAGGGTGAGGTCGTAAGTTGGAAGGCATTTGAGATAAACATGGACAGTTCCAACCTCTCTTGTGCAAATCTTTGGGAAGACAGATTGCAAAAGTGAAATGGCTGGACATACCTCTTCTGAAACCCTCGTGCATCTGGATCTGGAATCCCAAACACATCTACCCTACAGAACACAAAGTTTATATAGTTTATGGCACAAGAGAAGAGGAAGTGTCATGTCCAGGGTGTCCACAGAGATCATTAAACACTGTAGATTAGAGTAATAAAAATGTTCCTGACACACAAAACATCTAACAAATTCCACAGGCTAGAGATTTGCCAACAAAGGTGCTGCCTGTGCTCCTTCCCAGCGGTTCCTTGATGCGTTCTCTCTACGCAACATTCTCAGTCTTTGGATATCAACACAACCTATCCCTCAGCTCAATGAAACAACCTCATAAAGAGACCAGTGTACCGAACAACTGCATGGACAGATCTGCATAGAGTATAAAATACTACTTCACCTTCTCTTTCAAAAAAATTACATGGGGTGTGTGTTTGTGTGTGGTTGGCCCAATAGTGCTTTAAAATATTGTGAATCTGGAAGAGTGAAATGTATATATTCAAATACAACTGCCAATTCAATATTTTTCTGAAGGGCTTGCTCCAGGCTTATTGAGTCACTCCTCAATGTGTACTAAAGATAGAGAACTGATTCTAGAATAGATGAATCTGTCCCAGGCCAGCATTGTGTTATGCACAGGGAGATCCAATGTTAGTCAATCTTCTGTGAATGTTCAACCAGCTGCACTATCACCATGGGATGATCTCGGGCAAAGGGAGAACAGATTTCAGGTTTGTGACTTCATGATATTTTACTAGAACCCCAAAATCTACCAGTCTGGTGCAAATGGCATACACTTAGAATTTGAGTACTAGAACTGAATTGAGCTCACAGTCCTTCTAGACAAAGTCCACTCCTGCTTACCCCCTGCCCCAAAATCTTTCATAATTTCAGCAGTATAATTTAGGGCATGTGAGTCATTTTGTCACTGCTGTTATTTAGCAGTTGGGAGTCAAAAACCCTTGCCAATTTATTTTTAATCACCCAGAGATCTACCAGCAGATCCCAATCTACTGTCTGCCCATCCCTGCACTTGAAGATGTAACTGTATTATACAGAATAAGGTTCAGTCTCAACCAGCTTCTTACATAGTTTCTGAACTAAGGGTATTTGACTGACAGTGTCACCACTGCAACTAAGCTATGGGCTCATTCACACCATCTGGTACCTGTCAGTTCTTCTCTGAAGTCTGTTCTTGGCTAAGGTGAAGCCAGACAGTTTGGAGGACAGATGCTTACCTTTAGTTTGTGCCAGATGTGCTGGCAGTTTGGTGCTCTATTTTCTTCTCCACTTGACAACTATGGAAAAGTGACAACACTTTCTGTCAGCAGGTGCACCAGCCACAGTCATTTTTGCTGTTAGGCCTGCCAATTTCTTTCTGACTCCCTTAAAAACATACACATTTTGGCAACGGGATGTTGTACAGGCCTGTCATCCTATGCAGATATTGTTGTTAATCAGCAGAGCTTGGC
Source organism: Podarcis erhardii (assembly GCF_964252035.2). Classification (NCBI taxonomy): domain Eukaryota; kingdom Metazoa; phylum Chordata; class Lepidosauria; order Squamata; family Lacertidae; genus Podarcis; species Podarcis erhardii. The sequence continues at coordinate 50,949,808 of NC_138510.1, read as the reverse complement.
TTACAGGTGCAGCACATTGTCCCAGAGTTTTAACACAGCAGAGCAATGTCTTCTTGCGTTTTATCATCAAGAACAGAAGGCAAACCAATGCTACAGGGCTTCAGATTAAGTTGCTTGCCTGGCCCACCAAAACATTTCTTGAAGCTTCCTCTTTACCCAAGGCAACATTTATTCACCTGTGTATGTTTCAGCCCAGCACACACTACAGTTACAGCCTCTTTCACTAGTGAGCAATGTGGTAGGATTGTTTTGTTTTATTTTTTAAATTGTTCTATCGCTACAGAATAATCGAATGACACTGAAAAGAAGGGCGGGGGCTCCGTCAATTTCTACTTTGTGGAAACATACTACCAGGTGACAGTGGCCCTACATACCCAGTGTGCTTTACCAAGCACCTTCTTCACAGCTAGCTAACTACATCCTACATCCAGGTTTACAACTTATATCACAAGGCAGCTCATGTCTACATATGGAATAAATCATATAGTTTGCCCTTGAGTGCAAGTGTTTTATTCCTGAGGCCTGATCTAAACTGAGACCATGACAAAGGGAATATGGAAGCTTTAACCATTTGCTCCTCCTTACTATGTTCCCAATTCAGAACAGGCCCCTTGTACTTGAAATTTGGGTGGAAAGAAACACTTGCACTAGTGAAATATTTTATTTTCTGTGCAAACTAAAGGCACAGCCCCCCGCATCCAAAGGACAGGGTCAAAGCCCTCCCAACGTTTCATGCTGGGGTCCCAATCTGGATTGGGCCCCTGGTGCTGTCAGTTTGTGGGGAAGGAAAGGTTACACTAAAAGGACAAATTGCTGTCTTTAGTGTACAACATAATGTAGAGTTGATTGCTTAAAAAGCAATTAATAAATCAATGATCATAATAAGCATTATACATAGTTTGGCCCTAAAAACTCTGTCTTTTCAGAAAAAAAGAATAGAGGTTTTTCCATTCAATCTAAGTACTCTTTACCATGTATTTTCTAAGCAGGAACTAGCCAGATAGTCCCCATCGCCAGCTCTCAGCCCTTGAGGTAAAGAATGGTTTGTTCTCTCTTTCCATTATTAAAGCCTAATGTGACATTTGTACAGGCAGCGTAAGAGGCAATCAGTAGTTATCATTAGTGGCCATTAGATCTCCACAGCTCTCGGATGTTGCCAGAACTGCTCCTGGGGCACAGATCAGAGGAATTTGGAAGCGAATAGTTGGCTTGAATCCATTTATAATAATAACGTACAGGAAAGAAGCACACGAGGCCAGAGCAGATTATGTCTCCAAAGGTTGCCCTCCTACAGGAAGAATGAAGACACACAGGCAGTGGTGCTCAGACATGCGCCAGCTCAACTGCACTACCAGGAGGACTGAGCACAATGACGCTTATAGAGAACTTTCCTGCGAGGGGGAGCCCCATGCGAAATACTGTATTTACTGTTGAAAGCCTCTCTCCTCTCAAACCATTCGATAGGATTAGAAAGTGCTTGTACTCTCCAAAGAGGGTGAGATTATTAAATGCTGAAACTGTTCACATTGCCATACACAGCACAAATAAAAGAGAAGGCCTAGCTCTTAGCAGCTTACCAATTAAACAGGCAGGCAAAACAATGCTCTGGGAGCCCAAGAGGATGTTGCTAACTTAGCCTGGCTTTCATTGACACATGCTAGCACTTGTGGGCTTCATAAAGAGAGGTTTGTGCAAAAGCATCTAAATGTCTGGGGAACCCGGATTGGGCTGTATGCCAAAAAAATACAAAGATGTAAGGGGAAGAGGGGATGAATGGTGAAGCTAACCCCAATGCCAATACTATAAATCAGCGGCAGAGAAAGAACCAAGAAAAAGATGGGATAGTGCCAGTAAGGTTTTGTCAGACCACAACTGCAAGATACCATTGCTGAAATAATCCTTATCTTTATGATGAGTTTTCGTCTTTCAGTTCTTTAGGTTGCTTTACACATGCACTGGGGCCACATGCACTTGGCCACATTTGCATTTAACACTAAGTCAAACCATGAAAACATGCTGGCTTCCAGGGAAGAGGTTGCAGCAGCTTTGCTCCTCCTTGGTCCTTTTAGCACAGCAAGGTTTGGCTCAGCATATCATCTGAACCTGGTATCGTAGTCAAGTTCTCTCTTCCTAAACCACAGTTTGCACCCAAGACAAAGCTCAGTTAAAGAGAACTAAGCTTAGGAACAATTCTGGGTGCAGATGTCACACTGAGCCAAACCTTGGCTTAGCTGTCACACTTTATTAAAAGGGCCAGGAAGGATCAAAGTGGCTGTAACCTCTTCCCTGGGAGCACACATCTTGATACTAAGCATTAACTTAATGTTATGTGTGAACAAGGCTTTTTTTAAAAAAATCCCTGTGTGAATCCTCATCCAGACAGAGAAACATGCCCAACAGCCTTCTTCTGATTGTGTAGGGCCCCTAGCTGGATTAGTTTACTTATACTGATTTCCTGAATGTTGTCAGCTGCCCTGAGCTTTTCTTTGTTTTTTGTGTGGAAAACAATAATTATATTAAATAAATAAACAACTGCCCACCCCAAATTCAGAAAGCGAATTATACTAAACATTGTGGTAGAGGTGAGGAATTCACCAGCTGGCTGCCAATTACTGTGGTGGCCAGAACATTCAGGCCACTTGTTGTTGTTTTTAAAAAGCTAACGAATAAAATCTTTTTACTGAATTGTTTTCCCCCAAGACACAGAAACAGCAAATATAAAATAATATAGACAACGGGTGGTAGATTGCTAAGTTTTACTCAAGAGTAGGCTAACTAAGTGAGGTGCCATTAATTTCAATGGGCCTGCTCTGAGTAACATTTAGTTGACTACCACCCCATGTGAACAACATTTGCAGACAAAATGAATATACATATCTAAAGAAAGGATCACATATAAAATAATAAGGAATTTAAGAAAACACTTTCAAAACACATAGAATCATAGAATCATAGAGTTGGAAGAGACCACAAGGGCCATCGAGTCCAACACCCTGCCAAGCAGGAAACACCATCAGAGCACTCCTGACATATGCTTGTCAAGCCTCTGCTTAAAGACCTCCAAAGAAGGAGACTCCACCACACTCCTTGGCAGCAAATTCCACTGTCGAACAGCTCTTACTGTCAGGAAGTTCTTCCTAATGTTTAGGTGGAATCTTCTTTCTTGTAGGTTGGATCCATTGCTCTGTGTCTGCTTCTCTGGAGCAGCAGAAAACAACCTTTCTCCCTCCTCTATGTGACATCCTTTTATATATTTGAACATGGCTATCATATCACCCCTTAACCTCCTCTTCTCCAGGCTAAACATGCCCAGCTCCCTTAGCCGTTCCTCATAAGGCATCGTTTCCAGGCCTTTGACCATTTTGGTTGCCCTCCTCTGGACACGTTCCAGTTTGTCAGTGTCCTTCTTGAACTGTGGTGCCCAGAACTGGACACAGTACTCCAGGTGAGGTCTGACCAGAGCAGAATACAGTGGCACTATTACTTCCCTTGATCTAGATGCTATACTCCTATTGATGCAGCCCAGAATTGCATTGGCTTTTTTAGCTGTCGCGTCACACTGTTGGCTCATGTCAAGTTTGTGGTCAACCAAGACTCCTAGATCCTTTTCACATGTACTGCTCTCAAGCCAGGTGTCACCCATCTTGTATTTGTGCCTCTCATTTTTTTTGCCCAAGTGCAATACTTTACATTTCTCCCTGTTAAAATTCATCTTGTTTGTTTTGGCCCAGTTCTCTAATCTGTCAAGGTCATTTTGAAGTGTGATCCTGTCCTCTGGGGTGTTAGCCACCCCTCCCAGTTTGGTGTCATCTGCAAATTTGATCAGGATGCCCTTGAGTCCATCATCCAAGTCGTTGATAAAGATGCTGAATAAGACTGGGCCCAAGACAGAACCCTGTGGCATCCCACTAGTCACTCTTCTCCAGGATGAAGAGGAACCATTGATGAGCACCCTTTGGGTTCGGTCAGTCAGCCAGTTACAAATCCACTGAGTGGTAGCATAGTCAAGTCCGCATTTTACCAGCTTCTTTACAAGAATATCATGGGGCACCTTGTCAAATGCCTTGCTGAAATCAAGGTAGGCTACATCCACTGCGTTCCCTTCATCTACCAGGCTTGTAATTCTGTCAAAAAACGAGATCAGGTTAGTCTGACATGACTTATTTTTCAGAAATCCATTTCTAGAAAAAAAAAAAAAAAAAGAAAAAAGAAAAAAAAGAAATCCATTTCTAGGTGATCACAGACTGTTTGCTTAATGATCTGCTCCAGAATCTTCCCTGGTATTGATGTCAGACTGACTGGGCGGTAATTATTTGGGTCCTCTCTTTCCCCCTTTTTGAAAATAGGGACAACATTTGCCCTCCTCCAGTCTGCCGGGACTTCGCCTGTTCTCCAGGAATTCTCAAAGATGACTGCCAGTGGTTCTGAGATCACACCTGCCAGTTCTTTTAATACTCTTGGATGCAGTTCATCTGGCCCTGGAGACTTGAATACATCTAAACTAGCCAAGTATTCTTGTACTATCTCCTTAGTTATTCTGGGCTGTGTTTCCTCTGCTGAATCATTTGCTCCAAATTCTTCAGGTCGGGCATTGTTTTCTTTATCGGAGAAGACTGAGGCAAAGAAGGCATTGAGGAGTTCAGCCCTTTCTGTGTCCCCTGTTTGCATTTCACCATCTTCTCCTCTGAGTGACCCCACTGTTTCTTTGTTCTTCCTTTTGCTACGAACATACCCATAAAAGCCTTTTACGAAAACATACTAGCATCAAAACTGTTAAAATATATATTATAAAAAACAATCAGGCAAAAAAGGAAAATGGAAGAAGAAAAGAGGATTTCTGAATGTTTATTCATAGTGAAAAGTCAAGTGAAAAGGCTTAACAACTTTATGCATCAGTTCAGACCCAAGGCCCACATGTATCTGGCAAGAATATTCTCTGTATCTGGCAAAGACTCTATGCATGAAATAAAAGAGTACTAGACAGTCATTGGTTTCAGGGTTGTTGTTTTTTGGAGGAGGGGTTCCTAGCTGGCCAGTTCAAACATGATCATCAGTTCCCAAATTCTATATTATTGCTTGGTTGGTCAACAGGAGCATTTCTAATTCCTAGTTAGATTAAATTTTGCTTCCAGCTAGAATTGTTTAAACACATCCTTACAGAAAAATATATCAGCTCATCACTCATAATAGTGCTCCAACATAGCTTTAGGATTGACACTGGGAGCAGCAGAGTCTAGTTTTTAGATGCAGAGAGACAGAGAAAATAAGTGCAAAAATAGGCATGTAGCCAAAGGCAAGCAGCAGGATAAGTCTCACACTTAGAATAAACTGATAAATTATACTACCTTTGTCTTTAATCTTCTACCCATCTCTCTGATTATTTAATATTTCATGGAAATAAATTGCACTAGCCTTGGGGCACAACAGGATAATCAAGCACTATCCCTGCAACATGTACCCACCTCCCTCAACCATGCATTCAGATAGCAAGGAAAGTGCTTTAAGCCTCCTCACGAAAAGTCTTGAGGTGAATTACTTTTCCCAGGGTTTCTGGAGGGCAGTATCTGCCTCATGGTCCAGAGACTGCTCATGCCCGCTATGGGTTCTGCATTTTGAGGATGGGAGTTAGATTAGGGTATCCAGTGGAAATTCCCGGCTAATCTTTCTATTGCTCACTGTTCTTTGTCTGTTATTCACTGTTCTGTGGTCTTCTTGGCCTTCTGTTTGTTCCTGGCAGCTAGTCTTTTGACGATTACTTGTAGAGGCTGGAATGCAGCTATGAGATATGGCCTTTGGGGCAGAGGGGTCATCCTGGTTCTTCCAGCTGGTCTGGGGAGCCTGGTGTGGCCCCTCTCCTGAGGAGGATCATTAAAGTGGACCTTGCCTGTCCAGCCAGAGGAAGGGGCAATCTCAGCCTCATGACTACCTTTCAGGAACCCAGGGAACAGAAATTCAAGGTAAGAATTTGTTCCCCCCTAGGAATCCTGGAGGGCAGTTATGACACTGGGATTTACCCATTCCGAGGTCAGATGCAACTGGAATTGGTAAGAAATGATCTAAACCCCCAAAAGCACAATGTTCTGCATCAGGATCAAAGCACTCTTTTTCATGTTCACTACAAAGCCATGATGTTGCAGGCACAACAGGGTGATCTGAATGTCCTTCTTACATTGCTCCCATGAGGGTGCTCTGATCAAAACACTGTTCAGGTATCGATTCACTGAGTCTGCATGTACCATGACCAGGATCTTGGTAAAAACCCCTGGGGGTGATTTTAATCCAAAGGAGAGTGACGGGTACTGGAAATACCTGTTTCCATAGCAGAATCTGTGATACTTTCCTGTGTTTTGTAACACTTAGATATGCTTTCGACAAATCTATCAAAACGAACCAGTAGTTCCACTCGACAGTTTCTGTGGTTGATTTGAGTGTTTCCATTTTGAATTTAATGTATGTCACCCTTTAGTTCAGTCTTTTGAGATCCACAGCAGCACTTACCTACACACACACACACACACACACACACACACACGTCATGTTTGTAAAGATAAGTAGTGGGGTGGAGATAGCAGTGGAGATAAGTAAAATACAAACATGACAAATAAAGAAACAAAAACATACAATATATATATATATAATCAATATATATAATTGATTGACTTCCCATTTATCCTTCAATGGTTTCCTTAAATTAACAGTTACTGCTGCGTATTCTATCTTAACCAAATGCATCTTGCCTCTGACTAGTTGCTTCAATCAGGGAGTGCAAACAAACTTTTCTCTTGATAGCACAGAAAGTTCCAACAAGGATCTGGATGATGCTGTATCGATCCCCCCCCCCCCCCGATTCATTATGGATCAAGTGAGAGAATGGGGATAAAGGGGAGGAAGGTAAGAAGTGCAGGAAGGAGATGGAAGTAGAGAAGGAAAAGGATCCCCCCCCCAAAAAAATGAAGGTGAAAATGGAGCTCCAGCAGACCCAGCCACTCTGGACCAAGGTAAGGCTGATCTGGGGAAACTGGGATGCCCCCCACCCCAGGAGAATTGTTAAACTGGACCCTGCCTATCCAGCCAGAGGGAGAGGCAATCCCCAGCTCGAGACTGCGCTCCAGGATCCCTGGAGAATCTCCTTTACTATCTTTGTGCCTGGGATAAACCATTGATGCCACCAGGCCTTCTGAAGATGAAGCTGCAGTGAGCAATGATGTCTCCAACAAGTTCTTGTCAATAATACTGTGTTCTAACAAGGCACATTACAGTGTCAGGTGTGCGTGCACAGGGGCACAATTCCAGCTATCTTAAGCTTCAAAGGAATTATGCTGTTGACTTTAGTGGAGTTGGGGTTTAGCCACAGTTACCCCCCAACATCCCGCTCTTATTGTGGCGCTGTTTAGAGAAGCAGTATTTACCAAGCACTGCTGTGTTGTTAAGAGGGCTACACAGCATGCATAGTTTGTGCATTTCTAGATAAATCAGAACCACCTTTGAGTTATTTTATAATTTAAGAATGAGAAATCTCAACCCTGTGGGGATTATACCTCCCAAAGCAACACACGCTGGTGCCTGATAATAAGCGTGACTTCCTAAGCAACATGTAAGCTTACAACAATATAGAATTTGGATCAGCATATCTTGAAACTGACTGCCCATTCTAAATCTATAGCTATTTATCCAAATAACAAACAATTGCACTGATACCAGATTATAATGAAATAACATCACTGCTTTTGGACTCAGTTTTGAACTATCAATATCATATGTATCATGAAAAGGATAAAAAATTAGCAGTGAATCTCACCCCACCCACATTTTTTTTGCCCAGCATTCCAGTTATGGGTGCAGAAATCGTACACTTCACATGACATATTTTATACATTAACAGGATGGGATTTTTTAATCAGAGGATAAATTAAACATTTTAAGTCAATTAACCAGTGGAGGACCAGTTTGATTTGATGAGAGACAAATATTAATGATGGGTTCAAATAAAAAGGAATCTATATTCCATTTACTTGGTTTCCATCAAGTAAGCATCTGTAGCTCTCATAGAACTACAGTCTGCAAGGTTTGTTTGTTTGACTTTTAACCACTCATTATCAAATAAAGAGCATTGGCTTGGTTTGTATATAACACTAAACCATGGTTTATTAAACCACAACTTTAATGTGTGATACGAGCCAGTGGTTTATGGTTTCTTTATTATGGTTAAAGGTTGCTTGTAGTTGTTTTATAAACCTTTGTTAACATTAACCATAGATTAGCATTACATGCTGTCAAGGACTAGAAGCACTCTGAAGAGTGTGTGGCAGAGGCAGGGGGCCAAGAGAGGGACCCAGAAGAGAGGACCAGCAATCTATGGGGGTTTGATGCTGCCGGCAAGGCAGGATCTGAGAAAAGAGGAGAAGGAAGGGGAAGGGGAAGGGGAAGGGGAAGGGGAAGGGGAAGGGGAAGGGGAAGGGGAAGGGCAGTCTCAGATGGAGGGAAGAACACAGGATGTGGCAGAAGAGGAAGAGATTGTTCAGGCTGACTCTCTGCTACCCCCCCCACCCTGCTGTCTCCTAGAACCAGGAGGGGCTTGAAGAGGGAAGAGCAATAATGGCTTCTGTGTAGGTGGAGCCTCAGGTTGTGCATGCCACCATCAGACAAGGGTACATAAGCTGGTGGGGGACATGGTCCCCTTGTTACTGCAACTGCTCCACAGGGCACAAATCTGGGGGCAGCTGCCTAAAGGCTAGAAGTGTGCGTGCATGGGTACCTGGAGCACCATGGGAGCTGCTGTAAGTGCTTCTCTGTCATGTGCCTTCGTTTGCTGGGTGGGCGGCAGGGCACATGCAAACTCAAATCTCTGCCATTACTTTATGGTTATGGAGCTGTCATAGTCCACAGCAGAGAGTGAAGAGTGGCAATAAAAAATAAAAATCAAACTGCTCTCAAGGTTGCTCTCTCTGATACTTTTAGCTCAGGCAACAACTGATTTAGGCAGGTCTGATGGACCCGCAATTGTCCACGTGCAAATGGTGCCGAACCTGGAAGTAACCTCCGCACAAAACGAGGATTGCCTGTATACTAATAAATGATGGTCTACCTGATGCCTCAGCTTGAACTGGCATTTTTATAATTATGGTTAACATTAACTACGGTTATTAATGTTAACTAATGATTTAGCATTATTTGTGGACCAGGCCACTATATAAAATAATATTACAAAATAAAGTAAATAGTATAATAAGTTAACATCTCACAACAATAAAAAGTAAGAGTTATTTTAGAAAACACTAAAATAGCAACCAAAAGTTTTCTAAAGATAAACATTTTATACTGTAAGTGCACAACAGCAGGGCTAAAATCTTGAATAATCAGATCAAACTCCTCTGAACACTTGGGCTGAACACGTGCCTCTTAACCTGGTGCCAACAGCTTATCAGTGAAGCCATCTACACTGAATTCTGGAGTTGGGGTGCCACAACAGAGAAGACCCTAGCCTGTGGTCACACAGCGAGTTAAACTTGCTACTGGTCTCAGCCCCTGGGTTGTATTACAAGAGGAGAGAGACTCTGTCAAATATTTAGATTCCAAGTAAGTTAGGGCTTCATATATCATCATTAACACCTTAAACCTGGCTTCATAGGCAGCCAGTGCTGATCCTGAAGAATTGCTGTTACATGACTCTGCACAAATGTACCTGTCAGCAGTCTTTGTGAAGTTTCTGAATTATCTTCCAATTGAAGCCCAACATACAGTAGCCTAACCATGAGGTAACTAGAAAATGGATTACCATAATAAGACTATCATGGTTCAGGAAGACTGAAAGCTGGTAAATCAGCCATAGCTGCAGGGCTGGCTTTAGCAAATGCGTTGCTGGGGTGCAAAGATCTGCCTAGTGCCCCCCCACTCGCCTGTAACAACAATGCAGCAAAAAACAACAACAACCCCCCCCCAAACCAACTGCTTTTGTTTGACACTATGGAGTAACAGAGCAATGGAGGAGGGACCGGTATGCAGTGGGTAAACATTTGGTGCCCCCGGGTGAAGAGGGCCCTGCATAGCTGATTCCTTACCACTGGTGTTTCCTGGGCCTCATAACAATACTATATCTAGGAGTATCCTCAGGCTATAAACCTGCTATTTCAGGAGGAGTGCAACTCCATTTAAAACAGGCTGTTCATCAGATTTCTGAACATAGGAATCACTAACAAAAGTGCCTCCATCTTGTCCGAATTAAGCTTCAGTTTGTTAGCACTCATCCAAACCATTGCTGCCTCCAGGCACTTGTTCAGCACTGCACAGTTTCATCCGTTTCAGATGGTATGAAAAAGTAGAGCTCGATGTCATATACACATTGGTGACACTGAGCTCCAAATCCTCTGATGACCAATCCCAATAGCTTCATGTAGATGTTGAAGAGCATGTGGGAGTAGAAGCAAGGACAGTTAAACCACTTTATAATTGCACATGCGTTATATTTTACTTAATTTTACTTAATCATTACTTAATTTTATTCTTTGGCTGCATGAATGTGCATGAAACACCATGTTGGGATGCAACTTGAAAAGAAAAAAGAAGGTGCAATTAGAAGACCAATTCAGTAATCAGGATTGTCATGATAGCTGTATCCAGCAATTAGGAAATGAAACGTTAATTATCACCCCTCTTCCCCATTGCCATATTAGTCCAGCTGTTCATATATTGATAACAGTAGATACAAGCACAAAGAGGCGGTCTGGATAGTTTGTATTCACACCATATCAAAGAAGCACATTTACATTCTTTGCCGCAAGAATCTATTTACCTTGATTGATGACTGAACTTCAATAAGTCTTTTAATATTTTGGTCATTAGCAATGGGGCTGGCACAATGTCACCCAAGTGCTATTGCATTTCATATCAGGCCCTTTATTAGCTGTGCATCGTAATATGTTTGAACTTTTAATTGAGCCCTTTTAAATACTGATGATCAACATATTTCAATGATGATTTATGGAAATAAGGGTAACCCGTTAAAGTGTTTTGCACTTCAAACTTAGCAATCCTCTATGAAGAAGCAGCTCCTACATCCATGATGTCAGATAGTCACTACTTTGAACCTGCAACTGATTGCTACGTTTCTACACATTGACTTTTACGGCTGCAACTTACTGTTCAGTGCTAATTTATTTATTAATTAAATTTCTATACCGCCCTTCATCCAAAGATTACAGGGTGGTTTACTATATAAAAACACAACAATATATGGCACAATAACAAACCAAAACAATTCCACACACACAAAGTTTTAAAGGGTAAAGGTAAAGGGACCCCTGACTGTTAGGTCCAGTCGCTTTACTCTGGGGTTGCGGTGCTCATCTCGCTTTACTGGCCGCGGGAGCCGGCGTACAGCTTCTGGGTCATGTGGCCAGCATGACTAAGCCGCTTCTGGCGAACCAGAGCAGCGTATGGAAAAGGGCATAGATTGTATAATTAGCCAAAGGCATGGGAGAAAAGGAATGTTTTTGCCTGGCACCTAAAGATATGTAACAAATGGTGCCAGGTGAGCCTCCCTCAATGCTGGAGGACAATTTCACTATTGCTAGCAGCACTTAATTCATTTACCGACAGAATTCCCCTTTTAGACAGAAAAAATATATGTACAGAGCTGAACAGATAAACCTTAGAGAAAGCTTTCTTTAGGGCATAGCAAATATACTTGAAGCCCAGAAGACAATATATGCAATGTGTGCAATGTGTACATTGGGATTGAAAAGCTAGAATTGTTAACTCAAAAATATTTTAAGGTCTAATGAGCTGTTGAGATCCTATCCCATCTTCTGATCAGTATGGTGCTCCCAGCTAGCTCACAACAGTGCTTGTGCTTGACTGAGCTTTCTACCAGTAACCAGAATGGCAGAGCCTCTCAGAAATTCCTTCTTAACCAATACCCTTGAATGGCCTCTACTTATGGAGGGAATGTACTGCTTTTTCTCATGTCAAATAAACCATGCTGTCATCACGACACTTTAAAAAACAAAAACAAATTTCGGACAACAAACCACTTTCACACTTCTAAACCTAATCACAGATTACTGTATATCCTGTTAATATCAATTTGATTATTTCTTTCAGTAGATATAGTAAGTATATTAATTTGCAAAAGCAAATTTCAAAAAGGGAGACTAGTGTGATGGATGTTACTGGTTCAGTAAAGAGAAGACTTCAATCACAGATAAGCCTTCGAACAAACAAACAAAAATGCAAAAAAGGGAAACACCCAAACAATGTAAGTATTACTTCTGACTATGACTTGGCTCTATGGATTGGTTCTACATCCAAGGGTGGAGAAACAGTGGCCCTTCGAATATTGTTGGGACTCCGCTCAGCCCCAGCCACTATGGCCAATGATCAGGAATGATAGTAATTTGCTATCTGGAGAGCCACAGGCTCCCCAGTCGTTGCACATTTGTGCAAGAAAACAATTTCACAATGTTTATAGCTAGAAATGGCACTGAACACTAAGCTTATAAGAATCCAAACTGAAATCTTCCTCAGATGTAGCACAGAAGTGGGATATAAAGAAAGGAATACAGTGGTACCTCGGGCTACAGGTGCTTCAGGTTACAGGCGCTTCAGGTTACAGACTCCACTAACCCAGAAATAGTACCTTGGGTTAAGAACTTTGCTTCAGGATGAGAACAGAAATTGCGTGGCTGCGGTGCAGCGGCGAGAGGCCCCATTAGCTAGAGTGGTATCTCAGGTTAAGAACAGTTTCAGGTAAAGAACGGACCTCCAGAACGAATTAAGTTCTTAACCCGAGGTACCACTGTAGATTACAAAACCCAATTGCCCACAAGGATTAATATATGAGGGATCAGATGGAGACTGCATGGCCAAGACAAGGTTTACACATTGTTGGCATGGGCCATAGCTCAGTGGTAGAACACATGCAGAAGTCCTAAGGTTCAATCTCCAGTATCTCCAGGTAGGACTGGGAATGCCCCTGCCTGAAACCATGGAGAGAGTCTGCCAGTCAGCACAGAAAACAATATTGTGCTAGATGGACCACTGGTCTGATTAAGGCAACTTCCTATGTTATTAAGTACACACAGTAACTGGGTGATGTAACTTCAGGTCCAGTTCTTTCAATTGTGTTTCAGCCAATAAGTTGATAACATTTTAATACTGTGTTTATAAATGAAGTTCCAGTTACAGATAGGTAGCCGTGTTGGTCTGCCATAGTCAAAACAAAACAAATTCCTTCCAGTAGCACCTTAAAGACCAACTAAGTCAGTTCTTGGTATGAGCTTTCGTGTGCATGCACACTTCTTCAGATAAGATTCTTCACACTTCGTATCTGAAGAAGTGTGCATGCACACGAAAGCTCATACCAAGAACTGACTTAGTTGGTCTTTAAGGTGCTACTGGAAGGAATTTGTTTTGTTTATAAATGAAGTAATTCATGGAATGGTGATAGCAATGAATCTATTAAGCTAAGGAGACCGTAGGAACTTGCACTATGCTCCTGCTGTACCAATTGCTTGTCGAGTGGTTGGCAAGAATTAAAATTGTGCTGTCAGAGACTACATTTCTCATGATTACACACCTTTAAAGTTGATCAGGAAGAAAATAAATTCTGATACATGGCAGGAATTGAAAAGAATAATCTTAGGCAGTGAGAATCTGTGAGCCATTCTGAGGGCTTGTTTTCCAATGTGTTGGTTCTTTCAACACTTGATCTGGAGCAGATAAGGCGGCACTGCTAAACCCCCCTTACTCCACTACACATAATATCCATCTCTCTTGTTGGGGAAATCTGTATTATTTTTCCCCACCCCCAACCTTACCATACTCCATTCTGTTCCACTTGTTCTGCTGTTTCATAACCCATAAGTGTTTACAAAGATTTTTCACTTTTATTCTTAAACTGGTATTCTGTCTATTGCCATTCAGCCAGTCTTGCTTTTTTTTGTCTTCACTGCCTGAAGAGAATAGTTGATCCATGTCCCTTTCTGTATGAACAGACTGTTCTCCTGTCTCCACTAAACCGTCTTTGCTCCCCATTGAACAGGAGCCTGGTTTCCTTCTTAGCCAAACCTGCAAGCAGTCTTTCAAGTTTGTTATTTATCTTTGATACTCTGATGAGAAAGAGAAGAAACAAAAGAATTCTTAGGATGGCATCTTTTGTTTTTCCATCTCTACATATTAACAGAATATTCAATGAACTCATTTAACATTTCTCAGTGATCTATAAATAATCCTTTGTCTTTTTAAAGAACGTCTAAGGGAAGAAAAGTGACTACATAAAAATTGGGTTTTTTAAATTCACTAGCTCTATTCCCTGTGTGCACCCAACCACATCTATGCACTTTATTAAAACAATTACAGCTCACATCTCTGCTTACTCATTAGCTGTGGAGACTAGGTATTGCAATGGAGTGAGCTTTTTTTCTAGCCTGGAGCTCATATTTAGTAGAATAATTTGGAAAATTCTCAATTAAAACACATGAACAAGTATGTTTACCTTCATTTCTCTATTAAAAACACTCCTCAAAAGTATGACAAAAAGCCTTGAGAGTCTATGCCATGGTTGGGGAACCTACAGCTCTCAAGATATGGTTGGACTACAACTCCCACCATCCCTGACCACTGTCCGTGCTGACTGGGGCTCATGGAAGATGTAGTCCAAAAGCATCTTGGACAGTCATAGGTTCCCCATTCCTGATCTAAATCAACCAAATCTTTCCTTTTCAGGATTTTGCAACTCCTTGGGTTTGCTGTCATACTAGCTGTACTTGATGAGAGCTGTATTCTAAAACATGAGGATACCAAGTTGGGGAAGGGTGTTTTAAGTTTCTGTCCTCTTGAGAACTAGAATACATTTGACTACATCACCTACAGGTGCAGATATCAGATCTGGGTGGGCTCAAAAGGCCTGACCACAAAGCTGCCAGTGTGAAGGAAACCTGGTCCAGATAAGGCCGATGAAAGAGGGCTGGACCCAAATCCCAGGCTTTCAAGCACACCAAGGAGATACCTATATTACTATTTGGCAGCAGCCCAGTAATTCTCCTCTCATTTGTGTAAGGGTAAGATTATAGCATATTTTCCAGACTTGAGTCGCAAAAAAATTATAAAAGCATTTCCAATACCATCTGCATACCAGTTAAAATAGAGAGAAACATTATCTAGCAGGAAATTATAGGAATTATAGGAACTAAAGGAATTATAAAGTGCTCTACCACTTGAGTAGAGATGACAAGGCATTTCTATAATGTAGAATGCAACAATGTCAATAGTGTTACACCTAGAAGGGAGACCCCCCCCCCATCAAGGCATAATTATATGGGCCTTTTACTACCTATGCTGCATAATTAGATGCTTGTGAAATTCATCAGCTTCTGAACTATTATGTTGTCGGGTGGGGGTAGCCAATGTGGTGCTCTCCAGGTGTTGTTGTGCAACTCCCAGCATGTCTGTCCCATGCTGACTTGAGCTAATGGGACATCTGGAATGCACCATGTTGGCTACCCCTCTTGTATGATGCAGAGGGTTGGAATAGTGGTCCTTTCCAACTCTACAATTCTATGTATATTACTCCTCTTTTATGGATAAAAAAATAAGATGTATGCAGCTCAAGGTGAATTATCACACAGCTCCTCAAAAGAAATGGGGAACAGACAGCATTAGTTCCAAGCAAGAAACTGCCCAGAGTGGCTAGAAGAACATGAGAACATGTCACCTCTTTGTACATCCCCACCCCCTCCAGGGAGCAGCAGAAGTTTTGGCCAAGATGCTTCTGCCTTTCCTATTACAGAAATATATTTCTTTAATATAGCTAACTGAACAAAGCTGCTGATTTCTGTAAATGACACTGTGTCTTGAGAGGAACCCTTTCTGAGGAGCAGAATTGCAGATTAACATCTACTAAGATAACACTTGTTGCCACACCACAAATCCAAGGATGTGTCTGAATGCCTCCACGTGTGTACTGTATTAGTACTGAATGCCTCCATATGTGCCTCTGGCTTTGAGAGAGATAAAAGAGTTATTTTTACAATGAAGCTATTATCCTTTATTTCTGCAGCTGAAAACTACCACCACTTATTCTCTACCTAGGCTACATCAAACTTGGCATTTTAAAAGCTTGTTTTGTTTTTTAATCTCAGTGCTGTTTTGAATTTGTTTTAAGATGAATGCTTCTTTCACTCCCATCGAAGCTTGCATTCTGGTGCTCTTGCTGCATTTTCATTACATACCATCACTTATTAGGCCATTATAAACTGATTCAAGCAGAATGACTGCATATTTACCGTTCTGTGTTTTAGAAAGCTGCTTTTTAAAAATTCCTAATTGCACAGTTCAGAATGTCACTAGCACTCCACCTAGCTTCTAGCAGTTGCTCTGCTACTGCACATACCACTGTCATAAGGCATTTTTGATCACTATCGTAACCTGATAACAGAGCTTCTTTTGTTCCTCTTCTCAGGTGTTAATGTCTTGTCGGTTTCAAATCTCAACCACCTTGCATTTGTTACATAAATCACATCCTAAAGTAGATGTGATGCTTCACAGCATAAGTTGACCAGAATGCTTCTTTTTCGGAATGACCAGTTGAGATTGCTGAAAAGTGGGGAGAGGAAAATTCATACATTTCTTTGGCCCCTTAACAACTAGCCAATGCATTGAGGCATGAGATAGATATGCAACAGCCTACCTCTTAAGCACATCTGAAGCTCATCATCTTACGGGCCTCACATATCCAGTTAAACCAACTCTTGCTTAGAAAGCTCATATCACAACCAAACCAAGCCAGTCCTAAAAATTCCAGAGGACCCTGTCTTTTTGTGGCAAACTGGCTGTTTTGGGGGAAGAAGAAGAGTGAGGCACGTGCCCTGTGCCTTTTGATGCTGCACTGAGAACAACCCAAATGCTTATGTGGGTTTCTGTAGGAATGTGCTTAAGGGTTTTAACAAATTATTTTCTGAATTTAAATTCAGAGTCTAATAATCTCTAGGCTACTTCAGCAGTACTCTGGGAGGACCCCATTACATTAGTGTCACTGAATAAGAAATGGAAGCACATAAAAAGGCCCTTCGAAGCCTATATTTGCTGCTGTAATGCGAAATGATGAGTGGAAATGATTTTAAGAGAGATCTATTATTACCCATTATGATGCCTAAATAAAAGAGCAAACGCCACTGGCATTACTGAGCAGAAAGGGAAATTAGAGAGGGTCACATTATTCTGCACATTCTAGCACTAATCCTCACCTGATGCCATAGAGTATGGGTAGGCAAACTAAGGCCCGGGGGCCAGATCTGGCCCAATCACCTTCTAAATCTGGCCCACAGACAGTCTGGGAGTCAGCATGTTTTTATATGAGTAGAATGTGTCCTTTTATTTAAAATGCATCTCTGGGTTATTTGTGGGGCATAGGAATTTGTTCATTTCTCCCCCCCCCAAAAAAAATATATAGTCCGGCCCCCCACAAGGTCTGAGGGACAGTGGACCAGCCCCCTGCTGAAAAAGTTTGCTGACCCCTGCCTTAGAGCTCTGCTGAATCTCTCTCTGAATATGTATTGCTTTGTTACCACTTATCTTCCTTCCATTTGAGACTAGATATGTCACTGCTGTACCTGGCAGTTACAGGTATGGGAAGAATGTACAAAAACATAGAAAGCTACTTAATACTGACTTAAGACCATTGGGTCCATGTAGCTCAGTACTGTTGATATTGGCGAGCAGCAACTCTCCAACAGCTTAAGGGATAAATCTTTTTTCTTTCTCTTGCCTACCTGAACATGCCAGGTGCTGTATTATTAAGCTATAATCAATACCAGGGAAGGTCCTAGAACAGATAATTCAACCGTCAGTTTGTGAGCATTTAGAAAAGGATGCTGTGATAGCTAAGACCCAGCATGGATTTCTCAAAACAAAGTCATGCCAGACCAATCTGATTTCTTTTTTTTGATGAAATTACAAACTTGGTGGATCAGGGAAATGCTGTGGACATACTGTATCTTGATTTCCGTAAGGCTTTTGACAAAGTCCCCCACAATATTCCCACGAGAAAGCAGGTAAAATATGGGTTGAACGAGGTAACTGTTAGGTGGATTTGTATCTGATTGGCTGATCAAACCCAAAGAGTACACATTAATGGCTCCACATCATCCTGGAAAAATGTGACTAGTGGGGTGCCACAGGGTTCTGTCCTGGGCCTGTTGTTGCTCAATGCCTTCATAAATTACTTGGATGAAGAAACTGAGGGGAAGGACTAGATGACTTTTGGGTCCCTTTCAACTCTAAGAGTCTGTGATTCTATGAAGGTACAATGAGCCCACTGTGCTGCAAAGCATGAGCACAAGAGCATGAGGGCATACCAGGGTTGCTTCTTAAAATGCTACAGGAGAACAAAAAATAGCTGGTCTGGAAATGGAGACCAGCAAAAGACAAAAGAGAACTGAGAGCATAAGACACAGCTGTAGGAAAGAGATAAAGCTAACTACAAAGCAGAGTTGAATTAACACTGCCAAATAGGTCTAAAGGGGGGATTCAACAACTCTATTAGGTAACAAAAGGTCAGTTATTAAGGAAGGGTGCAGAAGTGTTAGTTTCAAAAAGCCTTAGCTCTTGAACGCTGGGAGTAGGGGGTGGGGAGAGGACTTGATCATACAGGGCACTTCTTAAATTCACAAGAATCCCTTACAGATTGTATTCCATATATGCTTGTAAACATAAACCCTCCAAACTGTAACAATTTTAGATAATAAACTTGTGCAGCAAGCAAAGTTACATTGTAGGGCAGCTACTCTCTGATCTTTCTAGAAGTTTTGGGTCTTTAAAAGGTTTGGATCTTTTAGAAGTCTTCGGGTGCAGTTTTTTGAATTCCAAAAGGCAAAGCAAATGCAACCTAACCTAAAAGAGAATTTTTCTAAAACTGAGAAAAACCACACAGAACGAAAACTGAGAAAAACCACACAGAATATACAAAACAGGCATGTTAATACTTTTCTAACTAAGCATGCAACCAACTCTTTACACAGAGAGATTTAATTATGTAGATTTAATACCTGGATGCTTAAAGGGAGATGGTTATTCACAGCTATTGCTCTCTTACCATCACTCCAACTTTGCCTGTTCTGTGGGTCAGACTTCAGTCAGGCCATGTGACCAAAGGAGGAATGATAGCCGTGAGGAGCGCAGAAAAAAGAAACACCATAGTACACATGCATCAACACAAGCAGATGCCATCATCTGCCCTAGCTGCAACAAGACATGTCTCTCCCATATCAGTCTTTACAGTCACAGCAGGTGCTGTAGCCCTCCAGCTGTTTGACTGTGCCCCCAGAAAGTGCACTCTTCCATTTTCTCCCAAGATAGATGCCAACAACTAATCCTTTCTAGCCATTTACCTGGGGCCTGCCTACCACGTTTGGATCTTTTTCTAAAAATTGACATTATGTCAGTGAACCTTTTTATCCAAAGGTACTTTTTTTAAAAAGAAGATCAGCAATTTCACACTTGATTTAAGAACTCTTGGGTGTATGCCATCCAGATCCAATGACATAGATTTTTAATCTGTCAATTAGCCTTAGAATTCCATTCCTTGTCACCTCTTTTCAACTTGGTGCTTCAAATGCTCTCCATCAAAATACTTGTTCAGGCGGAGTATCTGTTCAAAATCTTCCATGATAAAGACCGATTGTAATAATTCTGCAACCTTCCTATCCTCCTTCAGCAATCGGTCCACACTGCTGTTGTCTAACAGTCTTCTTTAAACAAGACAGAACTTTCCACAAAAGATTCAATATGCATCTGTAATTAGCACATACTAGTCTCTGAGAAACAGTTACCAACTAAACAGGAAAATAGATGTTTGACACCTGAGGCACTGTAAAATGGCCTGAGCATCTCAATTAAATCCATAATAAGCCTCAAGCCACTTATTAGGAATTGTACAATAAATGGCTACAATACTAAACCAAACCGTGCAATGGATTTTTGAATCTACCGTACAATTCATGGTAGATATTGCATTACAATGAATATTAACCCTTGTATTTTCTCATTTCCTCTTAAAACATTGAAGAAACAGCCCCAGGCCCCTGAGGGCTCCCCTCAGCTGTGTGCAAATAGGCTGAGGGCTGCAGGTCCTCACCTGTGCTCTACTCAAACATGCCAGGAGACATTTGGACAAAACTCTGTTCCTCCCCACCTTCCCTGAAATATTGTGAGAGCTCACTTAACTGATTTCTCTGTAAGTCATTGTTCTTTCCCCAACAAAATCGTTTTATCTATTAGCTGATCATGGATTGACCCTGATCTATTGGTCAGGCTCTTCACTAATGGTCGCTTCAAAATATAACGGGAACTAGACTAGAAGAAACGAACATAGCCACAAAATGAGAAAAGGGAGAACCTAATCAACACACTATGAGATGGGGGTCACAAATACCAAAGAAAATAACAGGTAACCTATTACTTGGGCTAGAATCTCATTTCAGAAAATTCCAGAACATTTTTAAAGTAATCTGACCATAATCAGCAATCAAATCAAAGAGTTAGTTGAAAACGACACAGAGGTAGCAAACAGATCATCTCTCTGCAGATAGTACTGAGAAACAGGAGGGCAGACTATCCTCTGTAGAATCCCAGGTCACACTGTCTGAGAAATAACTCAGTCTGGAGAATCATGGGCATCTCAACAATCTTATATTATTAGCCTTTCAGATGTGCTGAGAGAAAACTCTCATCCTCTTCTTTGAAAAATGGATGCCTAAGATCCAGGGACCAAAATCTGAAAATGAGCCATGAAAGGAAAATATGCAAATAGAATTGATAGTCTAGTCACTTATCCAGACCAAGG
Source organism: Podarcis erhardii (assembly GCF_964252035.2). Classification (NCBI taxonomy): domain Eukaryota; kingdom Metazoa; phylum Chordata; class Lepidosauria; order Squamata; family Lacertidae; genus Podarcis; species Podarcis erhardii. The sequence continues at coordinate 50,928,972 of NC_138510.1, read as the reverse complement.
TGCTGACCCACCAGAGGTTTTTAACTGCAGAACAACAGAGCTTAGTTTTCAGAGGGGTAGCTATGTTCATCTATTGCAGCAAAAAACAACAAAGGCCACGCTTGGTTTATTAAATGAGCAACATGATAGTGCTTGCAGCCTTTTCTTTCCCTCAATGCATGAGCAGATAACCAGGAATGAATAGCTTCATATGATGTCTGAACCAAAGATTCTGGTTTGTTGTTGCCAAACAAGCCAGGACTATAACTGGAGTTTGTGGTTGACTTATGAATTCTGGCTTGCTTGGGAGCAACAAACAAGGTTCAGACATAGCACAAAATAATCCATACCCAGTTTACACAAAGGGAAGAATGAATGGACTGCATGCACCAATATGCTGCTTTTTCACATTTAGGTTTATTAATTCATAGCCTATAGCAGGGATGGGGAACTTGTATTCCAAAAACAGTCAGAAAGCCACAAGTCCCATCAGTTCCAACCAGCATGATCAATGGTCAGGGATGATAGTTGTAGTCCAATAGCACCTGGAGGGTTACAGTTTCCTCACTCTTGACTTATAGTTATGTGCTAACTGCCCAAGAGTTTTTGGCACCTTAAAAATTAATGAATTTATTATGAAATACTTTTTTTGGGCAAGAATCCACTTCATTAGATGCATGCAGCATTATATATGTCTACATACACACGATTGTTGAAGGGGTAAACTGTAATCAGTGAGAACAGAGGGAAATGAAATGCAAACAAAACGAGTCTGTGACCATTATGTTAAAACTTAGGTAAAGGTAAAGGGACCCCTGACCATTAGGTCCAGTTGTGACCGACTCTGGGGTTGTGGCGCTCATCTCACTTTATTGGCCGAGGGAGCCGGCATACAGCTTCCGGGTCATGTGGCCAGCATGACTAAGCGGCTTCTGGCGAACTAGAGCAGCGCACAGAAATGTTGTTTACCTTCCCGCCGGAGCGTTACCTATTTATCTACTTGCACTTTGACGTGCTTTCGAATTGTTAGGTTGGCAGGAGCAGGGACCGAGCAACCGGAACTCACCCCGTCACGGGGATTTGAACTGCCGACCTTCTGATCGGCAAGTCCTAGGCTCTGTGGTTTAACCCACAGCGCCACCTGCGTCCCTTATGTTAAAACTTACATGCATGTAAAATCATCACAGTGACCATTCACAAAGCAGTGTTGATAGTAGCAAAAATGTACCTGGCATTGTTAAACCAATTACAAAACTCAAAGCAGGTAGCAGATGTAATATAGTCATACCTTGGTTTTTGAACAACTTAGTTCAAGAACAACTTGAAACTCAAATGTCGTAAACCCGGAAGTAGGTGTTCTGGTTTGTGAACTTTGCCTCGGAAGCCAAATGTCCGGTGCGACTTCTGTGGCTTCCGATTGGCTGCAGGACACTCCTGCAGCCAATCGGAAGCCATGCCTTGGTTTCTGACTTCCAGAACGCATTCTGTCTGAAAACCAAGATACGAATGTATGGCATAAATTAAATATGGAAACAATTGCCTGCTAATCTGATAGTGTTGTTCTTTGACTGTCTGGTGGAAGTGTGAATATCTGATAGAGAGTCAGATACTACACTTAATCTTAGCAAGTGTAAAGGCCAAGAAGCCTTTACATACTCAGCTGCCAGATTCTGCACTGCCATGATGGATATTTGTTGAAAGATGCTTTGCGCCACAAACTAGGCCCAAAATGCAAGACCTGTGCTCCTTCACGCTCCCGCCCTTATAGTCGCTTTTAACCGTTTGTCCTTGTCTCTATCTTTTTAACTTATGTATGATATAATCACATTTTAACTACTAGTTTTTATCCCTTACCTGTTTTAAGTTCAGTTTATCCATATGATTCATCTTATGCTGGTCGGTAACTCAAAATAAAGTTTGAGATTTACATACAGCTCCTGAGCAACTGTTATGGAACTCCCTCTTAGAAGACCCAATTGCAATCCCATATGATCTATGCTAAATGCTCAGCAAGACTTAGAGGAGTTGAATAATAAAAAAGAACTACATGGCTAATGAAATACTGTATCATATATATTTCAACACCAACATGGTTACTGAGGTTTGAAAATGTGGACATTTCTCTATTATCCTCTTTGTGGCTTGCTGTACTGTTCTGAGTAAGGCTGGGAAGATGGGATGCAAAGTCTATTCTAATTCTCTCAAGTTCAGGATAAAATAGCTTCTCCCCTCCCTTGGCTGGTATGTTCCAATCAACAGTACACCTAGCATAGAATGATAAACTTGGAAAGAACCCTGATCTAGTCCAACACTCTGCAATGTGGGAATCTCAACTAAAATATCCATGACAGATAGACATCCAACCTCTGCTTAAAACCCTCCAAGGAAGGAGAGTCCACAACCTCCCATGGGAGTTCAATCCACTGCCAAACAGCTCTTACTGTCAGAATGTTTTTCCATATGTTTAGTCGGAATCTCCTTTCTTGTAACTTGAAACCACTGTTTCGGATCCAAGCTTCTGGAGCAGGAGAAAACAAGCTTGCTCCATCTTCTATGTGACAGCCCTTCAGATATTTGAAGATAGCTATAATTTCTCCTCTCACTCTCCTCTTTTCCAATCTAAACTTACCAACTCCCTCAACCATTCCTCATATGACTTGGTTTCCAGGTGCCAGGTCATTTTGTTTGCCCTCCTCTACACACGTTCCAGCTTGTCAACATCCTTCTTAAATTGTGCCCAGAATTGGATACAGTATTCCAGGTGTGGTCTGGCCAAGGCAGAAAAGAGTGGTACTATTACTTCCCTTGATGTTAACACTATACTTCTGTTGAAGGAGTCTAGAATAGCATTAACCTTTTTTGTTACTGCATCCCACTGTTGACTCATGTTAAGCATGTTAAGACCACTAGATCATTTTCACATGTACTACTAGCAAACCATCTTACATTTGTGAAGCCAGTTACTCCTGCCTAGCAAGTGAAGTATGGTGAATAGTGCTGCTTTATCAATTCAATGCAACAGCAATACCACCTCCATCAGTCTCCACACTGCCTTTAGCAAACCAACACCCATGCACAGCATAGTAGTGCACTGTTGCTGTAATAAATTCTTGGTTCCCAAGCACAGCTATTTCCATTATCATACAGCTAAGATAATAGCTATGATGAGAGGTCTTACATTACCAAACACCACAAGCAGTATTCAAGATTGCCATTTGTATTTGTTCATCATAAATGGGTCTTGAAGTTTTACTACAAAAAAGAAGGCACCAGAAAAAATATATATGAACAAACTGCGTGGGAATGGCTGTTTAAAATGCAACACCAAAGCTCAATCAATTCTTCCCAGCACCATTACTGAAAAGAGGAAAATAGAGTTCTAATAATTTGAGTTTTTCCATTCATGTTGTATTGATTTCAACAATGAAGCCCCCCCCCCCGAAATGAGGGTAATTTGTGTCTGTTTGCAGCAACAAGAAGACGGCTGAGACAGAAAGATAGGTTTATCAGGGTCACACTATGCCAACAACTATCAGACACAAAGGCAAATTATAGGTAAAACATCAACTTAATTTTTATTAGATCAGAGATTTACAAATCTTTTTGTTAAAACTCTATCAGAGGTTTAGAATCTATGTGTAATTATTACAAGGAAGGAATGAGCAGAGAGGCAACAAAAAACAGGAAAGAGGATAGTGGGATTCAAAGCAGACACGGAGCAATAAGGAAAGACAAGATCAGACTATAACAAGTTTTCAGTTCAGCAGAAAACAATATTTTGTGACTTTGTATTGTTAATTTTATATTTTACCAAGTGATGTCACTGTAGGGTCCATAATTACATCTTTCACAGTACTGGTTCTTCTGGATTATATTACAAACTGAGCATCATTTCCCTGAGAAGTTCTTTGGATTGAAATGTAAAATAAAATTCTACCTATGTGTGATCACCATTAAGACTGTCCAGGCAGGTTTGTAAAGTATTTGTGCCAAGGTATGTTCAACTGAACTAAGCAAATTGCAAATAAATAATAAAGTGGAGGTTTTTTTGCCGGGGGGCGGGGTTAGTCCAAGTACTATTAATGATAGTTCAGGCAGACTTGCGCAGAAGCCCTTAAGAACAATGCAGTTCCATATGGCATAGCTACCCAAGCCTGTGGAGCAAGGCAACTCGGCAATCCCTGAACTTATTTGCTCAAAACTCCTTGGTCAATATGAAAATAATTAGAGCAGAGAGAAGGACTAGGGCAGGGGTCTTGCTGGTGTCTGCAGTTAGAGCTGGCGGCAGAGGTTTTATTAGTCATATAATGCTAGGGAAAAGTTATTAAAGAGTATATAAAAAGAACGAAGCCTAAACTCCAGCTCCTTTGGATCAGGGAGCTTCCCTAAGCTTGGACAGACAAACTCAGGGATTGCACAGCACTCTTACCCCTGAAGCTTGTGAATTTTCCTTAACTGTGTCAATATCACACGGAATGCACAACTCTGTGCTGTGATCAGTATACAGTGGTACCTCGGGTTAAGTACTTAATTCGTTCCGGAGGTCCATTCTTAACCTGAAACTGTTCTTAACCTGAAGCACCACTTTAGCTAATGGGGCTGTTGCTGCGCTGCCGGAGCACAATTTCTTTTCTCATCCTGAAGCAAAGTTCTTAACCCGAGGTACTATTTCTGGGTTAGCGGAGTCTGTAACCTGAAGCGAATGTAACCTGAAGCGTATGTAACCCGAGTTACCACTGTACAGAACTTTAAGGAAAAACAGATGAAAATGATAAGGCTTCAATGGATGTGTGCTGACATTATTATTTTGAGCTGGGATATAATTCTTTGAAAAATATGAACATTTTTCTGAGAATTCTTCAAGAAAGATGGTAAATTATTCCACTGATTCCACACTGTACCATAATACGTTTACTACTACTAATCTAAAATCAACAGCACGGCATATATTAGGAATGTCACAAAATAATGAGTAAGCTTCTGAACAAATGACCATCCACACATCTCTCTTCATCCAGGCAAGCTGGAGGCATTATCATAGTTCAAGGACACATTCCAGTCAGGCAAAAACACTTGAGACTGGTAAACAGTATGGCCTGAGGAGAGTCTCAGGGGCCAGATAGAGAGCCCTGGCCTGGCCCACTTTCAGCCCCCAGACGTGAGATCCCCCACATCAAATTTAATCACCCTTCCCCCATTCTTTCAAGTATTGTACAAGTAGGACAAAATAAATGGGAAGAGGGTCATTAGTGTTTTTTTAAATATTCTCTGCACTGCTGAGTCTGCATGCAATCCAATATCCATTTACCTCGAAGTAAGCCCCACTAAAGCCAATAGGGTTTACTTCTGAGCTGACATTTTTAGTACTTCGCTGTTAAGCTCAAAAAACCTGTTCACTGTTAAACACACTCTGCTGGTGGTAGGTCAGTTTGTGCCAATTCTAACAGAAGGTCTATAGTTGCAATCCACTGCCTAGAAGGATTGGCAAGGCAATATAATTTATTAATGATGCACTAAGCATCAATACAAGCTTTCTGTGAACAAAAACATTGGCTGATTTTGGCCTGGCCTAGAGAGGAAGACTCTGTAGATTCTCTTGAGAGGTGAAAGCAGTGCAGTGCCCCAGGAACCAGCCTTGACAAACACATCATTCCTCTGTGTCTCCCATAGTTTAATTGACTTGCTCTCCCTGGCGTTAATCTCTGTTGTGCACGTATGTCCTCTACAAAAGCTATTTTGGTTTAGTCAAAGAACGATTTCATTCGCAATCCGAACTCTGTGTAAAAGCCTAAGACTAAGAATTCTAGTCTTTGGAGACCTTTTCTGTTAAAGTGCTGTGAATAATTTCTTTTGCTTTTTGCCATTGCCTGTTACAGTACCTCCTCCCTGAAGCACAAAACATTTCCCCCTTTTCATTTCTCACAGTATTTCTCTTCAGTTCACAGCAACACAGACATATGATGGGCTGGCTAAGTTGCAAGCTGTTATTCTTTTTCTGAGGAAAAGTCTATGGCTTCACGAGAAGGGCAAAACCTCAGGTAATCTATTCACAATGCAATGTGGGGGAAAGCAACATAATAATTCACAGCACTTTTAAGAGAAAATCTCTCTCTGAAGTTCAGAACTCCAGCTCAGGGCTTTAACAGTCATCTGCGATTTTAAGAGGCCCCAAATCCTTGACCCAACAAAAAAGAGCTTCTCTAAAAGAGCCAGCAGCAAAGCCTCGTTTGGAAATGACAATTTGCCTTGCCTCACAGTCAGTAAGAGCTGGTGCAAGCTGGGCTGCTAGAGCTTCCCTATCTGGTTATACTGAAAAGCCTGAATGGAGGAAAGCAGTAAAAATTATTTGTGTGGCTGTCAGCCTGGCTATCTGGAGATATGGCTGTGTTTACATCATCCCACTTTGGCCGTAGTCCCCTCATGTTTTTCATGGCTATGTGTGTGGGTGTTGGTGCAACTGTTTACCAAGTAGGATAGAAGTCCTAGTTGACTCTGTCCCTAAATGTACTCAAGGCATGTGCCCAACTACTGGAAGCTCACATTTGTCCTAATCTTGCTATCATGACTTTGACCCCAGTCATTCTGAGCTGCAAGCAAACACTGTCCAAGCTGTTTACTTTCCAGGGAAGTCCAATAATACCTGCTTCAAAAGTTCTTTGGCAAAATGAAAAAAGGACTTCTGATTCTATATAGTCAATATCCTGAAGTTGATCACTTTAACTCATCTGATAACCACACAGCATCAAGCCTACTCTATTTATTAAAAATAGAGAATAACAGCTGGATGGGGCAAATGGGCCAAAGTTACATGTGTATACTTACTCTAAGGATGCAGTACCTTCTAGTATCATGTAGAAAAGTGGGTATAGTTTATTCCACAGATTAACTTCTATATCTCTCTTGAATCAAATCATAGCCATATTTTCTACTATTAGATTTATCAGTTTATACAGACAATTGCTAATATTGAATACATAGGACCTCATCTTCTCTTTAATTAATGGTCTAACGAATGATAATGGACAAAATTCCAACAAGAAATCACTGATTTATCATCATAAAGTTTACACTGCATCTGTTTTGTACCTGTAGAAAGGTTAAGATTCTCTCCAATTTCAGCAAGCAAAACCTGTTGTAAATTGGTCTACTTTCTATTTAAATTTATATTCAATTTTTGTGTTTTGAAGCACTTTAATATATTTGATAAACATATATATCCATCTGGATTCCTATGTCATCATTTTCATGACCCTTATTGTCCATTGGCTTCAATCTTGGATTTTCAGTAATCATGTTTGAGACTTTAATGCCACATGCTTCAAAGTGGAGAAGTTGGTTTTGCTCTATTGAACAAGACTAAATATGTCATCAAGGGTAATAGACTCAAAATCCCTGGAACCTGCTAATTAAGTTGAGGATTTTTTACCCTGTTCCTGAATCCTCCTATCTATATCCAAGTCAATGCTTGATTAATATAGCTTTTACCTTTCTTTTATCTCTTGAATGCCTGGTTTTATATTGTCTAGCTACCTGTTTCTCTTAATATTCTTTTTGGCTAAGCATTCCAGATTGTGTCCTGGGATTATTTTTCGAGTATGCTAGCCTGCCACTGTGCCTTTTGCTGCCTGGCAATTATATAGAGGGTTTTTTTAGTAGACCAAGAAATTGTAAAAATCAGTTCAAATAAGTAAATGTGCCAGGTTTAGATATTCAGGCATTGTTATCTGTCTGGTTGTAAATAATGTGATAAAGTGGTGGTAGCTACTTGATATTAAGCACTACACACTGGGATAGCATCTAGGGGAGCAGAGTAGTGAGTTTGATAGGAGAATCCGTGGCTCTGTAGTAATTGTAATCCAGCCCTGGTGATGGGATTTGGCCTCTTAGGATAAAGTGCCCACAAATGCTCTGTACTCCAGGTGAGACTGACATAGATTTATCACCTCTTATCTCTAAAATCCATGCTATCCCCTTATACATATCCCTCCTGCTATGGTAAACAATATAGCCGCCTCCTTCTCCTTACATGAATTTCCTGAAAAAATGCTACTGCCTAATGTGCTCACCTGCTTTGGTCCAGCTCCACCACTGCAGAGGCAATGTCCATATTTTGGCCCATATTGGATAGAACTCCTTCCATATGCGAATTCATTGCCTAACATTCACATCAGGGAATTCAGGATATACAGTATAAAGTAAAATTAACCCACTGTTTTTCTGGAATGAATGTTTGTTTAATTAGTGTTTGGGGATGACAATGAAACTTCTGGGGAGCACAGAAAGCAGTGTAGAGTGTTAAATAGATCCACTGCTGTTGTGACTAACTCTAGCAAGCAGCCCTGGATCCTTGCCCTCAGCCAGTCAGCTCATCAAGGAATCTCCTAGTTAGCTAGGCAAGTACACTTATTATAGTAATAATGGCTTGTTTAGAAATATGACTTTCAAATATTTACATTTCCAGCTTTTTAATTTTCATTGTTTTGAATATTTCAAAATCTTAACTTCACACATTATAGGCAATCACATAATTGCATTTAGGACAAGTAATAATAACATACCATACATGCAAAACAGACATCTTTCAGCAATTCATCTCACAGCTGCGTCAAAAATTTTTATTTACAGAAACCAGACTACAATGTGGGCAGCAATTCTACAGGCCATGCACAATTTTCTTTAAAAGAAATATATTGTTTTTGAGAGAAATAGCAGCAGTAGAATATGCCCTTCTCTCCTCATTAACAAACTCAGCTAGATATTTTGCCAAGAAACCACACACTTTCAGACCATGCCCTTTTATAGCAAATGTTCAACTCTGAAATGACAGTTTCTCCTTGTAATAGCAAAGAAATTGAACACCACAAAAAACTGAAGCATCGCATATAGAGTAAATTGAAAATGTAGCCTTCCAAGTGCTTAATCGTTATTTTATTTGTTTGCTAACACCTTTCAAGAGCAAAAAAAGAAGAGCTATTATTGAGTGAATCACAGCAGCAGCATAAAACCATGGCTTATTCATGACATAAAGAAACACTGAACAAAATGCTAATGTTTTGTTTTCAGTTTGAACCCTAAGGACTGCTTCATGTTTGTTTGTACTCTAGATCCGATCCTCAAGTTCAGTACTTATGCAAACAGTGGCCAAAATAAAGATCCAGGGATTGTGAATGGTTCTCCCTCACAGATAAGGGTTTCACTTATTTTATTTACATTTGTATCTCACCTTTCTTCCACCACAGAAGTGGAAGGGCCTGTCATCCAGGTACTGAGCATATCTAGACCTACTTTGCTACAGTAAACTGGTGGCCTTGTGAACCTTCAGAATTTTTTTTTGTTTGCAAACTGATATACGATACTTGTGAAAAGTCTGCCACAGTATCAAACTACATAATTTTGAACTCACACCTGGCCTTCTAAAACAAAGGGCTCATCCAGAATGCCTTTTGTGCTGTGTTTCTAGGCATGGGTCCAAGCTTCAAAGCACTGTAGGTTTTTTTTTGAGAGGGTTTTTTTCCTTTTCTGTCCCAGCGCTTTCCGAGGAAAAGCCATGTTTTTCTGCTGAATCAGAACAAATGGCATTTGTATTTTCAGTGGACTCCCATCTGCTCTAATTCAGTGGTAAAATGTGTCCCGTGAAAGCACTGGGACAAAAAAGAAAAAAGAAAAAAACCCCAAACAAATGTTTGGACATGGAGCTTTAAAGTGCGGATCTGTGCCTGGAAAGAACAGTGCAAAAGGAAGTCTGGATGAGCCCAAACACAGAGACAATAGCTACAGAAAGGCAAACACTTAGCCAAAACTAGATCATAGTGATATCTACAACAGCACTTCTCAAAAGTTTTGAAGTGGAATCCACCTATAAACTTTCTCAACTTTCTAAAACCTACTTGTAAACTAACACTGCTTTATTCATTCCTGCTTTCCTCCAAACAGAATATGAAATCAGTATTGCATCAGTAAAGTCTGAACAAATATATGTATTTTGTCATTTCTCATATTAATATGCTAATAATGCTAATAATAAACAATATTTTGCTTATTTATGTATCTACTGTTGCGCAATAGGCAGAGCCCATCTCTGATGGTGATATTCTGTACTTCCCCTTCAAACATAAGCACATTGCCAAGGTCACCCTCACAACACTGGGAGGAATATGAGAAGTTTTATCCTGTTTTTACCAAAGCGATCAAAGACGTTTACAAATATAAAAACTAAATATATTGAACAATAAAATCAGACTAAAATACCAAAGGCAAAACACACAGCAGCACTAAAACAAGAATGAAGTAGGGAGGGTTAAAAATAATAATAATAGCAGAAAGCATACAAAGAAGGTTTTGAAAAGCTATCTAAAGGCAGGGAGAGAAGCTGCATGTTTGATCTCCCTGGGGAGAGAATCACATAACTGCAACAGGACCATCAATAAGGCTCTGTTCCTATTATTCACCAGTCAGAATTTCCAGTAACAAAATGCCAGAAAGCATGGCGTCTGGTGCTGATCTTAAGATTGAGACAGGTTTACATGATGACCATGTACATATGCAATCTCACCTTGCCAGACTTGTTCTTGAGTCCCCAAAGGCCTTGATTTGGAAACATCAACAAAAGATGTATAAAATATTTTGAATTAATTTGGGGTCATTGTAAGGATAAAGGTGCCCAGAGGTTGCGCTTAAATTTGAAAGAGATATGCACATTACAACATACAATGCCTGTGAAATAAAATACTATCTCTGACTGGAACTGTCAAGTTGATATTTGGAAAGATCTAACTGAATAACCCAAGTCTGATAGGTGTTTCACCATAAAGATGCAACTAAGCAAATGTACTTATGGTAGTCCCATCAAACTCACTGGGACTCGCTTGCACAGTTTTTGGCTATTTGACAGTGCCTGCCCAAGGCAGTTTACAAGCTTTCATTTGCATATAAAGTCCACCTGTAACATGCAGCTCAAAGTAAAATATTTCTGCAATAAGCTCTACACTACCCCCCGGTGCTATCTTATTTGTTTGTATGTGGAAGCTATTTTTAAACTGTGTTCATGCTCCAGTCATACAGTCCGGTCACTGAATGCAGCAAGGGAATTTAATACAATTTTACATTGCTCTTTTTTTGCTGTCAAAGAACCGGGGTTTCATACACAAGCCCTGCTTTTATGCTTCAGGAGAATAGGAATGTTCCACAGTGCAGGGTCTCAAAATCTCCATCAATAGGAAATGTGAGATTTAAGGCTGCATTTGCACAAAGGCACACAGTGTTAGGCAGTACTGTGGGTAGGCAGAAGTCATGCCTTACCCCTACTGTTCACAATTCTTTATGCATAGGAGTTTGCTGCTATTTTAAAATTTTATTTACAATATTTTTGAATTTTATTATTGCATTTATCACCTTTCTTCCAAGGAGCTCATGGTAGTATACATGGCTCTCCCTCTCCTGATTTTATCCTCACAACAACCCTGTGAGATAGGTTAGGTTGAGTGATGGTGCCTGACCTAATGAGCTTCATAGCTGAGTGGATTTAAACCCCGGTATCCCAGGTCCCTGTTCAGTACCCTTGCCAATACACTACGCAGGCTTATAAACACAAGAACAATCTTGTTCACCAAAGTCATGTGAAGATATTACAGAGTTCTCATCTGTTCAGCTTTCTAGATTGGAAGTAGTCCTATGGCTACTAGAAAGGCACAACCAACAAGGAGTGGAACAAGCCCTATTCTTGTAAATATATGAGTTTTGGCCCTGATGGATACTGTCTGTGTGGCTGCCCTATTTCTGGATTTTGAAGCATTTGCTGACTGATTGATCTGGGAGAGGACACAGTTCCTACTGTTCATTTTGTATGTAAGCAAGATCAGCCTGTGTCTTACTGAGCTCTCAGACACATCTATCATCATTCTGCCCAACCCTAACCATAGTGGTGCTCAACTGTCCAGTTCTTACAAGTTCTCAAACAACAGAGTCTGCTACAGAGCACTCAGTTTAGATAACAATTTACAAGCAAGGAATACCACAATTTATGAGAACATGGAAGAAAAGCATTTCTGAGCATAGCTCAAAACCAACATGAAGTGCCACTGTGAGGGCCAGAAATCTCACCTTATACTCATTTATTTCCTAAGGTAAAACTAACCCTTTCAAAAAACCAAATGGAATTGTAAGAGGTGGAACATCTAATACCATTCAGAGAACACAAATCAGTTTCTGCGATGAACAGTAGGAAATCACAGCCACTGAACACAAACCTGGCTGCCACAGCAAGCCAAATATTTTTGTCAACCTAGGTCAGGGGTCTGCAACCTTTAAGACAAAAAGAGCCACTTGGACCCGTTTCCGAAGGAAAAAAAACTGGGAGCCGCAAAACCATTGTGACATTTAAAACAAATATATCTCCGGAGCCGCGATCTGACAGCGGGCGGGAAGGTGACGTCGGGACGGTGCGTGACTAACGCATGCACCGCCCCCATGCGACGTCACAGCCAGTACAGCGCCCGCCACAGTGGGGAGTGTTGGGGCGCACAATGCGCCTCCTCCCCTTGCTAGTATCCGCCCTGGAGCCGCAGCAAAGGTGTAAAAGAGCCACATGTGGCTCCGGAGCCGCGGGTTGCTGACCCCTGACTTGGTGCTGTCCAAAAGCAGCTAGATGCTCACTTTGTATGTGGCAAGTGACTAAAACAAGCACAACTCTCCAGATTGGATATGCAGGCCATGGCAAGGGGAGGAGGAGAGTGCTGGAATCACTCTCTAGCTATAGACGCCCTGTGTAGGCAGGGAGGAAGCATCTGCTGATGGAGGCTTCAGTACACATTTCCTCATTGTGCACCAACTGGCTCCTATGGCATCAAATGTCCTTGAAGTCTAAGCATCCTCAGGTGGTTTCTTTCTAGAAAACCCAGTTGTCACTACCTATAATAAAGTAGCACTTGTTCCAGCAGAAGGGAGGCTTGGAGGAATTGGAAAGTGTGGGAACTGAGGCATTTTAAAGCTGAAGAAAAGTGAGCAAAGGGGGACATCATAAGAATTGTATAAAATTATGCATGCTGCAGACAAAGTGGATAGATATATTTTTTTTCTTCCTCTATCATAATACGAGAGCTCATAATTCCTCTTCACACAGCACATTGATAAACTATGGCAGGGGTAGCCAACATGGTACCCTCCAGATGTTGATGGACTCCAATTCCCATCATTCCTTAGAACTGGCTGTGCATCTGGAGGTTGGCTATCCCTAAGCAACTGAATTTGCTACTACAAGAAGTAGTGAAAACTGCCAACTCAGGTGGCTTTAAAAGGGGTTTAGAAAAATCAGCTGATACTAGCCGTGGTGGCTATGTTTCACCTCTACTGTTGGAGGCAATATGCATCTGAATACCAGTAGCTGGGAAGCACAAGAGGCTAGAGTGCAGTTGTGAGATGTCCTGCTTGCAGACTTCCCATAAGCATATGGTGGGTCACTGTGAGAATAGTGTTTGTTTATTTATTGTATTGCAATATTTCTATATCAGCCTGCTGCTCCTATCAATCTGCACTAGTTGCAATTTCAGATCATCTCCAAGAGCAGCCCCAGGGAAAGCACACTAAAATAGTCCTTCATGGATGTTAGCAGGATGGAGGAAGCTGCACTAGTTGGGCCTCTGACCTGATCCAGCAGGCCTCTGTGCTTATGCTCCATGCTGCAATCAGTCAAAACAATATTCTTCAGCTTCTCCACTTTTAACAGAGGCCAAAAAAAAAGGGCACTGCTGCACAAAGACTTCAGAATCAATCACATTGGAAAATCTACTATTGGCAGGGAGTAGTCAACTTTCCACTAATCAAGGATTTATCTTTGCCGTGTATTCGTGACTTTACAAAAGACTTCAGCCTCCTGCTTTAACAATGGCTTGAAAATTATGATCCAGAGTGAGTTGAAATTTCCTTAGGTCAGATACACGATTTCAGGGTTGCTATGAAGTTGGCACGACAGATCTCTAACACAGTGCTCCACCCCACTTGTTTACCTAATCCTGTGTTTAAATAATGTTTACAATAATACTTGCAAATTATTCCAGTCCATTGGATTTTCAGGTGTTAAAAACACAGATCTAAACCTTGTCTGGAAATATCAAGAGAGCTGGATCTGGCATTCTCTCTCAAAAGCTATATTGGAAAACATGTTCAAAGGCAACTCTTTACTAAGACCCAAAGCATAACTTTGATATAAAGCAGCAGTACAGGATAATAGCACACAAGGGATGTGGCACAGACGGCAAAGCCTTGTAATAAATACTTTCTGAAAGCTAATGCCAGGTTTGATCCATACTATCCCTGAGGCTGCTTATCATTATTATCATCAGATTATTATGTGCCTTGTTTTAGAGGAAACTGGCTAAAGATGGCTGTTAAAACTATTTCCAATAATGGATTACATGGCCCATATTTACGGGGCTATTTCAGCCTCGATTCCGATCAGCTTTTGTTGATTTATAACACTGTCACCAACTTTAAGCACTTGTAGTCAATTGTATTATACAGGGTGTAATGAATAGACTCACCAGCTTCAGAGGCAAGTTGTGTTACGGAAGAGTATGAAGTACAACCAACACATTGAGGGCACATTGATTGGCCCCTCCTGAAGGAGGTGCACATGGAGTAAAGTTGTTGCAGATCAGCTTAAATGACAATTTGAAATTCTGCTAAATCACTTTAAGAGGGTAGGCCATGAATCTGTTTTAAGGAGCATTTGTGTTTTCTGCAGAAGATGGGAGACTGACTACTTAGGCTCTCTTGGGAAACTATGAAATATTCAGGCAAGACCTGAATCCAGATAGGAAACAATATCCATAAGAAACAAAAATGGCTGCTGACATGTAGTAGCATGGTTAGTCCCTGTGACCTACCTGCCAATTGCCCACAGTTATCCTAGAGCCATGGAGCACCTGACTATTCCTTCCTCTAAGGTCCTCCAAGTGTCTTCTTGCGTCTCCTATTAAAATTTTGACATATATTCCCACCATGGGCGCATTGTTAGTGCTGAATAATGAAGGCTACCTATAATGTACTGCCAGAGTACCACAGCAAAACCTCTTTCGGGGGGGGGGGCAACAACAACAACAACAACAACAACAACAAAGGTTTGCATTTAGAAGTGCAGAGGATAAACTTTTCTCCTGATTTTTATAAGCTGTGGAGAGTTGTAGGGTGAGAAGGGAGAGGCTTGTAATAGGCCAGAAAATCCTTCAGCCAAACCATATCAATCCAATCATAGTATTGCTTTCAAACGTGCTAAGAGGAAGGCATGCTTGGCAAATCCACACTGTGATCAACTCCCACCTGCAAACCAATGTCCCCACTGTGGAAGGACGTGTGGATTCAGAATTGGCCTCCACAGCCACCTGTGGGCTCATTGTTAAAACCGTGTTTATGGAAGACAATCTTACTCGGCTACGAGTGATCACCAAAGAAGAACAAAAGAAAAGGAGCTTCTTCCTATGTGTAGCGTAGATGGAGTTTCATCAAAAAGTGTAAATATAGTTTTCATCAGCCATAATCACAAGGGTAATATAGTAGAGCAGAGCTTTCCAAACTGTGTGTCGCGACATGTTGGTGTGTCAGCTGCAGTCTGTGGGTGTGTCATGCAAACGCTCCCCATGCTTCTCCCAGGATTGGAAAGGGGTTAGTTTAACCTTCCAGTTTGCTAGTAAAACTGAATTACTGTGTCACAAAATGATGCATGTCTAAAGAATGTGTCACTAACATGAAAAGTTTGGAAGGCTCTGTAGTAGAGGCTTCAGCTGGGTCACCATGTAGTATCCAGTTGAATGACTGGACACTGCCTCTTTCATTAAAACTTAGCTTACAATTTGATACTAGACCATATGCTTATGTAGATGAGCAGAAGTGTGTCGGAGTCACTTGTGAAACTAAAGCTTTTATGTTTAAGCGTATTGCAAAATAGCTGAACCAAGATAGTACATTTATTGTTCCCCATGTCCCATGGTTCCAGGGAACTATTTGTGGAGCTAGAATTGTCCAGTGAATGGGAGGATCTAAAAATTGGGATCCAGATTTGCACATCTCTCATTGTCATGAAATGATCTGGTGCCCCTATAGCATCCCCCTGCCACTAGAAAATGGAATAATCCTAAATGAACTAAACACAGAGGGGTAATGTTAAGAAAACTGCTGCAAAATGTGCTATGCATCTGGAGTGCAACATCAACAAAGGGTATTTCAAATACCAGTAAGATTTATAAAAAGAAAACTAAGAAACAAAAAAGTTTATTATGTTCCATGCTAAAGCTTTGACACTCCAAATTATCATGGTACAGCTACTTCACTGTGCTGCATTTTGACTAAGATGAGGAGAAAGGCTTTTTACCTTAGCCAAGTGGTGTCTTGGGGATGAATTATATCTATTATACCATGCACTCAGGCACTCGTCACAGTGTTCCACTGCACCAGAAGCAGTTTAGTCATGCTGGTCACATGACCCGGAAAGCTGTCTGTGGACAAACGCTGGCTCTCGCGGCCTGAAGCGAGATGAGCCATAGTCGCCTTTGACTGGACTTAACCATCCAGGGGTCCTTTACCTTTTACCTTTTATATTGACTTTGTAATTTAGGAATGCTACAGGTGTGCTTAAGGAAGGCATTTGAAAAGAGTCTCCTAACCATTCCTTGCTATCAATAGTGTCTTTTTCTGGGCAAGTTCCCATATCTCCCTTTCTAATATAATGTACCTTAAAACATGGTAGGATCAGAGCTTAAAACATGGTAGGATCAGTACCTTAAAACATGGTAGGATCCACCACCACCCTCCATGTTTCTTAGATGATGCCACCAGCGCTAGTCTCTCTGTCCCAGACATTCAGTTTCAATGCTATTTTCAAACATCACCTTGTCTCCAAGAAATACACATCTTCCCTCCTTGCAATCCAACACTTTACCAAAGCACCAATTAGAATTAAAAGGAGGGCAAGTAAAACAAATGGCTGCAGAGGGATCACAATAATAAAAGAATGATCAATTCCTTTATACAACCAATAGAAGCCAATGCCTTTATACAACCAGCAAGAAGTTAATCATGTTGTGGGAAGTGCTGGTTCCCTTACTTACATGCAGGGAGAGAGCATGGCTATTAATATATATATAGAGAGAGAGAGAGAGAGAGAATGATTTTACAAGCATTCTTCCTCTATCTATTTGTTCTACACTCCTCCCTGTTGTTCCTTGGGATTCCCTCCCCTTCATTTAATTCTGCTCTCCTTTGGAGGATGGGATACTGCCAAACCAATGAACTATGCAGAAGTAATGTCTGAATTATCTGTGGCTTGAATGATAAATCCTTTTGGCACTCACGTTTGCCCTAGGCTTCTGAAGCACCTTGTCTCAGCTTGGGCATATGAAACTTTTGTTTTTATACTTGGGTGTTTTACTTTGTTCTGTTTTTGGTGACGCAAGTTGAAAGCCCCATGCAGCTCTTAAGGCTTGTTTTAATCATCAGGATCCAGATGGTGCCTATGTAGTGTAATAAAACATTCAAATTGAGTCTAGGTTACACTTGCTGCTATACACCACCCTAGCAGAGTCACAAGTTGCACAAAGTCAACCAAATCTCCCCCAAGGAGAAGTCTAATACAAAAGAAATTAACACAACTAGAGAGGTAGGCACAATCAGTTACAAAGAAACAAGTGCATCTCATACACTCTGGGAGAGGTGAAGAACAACCATCTCTGGAATATGAAAGACAGAATGTAAAAATTCTGATATATGCAATTAACGAGGAACACAAATATTTTCAAAACTTTGGTCCATCAGTCACAACAGAAATCATTTCTATGGTACACAAAAAATTAAATTTAAATATTATAGGAAATTCATTTTACTTTCTTTCTTCTAATCTTTCTTCTTAATAGCCACATTGTAGCATCTGTTTATTCTTTTTCTCCCCTTCTTCCTCCCACACCCATATATTGTGTTCACCTAATCATTGCTTGCCTTTAAATGATCTCTCTGCAGCCATGGTCATTTACTTTTCTCATGCTGACAAGATAAAATCCCCAACAAAAGTAGGAAGCAGCTAGACATTAGTCTTCATCCTGATAAAACAGAGAATTTTCTGCCTGAGGAGAAATAAGTGGCCTGCTACTCTCTTCTCCTTGGTCTCATGAAGGCTTTGGGAGCCTAGGTCAGTTGAGCATGCTCTGATGATTTTGGCCCCTAAATGATTGTTGTCTCTGAAAGAAAAAATGTGTCATGCTCAGCAGATTACGTTCAGCCTGCCCCCACTTCTGAAGTGATGTTGGGATGAAGAACTGAGTTCACGTCTCTCAGATATCTCTGTTTGTTCTCATTTTGGAAGTGGGGAATCAAACTAATAATTGGAATGCTCATGGGCTCTACCTCACTTTATATCAGAGATAATCACTGAGGGACCTGGCTGATGTGCAGAATATTCATTTAAGGGTGAAGGACAATTTGTGTTCCATTGAGGCATGAGGAAGGGGAAGCAGTTAAGCAGTGTGATTTCTGGGAAGGACAGGATGGGTCAGATCTCTTTGAGCAGAGATCAGGAAAGTCATAACCATGGACAGTTCTCAGTGTGCGCTGGCAGCTGAAGCTCTTCTCACTATTGCAGCTATAAAGAGGTGTTTTATCAGCAGAGAACTTATGTAATCTAAATCCTTATGTAGGTTGGCTCCTTGGAGGAACTGGCTATGCGGGGCTCCTTTGGGAAGAAGGGCAGGATATAAATTTAAACAATAACAGCAACAATGATCTCTGATTCTGCAAATGCTGGCTTCCATAGTGCAGTGGAGACAGGGAAGCTATTGGTGGCTTGTATTCAATGAAGAGCATCTCTTCTAATAGGTGTCTTTAAGAATTATGCAGAATGGCTGAATTTGGAAGTACAAAATGTAATTATGCCTTAGAAGGGCTTTTGCCACTCATGATCTCCTAAACCAATATTTTCTAAAAACAAAGGACACATTTATAATAATATTCAGTTTTTCATTTCAAAAGGCTTCCAGTGAGACATTTCACAGTCTCTCTTGCTGTGAGCCCTAGGGAGAAATCTGGAAGCATGTTTCAGAGAAGCTCAATGGCGTCTTGCCTAATGTGAAGGTTTAACCGTTTTGGAAAATCCTACACAACTGTTTATCATTTTATCATAGTTGGAACTTGCAAAGTGTTTTAATTAAAGCCTCTAAGTTCCATCAATGATATTATAGAGCACTAAACATGCTCAGTATTGACTTTCTATTTCACTAGGACTTGCTCCTTTTTCAGCACATTTCCTTATCCAGCTTAGCTATCTAAATCTGCAAGAAAATGTGTTTGTGTTTGAACTAAAATGGTTCAACCTGTCACTATTTAAATTCTGCCTATCCCCATTTTAGGAAAAAGTAACCTCTTCCTTAGTCAACATTTCAGTGTGATCTGTATACTTAATTCTGCCTCTCATTTTAAAGGAGGTGGTTTCCAGCAGCAAAATCCCCCCCCATTCATTCATTCATTCATTCATTTATTATTTCCTTCTCATTATATTCCACCTGTCTTCCATCATGGAACCCAGTGTAATCTACATATGGTTCAATGGAAGTCACCTATCCAGATACTTAGACTGCTTCAGCAAGGTGGTGGCCTCATGTGTTCTCAAACTGAACATTTGTGCTGTGACAAAGAGATGAGGAGAGATTTCAATTTTTATAGAGAAATTAAAAAAATAATAATAATGGGGAGAACCAGATGCCAAGGAACTGCCACAGCAGCATTAACAATGCCAGGAAGAGAAAACTCCCCGCTGTGCTGCTAGGGTTTGGGGGCTCATAAGAGGAATTTAGGGGGAGAAATGAAGAACCTGCCACACTCTCTGTGATGTCACTGTGGCACAACAGGGTTTGAACTTGGTGCAGAATTAACCTAGCTATTTTCCTATTTTTGCAAGGCAGACAGGCTGCGTTTACCAAGCGTAATTCAGAAGTGAACAAAAATTCCAAATCCAACTGTAGAAACTGGTCCAAGCACCAGAAAAGGAGGCAAAAGGAAAGAGAGCCAAATACCTTCTTTCCTGCCACCGCTGTTGTTGCAGTCATCAATGTGAATGATGTGGGAAGGGATAAACTGTTCTCTATATCAAATAGCAATCAAAACAGCAGAAACACAGTTTGTAATACTGGCATGCTTTCTGGGCCTGGAAAATTTGTATTCAGAGCCCAGTGATCACAAAGTGTGTTGACATCAGCACTGAGTATAATTCATTTTAGAAATAAAAGTTTCATTGGAATCATCAGTTTTGTTTTTTTTCTGGAGATTCAAGCATGAGTCTGCAGATCATTGTCCCATTTAGGTTTATATTTCTAAGAATTATCTTGTCATGAAGACAACCATGTAACAGAGATGTTCCTCTGCATATTCTTATAATGTGACTTTATAATCTCGTTTCCAAGCTGTTAGCTGCCTGAAAATAAAGTCTTGTAACCTATACTTACAGTATAGTCTTATCTCTATATATTGATAGAACCATGGCTCATAACCAATAAATTCAATTATAAACTCGTGGTATAAAAGAGCTCTGTTACTCATAAGAGTGTTTTTTTCCTTATCCTAATCTTTACAAATATTAGGAGAGGATGTGGTCTGTGCCTTATGTAACAGAGGCCATCATGGATGACACAATATACTAGTGGAATTAGGCAGATGCCAGACTTGTAACCTATTAAGAAGCCTACTGTTCATCCACCTCAACCTTTACTTGGCACAAGGCCTCCCAAGTTCAGAAGTAATGCACCCTGTCTCTGATCTGACCTGGCCTGAAACAACAATACTCCTGACTGAGTGCCTTTTAACAGTGCAGCAAGTACTGAGACATTCAATTCATGTACCCCATTCTCTGACTTTTCTGCTCCCCAGCTCAAGGGCTCTTCCTACAAAAGGTGTCTAAGCTTCAGTCTGAAGCTGGAGTGGGAGGGTACTGAATATAGACATTCTTGGCTGTATTTTTATCCATCAGCCTAACCCCTGGCCACTCACTAGCCACACATCGCCTGCAAAGCATGCACTGACTTGGTGAAGTTTCCAGCATTATCTATAATACAGATAAGAGGCTGGAATAGTACATCTAGTTTATAAAATCAGAGCTATCTGGACATACCCTTAAACACCAAATCCAGCTTTTTAGAGGCAATTCTCAGACCCACCTTCTCAGCAGGAACAATCAATATTGGTAGGCATATACTTTTTGTTCCTAATGTTATCAGACTATTCTGGATCTGCACTCAGAACAGGGCCATTAGATTTGCAAATTCTGTATAAAAATAATTTTGGGAGAAGTCAATAGGCTAGAAATGTGTATTTATTTAATGTATCAATGTCTGCATATTTACCATTCAGAAACCAGACATCACTGGATTGTTCTGTTTACAATAGTACAAGAAATAATTTACTCCTCACAGCCCTTTAAACCTGTTTCCACCTTTCCATCCTCCTCACCAGGTCCCTTAAACCCTATGAATACAGATTAGAAAACACAAAGCCACTTTGCTGGTGAACTGCTGAGAAAAGGTTTCAACATGACTGGTATTAACTGTGCAGATCTCCGACCTTCTATTTATATCTAGGATAATTGGTGAGTAGAAATATTTGCATTGCTAATTTTACTCTATTTAGAACAAGCCCAGGGTCTCCATAATACGTTTTAATGGCTGCACTTAAGTTACTGCCCCCTCCCATCTCTTTCTTCTTATCGAGTGTTTTCTCTCAGCAGATTAATAAGTTCGCAAACAAAGAGCTCGATGTGTCATTGCTCCATTATTACAGAGTTTGGTTCAACAACAGAAAGTTGACATTAGCTACCCTAACCAAAGGGGAGGGGGGAACCACAGAAAATTCTGAGAAGGCTGCAGAGAATGCTATTTAAAGAAAAATAGGTTGCTGTTCTCTTACTAGGAACTGATGAAAAATATCAGCACATGTTTCTGTTGCAGACTATATACAAACTGCAATGCTTTTAGATGCCTCATCTGAACAGGGGGCCCCCAAATACTAGAACTGGATGGCTAAACCTAGGTTTTTGTTACTATTAAAAAAGGACATCATAACCCTTTAATGGTTGCCCTCTAAAAACATGAGGTTGTGTGTGTCTTTCTAGGTCCATTATATGATCACATGAGGCTTTTACTAATGAACTGACTGTCTACAATTCTTCCTTCAACTAGGATTGATCCATGAATCAGCAAACTCCTGGTCTGAATCTTGCCTCTCAGGTAAGCCACTATTTTTAATATCATCCATCTGTAATATAGGGGTTATAATACAGATCTTCCTTTAAGGATTCTAAAAGTAACATATGTGAGTAAGTGCTGTTATTCTTATCACACACACACCCCACGCAATAAAATACTAACAAATTATGCCAAGAAACTGACTTTTTCCCATGGAAGGGAAATCCCATTTGGATTGTATACAAATATGTAAAAGAACAGTGGGATCTCAGGAGATGCATTGTTAGGTATACCTATTGATCTGTGCAAGACTAAGAGCATGGATTGCAAACATTAAACCCAAACCAAGTGAACTGAGCACAATAACTGTGCTTAAGATATCCCCCCCCCCACCATTCAGTCATGGCAGATACAGCCACATCTTTCCCTCATAATTCATAAAAAAAGACATTGTTATTATACATGTACTCATTTACATCTGTAGTAAGACTCGGTTAACAGGAACTATGTCAATATAATACACACTGCTAATATCAGCAAATTCAATAAACCATTGGCTATAAAATGAAACCATATTCATTCTTCACACTAAATCCACCAGGGCTAATTATGGAAAAATGGCCAGAAGTGTTTTTACATTAACACGTTAGTGCTCTGTATACACTATGTGCACCTGTGCACAAATACACAAGCAGCCCTCTACATTGGAACTGATGGTTAACTGCCAGTGAGGAAGTTAACTCCCAGAAAAGAAAGGTGGCAGCAGTTTCTTCGCTGCGGCTCGGTGACAGCACTGCGAGTCCCACTACTGAGCAGACGCTGAAACCTGTATATGTCTTGCTTCCCTTCAGAACACTTGTCATCTGATAAGCAATACAATGGTTAAGTTTGCACTTTGGGATTTCTTTTGAGATATATGTCTGCCATTTTTGTTTATTTTTTTTCACATTGGGGATTTGAGTCTGCCAATGCAATTAGGAGCCATGGGAAATTCCATGGATGCTTTTATAAAGATGTTTTCTTAGTGATTTGCTATGGGTTGTGTCTAATGTTTGTTTTACTCAGCGGAGACCCATTTAAATTAATGGACACAATCTACCAATTCCAATGAGTCTACTCTGAATCCTATGTCTTTATCTGCTCTTAATTTGTGTTGGAATTGCATATGCTTTGGTTTTATTGTAACCAACCCCAGAATTATGGATCAGGCTGGTTATAGGCAACATACAACTCCCTTGTTACAAGAGCTCCACTCGCTACTGGTCTGTTTCAGGGCCCAATTCAAAGTGTCAATTATTACGTATACAGTGGTACCTCGGGTTACAGACACTTCAGGTTACAGACTCCGCTAACCCAGAAATAGTACCTCGGGCTAAGAACTTTGCTTCAGGATGAGAACAGAAATCACGCGGCGGTGGCACGGCAGCAGTGGGAGGCCCTATTAGCTAAAGTGGTGCTTCAGGTTAAGAACAGTTTCAGGTTAAGAACAGACCTCCAGAACGAATTAAGTTCTTAACCCGAGGTACCACTGTAAAGCCCTATGTGGCTTGGGTCCAAGCTATCTGAAAGACCATATTCCTTCATACAAAAACCTGCACAGCCTCTGAAATTTCCATGGGGAGGCCCTTCCCCGCTGCCCTTCCAGGCATGCTTGGTGGGGACATGGGAGAGACAGCCTTCTCAGTGGCTGCTCCCAGACTTTGGAGCTCCCTTCCTACATTATTTAGACTGCCTCCTTCCCTGTGGTCCTTCTGCCGGCAGGTAAAGACCTTTTTATTCCAACAAGCCTTTGAAAACTGGCATTTTTACAGGAAGGGGCTATTGTTATTATTGCCTGTAATTTTAATAGAACTTCTTTTTATTTTGTTTTAATTTCATTAGTGTTTAATTTCTCTTTAATGACAATCATATATATATATATATATATATATATATATTTGCTTTCGTATATATATATATAGCTGTTTCTAGTTTATCTTTTGATTTTTTATCTGTAAGCCACCTTGGTCTGGGGAAAAGGTAGGATATAATTAAATATAATAATCAAAATTCAAAAAAAGGAGTGAACTAACTTTCAACTAATTTTCAACAGAAAAAAGACAATTCAACTGTCATCCATGTATCACAAAGCAACCACATTGCCCTGTTTCCAGACATTTGGCCAGTGCTTGTCCCACATTAAATTCAATTTCAAAACACAGAAAGCTCTGCCCCTCTGCACCTCACAATGTTTAACCTGACCATGAGATACCCAGTTCCAGAACTTCCTGTGTGCCAGTCCACAACCTAGTGCACTGCAATGCCCTGTTCCTATGAAGTACAACCTTGGAAAACCACCAGGAATAGAAGTGTGCCACTTCTTTAACATGTTGATTACAAAATTCACGAATACATGAAACACATGCTGCTGTAATCTCCTATCCCCTGGGTGGCTCCTCTGTATTTACAATTCTTTGCCTGAGGCAAGGATTCAAGGAAGAATCCTTACTAAGCACAAGGAAGATGATATGGTGTCAACAAGAGGGGAAGAGCCAGAAAGACTGGGCTTGGAAACTTCTAAGGGGTTTGGTGGAAGACAAAATCATCACATGGAAATGTTTAGAAACAGAATTAACAACAGGCATGTAGGTCTTGAAGCCCATTCCTATGATCCAGGCACATTTTCCAAATTTTGTGAAGTTGAAGGGATTGTTGAAGTAGCTTACTCTAGAAGTATCGGCCCCCACAGAGGCAATAAATCCTATTTCTAAGTCCATGAGTTCCAGGACTTCAGACGTGCTTGCTACCCGAGAACTAGGATGTTGGTCATAGCCCCAAGATACATTAATTTCTGTTTAGAGTGGCTAGAGTCAGTGTTCAGGTGCACTAAACATAGCTCACAGGTCAGTTTTGACATGTAAAAGGATTGCTAAACACATTACAAATATTTCTCTAAGGAAATGTGGAGACTTGCCACAGGAAATCTGAAACTTTATTGCCTGAAAATTTAATTATTATTAGAGTGGCAGGCTAGCTTAGGGGGCACAGGGCAAGTTCTGTAGAACACATAGCTCTGTCTTCCAACATGACAACAGCAGCAGCAGCAGCAGCATCTGCTGCCTGAGGAAGTCACTTCATTCAGTCTGCCTAATAGTAGGGCTGACCCTGCTAGAAAGCGAGAGAATCTTCAAACACCCTTCAGTAGGCATCCTACTAGCTCCCAAGACATCCAACACTTGACTTTCCTTCAGCAGGAATTATGGAGAAATCTACAAGTAGGGGAAGCCAAAATCAGAATAAACTGGGTCACTTTGACACACACATTAAAATACATTTTCATCTAGAACAGCCAGAAATCACAGAATAACATTGCAAGGCAGCAGGAATTCAAAGGAAAACACAGAAAGGCTTTGAGAAGTTACTGATAAAAGATACTTGCAACAATGTGGGTGTTACCTGCCTTTTAATACAGTATTTTCTGTCATGAGTCTATCTTTTGAAGGTTAAGGTACAGTAAAAGATATAAAATCCTGAAATAGCATCCTCGCCCTGAACAATCAACATCATGACCCATGTCCTATATGTTGCACTAAAACTGAAAAATTCCTTTTTTCAAGCTGTAAAAATCTCAAATATTCATGCCAATGCATGCATTTGAGAAACATTATACTTCAGATTTGGAAAGCTTTTCTTAACTGATGCCTTTCCACCCACAGTTAGGGAGTTAGTGTTAGAATCCCTATTATTATAATATAAAAAATAACCTTCAACTACAAAACAAGAAAAAAGTTTGTTTTTTTAAAGCAGAAAAACAGGTATGGACAGTGTATGCATCCAAACTAGGAGGCTTAACTACTTTCCTTTCCCTAACCTTAGTACAGAAAAGCAGAAGGAATAATTTTTATACAATGACAAATATATAATCTGAGCTATATAGAGCAATGAGAGTTACAAGTCTCACTCTATTAAAAAATGGGGCAAGGAGTAAAAAAATGGGGGGAATAAGTATTCAAGAACACTTAGAATGTGGTCTGTTGTATCGGTAAAGGTAAAAGGTAAAGGACCCTTTGGACGGTTAAGTCCAGTCAAAGGCGACTATGGGGTTGCGGCGCCCATCTTGCTTCAGGCCAAGGAAGTCGGCGTTTGTTCGCAGACAGCTTTCCGGGTCATGTGGCCAGCATGACTAAACCGCTTCTGACGCAATGGAACACTGTGACGGAAACTAGAGTACATGGAAACACCGTTTACCTTCCCGCCACAGCGGTACCTATTTATCTACTTGCACTGGTGTGCTTTTGAACTGCTAGGTTGGCAGGAGCTGCAACAGAGCAATGGGAGCTCGTTCCGCTGCGGGGATTTGAACTGCCGACCAACTGATCAGCAAGCTGAGTGGGTGTGGGTGTTTGTGTTGCCATGTCAATAAGTGTGAGACTGTAGTGGTAATACCATTCGTGTGTGTGTGTGTGTGTGTGTAATAGGAAATAAATACTGGTCCTCTCTACATCTTATACACAAGGAGGTGGTGCTATGATTTTTCTTTTAAAGTTATAATTAATTGGAAGTGGCAGAGTAGAGATAAAGCAAAATTGCATACTGCAGTGTAAGTTTCTGTATAAGCCAATCAGTACTGTACAGTAGAATGATCACAAAGTTGGTCGGGGGGCGGGAGGCAGGGGACGACCGGTACTGCTGACAGTAACAAGATTCAGTGGCAACAGTTACAAACTTGGATGCTATGCCTACAGGGCTGAAATGACCTGAGTCTAGAGAAATTATCTCTTATTACCTCAATTATGCCCTAACTACACCTAAAGCGACTATCCCTAATCATTCAACTGCTGGCTATGGTACAACAGTTACACTCAGTTAATGCCTGAATGCAGTTTCAGGTGAGAGCAGCAGGGCATTGTCAACTGATCTGCCATTAAAAGGCACCCTGTATTAGCTTTGAAAAGGATAAAGGGTTCCCCCCCAAACCCTAAACATTGATAAATGGTAGGATTTTGATTATTTGGAATATGAAGGGAAAAACACAAGCTGCAGAGGAATTCCTGGGCTATGATATGCAAAACAACCTAGCCAAGCTAGGGCCATTAAGGAACAATACAGGGCCATTGAGGGTCATAGGAAATGCAAGAGACTTGTCGTTTGTTTTTGCTGGTTTCATTTTGTTGTGTTTTATTAAATATTGCAAACATCCCTGAAAAAATTGAACTGAAGACATGTATAGACATGTTAATACATGTATAGACATGTATAGACATGTTAATACATCTGTTAAAATGCAAGAGCCCTGCCGTTCTCCTTCAAGTTCCAAGGTATCAGAAGCCTGCTTCACTATAACTTGTAGGGGAGATTTTACTGTGACTGCCCCTGTTCTGTGGAACAGCATTCTTTCCAAAATACAACAGGCACTTTCTGCACTTTCCAGAATCAACTGAGGACATTTTTTCTTCCAACAAACTTTCCCAGCTAGATGAATAGATCTCTCCTGAGGGTGTCTACTTGGTATTGTTTTAAAATTTATTTACTATTATTTTCTGTGTTGGTTTTAGCTGTTTTGTTGCATTTTGTACATCATCTTAAGACACGTGTGTGGAAAATTTAATAATAATAATAATAATAATAATAATAATAATATACACCTTTTGGACATGCCCCATCCCAAGATCGATGGATAAAGGGAGATTCCGACCAAACATACGGAAAAACCTTCTAACAGAAGGATGTTGAACATGTGCAGAGGAGGGTAACCAAGATGATTTATTTATTTATTATTTATTTATTGAATTTATATACCGCCCTATACCCAGAGGTCTCAGGATGGTTCAAGGAACAAAATCAAAATATAAAACCACAATATATATATATATAATAAAAATAAAAACAACAACCCAGTAACATGCCCCCCCCAAAAAAAGAACCACATTTTAAAAGGGCATAGGAAGTCAATCAAATCAACCATAAGCCTGGTTAAAAAGGAACATTTTTGCCTGGCACCTAAAGGTGTACAATGAAGGCGCCAGTTGAACTTCCTTGGGGAGAGCATTCCACAGACGGACAGCCACTGCAGAGAAGGCACGTTCTTGTGTTGCCACCCTCTGGACCTCTCAATGAGTCACATGAAGAAAGGCCTTAGAAGAAGGGTCTGGGTAGGTTCATATGGAAAGAGGCAGTCCTTGGGGTATTGCGATCCTGAGCCATTTGAGGCTTTATATGTCAAATTGGGCCCAGTAACTAATTGGTAGCCAATGCAGTCAGACCAGAACCAAGATGATCAAGGGTCTGGAAACGAAGCCTTATGAGGAGCGCTTGAAGGAGCTGGTTATGTTTAGCCTGGAAAAGAGGAGACTGAGAGGAGATAGCCATCTTCAAACATCTTAAGGGCTGTCACATGGAGGAGGGAACATGCTTGTTTTCTCTTGCTCTGGATGGTAGGACTCGAACCAATGACTTCAAGTTAAAGGAAAGGAGATTCCAACTAAACACGTGGAAAAAAACTTTCTGACAGTAAGAGCTGTTCAGCAGTGGACAGACTCCCATGAGAGGTGGTGGACTCTCCTTCCTTGGAGGTTTTTAAACAGAGGCTGGATGGCCACCTGTCATGGATGCTTTAGCTGAGGTTCCTGCAATGCAGGGGGTTGGGCTAGATTCTAGGGAGCAAAATGGCACTTGAAGCCCTTAGGTAAAACGCTTATCTGAGCCGATTCGAAAACACTACAAGATAAGCCCATTATCTTTTCAGGCTGCCAAGGGATGGTCCAAAGCCCAGAAGTGGGAATCCAGAGAGGATATCCCATTTCAAGAACACTTATGCACACTATCAATACTTCTCACGATTACCAAAAGGTCATCTGACAAATGCTGGTGAGCTTTTAATATTGAATGTAGTTTGAATTGTTGATCCAGTAAAACGCCCTGCATGCAATTATTTTAAAAAGCATTTGTTTCCTCACAACAGCTGCACTGGCTCAAATCGACATTGTCTGCAGTTGTCTTGTGTTTATTAAGCTTGTATCAAATGTTTTAGCGTCGATATCTTATGCAATTGCCGGTGCCGGTGTGTGTGTGTGTGTGTGTGTGTGTGTGTGTGGATTCCACTGAACACCTGATCCTTACTTAACAGTTGAATAGGAGATTGAGCTCAAATACAGTAGTGAGTATAGCAAAGAGCAGTAGGTGCTTTGGGAGGCAGCTCAGTTTCCCTCAGACATTTCAAGAGCCTGTCTAGTAAAGGATCAAAATCCATCTACATACAGAAGAGATGCTAGACATGCAGCAAGACTAATCTGTGTTGACACATTAGGCTGCTGCTTGTGGCAATGCCAAAGTATCTGCTATGTTGTGAAAACTTAATAAAAACTATTATAAAAAAAAAATAATAATAATTTTTATTGATGCGGAGAAAGCCTTTGACAACATTTCTTGGATGTTCATGAAGAAAAATTTGGAAGGGATGGGAGTGGGACGGGGGTTTGAAAATGGTATAGAAGCAATATATTCAGACCAAAAAGCTAAATTGATAGTAAACAATGTGGTGACGGAGGAATTCAATATTGAAAAAGGGACACGGCAAGGGTGCCCTCTATCCCCATTACTGTTTATCTCGGTCCTGGAGGTGCTTTTGAACATGATTAGAAGGGACCGGTCAGTTTGGGGCATTGAGGTCGGAGTGAAACAATATAAACTGAAAGCATTTGCAGATGACTTGGTATTAACATTACAGGAGCCAGTTTCTAGCACAAAAAGAGTTTTGGATTTAATATCTGATTATGGTCGGGTGGCGGGATTTAAGTTGAACAAGCAAAAGACTAAGGTTTTAGCTAAGAACCTAACGTCTACAGAAACAGATGAGTTTTTGAAAGAGACAGGATTAAATGTGGTTAAAAAGGTAAAATATTTAGGGGTGTTCTTGACTTCTAAAAACTTGAATTTGTTTAAGGACAACTATGAGAAATGTTGGTCAGAAATCAAAAGGGATTTGGAAACTTGGACAAGACTAAAACTTTCCTTGTTAGGCCGAATAGCAGCTATAAAGATGAATGTTTTGCCGAAAATGTTATTCTTGTTTCAGACCCTGCAGATTGTGGACAAAGTGGTATGCTTCGAAAAGTGGCAGAGGGATATTTCTAAGTTTGTTTGGCAGGGCAAAAAGCCCCGAATTAAGTTTAAAATACTAACAGATGCGAAAGAAAGGGGGGGATTTGCCCTGCCAGACTTGAGGTTATATTATGAATCTGCAGCCTTCTGCTGGTTGAAAGATTGGTTTTTGTTAGAGAACACCGATGTCCTAGATCTGGAAGGGTTTGATAACGCTTTTGGGTGGCATGCGTATTTGTGGTATGACAAGGTTAAAGTTCATAAAATGTTCAAAAACCATATTGTTAGAAGAGCAATCTTTATGGTCTGGACAAAATATAAAGACTTATTGGAGAGTAAAACTCCAAGGTGGCTTTCACCGGCAGAGGCCAAGGCACGCAAGAGACTTAACATGGAGGCCTACTGGCCAAAATATTGGGAATTAATAGAAAAAGATGGTGACAATTGGAAGCTGCAGAGTTTTGAAAATGTAAAAAGTAAGGTGCGAGACTGGTTGCATTATGCCCAAATTCGAGAAATTTTCAAAACAGACAAAAAGGTTGGGTTCCAGGTGGAAAAATCGAAATTAGAGACAGAATTGTTAGAACCTAAAGACAAATTACTTTCAAGAATGTATAACTTGCTGCTCAAATGGAATACACAGGATGAGACAGTCAAATCCGCCATGATAAAGTGGGCACAGGATATTGGACATAACATTATGTTTGAGGACTGGGAAAGGTTATGGACCACCGGATTGAAATTCACGGCATGTAGTGCCCTGAAAGAAAATATTATGAAAATGATATACCGGTGGTACATGACCCCAGTCAAGCTTGCTAAGATATATCACCTGTCTGATAATAAATGCTGGAAGTGTAAAGAGGCGGAAGGGACATTCTTTCATCTCTGGTGGACATGTCCGAAAGTGAAGGCCTTTTGGGAAATGATCTATAATGAGTTAAAAAAGGTATTTAGATATACCTTGCCTAAGAAACCGGAGGCCTTCCTTCTGGGCATTGTAGACCAGAATGTGTTAAAGAAGGATAGAACTTTTTTTATGTATGCTACAACAGCAGCAAGAATTCTCATCGCAAAGTGTTGGAAGACACAAGATTTACCCACACTGGAGGAATGGCAGACGCAGTTGATGGATTATATGGAATTGGCGGAAATGACTGGCAGAATCCGAGACTTGGGAGAAGAAAAAATGGAAGAGGACTGGAAAAAATTTAAGGACTATTTACAAAAATATTATAAGCTGTATGAATGTTAAGAAAATGCACTTTTTAGGAAATATTAGCCCCAGCAATGGTAATTAGGTGAAATTAAAATTAAGGCACAAGAAAAGAGAGGTGAAATTAAGAAAAATCTTTATTGCATTACGTTCTAATCACAATATATAAGATTATGGTTACAATAACTTTGATTTTGGTAACATGAAATTGAAAGATACAATAATGAATTGAAAGATACAATAAGTAATGAAATAAGACAATAAATAGCTGAAGATTTTGTATTATGAACATTGGGTTATAAATATATTGAAAAGGGTAATATGACAAAATGAAAGATACAATAAGTGATGAAACAAGATAACAAAATGCTGAAATTGGTATTATAAATAATGCAGATTCGGGAAGATGTGGGGAAGTCCAAAAGATTCTGTAAAAGAAATATGATTTATGAAACTTTTGTATTTTATTTTTTGTTCCTTTCTATTCTGTAAAATTAATAAAAATATTTAAAAAAAAAACAAAAAAAAAAACAAAGTATCTGCTGTGCCTGCCATCTTTTACCCACTGATACATATGGAAGGAAATCTGACTTTTCTGCAAAACTCCGGAGGACAGACACTGCCCTTGCCCCTCCTTGTTCTCCCTTCAAGCAATTTGTGGCCAATTATACACTTAGAACACTGAATGGGAAAGCCTTCCATTCTCTTCCTTTTTTGCTCTTTTTGATACAGACGTTCACAATACATATGTAATTGCTCTAATTTTTTCCCCACCTCCTTTAGGGAGAAAGAGTATTTCTCTTTTTAAAGGATATTAGTAACCCTCTGGCAATTCCATTTATCTATTCGGAACAGTGATTCTGAAAGTATCAGCTCTCTTTCACATACACAGAGAGAGAAAAAGAGAGAGCACCCGAACACCTTCCGAGACAATGGGAGCTCAGTGTGTACATTACACACACCTCTTTCTGTTTCTTTCTCTCTGTTACAGAAACTGAGACAAAGCCAACACAAAACAACAGATGACACTTTCATAAATATTGAAGTACAGATACCCTGTAATAATGCAGAGTTAACAATGTGCATATTTTATTTATGCAACAGACAGCAGGGATGTGCTGATTTATTTGCTAGAGCTAAAAGGTTTTGAGGCACTACTGGTGCAGCCAAGCAGGAGGGGTTAATGCTAAATTTTAAAATAAAATCAATCAGGAATGAGCACTCCTCCCCTCCATGCATCCAACCTATTCCTCACCTCAAAACACTAAATTTGTCAGGTTTTTAAGTTCCTTATAGCTACCCACTTATTACATAATTAGTAACCATGTCAGCATTTTTCTTGGAGTAAAAAACACAAACTGAAAAACAGCCAGTCTGCCTCTCCGCATGTTTTAACTTCCTTTCTTAGAGCTTGAACAAAATAATCCCCAGGAACAGCCAGAAGTCATGCTCCTCTTGATTTATTATCATCCACAGACTTATCCCAAGAGAGCAGTAGACTTCCTATTAGACCACAGCATTCTGCTTCCCCAAATTCATCCATATTCTTGTACTTGCTGCGTTTTGCAATGATACGGCATCAAATCCCTTTCCCATGTCAAGCAATTTTCTTCTTTTTTTCTACTGGCCACGATCTTCCCAACAGATGTTTCAGTGACTTCCATAGCGGAAGAAATAAATATTGAATAATAATAATAAAAAAAACCCACTTTCACAGCAGGGCAAAACATTCAGAAAAGTTACACAGAATGAAGACTACTTTTCGAAGCTGGATGCTTTTCAATTTATTTTAACTAGTTTTGAATGTCACTGCTGAAATACAAATAGATTTCTGTTTTAAATAAATGAAGGCAGCCCAAAGCCTACAAATTGTATTCCCAAAGGTAAAAAAGGTGCTCACATACATAAAAGTTTGTGTCATTAGAATGCCCCCCCCCCAGCCAGATTAAATCTGCAAGCCCAGTTCATGGGATATGGCCTCTTTACTCTTCAGTGTGTTGCTCAGTTACCAGAACAGAGAAGTCTCAAAGGTAGGAAGTTAGATCACTGAAGATGTGGGGGATTGAACCTGGAACATTCTGCCTGCAAGGCTGATGCTCTTCCTCTGAGCTATGGCCCATCCCTAAAAAAAAACTGGACCCTATTTCCAAGCAGTCTCACATCCAAATGCTAACCCAGCCTGACCCTGCTTAGCTTCCAAGATCATGGGTGTTGCCTAAAAGGTCTCCAGACGACTTCCACTGTAAAACCTATACATAAATACAGCATACCATAGAAAAGAGAAAAACGCATATAAAACACTAACATTCCATACAAACACCTAAAAAACAAAATGCAGCCCGCCCCCCCAAATAACAGCAATATAAAACTTTGGCAGCACGTTAGTGATAAAACAAAATGGTACTCCTGTTTACTAACCAACAGATAAATATAAAAAACCTCAAATACTGACACCCACCCCAGTCCAGATGTCAGCTATGTCAACCCAGCATTTGTTGTTGTTGTTTTAAATCTCTCCACCCCACCTAACCCTGAAGTCTTGGTCACAAAAGCCATTCACTGCAAATTTTTGTGTGGGTGTGTAGGTTCCCCAAGAGTGATCTGACAGCTCTCCTCTCCTTGCAGTGAGAGCAGCAGCAAACATAGAGCAGGAAGAAAACTGAACTACTCTGCAGCTGCTCTGGCTGCTGCTCCTCTCTCCTTGCTGCTGGGAGTCCCAAAATAGTAGGGAAGGATAAGGATACAAGTCAGTGTGGGTTATGCTGGGTTTCCAACTTGTGCCCTAGACAAGGCATGGCTGATCATATATCTGTGAGTAGGTATCTCAGGTGAAAAACATGTCTATTTGTGTTAGGCTCCCAATGTCTCTATTCTTATAGTTTCTTTCTGTAAAATGCCACATGTGTAAAGTCCAGGTGCCAACACTGTACTGCAGAGAGGACGGACCAAACTTTCTGTGGGGAATTTGAAATGCTGCCTAGTTGACGTAGTATCAAATGTTCCACCCACAAGTTCAGATCATTCACTTGCCTACAGGATCATTCCATGCCCACAGGAAATTAACATTCACAATGAAATGGTACTTTAATTTCCTGATTTGTATTTTTTTTTTAAAAAAAAATTAAAAATTTTTCCAACATACATTTATAGTATCCAATCTAAATTTATCACATATTTTCTCTTTTACACTTCCTTCAACCTCTCTGACAATCATCCATTATTCAAATTTTTAAAATACGCATTTCCTAATTTTATATTGCATTTTATAAACCTTCACACTTAGTTTTCATCAATACAATAGTCCTCTATCATTTACAGAATTTCTTGAAATCCCACTAGCGAATTTCCTGATTTGTATTTGCGAAGTTCAAGTAATTCACACCATGCTTATTTGCACAGTGTCCTTGGAAGGCCACTGAAACAAATACTTAACATGTGTTCAGAAAACACTTAAGAACATGAGCATTTCCCTGCTCAGATTTGTGGTTTTATAGCAGGCAGATCAGCAGCTCATCACTTTTCCCAATGTATCTCAGATTCTAGCTACTTTGACAAACCATTTCTGGGCCACTACTGTCCAGGATAAAGCCTACTTCACTACTGTGCTTTCCCCAAAGGAACTGCAGATGCATGCAAGACTGTCTCTGTCCCATGCTTTTCACTAGGTTTTAATATAAAACCCTATTCAGCTTGGGACCAGGATATCTAAAAGTTTGCTTCACTTCTTGTGTACCAAATCAATCACTGTGCTTTGTAGGAGAAGGCTTCCTGCAGAAACCATTTCATCAAGAGGTTCATTCCATATGAGATAGGAATCAGGCATTTAGTATGGTGGCACCTGCCCTTTGGAACTTCCTCTGGTTACATATCAGTCAGTCACCATCTCTATTGTCTTTTCTCTGCCTATTGAAGACCTTTTTTCAACAACCCTTTTCATATATTTATCTCACTCTATATATGTAATGGATTTGAAACTGTTCTTTTAAAAAAAGTTTGCAAATTGTTTCTATTGTTGATGTTTTTACTGCGAAATTGCTTCAAGATATTTTATAGAAAGTGATTCATAAATGCAATCAAGTAAGTAAATGAACAAACAAACTTTAGTTCAGAGAAGTGATATGCCAGTTTTTACCAAAATAATACCCACAATAATTTTTTTTAAAAGAAGCTGGAGGCGACTCTGTAATGTTGCAACACTTCAAATAACTTCCTCTTGATAAATCCTGACCCAAACCATTTATAAGCCAGTTTTCTCACTTCAGTCTCTTTAATATCTTCTGAACTTCACAAGGCGAAGAAACCTAGAAGTCCTGCTCTCCAAGTTATTTGCTATTCTGTGCTGCTGCACAGAGTGTGTTTTACTTTCTGTTTTTGATCCTTGTGCAGCAATGAAAAAGGTGTACAACCTGAAGAAAGGCTTCCTCAGTTCCTTGCTATCTATTACACTTGTCTGCAAAATAAAATTCACTGACATTTAAAAATGGAGCCAACAGATTCTGCTCTCTACAACTGGGAAGGATTTTAATTCACTTCACCTTTTCTGGTTTTCATACTAAAACCACTGAGATATGAGGCACGCTGACTCAGCTTCTTCTTCTCTGCCTCCCATTAAGAGCTGAATTTTGAAAAGGTAATACAAGGAGCACAGATAATAAACCAAGAGTGAGAAGCTTATATTTAGGCCATATGACTAATTTTGAAATGTACACATGTATGCCTCTTTCTCGCTTTCCCTCTCCCTCCTTCTCTCTCTCTCACACACTGATACACACATAGCAATTACATACTTCCATCAGCCATATAAAAATCTGCAGTTACACATAAAAACTATTATAACCATATAGATACATGTAAAGTAAGCACAAAATCACCTTCAGTATGAAGCAACAGAAAGACACAGAAGAGTATACACACGGGTCCCATTATCCACACATGTGTTATACAAAAAAATCCCATATCCGAACATGAGGAATTAGTACCCAAACAAGGCTATACACAGGACAACAGCTGGCCCTGCATGTAGTACTGTAAACAAATAAGCAGCCTTAAGCAAGCCTTACTTTTTGTGTTTTGGTCTGCAGCAACCTTTTCGCCAGAAATGATTGGGGGTGGGGGTGGGGGAGGAAGGGAGAGAGATCGGACAAATAACAGAGTGGTTTTCCCCTCCCCTTCCTTGTTCACCTTCTGCAAGGTTTCAGAAGGTTTTCTTGTTGTTGTTGTTGTTTTTTGGGGGGTCAAACGTCGGTGGTCAGGAAGATATTAGAAATTTTCCCATAGGAATCAATGGAAATCATTGATGTTATGCTAATACTTGCCTAACAAAATGTTTCCTGAGAACATACTGTGTTTGGATAGCAGGACCTGCATGTACTATGCTTCGCCTCACTAAGTAGTCACAGCAAGCAAGAAGCAAGATTCTTTTATCTAAATTCTTTGACCCACAAGCCCCAAGGTTGCCCTGTTGTTCACACAGCATACAGACAAGTCAGAACTGTTAGGCCTAACATGAATAGAAGTCAAAATTTGCAGCATCGCTACCATGGCACTTTATGGTACAGTTATAAACACAGGAAGTTGGGGTTCCAAATGGTACCACAGTGCCCTGAACACCCATGTATTGGGGAAGATAAAAACTAGAAACATTACCTATATTGAAGCAAATGGGCATTTCCACAACTTGAGTGGACACTGATTTTCTGCACTTACTTTGAAGTATTTAATGCTACCTTCCCCCTCAAGATCTGGGCAGGAAACAGCAATTTCAAAACATATAAGAAAACTCCACATTTATACACAACAAAAAATCAGGTACAATTAAAAAGAGAAACTGAAAGCATTCCTCCTGCCCACTGCTATACATTGCAGAAAAATACTGGATCATGGGCAATAACTACAAGTGTCATTTACAGAACTCAAGAAGTGCTTGAACAAATTGAATCTTCATACCATGACTGCATCTTCTGCTTTCAAGCATATTTCATAGAACAAAAAACCAGTCTCATAGAGTTGGAAGGGCCCATGGATTCGCCAGTCCAACCTCCTCCCAAAGAGGGAATACTCTATTCATCAGCACCTACCTACCTACACAGATCCAAAGGTCAACAGCCACAGTGAATATTGCTGCATACTACAGAGAGAACAAATGAAGTGAAAAAATGTGCTTGAATAACCAATTTATCCATACTGCACTGGCTGTAAAAGGATGGTCGCTGATCAACTCCAGATGCTCTTGGATGAAATTGATCTAACTCAGCTTCTCTGAACCTCGAGTCCCCAGATGTAGTTGGACTACAACTCCCATCATTCCTAACTAGCAGGACCAGTGTTCAGGGATGACATCCTGGGCACACCCCACCAAGGACAAATGGCCAGTAGTTGTTTTTGTTGTTGTTGTTGACAAAAGCACATCCTTACAGCAGCTCCTAAACTGAACAGAATATAAAAACACTCATGTTCCTAGTGGCTACATAGCTAGCATGACTTTCCCAGGCTTGTGCCCTGGCTGAACAGTTGAAGCAACAGTGGGACCAGCTCCTACCCCCGCGGGCTTAAGTAGCCTTGTTTGATGAAGTGTGTGCAAACACTCCTACATGGGAGTTGTTCCTGTGCTAGCCTCATCAAATCCCTCCTGGTTCTTGGAGACAGCGGGGCAAGGGATGGTGGGGATTTGACTGCCCCGTCTCTCGCCTGAACTGCATCTTCCTCCACTTCCAACACATCCTGCACCTCCTCTCCAGCCTCTGGCTACTTGGATGCTTCCCCTTCCACCAACCCTGGCTCCTGCCTCATAGGTGGCACAAAATCCTATAAATTGCTGGCTCCCTCTCCTGCATTGGCCTCTGACCCCTCTGCCTCCACCTTGTACTCGTCAGAGCCCTGCCAGTCCCTGACAGATGATATAAGTTGTAGCACAACATCATCTGGGGACCCAGTATTAAGAAAGGCTGGTCTAGACCCATTCCAGGCTGAGTTCAGGCCTTGTTATGGAACCAAATCAGATTTGGTCATTCTGATGGATGAAATTTATTTTGAAAAGGAGAATGTGACCCAGCTCCTTGTCCTCTTGACAGCTTCTGACACCTTTAACCATGGTATCCTCCATCCTGGAGTGGGGTGGTGGTTGGGGGCACTGTATTACAGTGGTTCTACTCCACACTCAGGGCTGTTTCCAGATAATAGCATTGGGTGTATCTACCTCAGTATTATGGCAAATGCTATGGAGTTCCATTCTGAGAAGTTCCATTTTGTCCTCAGTGCTATTCACCTCCTATTAAGCAGCTAGGGGAGTCATTAGGAGATTTGGGGTAAGCTGTCTTTAGCATACTGATGACACACTATTCTATTTCTCTGTTTCATCCAAGTCAGGAAAGAAAAAGGAAAGGCCAGCAAGATAAGGAAAAATATGAGACACACGCTTATCAAAGCAGGACAGGGAAAAGAGGAGAGAGACAGTAACTGAAAAAGAGATGCTGCCATTCCTTTTTGCTAACCTGACTAATCCCTTGTAGATATGTGATGTGGTCATTGAAATAGGTATGATGTTAAACATCAATAGCATATAGCATTTGTGATTTACAGAACAAGACCAGGATCCTTGCCAGTGTTACGTACATTAATTTGGTTGCAAGTCAATATCCTCCTTAATGGCAAGAGTGAACAACTTAACCTGATAGGTTTGGCAGCCTTATGAAGATGTCATAGAGGAGTTTATGTAGCTGGCCTGTCACTTCTTTTAAGAGCTATACTTAGAATCCCATCACTTCCAAAACTGACTGTTGTCACAAATGGTGACATACGTCCTCTCAGCTCTATGAACAAAACCCGAATGGATCTTTCCTGTCAGACGTATGGACAAGCTGCCACCCACCATAGAAGCTCTAGTTCAATATGCTCAATGGAATGACTCCCAGGTTATAGTCTGGGTCATGAACATGTTACTGCTGAGTTCATCTTCAGGGTACTTTATCTGGACCAAATGGGCTAGCAAAAAGTTAGCAGGGATGTGGTACTATCCCATCCGCAAGTATGAACTATCTGACCATGGTGGTTGCTTGGTGCAATGAGCCTCTGGTTCTTGGAGGATAGGGGGAGCCAGTTGTCCTACAGAAGCTGAATGAAGCAGAAAGGTATGCATAGAAGCCCCACCATGGTATGTAAATAAGCCCCCCCCCCCCGTTCATCTGTCACAGTATTGCCTACTCTGATTGCAAGGGTTTCAAGCAACACCTTTCCCATGACAGCTATAAAAGGCACGAAAGCTTTGTTCAGAAAACAGAAGTCTCCCCAAACGAGGTGAAGAAAAATGCCTGGCAAGACAAAGCAAGATAGTAATAAGTGTGGGGTGTGTATGTGTGTAAACAATTTTAAGAGCTTTGCTAAAAATATTAAATTAACAACAACAAAATGCAACAAAAACTTGAAACAAGCAAGGGAGGCGGTTACTGTCAGAGGACAAAGGACTGAAAGAAATGCTACAAGTGGATAGAACGCTGCAGTTAATCTGAACAAGTTCTCTGCATCTGTCTCCAGTGAGGAAAGATGGAAGACAGATACCCACACTTGAAATAGATTTTTTTCCAGTGAGAGCAACTGAGAACTGAAACAAATAGAGTTGACAAGAGCTTAAGTTATGGTGCTTACTGACAAATTATAAATTGATGTCGCTGTGTCCGAGTGGCATCCATTGAAGAGTTTGTAAAACTACTCCACAGTGTCAAAATGCTGATCTTCTAACAAAAATATGTAACTTATTCCTAAAGCTGACCTCAGTGCCAGAGGACTGGAAAGAAAGCAACATATTAGTGATTGTTAGTAAATAGTTTTTTTTTGGAGGGGTGTGGAAGATCAGGAAATTACAGGTTAGTTACCTTAACATCTGTTCCAGATAAATTGGTAGGTACAAAGCGTTATAAAAGACAGGAGTTCTGTCCTACCAACCTTTTTGGATTTGAGAGTGTGGATAGAGAACTGAGTAGGTATTACAGACATTGGTTTCCATTTATTTATTTAGATGAAGTTCTTCATCAGTGGCTCTGAGCAAATTTAGCAGACATGGGATAAGAGGACAAGTTCTCCTGGCTGAACAATTAAAAAAAACACTAGCATATTCCCTCAAGGTTCAGTAATGGGACTGATGTTTTTTCATCTTTTCTTAAAAGATATGGTTGACATGGAAATATT
Source organism: Podarcis erhardii (assembly GCF_964252035.2). NCBI lineage: Eukaryota > Metazoa > Chordata > Lepidosauria > Squamata > Lacertidae > Podarcis > Podarcis erhardii. The sequence continues at coordinate 50,888,313 of NC_138510.1, read as the reverse complement.
CAAGTTTGCAGAAAAAGCCAATGATTTGGGATAGTGAAAACCCAAGTAGGTTACCAAGCACTTTGATTTATCCAGGCTAGGTGAATGGGTAAATGAAGTAAATAAAGTGAGGTCCAACTAAATGAAGGGTAAAATGATGGGGCCTGGGACAATATAATGTCAACTTCACAGTTTGATGGAATCTGAAATTGTGGTGAAAAGTGATTTTGGGTTCATCGTGGAAAGCTGAATGAAAATGTAACTCAATGTACTGCACCTATGAAATATTGCAAATTTAATGCAAGGGATCATTAGAAAAAGGAATTTCAAATAAAACTGCCAGTTCCATAATGCCTATCTCTATGGTTGTAAGCACATTTGAAATACTGTGCAGTTCTGGCTGCCCTATATCAAAGACAACTAGAAAAGGTGCAGAAAAGGGCAACCCAAATAATTATGGCTGGAACATCTTCCCTACAAGGGAAGGCTAAGGTGTTTTAGTCTGTTCAGCTTCTAGTTTAGAAAAAAGTGGTGATATCATAAATCTTAGGCATGTTTTGGAAAAAACTAGATAGATTCTGATATTATATATGAAGAAGGAAAAACTCTCTAAGGATCATTCAATGCAGTTGATCAGTTTTAGACACAATAAAGTACTTCTTCATACAACATAATTTGCTGCCCTGAAATATGGTGATGATCATTGGCTTTAATTACTTTAAAAAGAGATTTGATACGTTCTTGGAGGATAAAAATAGCCAACAGTTATTAGCCATGATGGCTCTATGGAACCACCAGATTCAGATGTAGAATGATATAGGATACCAACTGCTGGAGAGCTTTGCCTTCAAGCCCTGACTGTGGGCATCTTGGCACATCATGTTGGCCACTGTAGGAAGCAAGATTATTGGACTATATTAATGTCTGGTCTGGTCTAGTAGGAGGTTTTTATAACCAAGTGTCTTCGTTTCAACAATAAACATGAGAAAGCCAACTTGATATGCACATCACTGTTCAAGTCCAAATGTAAGGAATCTGTGTTGTAAATATAAAGGATGTGATGGATAGAAATTTGTGTGCGCGCGCAGATGCATAGAAGATCCATGGCTAGGTTCAGCTAAGTTGTTGTGCTAGCAGAAGCCAGCACAATGAGTCCCACGAGTGCAATGGGACCGCCCCCCATCTCCTCCAAATCTGAGTGCCAGGAGAATTCCCCAAAACAGTGGGGGGGGGGCGGAGAGAGAGAGCTTGTACTGATGGAGCAACTGCCGTAGTACAATGCTGAATTACACTCACATTTTTCTATAACTGACTCAGGCATATTTGTCCCAAACAGAACATACCAATTAATGTGCAAACTGAGTATCATACTTTGACGCTAGCCAAATTCAGAATGGCTCCTAACCAAAATATGAACTTAAGTACTTAAAATATTACCGCAGCATACAAAGAAAAATGTCCAATTCACCAAAGTTAGTATTTTTGTCCATCTTTTAAGGCTAATGTGAAACAGAGGCATCTAAGCCACCAAGTGAATTAAGGTCATGGTGGTTGCCAAGGCAATAAGCTAAATATAGCAGGAAAAGCAGAAATGGTCAGCAGAGGTTTTTAAGCAGAGGTTGGATGGCCACCTGTCATGTATAATTTAGTTGAGATTCCTAGATGACTCTTGGGGTCCCTTCCACCTCTACAATTCTACGATTCATAAAAATTTCTAGGAGTTCAACTATAATCCTCTTCAGAGTTCTATATACAGAAAGCTGCACACACTTCAGAAGATTGACCTCAAACTTGTGTAGGGCAATCATGATGCCAATGTGGGAGAAGCTCATGTGTTAAATTAACCCTAATATGGCATTCTTGAAAATGGCTTACATGCTAAGTATGGCAATTATAGTGTAAGTGAGAATACTGATATAGTCAGAATCCTATCTGAAGAGGGCTATAGTTGAAATCCTGGAAATGATATTCAAAGGTGAAAAAAAAATCTATTCCTTCCCTTCATCTCAATTATTTTTTTGTGGGGTGATTCAAAACACTGTGCCTAAGCAAAGATTGGAGTTGAGAATTATGGCTGAAGTGTGTCTGGGATAGAAAATATATTTTGAAGAGTAACAGTGTGTTGGGTCCTGAGGTTTGTTACATATTTCCATTAGAGAATGGGTACATTTCCTTTAAATCTGAACACTGATCAACCTCAAAGCCAAATACTTGCATAAATGCAAATACAATGTCTTTGTTTTAATTTTCAAGAAGCAATATATCACTGTAGGAAAACAATGATTTGCTGATCACTGGACTTTTCTCCATGTTTTAGTATTTTAAATGTTAAGGTTAAAACTTAAAATTATCAATGGCTCTATGCCATAAGCTAAATAACATAAATTCATCCTCGCTTATTATTTCTATAGCATTTACCGTAGTTTACTAATATACTATGTATACTGAAGTGTTTTGCAATACATAACTCACAATAGTCCTTGCCTACAAGCTTAAAATCTAATAAAGTAACATCAAAAGGCTTCATTTCAGAATTGTAAATTAATCTGTCATAATTTAGCTCAGTTTTATCAATTTAGTAAAAACCCCTAAGATTCCAAAACATACTAAGTGCTTCCCAGTTCCCTGAGCAACAAGGAATTCTAGTGGCAGTGCTTTTAGAACAAGAGAACACTGGAGACTTATTGTGTTTTCTTTAGAAATATACAAACAGTAGAAACTACAACAAAATAAAAATCCTACAGCAGGAAGCAAGACTGCTAATCCCGTTCCAGGTTCACTGAGAGCCAGCTTGAATAAAATATGGGGGGTGGGGCAGGTAAGCACCACATAATCTTATCAAATCATGTGCGCACACACGCACACACACAATTTGAATGGGAATGCCCATCCATTTTAGAGAGCCTGGCCGGCCTCCTCAAATATTTTATTTGGGGGGCCAAAGACCCCCTCAGCCCTTAGGAGTTGGCTCCTATGCTGAGAGCAACTTGTGCAGCCCCACCCCTTATTTCCAGACTGCACTGCAATTTCAGGTAACTCCAGCTAGAAATCTCCCTCAAATTCAAACTGTTAACTACTCTGAACTATTTATGTGTCAACCCATCTAGTTCCGAGGGATGTCATCTTCCGAAAACTGGATTGCAGGCATCAGAAAAAACATTGAATACATTATAAAGACTATTTGGGTTATTTTGCTGCAGTCCCTAGCTACTCATTCTCAGGGATCATGATGGCCAAATTCACAACATTACAAACTCTTCTCAGAGGAAAGGTTCTACAGTAATATGAACAAGCCGTCCCCTCTGTGTATGTGTGTGTGTGTGTCTGTCTGTCAACTTTTACATGAACAAGACACAATTTAAGGCTTTCCTAATTTTATATTTGGTCCATGACAAATTTAATCTTAAATTCCGTATTTTGAATGTTAACATTTATATTTTTAGGTGGCATTTAAAAAACAACAACTGTGGGCATAATCAATCCCCCCAGGAGATTCACCACATAGTGCTCAATTGGCACTTTTTCATACATCTTCCTGACTGATCCTTGGCATGCATACACTGCAAGGTGCCACTGATTATTCATAATGAAGTGCACACCTTCTCTTCCCTCTTTAGTGCCCACGCCTGAAGGCAAGAGTTCTACGGAGGTAAGGAATGCACAGAGGCATGCACCAACTTTCTATTGTAAACAAGAGTTAGTATACTGCAATCTGGGTCAGGTGGGCGAGTGTGAGAAAAGAGTTCCATTAAGCCTTATAAGCAATCTCCTTTCATGGGTGCATGATTACTTCAGAGTTAGCATGTGATGGATCATGCCTTAAAGCCGCTAATGAACTTGCAATGGCTGGACTATGAATGCAAGCTGGTCTATTTCTTCCAATTTCCAAAACACTAAAAATACAGGATGTGCTTCATGTTTCCCTTTTTCCTTGTCATCTACATAAGTATAACGTAGGCACGTGCTGCAGATAGTAGCCCACTAATTCATGCCAATGACAGTGATGGGATGAGGAACAACCTAGCATGCTTGTCCCTGCCCTCCCTGAAAGCGTAATATATTTACTCATAAGTAAGGTGGATTCATGATATGGCTCTGTTTAAAAAAAATGAGGTTAGGTGGAGTTTAAAAATAAATCATGATAACTGAAAAGCAACAAAATTAGTTCATTTATTTATGTATTTTAGATATAGACGTATCCTAGTTGGGTATATATATGTGTGTATATATGGACTGTTCCTGTGTGATGGGTATCCACAGATATGTTTCCCTCCAGGCCAGTTCCATAAAAGTACATGCATATACCTTTGCCCCAGGGTCAAAGACTGAGAAATATGTTGACTCCTTTTGCCTGAAAGCTCACACCTGCATGCTGCTCTCTGATGCCAGGTTCCATGTACAGCCCTGGAAAATTGGGATAGATGTGGACTCCCCCCTGAAAAAAGTAAGATTTTCCTGCATATTCTAGTGTTTCCCAACCTTGGGAATTGGACTACAATTCCCATCATCCCTGGCCACTGGTGTTGCTAGCTAAGGATAATGGGAGTTGTAGTCCAAAAATAGAGACCCAAGGATGGGAAACACTGCTCCTAGAGTTCCCCTTCTAGCAGGAAGTGCCTACCCCTATCTTTATTATCTCCTTTTTGAGCCTGATGTTTCTGTATAGAATGGTTGCGGTTAAAGCTCAGTAATTATGTTAATCTGGAGTGTGAATGTTGCTATAATATACAATCCTCTTTGATCCTTCTATTTGCATTTTTAGGAAAGTGTGCTGGAATTATCACAAATGCAAGTTAATGAAGGTTTGGGGGGTGCGCGCGTGCACGTGAATATGTGCCACGGGAAAGAGTAACAAGGGAAAAAAGTAGGCCTGTTAACAAATGAGAAGGGGAATTAAATTAACGAGAACTTTAAATGCCAGATTGTGAGGTTGCCTTTAAAAAAAGCCTTCAACAAGAAGAATAGAAACCTTGATTAATAAGAAAGCAAAATAATGTATAAGCGAGTAGGTATGGAGAAATATTAATGTGCACAGTATCTCTGCTTTGTTGTAACACAATGAACACAACTTAGGTAGCTGTGAATAGACAGAGGCAAAGGGGGAGATAAAAGGGGATACAAAAGGATACACAGCAGTGGCTCTCTAAGAGAGGGAAGAGAACGTGGTCTCTTGGCAGGCAAAAGCTTTTAATTCAAACTTTTAATGCCACTGTTCCAATGTTAAGAGTGGTGGGGTGGGGGTGGGGAAGCTGACTAACTTACAGTGCAATTCCAACCATGTCTACTCAGAAATAAGTACTATTTAATTTAATGGGATATGTCCAGGTAAGTAGAGTCTGGATTGCAGCCTTACATATGAGGACTTAAACTAGTAAGTGAACTAAAACATAACTGTTTCCACCACAGAATCATAATGAAGAAAACAAAGGAAATGCAGAAGTGTTAGACCAACATGTATAAAGGACAGAAAGCATAAGCCATGCACATTCAAGTGGCCAGGGTGAAGATGATGCAGTAATGCTGAAGAAGCCTCCTGACCGATAGCAAATTCAACATGAGTTTGCAGCCAAGGGAATGGAAAAGGGGGAGCAGAACTGAAGTTTTGAGCTACCTTTAGGGACTTCATTCCACTGGTTACACTTTTCTGGTCCACATTTTATGGAACGGTTTGCCTTCTGCCTTCCACCTGCCATTTGTGCTGAGTAAATGTGTAGTCCACAACGTTACAAAACCACAAGACAAATTTGCTACAGAAGAAAATATCTGATCAAAACCAGCCTACCATTTTCTTAGGAAAAGGGCAAACTACATCCGTTGTGATACATAGGCAAAACAAGGCAGCATTCAGAGTAGATAAAAGAAATGGCAAATATTCCCTTGAGAGGAAGAATATGCTCACAGGGAACTCTCCCACAAACCCAAGCATCATAAGCCATTCTCACTTTTATTCTGGAAATGTATACCAGGTGTCTGGCACTTTTCTCACTTCCAATCCTTCTGTATTAGCCACCTGTTCTGAAAATATCTGTGGCTTTTTTCTAATTATCTTGAGGTTGATTTGTTGCTTTAAAGGCAGCACCTGCCCCTCCATCCTATTTTTATTGTGCTGCAAGCATATGTAATTTGCTTATGATAGTAAACAGAAGGAGTGCAAAGGAGCTTCACTAGCTCTAATTAAAGCAGGTTGCATCCTACGATTTTATCCATGTAGAACACAATTCACTTGTTTGTTTAAATGTACGGGCTTAGTTTGCTACTGTCAAAGTATATGTGTCAGTAGATGACAACAATAAGCTGCTGAGGTGGGGTTTTTCTGCCAATCCTTTAAAGGCAGTTGTGATGCACAGCTCAAAAGATAGGTTCCTACAGATTCTAGACCAGTGGTTCCCAATTAGGGGTCTGGGGACCCCTAGGGATCCACAGCCTGCACCCATGGGGTTCACTTTTTTTGGCATGGTAATATTGTGATATTTTATGGTCTGTTTTAGCTCTGTGTGATTTTTCAATATATTAGCCAAAATCGGTTCTGAAATCACACCGCTATAACGATTTTGACCCAGCAATACACAGCAGTATACTGCCCCTTATGTGAGGGAGAACAGAGCAGCCAATTTCAAGGCGCCACTGATATCGCATGATGATCTCACTACTGCTGTGATACATCCTGCTGCTTTCAGTGTTATGGATCCTGCTCTTGCAGTTGCTACTTTTTGTGTAGGGATGGCTCAGGCTGGCATCTCTACCTTCTGCTAGTTAGCAGTCTGGTTCTACCCCAGGCCACACAAGTGGTTTGCAAGTCTTGCTGCAGCAGACACTTAGCTAAGGTTATGACAGGTGTTTGGAGATCCATGTGCCAGTGTTGTCAACACCTTGGCACTTCCATCCCAACTGTTTTCTGACAGCTGGGGAGTGGTTGAGAAACAGAGCACCCAGAAAGGAATCAGTGGTGTGGTTCCTGACACCCTCCTTCATACCAAAGGTTTCCATAAGAAAGCGCCTAATCATCGCTTTGATAATGCTTCTTACATATAGTCTGAATTCCACAAAGCATAAAAGTCAGCAGGCACCTAGCATAATCAATATTTTCCCCACCTATGCTCAATTGCTGTTTTGTATACAAACCTGTTTATCCAGGTCAGCTTTCAGTTATGTAAGGCTCATCTTAGTACAGTGGTACCTCAGGTTAAGTACTTAATTCGTTCCGGAGGTCTGTTCTTAACCTGAAACTGTTCTTAACCTGAAGCACCACTTTAGCTAATGGGGCCTCCTGCTGCTGCTGCGACGCCGGAGCACAAGTTCTGTTCTCATCCTGAAGCAAAGTTCTTAAGCCGAGGTACTATTTCTGGGTTAGCGGAGTCTGTAACCTGAAGCGTATGTAACCTGAAGTGTATGTAACCTGAGGTACCACTGTACAGTGGTACCTCTGGTTACAAACGCTCCTGGTTACAAACGCTCCTGGTTACAAATGCTTCTGGTTACAAACGCTCCTGGTTACAAACGCTCCTGGTTACAAATGCTTCTGGTTACAAACGCTTCTGGTTACAAACGCTTCTGGTTACAAATTCCACTAACCCAGAAGTAGCTGCTCCTGGTTGCGAACTTTCCCCCAGGATGGGAATGGAAATCACACGCCGGAGGTGCGCGCACCACAGGAGACCCCATTAGCAAAAGTGTGCCTCAGGATAAGAACAGTTTCAGCTTAAGAACAGACCTTCAGAATGAATTAAGTTCGTAGCCAGAGGTACCACTGTAGCAACTATTAATACAGCAATGACATAAATTTTTCCTTCCAATTTACACAACTCTGGGTATGGAGCAATACACCCATATCTGTCACTGAATTAGAGCTGTGATAATGGATTGGGGAAAGTATTTTAATCCAATGGGTGGGGGTTTTTTGGACATACCCAACAGGAAACTCCAGCATTTCATTAATTTTTAAATTAATAGATACACACAGGGCTTTTTTTCAGCCGGAGCTCAGGTGGGTGCCATTGTCCTTGTAAGAGAATTTATGGTGAGTTCTGGCACCTTTTTTTCTAGAAAAATAGCAGTGGATACATGGATGTTAGTGGGTGGGGGGTAATTCTGGCTCAAGACACAGAATTCAGGTCCAAGGATTACTCAATGTAATAGGCTGCTCCTCCTATATGTTACTGGGAGGGGGGGGGAGGGAGAGCTGACTGCAATGGAACATGGAAACAGTTAGTTTTTTACACCAGCAGTGCCATAGCAAGCACATTAGGAGTTCAAGGATCCTGCTGCAACTGGTCAGGTGCATTCAGTGTTCTTTCCATCACAAGCCAATCCTATACCTGCTATTAAGGACTTCTTTATGTGTTTCAAGTAAATGGCTGTTCACAGCAGGTCACTAATCTTTAACTTTTTCCCAGCAGGGAGCCAAGTTCAGACTTCAGTGACCCTCCTTTATTGCCTTGAATACAGACACTGCTGTTGAAGACCTACACTTTGAGAGTTACTGAGCTCCCAGAAACGCAAGAGTGACACAAACACATTCTGCCTAAAAAATTCCTTTAAATCTCAGCAAGGGATAGAGTTATGGAGAATCTTATAACTGCTGGTGATCTAGGAATTTATGAGCTCCTTTATTCTTTATTGTAGTGTACAGCTGACCTTGTCCCAGGAGTCCTAGATCCAAATTTCCTTACAGCCATAAAAAACAGTGCACAACCTTGGACTAGGCACACCACATGTATTCAAACGTAATGCTAAACCATGCTTTATTTAATAATATTTATAAACCACTTGATTGTAAACCCCCCCCCCTACAAAAATGCTCAAAGTGGTTAAAAACCTCAAAGCACTTCAAAAACTAGCTGCAGTTGTGCTGCTGCCATGAGATGAGAAGCTTTTGCTTCTGTTTTAGATGAACCACAGTTTAGCATGCTGCTTCAATCCGAACCTATGGTTAAACTTAACGAAGGTCCAAACTGGAATGACACTGTGGGTAACTTGAAATATGAGCAAAAGCTTATGAATTCCTCCTTGCAGCTGCACCAGTGAAGGGGGGGGCGTACACCAAGGCAGCCCAACTTAACATCAATAGATTGTGCTCACATAAAATAGAATGACTCCATATATATACACTTCCCTTAACTCTCTGGAGGACAGGTAGGATACAAATGTTTAATCAATGGAACAAAAGTAATAAAATAAAAAGAGGTGGCCAAATTGTTCAAGGCAATTAAAAAAAGGATTGTAAGGAGCTCCTAAAGGATCTCTCCAAATTGAGTGATTGGGCATAAAATGTTAATGCAATTCAAGGCACGCAAAGTAAGTGATGCACATTGGAGCAAATTGTCTAACTTTGGATGTACACTAATGGGGTGTTAACTGGAGATGACTGACCAGAAACAAGACCTTGGGGTCGTAGTGGGTAGTTCAATGAAGTTTGTCAACCCAGCATGCAGCAGCAGTGAAAAATAAGAGTTATGTGTTAGGGATTATTAGGAAAGAGAGTGAAAGGAAAACTGTCAATAGCATAATGCAATTGCGTATGGTGGTACCACCCTGGAGTACTGTACAGTTATGGTTTCCTCACCCCAAAAAAGATACTGGAGAGTTGGTAAAGGTTCAGAGAAGGGCAACCAACATGATCAAGGGTTTGGAACAACTTCCCTATGATGAAAGTTTACAAAATTTGAGTTTTTTTAGTTGAGAAAAAGGCCAGTAAGTGGGGGTATGATAGAGGTGTATGGCATTATGGTGTGGAGAAAATGGATTGAGAGAAGTTCCACTCCCCTTCTCAATCTCATTCTCCCAAGAATCTGGTACATGTTGTAAGATATAGGACACACAACAGAAACACACTGCATAGTAAGACGGTGGAATTTGCTCCCAAATTCCACCGAAGTAGTGATGGCCACCAACTTGGATGGTTTTAAAAGAGAATGAGATGAATTCATGGACAATGAGGCCATAACTGGCTATTTGTCATGATGGCTATGTTCCCCCTCCACTTTCTATGCCTCTAAACATCAGCTTCTGGGAATCACAAATGGAGAGAGTGCTCTAACCATTTGGCTCCTGCCTATTAATGAGGCATCTAATCATAAGCCTGCATGTTTATCAAAGCTTCTATATATTTCAATCAAGGCTTGTATTTAAAAATGAGCTTAAAAAAAGGATTTTCAAATGTTTCATGCCAGGCAAAAGACCAGCTGCCTAAAAGAACCTTGGCAAGATGTTTTTCCTCCTAAGACAAGAAGGGCCCCATTGATTTATAGTAGAAAAACAATTCTCAAAGTCATAAAAAAGGGAGAATTACATATGCTGCCCCAAGGCTGAGAAAACACCATTAGGAATGGGGAAAGATAATACTAATGTGCCTCCCAGTAAAATGAGCCAGATCTTCTTTCTAAGGTTAAAAGGCCAGGAGCAATGGGGAGAAACATTTAGCTGGAAAGAGAACATTTTTGGGGAAGTCTCTTCTAAAGCTGTTTCTTAAACTGAGAGAGTTAAAAAAGGTTAAAATGTGTTAAATGTTGGAAAGGCAACTGGCTTGGCAGAAGAAGCAGCTTCTTCCTATTTTATTTTGAGGCTGGAGAGGAGGGGGAAAGGGGGAGGTGCAAACTGAAGAGGCTTCTTTTAAAAGCTGTGTTTTATTGAGTTCCTTCCTTTTCACTTTGAGAAGCTTTATTCTTTTAAGAGGCTACCTATGATAAATGTATGAAATATATTAGCTTAAATATATTGGCTTAAATGTAATTATGCAAAGGATTTAAGGAATGCTAGATTCTTATTTCATATGGTTGTAAGAGTTGTATTTATCCTGAAATTAAGTCAGCTACCAGTCCCCCTGCCAGACAGAAGACGCCATCCGGGCAGTCTTGATATATAGTTGTCAGGCATTTTGTTTAGAAACATTAAATGAAGGAAATCTTTCAATGTTTATGTGAAACTCAAGATCCTTGACATCTGTTGAACATAAAATGTAAGATTAAACCATTTGTTTTAGAAGGCAATAGGGCAAGAAGGGCAAGAGGTGAGCTGGTAATTAAGATTCCATGTAAGATATATTATTACTTATTTGTCATTTATATATAGCTCTTTGTCTCCCATATAAGGGCAAGGAAGTGGGTGTATCTTTTGTGGGTGTATCTTTTGTGATTGGCTCTAGCAAACAGCCAATAGGAATTTCAACCAGGCTGATTGGACAGAGGCAGCCACAGGAGGAGCAAAGGGGGCTGGATTAAGGGAATATAAGTGCTGGCCAGAATGGCAGGAGGCCAGGCCAGAGCTTGGTAACCATGTACCACTGTGCCTCTTATTTATTTGTCTGACAAATAAATTACTATTTTAATTTCTCTATTGCTGCGTTGAATATTTCATTCCAGCTAAGCGTTAACCACAAGCAGGGTGCTACATTTTATGGTGCCCTGTGACTCGGATAAGTGGTCTGCTGGAACGCAGCCCCTTCGCCCTACTGGGCAGGGTACAAGAGAGAGGACAACTGCTTACCCAAAGCGCGCACTGGTAAATTTTTCCAGGGGGAACGCAGAAGACTCGTCTGTCTGATACCCTGCTCACTGGCGGCGACGGACCGGGGGAAACAGGGAACCAACCAAGGGTAAGTGCACAAAGGGATTTTTGGCCCTCCAATTAATTGGGAGGAAGAGAAGTCTTGATCAAACTTCTGCGTCTCAGTAAGGGGAAACTGAGTACGCTAGGTGGTTGGGTACATCAGATGGTGATCTGGTGTAGGGAAAGGGAAGGATTGGGAGGTAGAGTGTGGTGAAGTATCCAGCGCATTGTATGTGTGAGAAAGTACAGAGCAATCTGTAGCTGACCTGAGTGTGGAGTGGGCAGTACTTCGATTCCTAGTGAGGCGACTCCAACTAGGCAAGGAAACCCACGAAGCGCGTCTGTGAGTGACTGAGTGGATACTTCACAGGGCCATACAATGGGAGTTGGGGGTTCAAAGGGGGAAAATACACCTCTTGAGTGTATGTTAAATAATTTTAAGAAAGCCTTCTCAGGGGCATATGGTGTCAAAATGACGCCAGAGCGCTTGAGAACGTTATGTGAACTAGAATGGCCAAAACAAATTACTGGATGGCCATCCCAGGGAACCTTTGATATAAATTTAGTAAGCAAACTTTGGACTGATATCGCCAAAGAAACTGGAGGGTGCCCAGAACAATTTCCATATATAGATTCCTGGCTGAGCACATTAAATAAAAATCCTCCATGGATAAGGGAATGCAAAGTCAAACGATGCAAATTATTGGCTGTAAAAGCCGAAGCTAGGAAAGGAATCTTGCCAAATAAACTCAAACCCATTTTTGAGGGGCCAGAGGAAGAGGTGCTTCCACCTCCACCCTATGCTCCACATCGAAGGGAGCTTAATCCAAACACTCCACCAGTTGTAACCCCAAGGCAAGAAACTGGAATGAATAATGGGAGTGGAGTCACAGAGCTTGATTCCTTGATAGATTATGATAAATATCTTCAGGAGGCATTGGAGTTCTATAATAAAGCCCAAGCAGAAGTGGTTATTCCACCTGTGACTCCTAATAGACCTCCATCTACAGTCTCCTTTAGTGGAACAACTGATTGCCCACCCCAAACCCCTGTACATCCAAGTCCCAGAGAAATGTTACAGAAGTTACAGGGAGACCTTGCTCGGTCAGCAAGCAATACAGCCAGGCGTATAAAGCTGCTAAAAGAACGCCTTGCGACAGATACCATCCCCTATGATTTGAGGCCCCTAGAGCAAAGTGAAGAGAAAGGTCACGTAGTAGCCCCTCTTAGAAGAGTATTTGATGCACTTGAGGAGCCTGCGCTGGTTAATGGGCAACCCGGACCACGGCCACCTCGAACTTCGACCCTGCAATATATTCCATTCACAACTACAGATCTGATGAATTGGAAAACACACACCCCATCTTTTGCAGAAAAACCTCAGGCTATGATGGACTTGGTGACTTCAATAGTAAATACTCATAGCCCTACTTGGACAGATTGTCGCCAGCTCCTAAATACTCTGTTCACCACTGAGGAAAGGAGAGACATAATTGAAAAGGCACAGATATATTTGCGTGAGCAGGCCAGAGCGGGAAATATTTATAATATTGACCGTCATCTCCAAGATAACTTTCCCTTGGAAGATCCTAATTGGGATCCAAACAATGCAATTCACCTGGCCAGACTTACCACCTACCGCCAGACACTTGTGCAAGGTATCCGCAGGGCATGCCAGAAGCCCACTAATATGTCTAAAGTTTCAGAAGTAGAACAAAAACCAAATGAGAGTCCGGGAGACTTTTTAGAGAGGCTGCAAGAAGCCTATCGTATATGGACTCCTTTTGACCCTGAAGCCCCTGAAAACAGTAGAATGATTACTGCTACATTTGTGGCCCAGTGCGCTTCTGACATTCGTAAGAAAATTCAGAAATCAGAAGGATGGGAAGGGATGCTGATGAGCCAAATTATGGCCATTGCACGCCGAGTTTATCGGAATAGGGATGAGGCTGAGAAACAAGAGAAGAAGAAGTGGCAGAAGGAAAAGATGGTAATGCTAGCCACAGCAGTGAAGCAAGACCACCGCCCCTTAAATGGAGGGCGAGGGCGAGGAAGGAATCCACCACTGGGAAGGAATCAATGTGCAAATTGCAAGAAGGAGGGTCATTGGAAGCGGGAGTGTCCTGAACCCCTGAGGTTGGAAGAAGTACGCCCAGGCCCAGGCCCAGGCCCAGGCTCCGGCCCAAGAAATCAGGGACGGGGACGGGGAATGATCCGAGATGGAAGATATCAGAGACCAGGACAGGGACGGAGTAGAGACAATTTCATTGGACTGGCAGAAGAGGATTTTACCCAAGACTAGGAACGACCGGACTCCATAAAGTTAGGCTTCCAGGAGCCCACGGTCACGATTCAATTAGGGAGCCATTTAATAGACTTTATGATTGATACTGGGGCTGAATACTCAGTACTCCCAGAACTATTGCAGAAAAAGGCATCCAAAAGTGTAATCATTAAAAGTGCCACTGGACAGTCAGCTAAGAGGTCTTTCCTCCAACCTTTGGAATGCCAGATTGGGGGACATCGTTTAACCCATCAGTTTTTGTATATACCTGAGTGTCCAATACCTCTCTTAGGTAGAGATATGCTGTCCAAATTGCAGGCCCAAATCACTTTCACTCCTCGAGGTCCAGAAATGAAACTGCCATCAAAAGCAGCAGGAATAATTACCCTCTCAGTACCTAAGGAACAATCATGGCGCCTAATGTCAGCCTTGCAAGTCCAACCCACATTGGATACAGAATTAAACAAGCTCCTCCGAACTCTACAGGTGCCACCAGGAGTATGGGCCGAAAATAGCCCACCAGGAATGGCTAAGAATATAGCTCCAATTGTAGTAACCCTAAAACCTATGGCTACCCCTGTATCTGTAAAGCAATATCCCTTACCCCGGCGAGCAGCGGAGGGCATCCAGAAACATTTGGACCGCCTATTAAAATATGGTCTGCTTAAGCCTTGCCAATCAGAATGGAACACACCCCTTTTGCCTGTTCGAAAACCTGGGACAGATGAATATAGGCCAGTGCAGGACTTGAGGCTCGTAAACCAGGCTATCGAGACCTTGCACCCAAATGTGCCAAACCCATATACCTTGCTGAGTTTGATCCCACCAGAAGCAACATTTTTTACTGTATTGGACTTGAAAGATGCATTCTTCTGTTGCCGGCTGGCACCACAGAGCCAACCTATATTTGCCTTCCAGTGGGAAGACCCTTTGACAGGAACAAAAGGCCAGCTAACCTGGACAAGATTGCCCCAAGGATTCAAAAATTCCCCAACTTTATTTGGCACTGCCTTGGCGAGGGATCTAACAAGTTACCCCTCAACACCGGGAGAAAAGGTGGTTCTGCAATATGTGGATGATCTTATACTAGCTGCAAAGGATTTTGATACCTGTAAAGAAGGGACAGAGGAACTGCTCCACTTGCTCTGGGAAGCTGGCTACCGAGTTTCCCAGAAAAAGGCACAGTTATGTTTAGAAAAGGTCAAATATTTGGGCTTTGACATCTCACACCAACAACGAGCATTGAGACCAGAGAGGAAAGAAGCTATTTGCCTTATCAAGGAACCTACCACAAGAAAACAACTTAGGGGATTCCTGGGAACAGCAGGGTTTTGTAGACTATGGATACCTGATTTCAGTAGTCTGGCCAAGCCCTTACATGAAAGCACTCGAGGTGCAGAAAAGGACCCATTCGTATGGGGACCTGAGCAGAAACAAGCCTTTTTAGTTATCAAACAACGACTTATGGAGGCACCAGCCCTTGGATTGCCTAATTCGGAAAAACCCTTTCAGCTGTATGTACATGAACAAAATGGGATTGCAGCGGCAGTCCTGACCCAGAGATTAGGAAGTTGGAACCGTCCAGTAGCTTATTTGTCTAAACAATTGGACTCAGTAGCAAAAGGATGGCCTCCATGCCTAAGGGCAGTAGCGGCCACTGCGAGCCTTGTCAAAGAAGCTGATAAATTTACCTTTGGCCAGACGATGTATGTGAATGTACCTCATGCTGTTCTGACACTCATGGAATATAAGGGTAGTTATTGGCTAACGAACCCAAGGATGGCTAGATACCAAGGCCTATTGTGTGAAAATCCCAGGATTCATCTACGAGTAGTGAATATGCTCAATCCAGCGACTTTGCTGCCCCTACCAGAGGTAGATGATGAGGAATCACATGATTGTCTCCAAGTAATGGATGAAGTTTATTCCAGTAGACCTGATCTGAAAGATGAGCCATTGAAAAATCCAGATGTTGTATATTATACGGATGGTAGCAGTTACCTGCATGAAGGTGCCAGACGAGCAGGATATGCTGTGGTCACCAATGAGGAAGTTGTGGAAGCTGAAGCTTTGCCTGCTGGCACCTCAGCACAAAAGGCTGAACTTATAGGTTTAACTAGAGCTCTGCAATTGGCAGCCGGATGTAAGGCAAACATCTATACTGATTCAAAATATGCCTTCTTAACCCTGCATGCACATGGAGCTCTATGGAAAGAAAGAGGTCTAATCGGAGCCCACGGGAAGGCTTTGAAATATGGACCTGAAGTAGAAATCCTGTTAGAAGCAGTATGGGCTCCAGAACAGATTGCTGTAATGCACTGCAAAGGTCATGGACGAGGAAGGGATCCAATAACCAGAGGAAATCATGCTGCTGACAAAGCAGCCCGAGAGGCAGCCCAAAAGCCTGTGGGAGGATTTATAGCAGCCCTCATACCAGAGGTAGTTCCAGAAGAAGTTAAACCTCACTATACCCCAGAAGAGAGGAAGTGGGCTGAACAGGAAGGAGCAGTTGTGAAGGACGGTTGGATGATCCTGCCGGACAATAGGATTTATGTACCTCATCATCTAGCAGGCACAATTGTAAGAAATTATCATGAATCTACTCACCTTGGCGGTACTGCAACTAGAGAGAGTCTCAGTCGGAAGTTGTATATTATTAATCTATCACAATTAGCAACTTGCATTTCACAGAAATGTGTTCTTTGTGCTAAAAACAATCCCAGGCAGGGACCGGTACAACCTCCTGGAATTCAGCATGTGGGATACGTCCCCATGGAAAGCCTAATTGTGGACTTCACAGAGCTGGTCCCTTCTAAGGGATTCAAGTATCTCCTTGTGTTTGTAGATACTCTTACCGGATGGGTTGAAGCTTTTCCCACCCGAACTGAAAAGGCACGAGAGGTAACTAAAAGACTCCTCACTGAATTGATCCCAAGGTTTGGATTACCTAGATGCATTGGAAGTGATAATGGGCCAGCGTTCATTGATCAAGTAGTACAAGATGTATGTCGAGTCCTACAAGTAAAATGGAGACTGCATACAGCATATAGGCCTCAGAGTTCAGGGAAAACTGAAAGAATGAATCGGACTCTGAAAACCCAATTGGCAAAATTAACCCAGGAAACGGGATTGGGATGGGTAGATGTGTTACCCATAACACTGTTTCGTGTTCGGTGTGCACCCACAAAAAGACTTAAGTTGTCACCTTTTGAGCTCCTGTATGGGAGACCGCCCTCCTTTGTTCAGGATATTCCAGCTGACCTTAAACAAATAGGAGATCATGTGACACAGGAACAAGTGCAATCTCTCTCCCGTGTTTTTGTTTCTCTTAACAGGTGGGCCCTCGAGCGCACGCCGTGCAGCATTGCCGAGCCGATTCATCAGTTCCAGGCTGGCGATAGCGTATGGGTGAAAGAGTGGAAACGTGATCCACTTGCACCTAAGTGGCGTGGACCTTACACCGTCTTGCTCTCTACTCCAACAGCGGTGAAGGTAGCTGAGGTGACCCCCTGGATTCATCACTCTCGTTTGAAGAAGTCTGAAGGCAGTTGGACGTGCAAAGGTGACCCCTCTAATCCTTTAAAACTAACTCTCTCCAAAAACCCCTGTATCTAGCCCTACCGGGAACGGGCTAGGTCACGGGCAACATTTGACGACCGGCCTGCTGCAGCCACAACCTGGAAGCTGGCTGACCTGCGCACGCCTGAAGCTTGAGGAGCGTCTGAACCAGCGACTGTGAACGGAAAGATTCTCTAATACAATTGATTGACTGCCCCCCCCTTGTGGAACAATTATCAGAGATATTACTCATTGGGGATCCTCGGGATATATGTTTTGGTCTTGGTGGTTCCCCATTTCTGTCACTGGGGGAATTATATTGGGGCTAATAATTATTTGCTATCACAATAAGGTAATCTTTTGTGGAAGGAATGCATATACTAGACATCAACATGATTTTATTAATCCTGATCCCTTGGGAAGGGGAAGGGTCCTTGAATCTGACCAAATTGGCTAAATATGGATTCAGCCATGACCACAATATGTGGGTAGGTTTAGCTGAAATGGTAGCTAATGTTGCAAATAGGACCAATTGCCTTGTTTGCTCTCTTGGGCCAGATGATTCAGAGGGAGGTATGCCCTTATTACCGATACCATTAGATGCTATTGGTATGGTAAGCGAAATGCCACACCAAACTGAAATACAGAATTTCCCCGGATGGAACTCAACTAAACCATTACGAGTTATACCTGTACAAGGGGAATTCTGTGTACATAAATCATCAGATGCAGCTGATTCTCCCATGATAGGCTCTTCTCATTGTCACTATACTTGGGATTATAAGAAGAATAGTCATACCTGGGCACACGGTACTACCTATCGAACTCGGAATGCCTTGCCCTGTGCACCTCCTTTTATTCATGCATGGAAAGTGGTGTGGAACATAACTGTGACAGAAGAAGGCAATCTAACATACTGCACTGTGAACTCTCTACCCCTTTTGGTATTTCGCCTTCTGTATTCCCCGTACCAAAAACCTCAGACCCGATGGTTGTGGTGGATATGTGGAGAATGGGCATACAAGAAACTCCCTTCCAAATGGAGTGGGACTTGTTTCTTGGGTTGGGTAT
Organism: Podarcis erhardii; assembly: GCF_964252035.2. Taxonomy (NCBI): domain Eukaryota; kingdom Metazoa; phylum Chordata; class Lepidosauria; order Squamata; family Lacertidae; genus Podarcis; species Podarcis erhardii. Next base: position 50,869,877 of record NC_138510.1, on the reverse strand, counting down.
TACCACCAATGTGGATTATGCCCACTAGTTCGGCCAGGCGAACACGAAGGAATGCTGATATTTCTCATATAGCAGGAGGAAGTACCCAAAGTTGGAGCGGTACTGATGATTGGCCGCCAGAGCGCATTATAGCCTATTATGATCCTGCCTCCTGGAATCCTGGTGAGCTCATACAAGGGGCACGGGATCCTATTTATAATCTAAACAGAATAATTCGATTGCAAGCAGTAGTGGAACTTGTAACCAATGCAACGGCCCAGAGTTTGAGACTTATTGCACAACAGTTGGATGAAAGTAGAGCCGCCATTTTGCAGCTGAAAATGGGAATGGATTATGTACTTGCCAGGCAGGGAGGCCTATGTGGAGTCTTGAACTTGACAGGGAATGCCTGTTGCTTTAACATTTCTGATAATGGTGAGGCAATCCGTGTGTTGGCCACAAAGATGGAGAATATAGCACATGTCCCAGTACAAACATGGGAAGGATGGGATATGGGATGGCTCACCAATTGGTTACCTAATGTCACAGGACTCAAAGGGATACTATTGTCTTGCTTGTTTTTCTTGACAGTAGTAGTATTGGTTTTATGTATGATGCCATGTATCATTTCATGTTTTAGAAGTACAATTAGCAAGATGGTTTCAAATGAAACTCTACCTCATATCATGGCCCTATACAGAGCTTTACCTCAGGAATATGATGAAGGTCAAGCTATCAAGGACACTTGGGATGAAGGTCCTTGAGCTTGAAAGGGGGGAATGAGGCATCTAATCATAAGCCTGCATGTTTATCAAAGCTTCTATATATTTCAATCAAGGCTTGTATTTAAAAATGAGCTTAAAAAAAGGATTTTCAAATGTTTCATGCCAGGCAAAAGACCAGCTGCCTAAAAGAACCTTGGCAAGATGTTTTTCCTCCTAAGACAAGAAGGGCCCCATTGATTTATAGTAGAAAAACAATTCTCAAAGTCATAAAAAAGGGAGAATTACATATGCTGCCCCAAGGCTGAGAAAACACCATTAGGAATGGGGAAAGATAATACTAATGTGCCTCCCAGTAAAATGAGCCAGATCTTCTTTCTAAGGTTAAAAGGCCAGGAGCAATGGGGAGAAACATTTAGCTGGAAAGAGAACATTTTTGGGGAAGTCTCTTCTAAAGCTGTTTCTTAAACTGAGAGAGTTAAAAAAGGTTAAAATGTGTTAAATGTTGGAAAGGCAACTGGCTTGGCAGAAGAAGCAGCTTCTTCCTATTTTATTTTGAGGCTGGAGAGGAGGGGGAAAGGGGGAGGTGCAAACTGAAGAGGCTTCTTTTAAAAGCTGTGTTTTATTGAGTTCCTTCCTTTTCACTTTGAGAAGCTTTATTCTTTTAAGAGGCTACCTATGATAAATGTATGAAATATATTAGCTTAAATATATTGGCTTAAATGTAATTATGCAAAGGATTTAAGGAATGCTAGATTCTTATTTCATATGGTTGTAAGAGTTGTATTTATCCTGAAATTAAGTCAGCTACCAGCCCCCCTGCCAGACAGAAGACGCCATCCGGGCAGTCTTGATATATAGTTGTCAGGCATTTTGTTTAGAAACATTAAATGAAGGAAATCTTTCAATGTTTATGTGAAACTCAAGATCCTTGACATCTGTTGAACATAAAATGTAAGATTAAACCATTTGTTTTAGAAGGCAATAGGGCAAGAAGGGCAAGAGGTGAGCTGGTAATTAAGATTCCATGTAAGATATATTATTACTTATTTGTCATTTATATATAGCTCTTTGTCTCCCATATAAGGGCAAGGAAGTGGGTGTATCTTTTGTGGGTGTATCTTTTGTGATTGGCTCTAGCAAACAGCCAATAGGAATTTCAACCAGGCTGATTGGACAGAGGCAGCCACAGGAGGAGCAAAGGGGGCTGGATTAAGGGAATATAAGTGCTGGCCAGAATGGCAGGAGGCCAGGCCAGAGCTTGGTAACCATGTACCACTGTGCCTCTTATTTATTTGTCTGACAAATAAATTACTATTTTAATTTCTCTATTGCTGCGTTGAATATTTCATTCCAGCTAAGCGTTAACCACAAGCAGGGTGCTACATTAACTTCCCATAGGCATCTGACTGGCTCCTGTGAGAATAGGATTCTGGACTACATGTGCCATTGGCCTGATTCAGCATGGCTCTTCTTATTTTTATTTTTTAAACTCTGTAAAAAGGTAAAGGTAAAGGACCCCTGGACGGTTAAGTCCAGTCAGAGGCAACTATGGGGTGCGGCACTCATATCACTTTTCAGGCCGAGAGAGCCAGTGTTTGTCCAGAGACATCTTTCCGGGTCATGTGGCCAGCATGACTAAACCGCTTCTGGTGCAACAGAAGACCATGATGGAAACCAGAGCACACAGAAATGCCCTTTACTTTCCTGCCATAGCAGTAGCTATTTATCTACTTGCACTGGTGTGCTTTCGAACTGCTAGGTTGGCAGAAGCTGGGACAGAGCAAAGGGAGCTCACCCCATCACGCGGATTCGAACCACCAACCTTCCGACTGGCAAGCCCAAGAGGCTCAGTGGTTTAGACCACACACCACCCATGTACCTTTATAAACAGCAGAGTACTTTAACCTTGCATGGTCCTTCTTGGGAGATTAAAAATAAAACACCCTATTCCCACAGATCCCTGAGTCCCAGCACAGAAGAAAGAAGCAGACAAAGACAAGAGCGAGGGTTACAATGAGCAGCAATATTATATAGCTATTTAATGGCAGGGGGGGCTAGTGTACACGAGAAGGGTTAAAGCAAACACAAGAGCAGACTTATGAGAATCTGAAGGAGTAGGCAAGAAAATTAGTACATAGTAAAGCATCATTTGAGGCCCAGAGGGCAAAAAGAAGAAAAGAAATAAAGCATGTGCAAGAGCAAGCTAAGAAGACACATAGTGGTGAGTGTGAAGGTGAATTGGACACACTAGGGAGGACAAGGCAAAGGAAGAAGGGAGCCAAGTACAGCATTCCCTTAGAGACCAGATATTCTTAGCCATGTGCAAAGCACAGAATAATGGCATTATTAATAGCTCAGTTTCAGTTTATTAGTCAATCGAAAAAGGTTTTAAACATCCAGATCAGTGACTTTTTAAAAAGCAATGGAAAATGTACTCTAAAGCAACAATAAATCCTACATCAGCTTGACAATCAATCTCCTGAACGTCCACAAAACCCTCCCCAAATTTCCAGGGCTGGATAGTAAATGCAATGAGCAAATTATATTAAGAAAGTAAACATTAACAATTATAGCGACGTACAAATTATAGCAGAATATTGAGGTTTTATCATGGTTATTCAGGATAGTACAGTGGCTAATATCTATTTTTAAAAGTAACAAACACAAAGATTAATCAGAAACAATAAAACATGTAATATCTGGTTTCCAAGTCACATCTAATACAGAATAGCTAGTCAAACACAAGTAAGTTGTGAAGACGTTTCACCATAAATTGTACATAACTCAACAATTCAGAACCACCTCTTTTGCAAATATAGTCCTGACCCAGTTCTTGAGAGCAATAATCACACTTTATTTTATGATCAAACTCTAATAGATAAAAGAATAGATTGTAACTGATCAGACATATATCTAGTTTAAATTCCAAACTCTACCCTTGCAAACGAAATGTCTGGAAATTCAAGACAATTAATAGTAGCCCTTATAATACCGACTGCAGTAATTGTTCTAAATATCATGAAACAAAAAAGAATACATGTGCAATATTTAAAAAATTATGGTAGTAGTAGTAACAACAAGAACAATGTATATTAAATTGGCTGCTTTTTCCATTAATTTCACAACTCTGCCATATAACCAGGACATTTCTAAACAGTGATGGACACTCCTTAAAGAAAGAGGCTTGAGAGACTGGGACCCCACTCAAGCCTGAGTAAGCTACTGGGACTACTTCTGAGAAAGGAAATGACGAATAACAGCAATAAGTACTTACCGTATTTTTCGCTCTATAACACGCACCTGACCATAACACGCACATAGTTTTTAGAGGAGGAAAATCCGTAGGCATGCCACCCGTAGGCATTCCCTCCATAACACACACAGACATTTCCCCTTACTTTTTAGGAGGAAAAAAGTGAGTGTTATGGTGCAAAAAATACGGTATATGGTGCTTTAGAGTATTCAAGTCCTTTCACATAAAGCTTTGTTGTAAGGAAAACTGTAAGATTACACTATGTAGCCCAACATTGTAGGTGAAAGGCTAAGGAAGAAATAAGAGTGGTATGCCTAATAACACCACTTAGTAAATTCATGGTAGAGGTCAGATTTGAATAGAGGGGACCTCCTAGTTCACAACTCAGCCATCACACTCTGCTTGAACAAATTAGGCACCAGAAAGCTCTTTTGTGCCGCTCTTCCCATCCCCCAGCAAAGGATCACAATCAAGAAATTGTGATTCTCGACTGGGCCAGCTGATGCTCCTGAAGGACAACCTGCTATTTTGCCTGCAGGAAACAGGTATCAGAATTGCAAAATTAATTTAGTGAGTGAATACACAAACAAGTATTGAGCTAATCTTAGATTCAAAAATGTCTCTTTATGAATAAAGAGCAGTCACAAGTACTAGAAATCCTTTGTACTAGAAATATTGATGGAAGAGGTATGATCTACAGAGGCATTAGAAATTATGTCAGGTCAGGAGTTTCCTTGTTTTATAGACACCAGGCTAACAGGTCAGTTGGAGGTCAAAAAGAAAGTAACAGTTTTCATCATTCTTGATTATCTTGGAGAGATTCTGAGGCAGATGGAAGCTGCTCAGCCATTCAGGCTCAATTCTATATTTCACTCTGACAAGGTTTTGGCACCCGGAATAGAGAAGGACTAGAACAGGCATATTTATTTCTACTTAAGCCCCCCTTACTATTACATTTGACAATGTGTTGTCAGTCAGCAAGAAAGCATGATTAATCACACACACACCTGCCTCCCTCTGCAAAGTTTACAGAAATCTTCCTTTACATTTCAAGAGAGAATTTCTGAGAAATGTTTCTTTCACTTCAAGAATTAAGACCATTGAACGTTTCTGTAGAGAACAATTCTCCTTCCATCACTCAGCCACAAATATCCTAGTGTCCTAGATGTACTGCACCTTTTTACAGGTATTTGCCCCCAAATTAATTAACTGCAGATGTGACTCGTGACAACTTCCATTTCTCAAATCGACAGAATCATCTGCCTTCCTGCCCTATTTTGCAAAGTAGCCCAGCCCACCCCCCCACCCCCAACACACTGTGTCACAACAGACCCTGAAACAACAAACGGCAGTATTTTATTCTGAACAGAATGGAGAAGACACCTAAGGATAATTTACCTAATTACCCTCAAGGTTTGGATATTTTTTTTACACACACACACCCAAGTTAAAAACAGCATGCTGTCATTTGGTGTTTCTCTCATACCACAGGCGGCTGGCACATAGGAGAATAGGAAGACTTGGAGTGCAGCAAATGCAGGCAGCAAAATAGTAAGAAGAATGTACAAGGCGCATCACCTTAGCATCTGCATTAGTGCTCTGTCAAGACAAATCCGCAAGCAAGCATCCAGGGTGTATTCTTAATGCTAAAAGAACTTCAGTTGCTGCTGAAATAGAATGCAGAAATTCCAGGAAAAGTTAATTTGGACAGCTGGTTATGGTATCGAATACTTAGCCTTTTCACTAGCTGCAGACTGCAAGAGAACCTTTTAACAACACAAAACTGTGCTCATTCAGGACCAGACTCAGCCCTACTGACATGACTGCACCTTTTTTTTCTGCAAGCTTCAGTACAGAGACAAGGAACATGGAGACGGGGAATGGAAATTCTTCAGGTCATTTCAAGCTGATATAAACAAAAGCCAACATGACCTGAGCAGCAATCATGCTGAATCCTGTTATAACCAGCTGGGTCTGCCTGCCTCCTGCTCTCCCCTCCACCCCGCCACCCTCCCCATACCCATTCTCTCTCTCTCTCTCTCTCTCTCTCTCTCTCTCTCTCTCTCTCTCACACACACACACACACACACACACACCCCCTCTCTACCTAACTGGTAGATGGGCTGCCTGGACTTATGCAGATTGTACCGCAGTGGAGTGCATAGAATATTAAGCTGCTGTAAGAGCTGCATTATTTATTTATTTAAAATAAGTGATATAAAAGGATAACAGGGGTTGGTTTATTGTTTTATCTTTGTGCTGTATGACCTTCCTTGACCCTCCACTGGGTGTGCTCCGAAACAGGAAAAACAAATAAGATACTTGCCTCCACCTAACAGCTTCTTTGGCTATTCCCTTCTGGGCCTCAACAGTACTTACATATTCAGAGCACACACAATCCAATTACCTGCCCCCAGGAACGAAACTACAAAGGATTTCAGGCCCTTGAGGTGGTGGTGCATGGAATCAGAGTTTCACAAACACTGCTCTCAAATATGGGGAATTTGTTACAGGTTTTAAAGCACTCGTTCCCTGGATTTCACATTGAGGGACCCTCTCGTGCTCCTCTTCAGTTTGATCTCCTTAAGCCTGGAAGTTATGTCTTTATCTGCTGTGAAAATATTTTATCAGGGTAATCTGGTTACGAATATTTACACAATTTGCCCAAAATTCCCTCATTACAGCTGTCATTCTCAATTATTCACAGGTAGTGGTACATGCAGTTTCCGTGGAAACCAGCAGCTCGCAGCTAACAGATGCACAGTCAATTGCAAGCAATGGGCACTCAAGCAAAACTGGTGGACTTTATAATTATGTTGATGTTTGACCATCTCAAATCTACAGATAACAAAAAGCTGGTTTCCATTTCAACCTCTTATTTGCATATCTTTGAGAAAATGTCTTAACTGTAGCTGTGAGGAAACAATGTCCTAGATTTATTTCATTTGCTGGGTATCTCAGAAACATACAATAAATTTAATGAGGAGACTGTAATGTTTATGACACATCACATTTTTCACATTTCACTACCATTTCCTGTATTTACAATTGCAAATAAAATGTCACATAACGTCAACTGTAAAGTCATTCATAAGTGATTCATTCCACATTTTTCAAGTTTGACTGCAAATAACCAGTGAAAACATCCAGACCAATGGCTTCAATTACAATATAAGGAATGCATTCAGAGCCACTAAAAGATTCTTACCTTACCCCACAGGTACTATAAGAAAAGACCTACACAGTCAGAAAAAGCATACAGTTCAGCCCCCCTGCATACAGGGGGAAAAACCAAATATTTGAACACTGCCCCTTGACAATGAAAATCATGACTGGTGGAAAGCAAGCATATCCACCAAAAGGATTCACGTCTTCTCCTTGAAATGCTAACTTTCAGTATTAAGAGAGTTTGGGGGGCAGTTCAAACGCACAGCCCTCAATCACATATGAATATTATGCAGGTGAAGGACTGCAGAAACAATGTGCTTTTCCGAGTATGTACATCATCTCTAAACTAAGCAAGAAAGAGATGAGGTAGAAACACATGCTGTCTCCTCATTACGTTTTAATTCACTCCATTTTCCAGGTCTCTTAAAAAACTTGAGACTTCTGGGCATTCTAGTAAACTACCCTGGATGCAAGGTAGGTTTAGGTTCCTCTGTTTTCTAAAGAGAACTGCTTAGATGTGAGATGTTATTGGTAGAGGTAAAGGTATTGGTAAAGGTTACAGTCAAAGGTGACTATGGGGTTGCGGCACTCATCTCGCTGTCAAGCCGAGGGAGCTGGCATTTGTCCACAGACACCTTTCCGGTTCATGTGGACTCAGCCAGCATGACTGAACTGCTTCTGATGCAACGGAACACTATAATGGAAGCCAGAGCGCATGGAAATGCTGTTTACCTTCCCGCCGCGGCGGTACCTATTTATCTACTTGCACTGGTGTGCTTTCAAACTGCTAGGTTGGCAGGAGCTGGGACAGAGCAACAGGAGCTCACCCTGTTGCGAGGATTTGAACCACCAACTTTCTGATTGGCAAGCCCAAGAGGCTCAGTGGTTTAAACTACAGTGCCTTTCAAGCATCATCATGCATAAAACTCCAGGACAATCTCATTGTTTCGTCAGGGTATTATATTTGATATGAAATGCACCACTTCACTTTCAAGTGAAGACTGAACTATGCATGTGATGCAACTGGTGGCTGTGGAAGAAGTATATGAAAAGTGTGCTTATACTGGCCCTTAGCCCATAACCAGCACCCAATCAAGGATTTGACTTCAGAAGCAGTTGAGAAGTACTGCAATACAGCTCTTCCTGACTCAAGCAAAAGCCAAAATATGCCAATAGCAGGAAGGAGTCACCACTGCAGGCTTTCCTGTCAACAGTCATCCCTACTGCTTGTGCTAATAGCCCCCTTCTCTGTTCATACTGCCCCTATATTACTTCACCACAATCCTAAAACATGAAAGTACAGAAAAAATTAAGGGGTATTCTACTGAGTTTTCTGCTGAAATTGAAACATCACAATTGTAAGGACCCAAGCAGCATTAAGATGTTATCTAACAAACCTGCATTGCCTTCACAGAAAAAAACAAAACAAAACATTTCCAGCACTCAGGATGTACAATATATGATAGATACATCTTTTTCTATGGAATAGACTGCAACAATGAGCACTTTGTAATTTCTTAAGAAATGCGAAGATATAAGATATTCACAAAGCTGCAGCTGGGAAATATTAAAATAACTTTGCATATGCAACAAAACAATTTTGAATAAGCAACTTCATTATAACAAAATGAATTCAGTGTGCTGTGGTACAGTATGGATCTCATGTAAACATGTGACATAAACATGTAATGGATAAAATAAAATGATGGCTCAAGTCAGACAGCAATTTTTTTGCCTATGCTTTGACTTGTGGCCCCACAGAAGAACAGGATAAAATACATCAGCAAAAGAAGAAGAAAGTTCCTGATTTTAAATACATCTGAAACTATAGATTTCTTCATTCCAATTGTACTGAGTAGAAAACCAAGCCATAGTTGCTATCTGGAAGCAATGCTTGCTACATCAGTCCTCATCAATACTGCTGATTAAAAACAAGTGCAAAAGTCCAAGCCCCTGAGTTCATTGTCCAGGTCAGCCACAACAGAGCTGAAGCATGCAGTTAACCACACAACCTCTCCCCAGAGACTAGCACCTTTCATACACATCTGTCATCCACGTCTTTCACATAAAATGGTTTGCTATAATAAATGTCACAACTGCCTTAAAATGTTGAAAGCTCCAGAGTTTCAGATACCATAACAGAGCCACCCCACACCTCTTCCTGTACTGTTAATGATGCTTGGGATAATTTCTCTTGGCAGGTGATAGGTTTAGCCCAAGGATCAGAAAACAAGTCTATTTTTATATGTTCTTGAGGTGTTTCTGAAATTGTTCCGAGGACCCCCAAATTAGCAAGTTTATATCATGATGCAATGACCCACTTTTTACTATCATAAATATGTTCAGTATAATCTGCCAGCTTTTGTTGATGGAATATTAAACTAATTTAGGCACAAAATTATTAAGAGTGTATGGTGAACAGAACAAAGATTATGGATAGCTAGGACTCTGAATGAGATCAATACTAAATCTATTATTGAAATGTAGTCATCATATGCCTTGATCTCTCTTTCAAGGTATTTGCCTCATGACAAACTGGAAAAAATGAGCTCTCTCTGTCTCTGTCTCTATCTGACACACACCTTTGGGGAAATCACTGAACTCAGAGTTGCAGATCAAAATTGGCACAGCTGGAGTTAGCACTCAAAATAAACGCGAAAAAAGACTCCTGTCCATATTGCTGAACCAAGCCAAGAGCAATCCCAAACAATTTTGACTTTGTGACATGATAAGAACAATTTTGGTTGCTCCACTGCATGGAACAGACAGGTCTACATTTCATCACTTTGCCTTCTGGGCCAATTTGCCTACAAATTTGCCTCAGCTTTGGGTAAACTTCATGATAAACTGCTAACATGCATACAAATAAAGAACTACTAGAAGATGTTCAAATATTGAAAATTAAATTTTCAGAAGAAAAATTAAATTTTCAGAAGAAAAATTAATTGCAAAGCAAAACTGAGTAGACCCAAATGTAAAGTAGTACTGTAGTTCAGAGCTAATGAAAGTTCTTGATGGAAGCATTTTGTTTTAAACCTATGCACTAAAGAAAAGGTTAAGAGAAGTATTTCACTTTTGCGCTCCAGTGAACATTACTGAAACAGATGACAGGAAGGTGGAGAAGAGTTGCCAAGTTTTGTGGCTGAACGTATGCTCCAAACAGGCCTGTTAAATGCTCTGCACAGTCCTTTTAATTCCAACCTTTCTATCTGGTACTTTTTCTCTCCTTTGAAAATAGCCAAAATGATAGCTCTGTGCACACAAGATGGACAAGTGAATGTATGTTAATTAGAGATAGGCAAAAGAAATTTAACTGCAGCTTAGCTTCAGTTACTGTTTCAACCACCTCCTGTGTTATTACAATTAGCTTCTTTTCTCATCAACTCTGAAAATTGGCAAGTTAGTTGTGTGAGAGAGCAGTATGCAGTGGCCATCAGAATTTGGCGTAAAAATTACACATTTTTCTACATTAAGTAAATCAAGCAACAAACCTGCTAGAATTAATAAAATAAAAGGTATCACTAGTGATACATTTTTATTTGAATATCAAGAATCCTCTTCAGGCATTCTGATTCCATGTAGTACATACAAAGGGTGTGTGCACAGGGACTGATGCTGTTATCCCTGCTGTTATCATTGCCCTTCAGCAGTTACAGGCTGACTGCTGTAGAGTGTGGAGCCTTCTGTACTTGTGGGGGGTCTCCATGCAATTTAGAGACCCGATTTTCCCCATGAATACAGGAGGCCCCTTACTTCACGCAAACACCCTACAGTCCATGGGAAGCAACAAGGATTGTGAGGAGGGGCTGAGCTAGCATGTTCATCATTACAGGATTACGATACACAGCGCCAGAATGTCTGAATGCGGGCTAGGACAGAAACTCAAGGCAAACACATTTTTATTTTTATTTTATTTATTATTATTAAATTTGCACACAGCACTTCATCAATAAATCTCAGGGCAGTTCACAGCTTAAAATACAATATAAAAAGCACAAAATATATTATACAAATAAGAACAAAAACAAACCATTAATCCCCCTTCCCACAACACATTTAAAAAGGTATTGGATGTTAATCAGCCCAAGGCCTAGCACCTAAAGATGTTTAATGAAGGCACCAGCTGAACCTCTCTGGAGAGGGCATTCTACAAATGGGGAGCCACTGCAGAAAAGGCCCATTCTCATGTCTCCACCCTCCAAAGGGACACAAAGAAGGGTCTCAGAGAATGATCTCAGGGTCTGGGTAGGTTCATATGGAGAGAGGCGGTCTAATGCCATTAATCCCCCTAATCATACCTAAATGGTATGATGCCATTTAGGATATTTGTTTTTATTTATTTCTTTTTTAAGCAGTGACAGTTTTACAGGGTGAGTCTTTTAAAAGAGACCGTGTGGAACATGTGTGCCTCTTTTAAAGGACTCAGCCTATAGAAGCCACAATACCAATGAACTGAAAACCTGCACAATTACTTCCGGGATCTTACAAAAGATTCACAGTGCATATTTTCTAGAAGCAATGTGTCAGAAAATATAACATGGAATTCTTCTGATTGTAAATTGTTTTTGATTTTAACGCTATATTTTTTATGTTGCAATCTGCTCTGGGACTATATGGTGAAAGGCAAGTAATAAATACAAATAAATAAATTTGTGATAGCGATTCTGAAAGTGGGCCATAGAGACACCTGGGAACCCTCTAAGAATCCCCAGTTCTTAAAAATATTACAGAGGAGAGGAGCATTCTCAGAACTCTACTTGCCTCCTAAATAAACTAGACAAAACTCAAGTGTAGGGAATCCATCTATTTCAGTCTGTAGGCAACTTTTCTCTCTCTCAAAATATCTGAAACATCTTTATGCTAGAATTCTTAGCACTTGCAGTGAAAGAATGGCTAGTACCAAACCTAGCTCGGAGAATAAAATCATAAAAAGAAATATTTAACTTCACTGTGATTATGGTGGGATTATTAATGCCCATAATGCTCTGGGTATTAAAAGCCTTCTGGGCTTAGGCAAAAGATTCCTTGTGCAGCAAAACCCCACCTCTTTCTGAACTACACTGCATTAATTGAAGAGATATTTAAAAACTGACCCGTCTGAGCAGCATGAATTTAAAGGGCTGTATTTCTGCCACCCGCAGTCTATGAGCTGAGGCTCTAAAATGGCAATTGGCACTTGGAGTGCAGCACATGCCTGCTACCAAGAGCCCTTCCTAAATAATTAACACTTTGAGAGTGCTCAGACGTGTCCTTCCGATTCATCTGCACATTGTAATTTCTACACGAGTCACAACTTAATGAATCATCAATTGTGACAAGATCAATGAACCAAACCTAACAACAAACTAAAGTTAGTAAATTCATGCCTGGGGCAAAAGTGCTGCTTTAAAAAAGCTTCCATCACTTTTAGTGTCTAATTAGCAAAGACACTGCTCCTCCTGCTGCCTTCTCCTCTTGTCTCCTCCTGAATGGCACAGAGTGAAGGTAAAGGGGAGGGGGTTGTTCAGTTTTACTGCATGCAAATCATGACACTACTCCTTTGATCAGCGACAATGTCTGCAGCAGCATGACAAGCACATAAAGGATACAAACTGCATTATGGGAAGGAGATTCCATACCAGCCCGATGAATTCCTCTCATCCATCAGATGCTGTAAATGGTTCAGCATATCTAATCAGAAAATGCTGCTCTTTCATATATAACTGGACTACTACTCAATAGAGAAGGAACGGGTCAAATAAAACATTTTCAGTCAACAGAATTCATGTCCGGAATAGTAAAGGAATTTGCGCACGCGCATGCACGCACCCCCCCCCCCATCCCAATTTGTTGGCATTTGAGAACTCAGGGAGATCACAGCCAGCTCAAGGACTTGACAGGAGCAAATACAAGACAGTGCCTTTCAGAAAGGCTATAAAGATAATTTTCACATGACATAAAATCGGCCAAATTAGCTACCCCCCTCACTAAACACAGAGGTACTCTCAGCTGATTTAGTGGCATGCTTAATTGAGCAGTTTGGGGGCTGAGCTTCACAGTTACAGTTGCTATGGCCATCAGCAACCCCATAGTATATCCTCCACTCTCTAGCTATAAGGTGCACAAGTTCTTAAATGTGGAGGAGCCACATTTTAAGCCTCTCTCTCTCAATGGACCTCAGTACCATGGGGGAGTTGGCATACACAAACTCTTACCCCATGGCATGGCATGGCATGATTATATTGTAAGTCACCTTGAGAGACAATTTGAGTATAAGTCTCTGAGAAATGTAATAAACAAGGATTTCATGCATTATTGCTGGAGATTTTGCCACAGACATGTATCCCAGGGCAACATAATACATTGCCTAGCCCTAGACAAAGGAAACTCACTGAAGCAGTGTTAGAAACTGAGATATGAAAGCTAGGAGCTAAATGGCACCTTAAACTTAGGTTATGGGTGCAACAACGGAATGTCTAGGCACGCTTTTTTAAAACAAGAATACAAAGCTGGAAATGAATGACCTGCAGCTAAAATCTTATGTTCATTTTTTGCATGGTCTAGTCCTCATCTGAAGACTGCAAAAAACATAGCCATGCTTCCCCTGCCCCCACCCCCTAATATTCTTAAGAGGGTCTCTTCTCTGGTCTTCAGAGAGTGGCTGGAAGTGGGGAGGCAGAAAAAGGTCCTCGTTTCCTTCCACTGTGCAATTTTAATCTGAAAACGTAGGTGCAGTACTGCGCCCAGAGCTCAAAAACTGCTCGTGCTAATGAAATTCCCTGTCAAAAAACGTGCCTAGAACAATGGGAGTTTTGAATCCTGCACTGAAGTACCACAAGAATGCTCAGAAACTACAACTTTACAATGTAGTACACAAATTAATGTTGGTTCAGAGAACAACAATGATCACAGAAATCAAAATCTAACAAAAAGCATTGAAGGATAGCTCAGCTGATAGAGTGTGAGAATCTTAATTAAAGCACCACATTGGGCAGAAAGATAAATCATGAGGGGGTTGGACTAGATGACCATTGTGGTCCCTTCCAGCTCTATGATTCTATAAATTTGGAGGGCCTACTTTGGAAAAAAAGATGCAACAGATATTCATTGCCAGCAGCTTTGGTTGCTAGAGTCAAACAAATCCAGAGGATTACTGATTCCCCATCATTTCTACTATATAATATTTATAATTTATACAAAATACAAATACATAAAATGATAGGAACATAATGAGCTGGAAGGGACCCCAAGGGTCATAATTCTGGTGCAACCCCCTGCAATGCAGGAAACTCAGCTAAAGCATCCATGACAGATGGCCATCTAACCTTTGCTTAGAAACTTCCAAGGAAGGAGAGTCCAGAACCTACCAAGGGAGATCCACCTTTCATGTATTATGAAAAGTAAACAACACTTATTTGACCCCAGTTATTTGACATAGAGGGGGAAACCTACAGATAACAGTCCAAAAGCATACCCTCCAACATTTCTCCGATGAAAATAGGGGCGTCCTATTTCATAATAATAATTTGACCATTTATACCCCACCCTTCTGATTGGGTTGCTCCAGCCACTCTGTGAGGCTTTCAACATATATAAAAACATAATAAAACATTAAACATTTAAAAATCTTCCCTGTACAGGGATGCCTTCAGATGGTTTTGGGGGGGGTGTCGGATAATTCCATACCCTTCAACATTTCTCATATGAAAATAGAGACATCCTACCATAAACTCCTACATTTCTCTGGTGAAAATAGGGACATTCTAAGGAAAAGCGGGACATTCTGGGATGAAATCAGAAACTGGGATGACTTCTGCAAATCTGTGACTGTCCCTGGAAAATAGAATTTATGTATATATGGGGAATATTTTTTTTTAAGCAAGTGGTCCTCACCGACCTGGTGCAAAAAGAGCTTGGCATCTGGAGGAGCCCTGGCTGCCTAGATAAAACACTATAGCCCCCCACACCTTTACCTGGGAGTAAGGCCCACTGAACTCAGTGCGGCTGGGCCGATGCTGCCAATGGGCCCTGCGTCCCTTGGCAATACCCAAAGGCGCCAATTTGCTAGATGCTGTGGTGGATTGCACCCCACGCCTTGCGGCGTCAGGCCCAGGCTGCCACCTGGTCCAGCACTGGCAGCAGCTACAAGCAGTGGTCAAAATGGGAGCCTCAGCGATGCTGGAAACAAACTAGGAACATGGCAAAAAAGCACGCTAGGCCACCCCCTGGTGGGCTGCCCCCTTACCTGCTTGTGATTGACCAAGCAGATAGGCAGCCAATCAGGATTTTTTAAAAAAGATTTTCTTTTCTTCTCACTTTCCTCTGTGGCCTCCTAGCCTCATGCTGTAGCCCCCGATTGATGTAATTTTCACATGTGCCCCCCTTAGAATATCCTGGGGCTCCCCAGGGGCCATATGGCCCCCGATAGGAAACACCGTCTTACATGATTTCCTTGTCTTTCAGAAGACATGCAAGACGTTTTCAAACTCTACATGTTTTTAGACATAATATTACAAAGAAGACAACAGACTCCTATTACATGAAAGCTGAACATCTCATATTCAAATACAGTGGTACCTCGGGTTAAGTACTTAATTCGTTCCGGAGGTCTGTACTTAACCTGAAACTGTTCTTAACCTGAAGCACCACTTTAGCTAATGGGGCCTCCTGCTGCTGCTGCACCACCGGAGCACAATTTCTGTTCTCATCCTGAAGCAAAGTTCTTAACCTGAAGCACTATTTCTGGGTTAGCAGAGTCTGTAACCTGAAGCATCTGTAACCTGAAGCGTCTGTAACCTGAGGTACAGTTTACTGCTGTAATCCAGCTTTTGGTTTTATTTTCTAAAAGCTGCAAAACAATGACCTGGTTTGCACGTCAGCTTGTCGTATATAAGTTTAATAATAATCCAACAATTAAAAGAAGGGTTCCCTATAAACCTGTGATTCTGTTTCACTAAAACTCATCAGAGTCTGGGTGCTCTGTCTTTTGTGCTAGGCTGCAATGACTGCGATTGAGAAGTCAATTTTAATTGGTTGGATATGAATGGGGTTTCTTTATAAACAGACTTTATACCACTTACTTTTGAAGCTAATCTGCCTTTTTCAAGGTGCTAAGACACAATCTTGTGCAATTCTTAACAAGCATGTGATAACTTAGTCTTTTATCCAATATTTCCCTAATTAAAGGTATAGTTATAGATGGCTTTTCTAATTTGCTTCAAATCAACATGTGTTTTTCAATTAAAAAAAATTGGTTTGAAATTCAGAGTTGTGTCTGTGGTTCTAGGTACTTCATTCTCTTTTTGAAGTTCAGAAAAAAATGCACTTGCAAGTTACACATTGTAGTAATTCTGTAAAGCTATCTATGCCTGTGAAGCCATTTTCAAGTGGCATATAAACTGCAGATACATTAAGGCCTTATGCTCAAAGAGTTTTTCTGACAGTAGTTATAAACACCATTAAAGTAACCGTGCTTATGTTTACAGTTAACCATCTCTAAAAACTATAGTTTTAGCTGTAAAGCTGGGACATTCGTTTTGATGCATTCTTCATTTTCTATGCAAGTACTATATTAATTCTTCCTTTTAAACTACTGTTTAGATGTATTTTGTCATGGGATTTACAAGGCTGCACTCAGTTTCCCATTCTGATTGCTCAGGTGCTTGAATCCTTATTTTTAAAAGGAGTTTTCTGCCACTTCTCTATCAGAAATGTATACACAACCAAGCACCACTAGTTACTAGAAGCACTTTTAATAGTGGTTCCTGACAGTCCTTGTCTCACTGGTAGTAAGAACATACTATCAGGTAGTCAATCAAATGTATCCTGTGTTACATCATTCTTGGGACTAAAGTGTAAGATGGCCGCTGGCAGGTCATTAATAGTAGTACTTGCATGGTTGCTTGTAATTTGCTCTATTGACTTCTCTGCAGCTAAATGTAAGACAACACCCATACAATCTCCTTATTATTGGTTGCTTCCTGGAGCTGTAGATTGTCAGGGGCTATTGGGTGTGGTATTGGTGGCTGCGTCTAGGGCTGGGTTTGACTGACTGTTGCTGCGGCAATTGGGTGGGCAATTGGCAGCTTGTGCCAGTGAGGGGACAGTCTGTAGGTTGCCTTGTGGACGTGTGAGAGTGGCAGCGTTGGTCAGGCGGCTGACCGATTTTTAGCAACCCCCCTAAAAAAGGCTCAACAATCTCTCCCCATTTTCTTAATTTGGAGTCCCCCCAAACAGGGGGCGTCTTATCCATGGGGATGTGTTATCCACGGAAAAATGCGGTATTTGGTAATGTTGGTATGCATATGTATGCAGATATATGTCTTCTTTAATGGGGTGGGTGAGTGTTCAGAATGAGTTTTACAAGATCCTGCTCTATAGTCCTTTGATTTAATACATGCTGTTTAATAAGTTCAGGGGAGTTGGCAAGCTTTGTCCTGGACGCCAATTATCAAGTTTTACATAAGAAAGGTTCTCTTTATTTCCTGCTGCGCTGCCAGGAGACAGGGCCCTCAATGCATTGCTTGGAAAGCATAGAACACCATCTGGTATGTTTGTTCTTGCTGAGCTGGCTTGGGCACAGACAACTTTGGGGTTGCATTTCCAGTATGAAATTAGTTGTGAATCACCAATATATAATTTTTTTTACTCAGTCACTCCATAACTGGCATATATTGCCTGTCTCCTGATCTCTTTTTTAGCCTACCTTTACCCTACTGAGGCTACAACCACAGATCTAGAATACAACTACCCTGTGCCTAATAATTTGATTTATTCTTTACATACCATCTTTGTTGTCTTTCTTCCTGCTTGCTTGTAACAGCTGCCTCTGAGGCCCAGCTTGCCTAAATGGCAGATCACACAGTAAAACTGTTCCTGGACTATGCCGTGTTTGATTGCAAGCAGGGAATCAGATGACTGCTCTTTAACAGCCATGTGAGGTTTGCCCTCAAAGGAAGGATGTTCGAGTGCTTTACTTGCACTTCCACCTAAAGTAAAGTAACTTCTTCCCTTTTCTAACCAAGACTGGTGATTGGGTACTAAGGACTCACACAATCTTTGACTTTTAGTGTTCCCAGTTCTTCTTTCTGTTTCTATATTCCCTTATAGTGTGCAGGTTAGATGCCTAGGTTTGGCAGAGCATGCATATGACAAGTTGGTGTGCCCAACATGAGGCGATCATTTTGCTACCTTGAAATTTGAACTGTGTGAGAGAGAATGAGTGATATTAGAGGCTTCTAGCATGAGCAGAGCTCATCTCCTATCCTATGCTCGCCAGGCGAAAGACTAAAGTCTTCTATAATCTACATTTCTTGGCATGTAGCATCTCCTGATAAATAAATAGTAAAGTAATTTAACAACTCCTGTCCACTCCCCAGGATATTGAATAGCAGGGATAGACAACATGGTGCCTTCCAGGTGTTGTGGATGACCATTACATCAGCCCCAGCCACATGCCAATGACCAGGGACAATGGGATCTGTAGTCCAACAGCATGTGGAGGACCCCCCCCCCTGCTGTAGGGAATGCAAATAGACCAACATTAATTGCAGATATCATACTGGTCCTTTGTCAGACTAGCTTGTGTCTTCAGTCAGAGAGCTCAGAACTTCTATTTTCAACATGGAGACCTGACTTTTTCTAATTTGGTAAATCAACATGCTATATATGTGCCCATCACTGACTTAACATCTTTTCAGTATACAGTTTAGCTTCACAAAGCTAGAATAATCATGTAGTTCCTATGCAATGACTATAATGCCATTTTTCTTTTTAAATTGCTGTTTAAACATATTCTACCTTGAAATTCAAGAGATTATGCTCACCTCCTGATTTGTCTCTTCCCTCCACTATTGATTTCTAGCAATATAAAGAGTTCATGCTAAAGAAGAGCTCTGAATTGGGGCGAGGTGGGGGGGGGGAACACATCCTACAAAGGTTTGTTCATAGGGACAGGTAAGCCTGCCTGTGTTCACCAGATCTCCAGACTTCTCCAGCATAAATAAACCACTTGGTGAAAGCAATATGCTCTCATAACTTTATTTCTTTGTGGAATTCACAATAATAGTTCTTCTGCTGGGAACAAAGTGGTGTGAAAGTTATTCTGACCATGTGAAATATAATATGACATTTTGGCTTCGTAAAATAAAACAAGGACTATCTTTAACATGGAGGAAATTCCACCAGGACAGAAGTCACTTCAGTTAGTAATGTGTCAGCCATACTGCCAGTTATTAAATGTGTTATGCTTTCTGAAGTGTGAATGTAGCTCTACCACTCTGCAAACTGCATTGTTATGCTGATCCACAGAGTGGCAGCACTGCTAGAAATAGCTACTAGCAAGTGAGAATGCTGTTACTACTTGATATCAAAACTGGGACTTCTCCACTGAGCTTGCTAAGCAAGAACTTGGAGAGATTTCAATCCAGCTGGGCCAATGTGATAAAGGGATTGAAGCCACAGAGGGAAGGATTAGCATGACAGATGAATACAGTACTGTGCAGTTTTCCATGGCAAAAGACTAACCCAGCTCATCAAGGAGCTGGAAGAAGGGGGGGTGGAGGGGGGGTGACACGGATCATATACTGCCATGGTAAGTTTCCTTAACACAGAGATCCTATTCCCTGGGACAAAGGGCGATTAAATACTTACTCTGGACTTCTAATACAAAAATAAAACTGAGCTGGCAAGAAATGTCCATAAAAACTACCAAGCAGTCATTCACATAAATTTATCATGAGGCTGTGAATTTTGCTAAGGAACTATCTGCAGCTTACAATCTCTTTGGGAGAGTGGTTGCTGGGATAATTAAAGAATTCAGAAAGTAGAATGTGAGATTTTAATGTTCTTTTCATGGGGCATATACTTAATGTTTTGGTTTTTTTTAAAAAAAAAAAGTTACCCCAGTTGAAGTCCACAGTCTGAGCCTTGCTAATACAAAATACCAAGTTATCCAAATTAAGTCACCCAACCCCTGAACATCCATTTAAATAACATCCCCATTCTTGACCTTCTGAAGTCTAATCAGGAAAAAAAAAATCTTTGTATTCCTAGCTTGTTTAATTCATAAACTAGTCTATGTACTATGGGAAAGTCTATGGGAAATTAATCCCCCAATTTCCAGGGAAATTTTCAGCATATTTAGCATGAAATGCTAGAAAGATGTTCAAGAAGAGACTTTTCAAAATGGAAAAACCACCATCCATTTCTTTAGAACCAAAGTTCTTTAGAACTCTTATTTACAATTAAATTAAGGATAGTTGATTTCTGTTAATGTATGTCTAACTGAGGTTATAGTTTGCTGTCAGAATACCTCTGACAGTGGCAACTGACAGTGGGTGATGGTGACTGAAAAGTTCATTTCTGGATTTTAATTCAAGTTGCCATTTTGGACCTTTAAAAACCTTCATGATTTGGGAACTTGTTACCTGAAGGATTGTCTCCTTCATGTGCCTTGAGATCATTGTCTGGGGCCCTTCTTCAAGTGTCCCACCATGTGAAATATGGCAGTTTGCTATGAGTGAGGTTTCTTCATTTTTGTCTTCCCATTTGTGTAATGTGCACCCCAGGGAGGCCTTTTAAGATATGCTGTGGGGTTTTTGTTGTTTTTTTTAAAAAAAATTATGGATTTTTCAAAATAACACGAAATAGCAATCCTTCCAGCCAACA
Organism: Podarcis erhardii; assembly: GCF_964252035.2. Classification (NCBI taxonomy): domain Eukaryota; kingdom Metazoa; phylum Chordata; class Lepidosauria; order Squamata; family Lacertidae; genus Podarcis; species Podarcis erhardii. The sequence goes on along the minus strand of NC_138510.1, from coordinate 50,849,105 downwards.
TGACACACTTCCCATCCCCCACTCTGCAATTTCAGGTCCCTTGTGGTAAAACAATTGTTCCAAAGTATGAGGTACGAGCCCAGTGGGTGCCATTGTGAGTGATAGTCTGTTGCATGTGTAATAAAAGTGTGCCATGTCACTATAAAATTATCATCTCATCCTTTTGTAGCTAATGCCTAGGCCTCTTTAGTAAATTTTTCAGAGAGTGCCAATCTCCGTACTTTTGTTTCAGCTGTGATAAAATTTTAGGGACTTCTGACTTTGAGCAATGAATTGTCTAGCGGTTAATAAAAGGAAGGTGTTTTATATATCAAATTAACATTATCATCTTTAAAAATTGTTAGCAGACCTAAGGTTGGGATGCAATTAATATTTCGGTTTGCAATAAAGCTAATATTTCATCAACAACATTCTTCCAAAATGGTTGCAGTTTATTGCATGCCCGCCATATATGAATAGCTGCTCTGATATCCTTATACCCTCTCCAACAAAGAGCAAAGATGGTTTTATTGAGGTAGCTGCACCTCAGAGGTGTTACTGCCACCTATGTAAGAGCTTGAGCTTAAGAGTGGATAGTGATTTCAGTGTTGTTTTTAGCCCACAGGCTCTGCCAATCTGCTTCTTCAATTACTGCTTCCAAGTCTGATTCTCAAATATGTTTTATTAAATTTGTTTGGCCCAATTGTGTGTCACTTACCATTTTGTAAATTATTGATAACAGGTTTAGATTTTTGCATTATAAACTGTGGTTCTTAATCTTGCTTTGGCTCTCTGGATTTTTTTTATTTTTATTTTCCTGCATCTGTTCAATCTTATGTGAAGCATGGGTGAGATGGCTTTGCTGCCAAAGACAGCTACTTTAGATTTTAGATAATTAGGAACAGTTACTCCAGGCAGCTAGTAGTCTGCATAGCCTAATTTGCATTGGGGAGAAACTGCCATATCATTAGACTAAAGCAGTTTAGATATTTTCTTTTAACAAAAGAGGCAGGGGGAATTTATCTATTTGATTCCCAGGGGGTCCACGGCCCATCCCTTGCCTCCCCCTCAACTAAATCTTTGTCATTTTTGCATGGTACTATCACAAATTTTATGGTCTGTTTTAGCGCTGTGAGATTTTAAAATATATTGGCTGAAATCAGTTTTGAAATCACACTGCAATAACGATTTAAACCTGGCAATATGCAGAAATATATGGCTCCTCACACAAGGGAGAGCAGAGCAGAGCAGACCTCAGCCAATAACGCTGCTGATCTGAGCTGCCTTCCCTCAAGCTGAGGGAGACCAGGGCAGGCAGAGGATAACACTGCAGACTTCCCTCACGCTGAGGGAAAACAGGGCATCCGATTGCCCCATCACTAACACTGACAGAACAGGGCAGCTGATCGCCCTCATTTCAAGGCATCTTGGCACTATGTTCCTCTGGCACTGAGGCGGAAAACTTATGAGAGATGCTAACATGGCACATAAGATCAGGTGGGTAGCTATTAACTACAAGTACCCCCTTTTTTACCTGGGAGTAAGTCTCACCAAATTCCATGGAATTTACTTCTAAGTAGACATGGTTAGGATTGTACTGTAACCTGCCTAATTAAAAACTGTGGTGTTCTTTACAAGTTAAAGCTGCAAAAATATACCGAGGATGGATTTTTATGCAGGGGCAGAGACACATGTTCAATTGGATGCACTTGAACAGAATTAAGCTCATTCTGTCAAAGAACAAACTGGAACTAGTTCCCTTTGGGTCAGGATGAAGTACAGCTACTTAGTCATGTGTGTAGCCAGGATTTATGTTGAGGGATTGGACAGGACACCCACCTGTCATCATTCTCTGTCCGGCTCTGTCTAGCAGATTTGGAATGAAATGTCTCAACAACAGTTGTTTTAAATTACTTTCTTTTGACCTCAAGCGCTCAGAAAAATCTGTCAAAATCTTTCAACAATTTCTACTTTTATTTAAGTCTTTTTATTTACTTACTTGATTTAGGGGGAGGGCAGCTGCACCCATGTACTTAGTTCCTTTTTAACATGAACTTCCAAAGCGATGCCGCCCCCACAAAAATTAGGGACGAGGTAAGAGCTTTCACAATTGCTACAAGTCATATGTCTGAACAATACAATAATGTATTCCACAAATCAAGCCAGTAGCAAGAAGAATTAGCGCCAGAGACATGCAACAGGGTTCACTGTATTGAAACCAGCTGCTGGAGTATTGTAATCACTTCTGGTAAACATTGCAACAAGCCTTTCGCTTTGTACAGCCTGTGCCGCAGGCTGAAATCAAGAAGCGGTCAATCAATAATAATAGTGTGCTTTTGTTTTGGCTTGAAGGACGGAAGGAAATACCTGACTGAAATCCACCAGTAATGCAGGTAAAGTATGAGTGAGAAAGCCCTCCTTCACTTAGCAGCTGCATCTGCCTCTCTGCCAACTCTTAGGCTCTGTTGGGAGACCACAACCATTTGTGGGGATGGCTCAGCCTGCTTTCTCCTTCAAAGCAAACCGTGGTAAGAAGGAGAACATCAGAGGTGGCCCCCAACTTAAGCAACACAGAGAGGGAATAACCTACCTTGTGACTGCTATAAGACTGTTTCCAAAACTGAGTAATGTAGTTTAGAGAGGTGACCCTTCCTCCCCACTTTCTACCAAATAATTCAGGGCTGGATGTGCAGCAAACTTCGCAACCAGCTCCAAATTGGAATACAGAAAGGGGAGGGGTTACCCTTTCCTCCCTGTGCTGTCTGGAAGGGTTCTTTAAATATATTTTTAGCTCGGCCTCACCATATTAGCCTCCCAGAATGGATCACAATATAAGTAAAATGCAAACAATTCCAGTACAGTTAAGATCAGAGAAAATGGATCACTCAAAATGTCAGTCATAAAAGCATCTCCCAGGTCCCAGGAGTGAAGGTGGCAGCAGGTCTGGTGGGAAGCCCAGAGTTGCAAGAGGATTGCCTTTTGACTAACAATGCAGCTCTATTGCCATAGATACTTAGAAAGGTCCAGCTGTAAGCAATGACCGAGCAGAGAACTAGGTAGAAGATGATCTGGCAGTGATGTAAGTTTTTCAGTGTCCTTGGGACCTCTGCTGAGTTAAGAGTTTCCTTTTGGTGGCTCTAGTCTCCTTACCCCTGCTCTAGAACTCCCGGCTCATATCGTCCTGGCTCGGCCCCAGCTCTGACTCTTACTCTGGCCTTCACACACTGTGCTGGTCACATACATCATCCCTAGATCTAAGAACCAGAACAGTCTGATACAGGCAGAGGCATTCCTTCAGATACCTGGGTCCAAGTCATTTCGGCAGGGATTCCAACAGGATTTTCTGAGCCCAGTTCTCTAGTTGTTGATTTGGCCCCCCACTTCCCCTGCACATGCGCACACACACACCGATCCATGAAACTTATTTCTGAGTATGCCTACAGAGGATTGCTCTGCATTTCCATCCATCACACTCTCATACACACTTCCACTAGTCTGGCTGTAAGTGCTTACTTGCAGAGAGTAGCAGCTGGAATCCTGCCTTCTTCTGGGTATTTAATTAGAGGGAATGGGGTGGCATGAGGGTGCTGCTACAATTAACTAGAGCTACCTGAGCTGGTGGGTGAGTAGTAAGCACCACTAAATCCAATGAGACTTACTTCTGAGTAGACATTGCAACCTTAGGTAAAGGTAAAGGTACCGCTACCCGTACGGGCCAGTCGTGTCCGACTCTAGGGTTGTGCGCCCATCTCACTTAAGAGGCCGGGGGCCAGCGCTGTCCGGAGACACTTCTGGGTCACGTGGCCAGCGTGACGAAGCTGCTCTGGCGAGCCAGCACCAGCGCAGCACACGGAAACGCCGTTTACCTTCCCGCTATAAAGCGGTACCTATTTATCTACTTGCACTTAAGGGTGCTTTTGAACTGCTAGGTAGGCAGGAGCTGGGACCGAAAGACGGGAGCTCACCCCGCCACGGGGATTCGAACCGCCAACCATGCGATCAGCAAGCCCTAGGCACTGAGGTTTTACCCACAGCGCCACCCGCGTCCCAACCTTAGAGGCTACCTTTTCTCTGTCAGGGGATGTATTCCCTCAGATGTCTTCAGTCAAGAGCTGATGAGGGGATGAGCCTTGAAACAAAACTGTTCAGGATGAACTAATCCAAAATAAAGATAGAATTCTCAATCCTATGCAGGTCTACTCAGAGGTAAACACCATTGGGCTTCATAGGCTGAAGAGGGTTGTTACTGTTTTTAGTACATCACACCAATGAAGTTACTGTTTTGCAAAGCTAGTGAAACACACACATGGTTTCTGAGTTGCCCACCTGTGTTGGAGCTCCTTAAATTGTCATTCATTCATTCATGTTATTTAGAATAAAACACATGAAATACAAAATATCAGGCTCATTAGCAAGTGCCAATATATCAATTGAACCCAAAATATACCATATTTAAGGGCCACTTGAAGCATTACTTTTTCTGAAGGAATTTGTGTTCATGCTGAAAAGTGACTAGGTGAATCCTTATAATCTACAGAAATATAAAATGTGAAGCTTATAAAAATCTAGTAGGTGATACTCATTGGATTTCTGGGCTAAACCTGTAAATATTGTAATATACATTGTGGTGGTGCTCACAAGTTTATGTTCAAATATACCCACAAGCCCCAAAAGTTGGTGACCTCTGTTATATGTGGATGAATTAACAGTCCAAGCCAAAGAATAAATCAACACTCTCTCTGGTATAGAATGTGGCATTTCTCTCCATTTTAAAGTGACACATAATGCTAATTTGCTAGTTTTTACTTAGAGATCGTATTAAAATATAACCTCTCTTCCCTTAATTACTCTGATTTTATAACAAAGGCTCCTTTCTTGGCAGTAACATATAAAAGAAAATGAGAGAAACATGAGCCAAACTGCCTTGTTCTTGCTGATTCTTTTGTAACTAACTAAGCGTAAATAAGGATTAAACACAGCTAACTTTTGTTTACCGTTGAAATAGTGAACCTAGTATTAGATGAGCATTTACAAGGACATATTGTCTCAGGCCTTTGGAGGTCTAGTTCTCTACAGAAATAATTTGTAACTGTCAAATGTTTATCATTTACTGCATTTCAAACTGGGTAACTCCAGGAACTGGGATGAAGCCAACAGATGGTGATAGAAATTAAACTCATGATATGGTTCAGTAATCAGTGAGCTTTGGAAAGACAAAGGTGCTCTCTCTTTTTTTATCCCTAAACTATACCCTTGATAGATTCGAAGCCTAAACCTGGTTTATTCTGCTATACTTTCAGCCTGCAGTTTATTTATTTACATTTTTGTTTGTAAAAATATCCATATACCACCCCCTTGTGAAACGGTGTACAACAACCTAAAAACATCTAAAAGCAATACAAAACCCTCATTGTCCAACTAGACAAAATATAATGTCAGTGCTAGCTAGAATCCAAGCCGTTCCAAGTCAGGTTTCAAGATCATTATGACTCACACTTTAACAAAGGGACTGGCATTCATAAACCCATTTGAGCAAATTAATGGAGGAGCTATTGCTCTGCCCATACAGAATTATGGAGCCAAGGCTCAAGGCAGCTATGCAAATATGCAAATGCACAGATTTAAAAAAATGAAATATTTTAACTCTCATTAAAATAGCTTGAAACAAGAAGTATGTTGCGTTTGACGTGACACAATGTGCTTGAGACTACTGTAAAGCCTACCCACATCAAATTCAAATTGCTGAAGTTTTTATTCATCAATACTAATACGCTTAGAAGAAATCTAGATCATAAAAGAAATGTACAAATTCCAAAGCCTAGGGAAAGAGTCATTTTCTTGCCAGGGTTACTATTGGTTCCCATCCCAGGATAAAACAAAAACAGAGAGAATGTGGATTATGCAGAAGGGCAGGGGGCACCAATCTGGCCTCTGTCATACCCAACAGAGCTTCTGTGTTTTGCTAAAAAGTAGGATATAACGAGTCACTCGGTTTGGTGCAGTGTTGGAAATGCTGCAACATTATTCCCTCCTTACATTCTGCACAATCCTCCTATTTAAAAGGCTCTGTAATGCAAGGTGTAATCCTCCAGTCCTACAGCTCAATCACATATTTATTAATTTGTGACACCCAGTGCCCACTAACTCTCCCTGAAGCTTTCCTTGTGAGTGTGTGTGTGTCAGTTTATTGATTCTGGTCCCTTCCTGTTCACTTTGCTCAAACCCTTCTTTTGCTAGGCATGCAAGAGAAATTCTGCGCTGCTGCAGGTCATAATTGAAAAAGACAGAAATGCTCAATATGACTCATACATTATTCAGCTTATCAGCTGCCCAAGAGAAAAAGAGAGGGAGAGGTTGTTTGCATGCCTACCTCTTCCACTATCAACAGAAGAAATAATTTTCAATTACACTAAGTGTATGCAACTCTGTTCCTCAACAGGATCTGGAGTTAGAGAGATGGAAGTGGAGAATGAAGGACAGCGCAAAGAAGTAGCTGCTACAAAATGCTTGCTTATGTTAGATTCTTGGCTCCAGTTTGCTTCTTAATAATGTACCAAATGGAATATGCTAGCAAGCAGAAAGACCACCACAATTCATGACAAAAACCTAGATCAAGGCCAGCTGAAATTACACCACGGAAGCCAACTAAGCATTGAACGACTGGTTGTGAATATATGACTTTAATTATTTATGAAGTGTTTGGGGAATTTTTTGCCACATAAATTTATGGTAATGTGCCTGAAAAGACTTTTGCCAAAAGCTAGAGATTTCTTGAAGGAAAATAAAAATACTAGGACCATTTCTACTATCCAAATATTATTTCAAATCCCACTATCAGAAGTGGCAACCCTGGCATGGGTAAGTGATGGACCAACAATGAAGTGGGTTTTTTTTAATCCTTGCCTAGAGTTTCCACAACCAAGATGCATTTTTTTTAAACGGAAAAACTGTCATAAGCCCAATAGAATTGCCAGTTTTCTTATGATAATCTACCAAGAGGCATTCCCAAATCAATTACACTGCAGCTGATAATATAGTCTTAAAAGACCATTCAGTTTCTTAAACATCACCCTACTTGTCCAAGCCCACATGCAAATTGCTTAAGCTTTATAAGGGTTCTATAGGGACCCCTAGTAACAAGCCCCATATCTCTTCTAATTTCCTTCATACAAAGTATGCATCCCTCCTGGTCATATTCACTTGGGAAGAACAGAATAAAAACAATGCTCGTCCAACTTTAACAGAGAAGACTTTAATAATATGTCCCATATAACTTGGCAATCACTTGTACAAAGATTTGCTCCTGAAGAAAGTGAAGGCCACATAACATTCTGCCACGTAATCCCAGTGAAGTACAGACTGGAAAAAGATTTGCCTGGAAATAAATCCTTGCTGTGAAACCTATTGCTTTATACCAAGGGTAGGGAACCAGTGGCCTGCTAAACCTTTTAAACTGGTCTGCAAGTCTCCTACTGGTCTTTCAGTAGCATTGGTGGTGGTAAACAGAAACTCACTGTGCCTTTGAAGACTAGCAAGTTGCAGAAGCAGATTAAGTGAAGGAAAAGCCATTGGAGAGTAGACTGCTGCCAACTGTTATCTGTCTATGTTCCAATTTTTCAGTATCTTTTCAAGCTAAAGTTAAGCCTTTCCAGTTCTTCAAAATATATTTAGTAGAATCTGAAAGGAGACCTGATACTCGAGTAACAAAGGATTTTTGTAAATTATTTGATTCCACGTGATCTATCCTTAAGCATCCAGTTATAAGGAGACTTCTATTGTACTGCTGTAAATAAATGAAATACTACAGTGCTATCACCAACACATATGTTTCAGCACAGCAACAAACTGGGGAAAGGTGGGGGGGAAAGCAGCAGTGAAACATTTTGCTTAATTCATCTAAGCAACCTAAGCCTTCCTCACTGGAAGATATCATCAGTAAATAATTTATATACACCAATAAATCTGCTTAATCCTTTCGTTTGAAAACAGATTTTCCATTTTAGTCAATTAGGGCAAATTTAAATTGCATTTAGAGAATGCAGCACATTCAGGCATCCATGGCCCATCTATGAAGTTATTAGAAAGATACACATTAATAAATTGGGGGGGGGGAGTAGTTGTGTGTTGTTGTTGTTGTTTTAAAAAAACATTTTAAAATGGAAGTAGGGAAGTAGGACAGAGAAAAAAGTATTTCCCCTCATTTTCTTTCTTTCCTCTCCACTCCCCAAACAATTCTTCCTTATCCAATATAAATAAGGAATTCTGGACATGGAAGTTTTCTTCAACACATACAGTAGATAACTTGTTGGATCCAGAACCTCGGCCTGAAATTTGAATTCACAGCCAGATCGGCATTCCAGAACACATGGAGGGAGGGCTCCAGAACCCTGACAGAGCTTCACATGTCCTTCACAAAGCCCAGTGCCTCACTTACCCAGCTTTGGGAAGGCAGCACAAGGTCTTGGGGGGGGGCATCAAATTTTAGCCTTGTTCCCCGCCCCTTGCACAACAAGGCAGTTTATGACCTACGGGTTCCATTACGAAGTATTCTTCCAACCCACTTGATATGAAAATTTGGATCGCGCAAGTTCAAAGGATCCTATAGGTGATAGATCCGGTCTCTCTGGGAATGCCTTCTCCAAGAACAATTCTACCCACTCACCCCCCTGCCAACCAATGGCTTCAATTCAAAAAGGGACTTGTCCATTGCAATTTAACTCAGAAGAAGACAGCTTTCTGCTTGTTACCCTGTAGTCTAGGAGTGGTGAACAAATTCTAGGCTGATTATTAGCCAATCCCACTGTATTCTGTGACAATAAAGTGTGATAGAGAGAAAATTATAACTCTGTTGACCAAAACCTAATCCTGCTCCCTGATTCTTTAAAGGAGAACCTCTCCCTCGCAGTTTAAAAGATCAGGGTGAAGGAGAGAAAGTAGGCATGATATTGAAGTTAGTTTTCCCTTCTATTCATCTCCAACTCTGGAGGTGGAGGATAATGCCTGTATACTGTTTTCTGCTGGAACTGTTTGCTGACAACTTTGAAGGTAGGGTAACTGTGCAAGTTCTTTGTCTGAAGCAGATCTGTGTCCATAGGTGTTGCTGGGTGTTTCAGTTAATACCTCCTTGCTTTATCCCTCGAGAGCCTCAGTGAATGTTCATCACAATAAACATATTTAGAAATAATAATAATGAAAACAATAAATTATATGGGAATTGTACACAGTGATCTATCTGTTTACCCTTTTAATAATATATAGATAGATAGATGCAGAAAAAGCAAGCATAACCAGCAGCATAGGCTTTCCAATGTGAACAAACAGTTCAGCTTATATGCAACAGGCTGTGGTATATACAGCTCAGTCATAACAGAGCTTCCACTTACCTTCTAACACTGTCAGTTTGGCACTGGTATTTATCTCCCCAACACTGTTGGTAGCCATGCACTCATATATTGCTTCATCCCGAAGGACACGCAGCGGTTGAATACGTAGAACTGATCCAGACCCATCATCAAATTCAATAACCTTTTTTCAAAAGATGGGAAATTGTATTACCCATTTTATTACTGGTGGACACACAACATACCATTTCCTTTTAAACCATGACTGAGGAATCAGGAAAGGGACAGGGACCAGCCCCTCCACTCTCTGGGGCAAATTCCTGCAACCTTGTTTATCATGGTGAATGATTCCATCTGTACAGTCCTTCCTTAACGAAGATTTAAACCAACAAGATGTTGTTGTAAATTATGGTTTGGAAACCATACCGCATACCTTAGTTGTCCACCTTTATTAATAATGAACCCTATTTAGCCATTAAGCATGATTAACATTCTGAAACTAAAATAAACTTTGTCTTTTTGCCATGATACAGAGTCTGGCCATTAACACCATGACTCAAGTTTCTGTGCTGCCCATTTCCCCTTTTTCCTCTGCTCATGTGCTCCTCTCATCATTCCATTCCTTAAAGTATTCAAACTGGAAGTACAAAGTAAATAATGGTTGAAGATTCTTGTTTGTAGGCAACCACAGTTTGCTGAATTTGAATATCACAGCAAACTACTTTTTGCTCAAACTAGGAAGTGACTAAGTGAACTGGAAGAGAGAGAAAGAGGGACTGGGAGAGCATGAGGCATAGTACAAATAGGCAAACCATGGTTTGGCTATGACGCATGAACTGGGTCATTAACCATTCATGAAATCAAAGAAATTTCTTTAACCCTCTCATAGAGAAATGTGTTTATCATATAACCCATAAATTGTCCCTCAATGGCAAGGATTGCAAATGAATAGACACTGAACTTAATTAACTTCATACTCATCTAATTCCAATTTACAAACAAAGCAAAATGAGATGAAATAATATCACCAAGAAAATATAGTGATTACAGAAGGAAGCTATACTGGGAGAATCTTATTATTTTACCTCTCAGAGGAGAGTTAACCAATACTTATCCACGTGGAATGAATAATTCCCTCAGTAGTCCAAGTCTGGAAATTTGGAGAATCAGAAATGCCATATTCCAGGTAATGTATATCAAAGAGGAAATATTTATTTCCAGTTCACATATTTGTTATATTTTAATGCCACCCAACATATGGAAACGCCCACAATATTACTAGGAAAAAAATATATTCTGTGCGTACCTCAAATCGTTGGGAGCTAACTTTCTTTCCTTTCTTCATCCATGTGATACGTGGCTTTGGCTCTCCTACTGCTTGGCATACAAAGGAGGCCACACCTCCAGATATCCCAATCTGATCCTCAGGAGTTTTCATGAAGTTTGGCTTACCTGCAAGACAAATATACTGAATGGTGAAATGTGCCTGGGGCCCAACTCAAGACTAATGAAATGACACCACACCTAGAAACAATGGATACACTGGTGAACAAAATAATACAACCAATTTTAAAAACATTATGAAGACTGTTTAGGAATAACTGTTTAGCTGCTAATTCTTCACACTCCGGTAATAAACGAATTTCCAGATTAAAATAGCCCATGCGGGCAGGCACTGGCAAACACTGTTTAAACAACAACAACAACAAAAAATTAAGTACAGGATTTAATTATGATCGGGCTGGAAAAATGTGAGAGTATCAGAACCACCATGTCCAAATTTAGTTATCACTGAAAGCATCCTGAGTTCTGGGAGTATATAATCCACCTGCAGATGGAGTTAATCAGCTATTGGATAGAACAAAAACATTGTTTTATAATATAAAACAATGGTTGAAACAGCTTGGGTGGCCTTACAATCTCTCACACAATGGAGCACAAAGGGATTTCTGGAAGGCTTACTCTGCTTTGCTTGCTCCGTTATGACAGAGCTCAATGCACACCTGCTGTTACTGGTTTTTCATTTCGTTTCGTTTTTGTTTTTTAATGCACACTGAGATGTTAAAAAACAAACTCCTGGCAATGCCAATTCCCAATAATTACATGCTGTTAAAATTGCGGAGTGGGATTGCCTTTTTCAGTCAAGTGTTAAGGTGAAAGGTGGGCATTATCTGAGTTGCAGACCCTGCAGTCTCCTCTGGAACTGGAGAAGAAATGAAATGTCTGATCAACTGGTGTTTCCATCAATGCTAAACAAAAGTTTCAAGAAATGTATTCAGAAGCCGCTGAAAGCTATGAGATCTAACCCCCATTCTGAGCTTAGCAATTATTAATATTTTCTAAAAGATCAGAAAAACAACATTTACTTTAATGCAACAATAAAAGCAATCCTGGTCACTATTTGCCCAAAGGATATTATTATGAAAATTACATAAAGAGCTACTAGACAATCAGAAGAACTGAGACCATCATGCTATAAGTTTTTCGAAGAAAGCTATAAATACCTTATTTATTCTCCTTCTATGTACCATAGAGCAAAGAGGAGAACGTTCCTGAGTAGTGTAATTAGGTCATTTAAATTTACACCAGTGAACAACACTCTCAATTTGTGAAGGTATTGATGAGCACAATTACTTCTATGAAAATTATTAAATATATTTGGAATGATGAAGAAATATTTTTGGGGGCCTAATAGGAGGAGGTACAGGGTAAGCACAGAGAAACTATTTCTGAGATGCAGAAAATTGATAGCTCACAACATACAGCTTCAGTGTCACAAGCAATAGCCTGAGATTAAAATCAATCATTAGCCATGATTGCTTAACTTACATCGATTTCACATATTTACTTACCAAAATTCACATCAATTTTTGCTCAGTTTTATTTACAAATATCTGTATTTCTTCCCCTCTATAATCTCCCTCAGCAAAAGGCTAATAAGGTTCATGCTAATTTTGATTGCAGTGTAACTGACCATTTTGCAATGCAATCTGTTCAGCTGTTTTGTTAGGTATTGGACTTCTGCATATGACTTGCTATTTTATGTTATTTATTTTGTGATGCTGAGGAACTAGCATAAATCTGGATCAGACATCATGCCTTTTCTCTTAAAAGGGATGAGTGTATTGTTGGACATGTTAGCTCATTGTGAACAATGTGTCCTGAAAAGTGGTTTATAAATCTCTTCATAAATAAAGTGAAATATCGAAAGCACAAATGCAGACAATTCCACTAAGAAAGAAAAGTGAAAGGTATCTAAATAAACCTGTGTACTTGCATAAGGAGCTTACAGATGAGCTGATATTTAAGAAGGGCATGTACAGTATAAGAAATGGAAAATCATGAAAGAAGAGTACAAACAAGTAGCAGACAGTTGCAGGGAGAAGGTTAGAATGAGCTGAGGAAGATGGAGAAATGCTACAGGCAGACAGAGAGAAGGCGGAACTGCTTAACACAGGCATCTCTAAACTTGGCCCTCCAGATGTTTTGGGACTACAACTCCCATCATCCCTAGCTAACAGGACCAGTGGTTAGGGATGATGGGAATTGTAGTCCCAAAACATCTGGAGGGCCGAGTTTGGGGGTGCCTGGCTTAACACCTACTTTGCCTCAAAAGGAAAGCAGGGCCCAATATGGTGATAACAGAATAAATAATGCAAGGAGGGAGCTCTAGCCCAAGACAGGAAAAGAGGTGATAATGGAACACCAACTTATTTAAACAAATTCAAATCTCCAGGGCCTGATGAGCTACACCCAAGCGTACTAAAGGAGCTAGTGGATGTGATCTCATCTGTCTATAATCTTTGAGAATTATTAGAGAATAGGTGAGGTCCTTGCAAACTGGAGTCAGTCTGTGAGCACTTAGAAAAGGAAGCTGCGATTACTAAAACCCAGCATGGGTTTTTTCAAAAACAAGTCATGCCCGACAAATCTCATTTCTAGATCCATTTCAATTGGAGTTTCAATCTGGCTTTTGTACAGAAATGGCCCTGGTTGCCTTATATGATGACCTCTGTTGGGGGAGAGACAGGGGCAATATGTCCCTCTTAATCTTCCTTCCTTGACTTCTTTGCAGCTTTCGATACCATCAACCACTGTATCCTCCTGGAGATGTTATCTGATGTGGCGGTGGGCAGCACAGCTTTGTTGTGGTTTCGGTTCTACTTGGATCATGGTCTTCAGCAGGTGATGCTTGGGGAGTGTTTTTCAGCACCAAGGAGCCTTCAATGTGGAATCCCTCAGGGCTCAGTTCTATCCCCTATCTCCAGTGGTACCTCGGGTTACAAACACCTCGGGTTACAGACTCTGCTAACCCGGAAGTAGTACCTCGGGTTAAGAACTTTACCTGAGGATAAAAACAGAAATCGTGCGGCGGCAGCACAGCGGCAGTGGGAAGCCCCATTAGCTCACATTAACAGACCTCCAGAACAAATTAAGTTCGTAACCAGAGGTACCACTGTATATGAAGCTGCTGAGTGGAGTCATCTGGAGTTTTGGAGTGTGTTGTGAGTAGTATGCTCATGACACACAACTCTGTTTCTCCTTTACATCTACAGGCTTGGCAGTGGATGTGCTAGACTGATGTCTTGCCTCAGTAATGGACTGGATGAGAGCCAATAAACTGAAGCTCAATCCAGGTAAGACAGAGACACTGCACCTTCTCATCTTTGGCTGGTGGTTCAGCTATGCCCCTATCTGAGCAGGGATAGCCTAACATATGTGACCTATGCTCTGGTAACCTCTAGGCTGGATTACTGCAATGCATTATACATAGGGCCACTTCTGAAGACAGTTCCTAAACTTCAGCTGGTGCAAAATTCAATGGCCAGACTGCTCACCAGAAAAAGACAGTTTGAGTATATAACATCAATCCTGACCAGACTACACTGGCTGCCAATTAGTTTCCAGGCCCAAATCGAAGTGCTTGTGTTGACCTATAAAGCCTCACATGCCTCAGAACCTGAATACCTTAAGCTTCCTTTAATTCCTAGGGTACATGTAGCTCAGTTGGTAGAGCATGAGACTCTTAATCTCAGGGTTTTGTGTTCAAGCTTCAAGTTGGGAAAGTGATTTCTGCAATGCAGGGGGTTGAACTAGATGACTGTTATGGTTCCTTCCAACTCTATAATTCTCTGTTTCTAGAAGTTTATATGCAATGTAACTTACATTTAGTGAATTTATGAATTCCATATGCTCTAAATGTTCAAACATGTTCAGGAAAATTTTTATCATAAAATTTCTAGCTTCTTTCTGTTCAAAGAAACTCATTTTACACTAAATAAATATAGGGAATACAAAAGTGAAGAAGTCAAGTCTACCTGTTCCCAGCGGCAGATGGTGCCTGGATAGGTAAAATGCTAAACTAAGGTGCTCATGACAACAGTTAAGAGTCTCTGCTTTGTCATGGGGTGTGGAATAATGCTGATTACACAGAATATATAATGTTACAAGGTACGGTTACTGCCTGAGGCCAACAACCTTCTGCAATCTGACTCATCCCAAATGATGCTGTTGCTAAATCTTGCCCTTTTTTCATCCACAGCAACTCTGCCAATCAAGCTAATTGAATGTACCAGAGGGCTACCTTCCTAAGCTCCAGGCTTCCTACAACACAGAAAACTCGCTAGGCATTATTTTAAAATAAAGATTCAGTTCTTAAATTATATGTATTGTAGCTATTATATACACCAATGATTTCTGGCATGCAAAATATATCCTTGAGTGGTGACGTAAGAGATTCCTTAGTTTGAGGTCTCCAAGATCAACTGCCAAAAATAGTTTTGTTTGGTTTACGCTTTTGTATACAATTTGGGCAACCAGAGGGTGGAATAGCAGAGAGGAATGATTTAAATACAACAGTAGGAAATCACAAAGCAGACTCCAAGGATATAAAAGACCCTGAAATTGTCTTTCCCATATGCAGCTTTTTTCACATAAGCATTTTACAGAACTAAAGGTAAGCTTAAAATTGGACACTGTTATCTAAAATTCATTGTAGGAAGCAAACCAATGGTTCATCTGAACATTTAATATTTATATTTCACTTGTCAATAGTATGCATGCCATGCTGCATACATTAAGCAATAAGGACACACTTCCCTGGGTAAGGAAATGTTTTCCAATTCAGTGAGTGGGTCATGGCCTACAAAACACAGTGGAAACACCAGCCACACATCTGGAACTCTTGCCACACATCTTAATTCTTGACACTGCAAGCAACACAATTGCTAAGAAGACTTACATTAAACCACTCCAATTTAATTTATCTCAGCCAATCATTGCACATGAGACACTATATGCCATAAGAACTTAAGCAGAGTACTGCCAAAAGCCCATCTAGTTCAGCATTCTGTTCTCACAGTGAGCAGCAAGATGCTCATGGGATGCCAGGAAACAGAACCTAAGTTCAATGGTGCTCTACCCACCTGCAATTCCCAGCAACTGGTATCTAGAGGCATACTGACTCCGATGGTGGAGGCAGAGCATAGTCATTATGGCTACTGATAACTTTTTCCTCCATACGTTTGTCTCATTCTTTTTCAAAACCATCCAAGTTAGTGGCCAGCACAACATGTTGTCTAGTTTAACTATGCACAGTGCAAATAAGTAATTTATTTCATCTGTCCTGAATCTTCCAACCTTCAGCTTCATTTGATGTCCACTCGTTCTAAAACTTCTCTCTATCCACTTTTTCCATGCCATGCACCATCACATCTACTCATACTCACATTTTCTCTGGACTAAAAAGCCCCAACTCATAGAAGAGTTGCTCCAACTCCTTGATCATTCTGGGTGCCCTTTCTGAACCTTGTCCAGCTCTAAAATATCATTTCTGAGGAGATGTGACCAGAACCATACACAGTATTCCAAGTGTGGTTGCACCATAGATTTGT